>NC_135775.1:7238541-7976413 GCF_028453695.1 Augochlora pura | reverse complement strand
AAATGTCCGCCGACGCGTCCCGTGTACCGGTCTCTTTTATCGGCGAAATTCCACGGGGAGCGAGGGACCGCCGTTCCCGATCGACGTGGAAGAATTGGCCGGATGATTAATCGCTTCGCGGCCGGAACCGGAGGAGAAGACTTATTTAGGCGACTTCGTTTCGGGGAAACGCGCGCACGCTCGGATCCATCCCGTACCCGCGGGACACAATACCCGCCGCTGAAACGTTCCTGATGAAGAGCCCTTTAGCGATCGCGTCTTTTCGAGGGTTCTCCGCGAGCCCCGCGACTCGAAACTTTTTTAATGGAACGAGCAATGAATTTTAAAATCGCTCGAACCGTCCGCGTCGCCACGCTGCTTTCGATAACTCGCCCCGGCGACGGTGTTGTAAAATAATCCGCGCGCGGCGTCGATTTCGAGAGGGAACGCTTCCCTTTGTGAGTCTCTTTACAATGACACGGCTTGTCGCGTGCTCGATTGCCGATACGCGAGAGGAACCGAAGAAGTGCAGAGCAGAAAAGTGGATGTCAGAATCGTTATTTTCGCAGAAGAACGCTTTCGAAGTATGCGTGATGCTACGCTGTATTTTGACCTCCAATCGCGTACAGTGTGTCCCAAAATGGCTCTATTGTTTAAATTAGAAGGCGGTCGTCGGTATAATATTATAGCTAACAGCTATTGTATATTCTATATACAGTTTACTGTACTCAAGTAAATTTTCATTGATCCAAACATTGAAGCATTTTTACAACGTTCTTTTATCTTAAGTCTGCAGAATTATGATTAACAAGAAGAATAATGATTAACATTATTGTTCACCGTGTAACTTGATAATCAACAAATAAGTATTGTTCATGAATTTTATATAACCCCTGCTATGATTTCTGTGTGAACAATAAACCTTATCCTCTTTGCCAGTAACGAAAAACACCAGAATTACGAAAACGCTCCACTTCAATTCGCTCCATTGACCACAGTGTCTGTATAAACAACGAAGCAAGTAAAAATTTATAAAAGCCGAGATTCCTCTTTCGCCTACAGGCAACCCGTCTTGCTTTCGCGCTCGTCCTATGCTATCCCCAGGGCGTCACGTAAAAAGGTACGTGTCAATGGCAGCTACAGTGGTTTTAATTCATCACCTCCCTTGTTTCCCGAGGTGGCCGTTGGCAACGGTTGGTTAATTCAATGAAACGGAACAGCAGGGAACATCCAATGGTGGAAGAAGAAAGGCCCGCCGGAACGGATCATCGAAAAATTGCGGGATAATCGAAGCTTCGTGGCGCGGCCAGCCGGCGAGGAATTTCATTTTCCGGCGAACCCGGTTTTTTTAGCCGCCACGGAACCGAACGAGGCCGCATAATTATTACGAGCAGCCCAAAGTTCGATAAATTCCGGCGAATTTGCTTGGCCACGGCGTGGCGAGCTCGCGCAAACAGCGCGGCGAAGTTTCTTGTCCGCGATTATCGACCGAGGCCGAAAGAAGCGGCTACGCGCGGTTCGGCCAAGTGTATCGTGGTATCGGAAACAATTCATCGATTCAATTCGGATCAAATTATTGGCGCCTGTAAAAGCGAAAAAAAACGTATAGTCTAGTCCAGGGCTTCTTAAACTATGGGTCGCGACCCCAAATGGGGTCGCGTAGCAAAATTCTGCGGACGCGAGAGATTTTAATGTCAAATATTTATATATACCATTTTATAACATCACTATATATTTTCATATGTATATGTCTATGTATATTGTTACCTAATAAATAACTCAACAAAAAATATTAATTTATTTTTCTTTTATATTTGTATGGGGTCGTCAAGAAACTCGCAATCATAAATGGGGTCGTGAATGACAAAAGTTTAAGAAGCCCTGGTCTAGTCGAATGGACGAATTTCCGACAAAAATCAAGATACTCTCGCGAATGTTGAAACATTGATATCGACGTGCGGAATGTACGAATATAAGCGAATTGCATGTACATATACAAGTAATATATAGATATATTTAATTGCCGTTTGATAAATTTGACAAATTGAAGTTAACGGATACCAATATACAGTCAGTCCCATAAGTATTCGTACCCTCATTGCTTATTGCAAGATTTTACATGCATCCCTTGAGATCAACAGATTTCTCTTATAAGCAATGAGGGTACGAATATTTATGGGACTGGCTGTATCTGTAATAAGAACTGTAGGATATTTAAATTTACTGTTTTTTGAATTGGCTTTTTAATAAAAGCCGATATTAATAACATATCAATTGAAATTGCACGAGCTCTTGTTGAAGTTCTCCATATTAAAAGTATAACTCTACAATTTGCTAAGAAACAACAATCTATATTGAACAAACGAACTGATTTTCTAGTAATTACAGTACTGGACACAATAATGGTGTGCATTTAGTATAACACAAAAACTTAAGATTTCGTATAGTCATTTTGACAAGAGTATACGAGATCAACAGCGTACAAAGTGAATATACACCATATGTACTTAAATAATAAATGTCCACCCGAAACCGGGTTTCATTACATTAAATTTTACAAACTTTACCACCATGCAAAATGTTACAATATAAAAAGGTGACTGTCACGTTTTGGGATCTCTTCTTTGTTAGTAGGGCCCGATCATCTCAAGGGTTCCACAGTTGTGCTCGAGTCATCGATGAAATATCCGCGATTGTACAAGAGCGGTATTTACACAGCTTACTCATTGATTCACGATATCACCTAATAATTAGATTAGGATCAAACAACAATTCCTGGTCGCTTATCCACAGTGGATCGCGCTATGGGCGACCCAGTTCGATCGTGAAAAGGGGCGTTTTCACGGAGCGCCGCGCCAGTCACATAGAGGCGACGATCCGCGGCGCTTCCTCGTCCGAATATTTTCAATCGGGCTCGATATAAATTCTCTAATTGATTCAATAGAGTTGACAGGGAGTGGGTAATGCGATTTTTTTCAACGGCCCTGGGGGGCAAAAGAGCCGGCGAGAGCCAGTAATTACGAGCTGGCGAAATACCGTATTAATTGAAAGAATTCTCGTTGGTCAAATATTGAAACGGTCCTTCGGCGCGCCCGTCGTCCTTCCATTAATGCTGAACGATTCCAGATTCCTTTCCCCGCACTCGACGGGATCGTGGACCGCTTTCATCTTAAATAATTCGACGAATCAATTTATTCGTGTACATTTAACGGCCCCGGCGAATTCGAAGTTTTCCCGAGTAAATGCGGAACCGTTCTTCTACTTCTTCCACCGTTCGCCGGTTTCTCACCGTCCCATCCTCTTTAAACGGGATATCCGTTCGAGTCCGATATGGGTTATGATAGCGGTAAGTAAAGCCTCGGGTGAACGTTTAAACAAAAAAACCGCAGAATCAACTCGACCGCGATGGATTCTTCTGCAAACAGCTTTTTTCGCGTGCGCGTTCGGAGATGCGCCGGGGTGTGTGTAATGGCACAACGCGCGCGCAATGTGAAGTAATCTGAAGAATTAGTAGCCGGTACAGCACTTTGCTGATAAGCTAACTATGCAAATTTCAGCGGGTCGGGTGTGCTGAATATTGAGCTACTCAGCTTTTTCGCGGTTACTTTATGGAACACGATTGCGGATTGTTAAAGTACAATCTAGGCTCTTTTAGTGTTTCATTGTTCTTAGTTTATAGTACGCTCTTTAACCCTTAGGGTACGGAGTGGGGGATCTTAGGTCCTCCAAGATTAGTTTTTCTTTAATAATTTCGGAAATAATGTTGTTGAAATAATTTCGTAAATATTGTTCAAAGAATTAAAATTGAGTTCCTTAGTTTGATTTAGTAAATTAAATAATCGTATTTTAATTTACCAACCTTTTTTGTAATATTAATATGCCAACTTATAAACGAAACAAGACAGTTATTGTGTTGGGGATTTTAATGACCCACTCCGTCCTTTATGTTATAAAATAGACTCCGTACTTATCACGAGTCTGACTCGTTATTATAGTGTAAGGGGTTAAGGAAACGTGATATTTAACATTGTTAAAAAATAGTCGGAGCAAGACAAAAGTCACGTGGTCCAGAAAATTTACGTTTTAACGTTGCAAAATTTCGACGTCACTTTCCGTTTGTCACGTCAGTAGAGATCATCATTACCGAGGACCAAATCCTTTGAGGAAGGTTAGGGTTGAGATACCATTTCTCTATTGATTCAAACCGTGTGCCGATTACAGCAGAGCATATTTAACCCATTCTGATTGTTCGCGTCACGGGACCTCTCTTGTTTCGCGGCCAAACCAAATGATCCCTTGCGTACGGGTCAACCGAGGGTTGACTACCCCATACGAGTAACAACCCAGGCACGGCCAGAATCAACCAAGTAACACCGGACATCCTATTTCCGTGAGTGCACGGACGTCCCCGAGGAGTTCCTGCGTTGTCTCGCCCTGCTAGAAAAAGGTTGTCGGTAAGCACGGGTTGCGAGGGTGGCCGCCTGAGGATATTTGGCGGGATTCTCCGACGCCAGGTGCGACGGAGAAGGAAATCTGGTGCAGCCTGGGGCGAAGACCTGTTACAGAATAGGATGGAGGTGCAGAAGGACGTACAATCTGCCGAAAACCGCGTGAAAGCACTATCAAGCGAACTCGAGCCGCGTGACGACGTAATTTACGACGGAAATTGCGTGTGGACCAATCTAGCGTTGCAGTCCAAGTGTCATATGCCTCTGTAAGGTAAGAATTGCCAGGCCGACGATTAATCGAAAACACGGTGAGTCACTCTTTGCGGTCTTTTGTGATTTTCCTTTCATATAGAGGTTCAGAAAATTTAACTCTTCGACTACTGTTACCGCCTATTGGCGTCCGAAACATGTTGACTTCCCGATACTGTAGCGCCACTAGGCGTCCAGACCAAATTTCGCCTGTTTCGCCCGTTTATTATTAACACGTTGAGTGCCACGCGATTATATAAGGAAATCCCCGTCAGGCCGCGCGCGCTGGTATCGTGGTACAGCAAGCCGAAGCGCACTACTTGCAAATTAGAATTTACCCGATGCATTAAATACATTAAAATTTTCTGAAAAAATACATTAGTAATAGAATCCAGTATTGAATAAAAATTAAGGAAACTTTAAATAAATTTTAGGTAACAACTTAAAACAATGTAAATTTTTTAGTTTTATATCATATTTCACACTTTAAATTTGATTAATAATCAAATTTAATAAATTATTTAATATTGTAAAAAAGCTTAAAATTAATGTTCACTTCGAGTAATATTGGTTTAATGCAATAGAATTCGGTATTTTGTATATACTTTTAAATATACTTCCTCAGAAATGCATGTCTAACGAAAACCTTCGCCGTACACAGTGAACGTTGCGAGTGAATTCGTACTGTACCGTACGACCGGTGCGTGCCAAAGTCTACCGTATCCAAAGGGTTAATGCGAGGACGAGTATCATATGGAATCGTATCTCTGTATCCCACGTGTGGCGTTTTACACTTTACCGAAAGCAGTGGAACATTTCGCGTTAAATATAATCGTAATTGCGTTCTGAACTCTTCCTCAGGCAACTATGTCTCGAAGAAAGAGATGTAAGCTTTCCTTTTTTGATTTTTGTATGAGAAAGGTTAGGAAATTCGCGCGTGTCCGCGCACCGACGTGTTGGACGACCGTGCTTGGGCGGACGCGGTCTCTGGCGCGTTTGTCTCCGGGCGGACTAGTTCCACCTGCAGTCAATGTAATTCGCACCTAACATCTGCGCTTTGCGATTTCGCGTCTCTTTGAGACCGCCTGTACCGGACTACGTTACCGTACGCTCGCAATAAATTCTCGTGTGACATCCGTGCGCTGTGATCGAACAAGTCTCGCTAAAATTGTATAAAGAACGCTTAGCACAGCATTTTAACAGAAAATGCAATAGACATCTTTAGCCTAGATTCTTGAATATTGCTTAACCCTCTTAGCACCGAACAACGATATATCGTTGTTGGCTATTGTTTGAAAGATACTTTTCTTAATGTTTTTATTAAACAACAATTTCATTTCTTATTTCTTCTCCCCTTTTGAATTGTTATTTATTAAGCTTTTCAAAATTCTTGCAATTTCTTTTCGAAACTTCGTCGGAAACTTTCGAAACAAACTTCGTCAAACGAATTTTGAACATTTTGCTCAGATACAGACTCTTTTCGTCGGTACTAAGAGGGTTAAGGAGTTCGCTTGAACAATTAAAGGAAGAAACGTCTACATGGTTTCCATTTCAAGCAAATAATACATTTTTATCCATATAAGCAAAAGAGTCAGAACTGAAAGTAGAAGTTGCACGACGGCGAACCAATAATAAATAGTTTAAAAAGTATCGATTGCCGAATCATGCAATTTTTTGACACGGTATTGCCGCGGAAAGCACAAAATGCAGCTGACACTTTTCGGAGAGAGCAACGCGTAATCGCCAGTGTATTATCATTGAAAAGCTTGATTACGGACAGGACGAGGATATAAACGGGCGTGTTCGGCGCCGTTACGGCAGTTTAAAACGAACAAACGAACGAAAAAACGAGAGTAGGGGGAGAAAAAAGGGCGGCACAGGTGGGGGGACGGCACGAGTACGGAACTGAAAAGGGGAAAAACGAGCGGGCCGCGAGAGCGCTTCCAAGAGATTTACAGGAGGACCGACGCGGAGCGCGCGCGCGCGCGCGCCACACCGAGAGCCGGTTGCAATTCGCTCTTAAAACCAGCCCGCCACACGTCGTTGCTGAAAAAAAAAACGCGCCGGGCCTCCGTCCCGCTCCGCTGATAACAAACATTCTAATTGCGAATTTAAATGCGCGGCGTGCCACCGCGAACGATTACGATCTGGATTATTTAGCGACGGAAACCGCTCCTCCGCTCCCCTCCCCTCCGGCGCCGATATGAATTTATTCCCAGAAATTTATTACTCGACCGTTCGTCGCTTATTTACAGCCCGGCGCGAAACGCCGCGAGGATAACCCGACCCACCCATCCCCGGATTCCCGTGGAATTTCATAAAACGTGACCCAGCCCAGCCCCGTTCCCGGAGAACTGATTAATTCCGTCTGAGCCGACCGAACGAATCGCCACGGGCCACACGGAATCGCGCGTTTTTTTTCCCCCTGCCGGACCCAGTTCACGCTGTTCCCGCGACACTCGATCCCATCGATCCCGATCCCCCGAAAAACCGGATCTTTTTTCAGACGGTTCGACGCTTTGCGAGGGGTGATATGTTTCACCTGTTAAATCGAGCTTTGTGTGCCCTGATATCGCGTCTCGTCGATGCGAGCGCACGCGGACCCGTAGTTGTTCGAGATATTCTTTTGACCGTCCGAGGACAGCCATACGGAGATTTCATGAACCTTTGCGAACGATCCGTTCTGTACAGGATGGACAGTAACTGGTGGTACAACCAGGAGGGTAGGTGATTCTATATACGAAACTAAAACAAAATTTAGAAGAATATTTTGTTGTTTATCGTTGCGTTTTCGAGAAAAATTAAGTTAAGGTGATACTACTGAATAGAAATCAAGTGATGTGTCTGGTCATGACATGCTAAATATACTTCTCTTCTTACTTCTCGTAATACAAGCGTCGCGAATTTGATTCATTTTTCAGCACAGTTTTCTTGAAAAAGCAGAATAAATGGAAGAATGTTGTTCTTTTCGTTCGACTCCTTTTTGCATATAGAATGTCTGCTCTTCAGTATATCGTCGAATAGGTTTCACTGTGTTTACCAATTTTTCGAGAACTATTGATATGTAGAGAGAAATTTTCGTGATAAGTATGACCCGATGTCATAAAATCAAGGATTAAACAAACTTTCGTTTAAGTGCACTTCAGCTCATTTTGAATCGATACAGTGCATGCTTGTGCAGTTTTAACCCCTTGCACTATCGATCCTTTCATGCTGTGACGATTAGCACTTATTCGTACTTAATAATTTTCCTAATCAAACCAGACAATTTTTGTTTTCTGTATTGTCTTTACCTTCGTTTCTATACTTTGATGACAGAAGAATTTTAAAGAAGAAATTAATAATATTCATACTTAGTAGATCTTGCATAAAATCGGTATCGCGAGTCTGACTCGTTATTATAGTGCAAGGGGTTAATAACTGATTGAGGAGCAATGAATAAACAACTCATTTATATCGAGAATCGAAATTATATGTGCTGTGGGCTATAAAAATCAGAAAAGGTATCTTTATCGAGATAGTAAAGATCTCAAAGAAGTTAAGAACCCAAACATTTCATAATAATAACAATTGTTGCTACCAAGAGAAACCATCCCCGAAACTGATGGACGAATTTTGCGTAATTATACCGAAACTGTTGACGGCAGAACGCGAGTCCTAAAATTCTCGGTTAAAAAGATCGCTTAATCACCGAAGAACGTTAATGGATTCCCGAAATATTCGAATCACTAGCGGCAAGTACGCCGCCGGTTAAAAAGCAGAATTAATTAATCGAAAGAAGCGACAAACGAAACGTTATGCCAATGGTACGTTTAATGAGCCGATAATCCTCTTGTATGGCCGCGTCATCTAACTCCGACAATGTGAACATTCCCGGCGAGTCTATATATCTATGTACACGCAATCTCTCAAAGAATTCATAATCGCGCTCGTTTCGCCGGTTGCTACGGCAGCATATCGATCCCGCTCGGGATTATTGCGGACCGTTCCAATCCCCGGAGCTAACGAATCTACTATATAATTTCCAATACTCGACGCGGAACTCTGAAAAATGTTCCCGTAAAAGGCGTCAATTAAACAGCGTTCCTTCAAACCGGGCGAAGCCTTTTGAATCTCTTACTTGGTTTCCGTTCCGCGACTCACGGCCGGAGGAATAAATCCATTCTTCTCGGGAAGAAAGTGCCATTGAGAAATTTAATATTAATACACCGTCCAGAAATACGCGGCGCCGCTGCCTCGATTAAAACTGTGCAAAGTTGTTGGCACTTTGTGGTCTGCGATCGCTTACCCCGCTTCTGCATTAGCGTCGCTTTGATTTATCAATAACGTCTCACCTGGAAAGTCGAACGAACCTGATCGTTTTCACCAAGCTATTTGTAGGCGTGTCCGTTTTATTGCCATGAAATGAAGCATGAGTGAAAGAAAACTTGATACTAATTTCTCGCTACATAATTCAGGTAACGTGAAAACTTTCATCGCAGAACAAATCACCGAATAAAATACAAGATTTGTACAAATCGTTAGCCAATCATATGATTAAAGTAAATAGAATGAAATAAGTTTAAATCATTATTAACACTATGCCGTTCGGCGTCACTATAGTAAAGCGCATGGTACCGCCCAATATGGCGTGGTGTTCTATTGTTGTGTTGGTTAAGTAACTATTAATTGAACACGACAGCAGGTTTTTTATTTTTATAAGTACTTGTGATAAGTACCTGTCGCATCATGATGAGATCAAGAGAATTTCCGGTCAGCTAAAGCAATACCAGCTAATACTCATTTCCGAAACTAACATTTTTCTTTTCAAGAAACCCAGATAAATTTACATACCCACACAAGATACAGTATATTCCCTCAAATTATTCTCCAGCTTGTGAAGAAAAATGTACAATTTAGGAAGAGCAGATGCAATTATTAATCTTTATTTACAAGCATAATAGGAGATGATTTACCGTAACTTATACGTGCATTTCAAAATGTTTATCACAGCCGTATCGCGAGGAATAAAAATATCGCGCACGTCCTACCTTATTCAGCACGATGAAATACGAGCTCGATATGAATGCGGGCCAGAAGACATATTGTTTTTCGAACAGTAGATTTTATTCGGCTAACATTCTACGGCAGGCGACCGGCCTCAAATTGAAAAGAGGGAAGAAGAAGGGCGAAACAATTTTGTTGTAATTAGGGACCGGCACGGCGGAGTGAATCTCCTGCGAAACGTTTCGGTCGTTCTCACGACGATGTTCTGGGTGTTCTATCGCGAATTCCGTCGGAAAGAATATCCCCCTCGAAAGGGGGAGGGGGCATGGAAAAGCTCGGGGGAACAGCGAAAGAACAATAATTATTCCCCTCGAAAATAGCCGGGCAAGGGAACGTCGCGGAACGTGCCGTGCCTCCAGACTCGCGAGTAATACGAGTCAGTAGCCAGTCAGCCGTTCCTTACAGCGGCGAAAACAGGAGCGGAACGAGAAAGGAAGTCCGTTTGTTGTGTTAAATTAAACCGGTGTGAAAAAACGAAATGTTTTCATTTGCCTAATGCGACCGTTCGTTTTAACGTTCTTTCTCTCCGCGGGTTTGTGCTCTTTTTCGGGGGAAATTACGTAACGGTAGCTTCCACAAAGAATCCAATGGACGCGGCGCGTTTACAACCAAACATACCTTGACGCGTTCACCGCGGAGTCGGTCAACGGTGACCGGCACAAAGGTTTGCATCCGTGCCGCATCGGTAACCAACAATATCTGCATTTATTAATTAACCGCTTTGGTTGTAATTCGGAGTCCATTTATTGCTAGACCGGCTGCGTATTTCTTTCATCGTTTAAACAGAGAAAATCTGGATTGCGTTTATTAACTCTAACGAGGTATGAAAGTATCGATATTCTTGAGTTCGTTTAAACTATCTGCTACACCAATTTGTACCCAATTCATCCTCACTTAACCTAATATAACTTTCAAATCGTTTATATTAATAGCGTGCCGGAATAATATCGTTGCTAATGGATACTAATAGCATCATAAAGTTTTGGAACACGGTCTACTAAATATGGATGTTATTCGTGTCTAGATGTCGACGTTAAATCGAGAACTATCACGAATATTTATACGTCGAAGTCGGGCACACAATAAATATAGATTATCTGTTTTGCAAAGGAATTTATCGGTGACAAGAAATTATCGATGAACGTACCTGTTAAAGAAATCGTGCTGCAACGTGTTAATGTACAATGATGTTCATCTATTCCTGTCATTCCAGAACAATGCGTCAATTTTTAAACCTGTTACCGCGTGGTTATGAAGAGCAAATTGACGTGATCCCATTTCCTCGCGGTAGAAACTCCCGTGTAGCGCGTAAAAACTGAAATACCGGTAGCTTGGAATTTGATGAAATATTTAAAACTGTTCGTTGTTAATTCAGCTTGTTCTTGTAATAAGATTTCAAAGCCGGTGGTTATTTTTGCAGCAACATAATGCTCGGAGAGAAAATAAAGTTATCTCGGTTTCAGCAAAAATTCGACGTTCGGAAGATTAATATTTTGCGATCGTATATATCATCGTTCGTGTCAGCGTTCAGAGTAAATTGTCCGCTAAATAAATTAGCGCGCATTAACATTTGACGCTAAATAATTGAGCAACCAATTATGTAGGTGCTCGAACGTAACGATACCCGTTGGCAGGAAAAGAGCGATGCGACCGGGCCCGGGTTCGTCCGCGTAGCACTGTAATTTACATTTTCTAGAGGATCGTTAAAATCGGCAGCGCGATGACAACAGGTCCACAGAGGCGTGCGCGCGCGCGCGGCAAAGCGGGTTCTCGTAAAGTTCGAAGGTTTTTGCCGGCCGATGATTTAAATTGTTTGCTTGGCCGGAACGAGCGGCCGTGAAATACTCTCGAAAATATTTTATAGAGAGCCGGGCGCGCTTTGTCGGCGCGTGAAATATACGCGAGAGCATTCGATAATCTTCGCGCGCCGTTGACGCGGCCAACGATCGTTCGTAATGCGCGCGAGAATAAACCGTGTTCACCAGCGGATTCGGGAGAGAGAAACGATTACAGGATTGTCCACAAGATTTTTTGCAGCGCGCGCGCGACGGGGGGTCCGATCCGGAAAATTCGAGTGGGCCCCCCCACCACCCGAAAGTTTCGGAACATGCCACCGCTGAAAAACTTGTCGAATAGGTTTTCGTTCTTTCTTTGCGTTTTGTCCGGAGTAACGAGATAAAACGAGCGTATTTCCCGTTTTTATTGCTCCGGGATTAAACGCGAATCCTTTTTCTATCCGATAACGATGATTTCATTCCATTCTGCCCGGCATTGTACGGGGTTTACAATGCCGATTTTCGTTCGCAGACGGACGAACAACGATCGCCGATGTTATTTCGGCTATCATTGGCGCAGCGAGTTTTATCAATGCTCGCGGAGTTTAGTATAGAATCAATGGGACCGCGCTGGACCAGTCGCGCGAAAATCATGTCGAGGGTTTATTTGGCAGTGTATTTGTTCATACCGGGGACACTGTGCCGTCCAGAGGATGAAAATTCAATCGACCGGAACCACGGAACGAATTGTGTTCCATCTCCGGCTGGATTGAAATTAACGTTCAAATCTCTTTTTTTCCGGTATGGTGCCGGTACCATCAAACATCCGCGTGCTAATGCGTTAAAACGCCCCGGAATCGCATTATCCCGTCAGTCAGATTTCACACTTTTCCGCGCTATTGGTTGTTGGTCGGCGCGAAAGCTCCACGAAGATTCCTGCTCATTGTAACACTGGCTTTATGAATCGATAAACTGCTCTTCCGTTGCGTTGGCTCGCCAATGACGTCGTCACTATCTCTCGATACGAATATAAACCAGTTACCTATGATCAGATTACGGATTTTATGCGTTTATGAGAAGATTGAGCAGTTATCATTTAAAATGATATAAAGATTAAAGGAATTTAAAAATAACAATCTATTAATTTTAATATGTTAATATGGTTAAAGAAAGAACGAACGTGCAATTTAGTCTCTATTTTTATCAATTGATGCAGACAATCTTTAATTTGTATAAAAATCCACGATCTTGTCATAATAGGTTATTTGTTAGCATCCTCCTTTCATGTTCTGGTTTTGAGATACGTTTTCCGAAACATCCTTTCAGAAAACTGGACTATTTACGATATTTCACAACATTTGATGATTTAAACAATTTCATGATAGTCTCATTACGCATGACATCAGGTTTACTAAATAAAATTCTCAATTCGCGTCTCTATAACAGGAAAATGTCTCTTGGTATATGATAATAGGATAACTGTACCTCCTCAAAGCATCCGCAGATGTTTAATAATGTAATGCAATTGCGTAGTGTGACGTCATTGATGTTGCCGTTGGATAATTCAATACACGGCCCGTAGACAACCGATGACATCGAACAACCGTTCCGTCGTGCACATCGAAAATCAAATTACGATGTAATGCAATATCCTGCAGAGTCTTGAGTGTCGACAGACTGTGTGGTCATTGTTTCCATTTTTTGCTTTTCTCTTCTCTTTTCACTGTTGACCTAACTTCGAAGTTTATCGTATATGGTGGTTCGCGTATTAGCGAGCAAATTATTTTAATGACAGCGTCGAGCGTTATTAAATTTCGTGCGATTTAATCGAATATGCGGTACCTGATTTCGGGAATAAATTGACGATTTGGTATATCGGAAAAGTAATCGTGGCTGATAACGTCCTGCCGACCGGGTCTGTAAACCTCGCCAGTTGGACGCATGTTCGAGGAGGAGATCAATCGGCCCGTGGATCGTTTCAGCGGGTTTGTCCAGCGCATTAACGATCCGCCGTATTTTCGGTGTCCACCTCCAGGGACATGTTGGCCGAAGAACGAGAATCATGTTTACTCTCCTGGATCCCCCGATCCTCTATATACGACTCCTGGACCGGTGTCTAGTGGGAAATATTTTCTCCGTGAAAGATGCTTGCGGGGCCACTATTGGTTTTGCGGTTTCACGGCGGCATCCTGGCTTTCTTTATCCCGGTACGTGGCTCGTTTATACGTGCGATTCCGCTGCTGTACAGGATGCTTCAAACGAATGGGTCTTCCGATAATTAACGCGATCCATTTCCGTTCCTTTCACTTTACGTTGCGACCACGTGTCAATAGACATTTCGTTCCGATACCTTTACTTTACAAAGTAATTCGTTGTCCTACCCGGAGAGATTAAATGAACTATTCGAAGAATAACGAAAAGTTTTCGTACAAATTCATGAAAGACGTGTCACTGATAATATTGGATATTAGATAATATTTCGCGCCTTCGTGTACGATAGCATAAGATACGGATAATATGTTCGTACGTGATGGGGTTAGAGATTGTCAGGTAGACCGCAGTAGGCGAAACGCTGAAACTCGTTCAGACAGGATTATGCTGATCCCTAAAGAGGGGCAGAAACTTCCTAATTTCTCAACGAGATTTTTCTATTAGCGGCACTCGGGAAGAGGGTGGACGCGCGAGAAAGAAATGCCGGGAGAAAAGGGGCGCAAGGATAACTGCGCGCGAAGAATGAAAGACGGGGGGAGAATTTTCAAGTGGGTCGCGACGAGGGGCGACGACAACTTGGGGGAAGTTAGAGCATCGGCGGCGCAGGGTAATTAATATCAGTTAAGCAGGAACTTGGAAGACGCAATAAGTTAATAAGCAGGGCCATGAAGTTCAGGACGCCGATCCGGGCCCGTCCGGTTCCTGCGGGGTCGATCCGACACGTTTCCCATGATCGCTATCCGAATATGAAGGTTAATTAACCGCGACCGAAAGATTTCCAACCTACCACCAAAGCGTAGCACTCAAAAGTAACGATGCAGCGGGGATGGTGAACGCGACGAGACCATAAACCGGAGGAGATCCCTTCGTGGGACCTGACAGTTCGGGCACTCTTGCCTGGATCCTCGTCACTACGGAAACCTTCGAAAGCAACCGAGAAAATCGGTCTACAGAATGGACGTTCCCCGACAGCACGTTTTAGACTTCACTTTCTTTATCATACATTGCCTTTAAATTATCTATTCCTTTCCCGTCTCTTTTCTCTGCACGTTTTCTTTTGTATAGTTTAATATAATTATCTCTACTATGTACAAACTTGTCTTTATCCCCCTTATTTCCTTGCTTTCGTTATTTAGAAACCCTCCGAAAATTCGTTGATTTCGTCCCGAATTTCGCGGATCGAGGTATAAAATTGAAACGAACCGAAGCTAAACGCTGCGGCAGAAAATTATCTTGCCGCAGAATTTTCGGTCCCCTGACAGAGGGTTTCTTTGACCGCATCCGCGAAACTAATATTATGAGTAAATAATATCGCAAACAAATCATTCGATGGATTGGTTTTCGAGCGAGCGCTGCCGGTGATGTTGGTACGGGGAAAATCGTCAAAGTGCATTTGCGGTCGCGCGGATCTCCAATTTCACGGGGATCGAACGGCACCGGTGATCACCGCCGAGGCAGCCAATAATCGTCGGCCGCCTAGATTGGCGGAACGGACGTGTCGCTAATAGGTAAACAGCACGTGCATAAATACGGCGGCCAAGCGGCGGGCGCGCGATTGTCGGGGCCGCGGGCCTGCCAGCCCGTAGATGTACTACCGAATCTGCTTTCCGGCCGAACTAACATGTAACGTATGATCTGCGATGGCGTCGAGGAAGCATCGGGGGGGGAGGCTTATACAAGAGCTCGCGCCAGCTTAAGGCGGCTAACGGGGTGTTTGCACGTCACGTTACACGAACGCCGCGTATCGTGACGCGACAGGGAACGCGTGGCTTTAAACCATCGCATCGGTCCGATTCAGGCGAGGATAATTACGGTGCCGCGCGTCAGTGCCGCCACGATTTTTATTCCGGCCGGAGCCGCCCCTCCCCCCGCAGTAAACGTCGTTCACGATTTTGTCGGCCGATTTTTCGGCCATGCGCGCTCTCGCGAGGGCAATGAACCCTCGAACGACAACTTCATCCGTCACACGCTCGCTGTGATCGCTGTCTTGCATTGATTCGATGATAAACATGAATTTCCACTAAACCGCCTTAATACCTCAATAATTTTTTAAGGCCATAATTACCTGGCTAAGAGCATCGCAATAGTATTTAACACCCCGCGGAAGAGGATTTATTGAAATTTCGAAAAATGTTTGACATTACTTTTGCAAATTATATTCACACTTTTCCAAATTAAATTCACCCTTTTAAAAATAAAATTCATCCTTTCGCAAATCGAATTGTTCTTTGGCTGAATAAGCTCTTTTACTTTGTTTTCTGGAATTATTGTAACGAAAATAAATTGAAAAAAGCTCTCGTGTCACAGTAATTTAATGAAACAAAGGAGAAGAATTTGATTTGCAGAAAAGTAGAATTAATTTGCAAAAGGGTGGATAGAAAGCCTTGAATTGAAGGAAATGAAAAGGTAGAATCTTATTAAAAAAAAGGATAATCTCACAGAAGGATGAGTTGGAGTTACTAAGGGATAAATTTCATTCCTAAAAGAATGAATTTCCTTTTTTAAAGAATGAATTTCGAGTTATAATATTATTATGACATTTTCGGAATTGAATGGAGCTAATTGTATAAATCATTCGCGACTTGAGAATCTATGGTTCGACAGTTACAGATACGTGAAAATGATTAAAATAATCCGCGTCGCCTCAAGCGTCAAAGATGATGAAAGGATTAAGTCGCGACAAGAATCACGACGCATCTTCCCCGTGTGTTATTCCGCAGGCACGAGAGTAAGGAATTGCACGACGCCGGGAATACTGTATTAGGACTTTCGAAGCTATTAGGTCGGTAATCCGCTTCCTCGAAAAGTTTCGGGGTCGACGGTCTCCCCCGATGGAAGGAACTCTGTCAGGTGTCTCCAAGCTGTATACCCTTGTTAAAGGTTTCGACGCCACCGAGACGAGGGCATTGCTATTCTAACGTGCAAATCTCGAGGATTTCAATTATACTTACGATTGCCGAACATTTTGTGGCCCCTGTTTGACTTCCGGTTTGAGCGGTACCGCCGAAACGTCTGATATTATCGTTACCTACTCCACTTCGCTCCTCCGTGAGCTGATTCGCACAATTCTCTTGCGTATTGTCACTTGCGACGTAGACGTTTCCCGTCGAGTACCCTGTCGATACGCTTCTTTCTTCTACTGAAACTATCTGCTCCCTGATATCTGCAAAATTAACAATTTCTCTTGACCATAGTTTCAGAACCTTCCTTGATTCAATCTCCCTTCAAAGTTCTCTCCGCTCAGACATCCCCTCCAGGTAAATTATCTTTATTACATAATTTCCAAATACAGTTGTGAAAGAAACTTTCCATCTTGAAAAGTTAGATAAAACGTAAAAGAAATGAAAGAACGAGAAATTAACTTCGCAGTCTGCCCAATCTTTCGCGTTATCTTTTTGTATACGCCCCGATCTTTACACGGACGCGCGTCTCTACTGCGCAGTCACAGAACGACTAAATTAACGCGTCGAGAAACCTTTAATACAATTTTGAAGGGCTGAAACAGATTCTTTGGCAAAACGACGGCTACCTGCGTGATGCAGCACGGCATTATTGGTGTCCCTCTCCTCGTCGCATTTTACCTGTTCTGCTGTTAATCTTCGTTCTTTTCCTTGGGAAACTCGCAATCTCCTTGTCCATTTATTGCACCGTAAAGGGGACGTAATAATAACTGTGGTTCGCACGAATCCTTGGTTCGTTAATGCACCGGCCATCGGGTAAACTAGGTCTGTGCAAGCGGCGCTTAAGCGTCCCACGAACGTTTCTCTAAGCGAGTGAAATCTGCCCCCGATAATGTAACGCAACCGTTCCGATACCCTATCGATCCGAGTCGAAGGAGTCCGTTTATGGGCCAGCAACCGTGAACCACGGATCGAAGTGACATTAAGGAGGCGTGAAAGGCACGCGCAGGATTTACCCAGCTTATGGGCTCTAAGGCGATGTTTGCACGTCAGCTTGTGTACACCGAGGCTTGCAGCGGGCGGACACGCGCGTATCGCCATCGATAATTGCTCGCCCACACGTCCATTAATTAGTTCGTGTTCGAATGTCCTAATCCTATGGATTCGAAATCATTCGACGACTTGCGAGGAGTTCGAAGCGTTCGCCGAAGTCTCGCTCTGTCCTCGAAGGATTTGGAATTATCTCAAGGGGAACGACTGGGGAAGCGGTTGATCCCAGAAGGGACTGTTCGTTCCACGTTAACGATATTCGAGGGCTTAAACTGGCATGGACTCTAACTTCCGTGTATTTCTATCGCGGATCGGGGCGAATGGATTCGAGTATCGTCGGCGAAAGAAATGTCGTCGGGCAAGAAAATATCCTTGGATGAGGGCCACTAATGCACAGATAAGCCGGGAACTCCGAAGTTAATCGAAATAAGGGTAGGAAACTTCGTGGACCCATTACTCGGTGTGGTAGTTTCTTGCGTTTTCATCTCGGAAAGTTGTCGCTTTTAGGGCCACTTGACTGGGACGCAAGAAACACACACTGTAGTTGTATCACTAACGGTGATTTATCTTTATTAGCGGGTTGTGAATCGGCTAACAGACCCCAGGCGGATATTAACGACGCTAATGTGCGTATTAATATCGTGCACGGGTCTCGGCTCGAATTACTTTCCGATAGCTTTTACGCGCGGCTCGCGTCGTGCCTCGTTAATTTCTATAATCCAATTGCGGGGCTTGTACATCAAGCTTTTTTCATTTCTTCCGGAATTATTCTGCGATCGCGGTGCCGTTTTCTAAATCGATTCTCGTTTCTTTTTTTTTTCAGTGGCCCTCGTCGAGAGTATTGCAAACGAGTTTAAAGTAACGAGCGCAAAGCGGCACGTGTTCCGATGAATGACGACGCTGATTGCATTCGGCGACGGACGAATGGACCGAGGCTTTTAGCAAGAAAAATGTTGGAGAACTTTCTACGGTGATCAATCTATGTTTACTCTAACAATCGACTTTCCCTTAATAACCGATTAACGATTGCTCGGGGGAGCCCCTATAATTCTACGACCTCCAGAACCTAATATCCCGGCTAACGAACCAACGATGTATGGGCATCGTAATCCCAGCTCATTGATTATCCGATCAGTGTAGAGTTATTTACGTAAACGTTGCTCAGCCGCCGAGGATTGGCCGGGTGTTACACCCTAGAGACTCGGCCGCGCGACGCATTGTTCGAATAAAGTTTGTTGAATAAACCATTTCGAATCCGCAGCACTGCACCAGATTCGTCCCAGATGCCGATTACTAAATGCTACGCGATTCTTTCAATCAAAGATTCAGACCAATCTCTCCCAGCCGAAATTTAAGCTAACGCATCGAATAATTCGGCAGAAGTCCAGAGTCGACAATAATTAACGAATCACTAAAGGAAATTTAATTACAATTACAAAGAGTCTATATTAATTATAACGATTAGACTGTGGAACTTATGCACTTATGACAAAAATTAATAGGTCAAATATAAAACTGTAATTGAATTATATTTCGTTCAACTTATTATGGCTATGAAAACAGGAAAAACATTTTCAACTATTGAACTTGCGTCATTTTCTGTTTTAACTTACACAATTTTTAGTTCGCATAAAGATTCACACGTAGCATGATATTGAAGTAATTTATCTTTTTTTATCTCTGTATAAAATTAAAACATATTATTGTGTTACATGTATCTAAATTTGAAAAATGAATTAATAAATCTTGTTTCTCTCATTTAATCTTACATCAGACCCCAAATTGATGGTACGGATTACTCTCCGAAAAAGACCCGCGAAAGACCTCTGCTCTGGATTTAGGGAGCAGTTTGCCCGTCGAGAGAAGCAAGATGTATCCGACGAATTTTCGTCAGGAAACAAACAGCTCGGATCCGTGGGAAGCCGAGACCGCGAGTGGATTTCAGGGAGAGGATGACGAACTCCGCGCGAAAACGACGAAGTCATTAAGGCGTGTCGAAAAAAGCAGAAGACAGCGGAACACAATAGACCGGCGGGCTGGCGGGACGCGGGACGCCGTCCGAGGATTCATCGTCGCGAAGTCGTCGGCACGATAACAAACCCTCCATTGAATAGCGCGCTTTCTCTGGGGCGAACCTCTTGGAACACCATCGACGAAATGGAAGATATCCGGGAGAGTCGGTAAGCCGCACTTTGTATTCTAGTGTATCCTCGGCGACCTGCGACGCCGCTCAAGAATCGACACGACGCCGTTTAATGCTTTTAAGCAGGATACATTCCGGTAAGGACCTTTGACACTCGAGGTCCCATCAGATTCGGGCTTCGAGACGAATGACGCGCAGTGATACGTTTTCCCAAAATGTTGGCCTATATATAATAAAATATATCGATGCGAAGAGCTTCTTCATTAAGAATCTCGATTATCCGATCCTCTAGTATCTAGTGGTACATGTTTCGCATGTAATTAGCTTAATCAAAGGCAATACATATGCAAACCCATTTACTGCACAAATCAATGAAGATTAAATCTGGAACTATAATTATGTAACTATTCTATTATCCGAACATGCTCGTCACACTACTTAGCTTGCATAATCGAGATTACGCTGTAGTATACATCTTAGAGCATCAGGTGTCATTTGAAATTTTCAAATATCTGGTTACTGTGATATATGTATAGACCTTAAAGGTGATAACATATTTAATGCGTCAAACTCAGGTTTATCTTTAAAGGAACCACTTGTATAACATTTTCCCGTTAAAATATATATTATGAAGATAAAGATTGCACATAAGTAACGCAAACATTTTTTAATTACATCTTGCGTTTCCCTCCTTAATAAAACGTTGTCGTATTGTAATATAACAGAAGAGAGAAGTGATAGAAATCGGAAGACCCATTCTAAAAACATTTTTCCCTATTTTTAAAATAGAAATCCGTGAACAATATTAAAGATGTTGAAAATGAAATGATTACATAAAATTTTATATTTTAATTATGTAACTCGAATGAAATGAAATAACTTGTCTCTCGGTAGGCGAAACCTATTGTACATTAAATGTCGCAATTAGATAGCGAGTTTCATACATTACAGCAAACATGTTTGGATAATAAAGGGAACTATAAAGACGTGGCAATCGACATACTAATCCTACTAAAGGAAAATTTACGTTCTTCTCAATCCTTCATTTTCTACGATTGATTCTACACGTTTTCATTTTTCATAAAAATCGATTGTCCGGTAAACATAGTTTTAATCAGGAACACCAGTATAATCGAATTCTCTTTATTCAACAACAGAATATACTATCTCAATTTTTTCCCGATCTACTGTGACGATTTTACTATGAAGTTCCACGATCCCTCACCGTCGATCCTTTGTTAGCCAACTAAAAAACATGAGGCATGCCGCAACTGCCTGTAATTAACTTCACTTTCCGATACCATTAACGCAGATTCGATCAATCCGTTTTCACCGATTCGATCGATCCTTGTTTATGTCAATCGTACGCGATAACGACCGGCTACGAGCAAATTCATCAATTATCGGACAAAGTGATAAATAGGTTGTGGATTTTGTCGTCGATACAGACATCCGCGAGTTAAAACGTTAAAGCGCAAAGACAGAAGCCGAAACGACGCAAGAAACGCGAAACTATACAATACAACTTTTCCCTTAAAATCTCTTGAACAGCTCCATGCAGAATCGATGTGTTTAATCGACGATCATCAGATCCTGTTCTAACAAGGAATCGACTTCCTATCGTGACAACACAGGAACGGTTCCTCGCTGGTTAGACCGGTGAACGTCCAGGACTGATCATTGCAAATTTGAGTGAACACTGTGACCTAAAAACAATACGATCGAATTACGTAACCATTTCAGAATTTTTTGTCAAATTTATTACCTAAACCTACCGGAGTCCAAAAAAGTGGCTGATACATGATGTTTTGTAAAAATGACAATACTATATTTATTCGAACTTTTCGACGTTCTTATTATAATCTGAGCTTGGATTAGAAAATTTATTTGATTATTTCGTGTGAAAGAATATTCGTAATTTCACCATTTTTTAAATAAAAACTATCTTAAGTCATTTTAAGCGACACGGTATAGTGTTAATAAATAAAGGAACAATTTAATTTAGAACGCCGTATTGAATTTTGTAATCGAAAGAAGGGAACAACGGACTCACCTGCAGATTTTCCACGTGTCCCTCTATCGCCTCGCAAATCGTTTGCGGCATCCTGTCTTGCGCGGTCTTTGCCTATACAGAATTTCTATTTACTCTGATTCAATTATTCTCAAAGCATTAACGCCAACTATTTACTTACCAGAGCGACGCATAATGCAACACATTGCTTCATCCCTTCATTGTCACACGTGACGTTCAGCTGAAGCGACCGTTCGATGATCGACTTCGACGTCCCCACCGGAAACACACCACACTTGCACGATCCCCTCTCGGTCGATTGTGGCCTGGTACAATTAATGAAACTATTAATCGACGGAGATTGAGTCAGTAGTACTCTATAAACGAACAGTTCGCGTTCTCTCAATAGTGGCTAACGTGTCGAGATTGACATAATAAATTCAATCTGATTGTAGGATCCCTGGACCTAGCTCTCAACGGATATGTCTTTGTTGTGTGAAATCTGTGACAGTCGTGATGAAAAACGATAAGAAAGCAGAGTTAAAAGAAGCAACGAAGATACTACATGGATAGTGTCACAGACAAATCCGGCACAATAGCAATCAAATATTGTACAATACAAGAAAAAATTGTTACGTGGTGAATGGAAGAGCGATGAGCATCAGCAGGAAGCACAGGTGTCGATCCATGGTGAACGAAATCTCGGCGCACAATTTAATTACAAGATCGCTGTCGAAAGACAAACGTGCACGCTGTGATTCTCATTTATATGTTTCAGGAGTACCCCCTTCTCATTGTCTTTGAAAAGGAATCGCATATTGGCTGACACACGTGCCATTATCGCATACCGAGCGGCCGTATCAAATTTTCAATCGATAATTTACGCCTGTGGTCGCGTTGTAATGTGAGGAAACGGTGAATCCGATGTCGGCGTTCCCCGACTCGCAATCGTAGCAGAAATATTTTTAAAGGCCAATTAAAACAGTCTAACAGTCTTGAAGAATTTAAAATCAAATTTATGCCACTGTAACGTCTGCTAACTTTTTCAGTATCTCTCAGCGTCCTCGCAGCGTTCTCTGAACAGATAACGAGAGTTACCTGGTCTTTTTCAAAGTTAGTACCACGGAGTCGTTTCGACAGTCTTAAGAAGATCATTTCTTCGTCGTTTGTATGCCGAGTATAATTATTTTCAACTCAAACGCCGATCCATCACGTCCACGGCGGAGGGCCTATTCTCTTCAGGCAATTTCCGAATCGTAATTACTTTCGGCGGCTCTGCGAGGGACAATTGCGCAACTCGCCGGTAGAAAAGAATGAAAAATAAAAATCAGTGAAACAACTGCGCCAGCTTGAATCACAAGTCCGGGGAAGTCGGAACGGCGATGGTACGCGACCGAGGGTAGCTCCTTGAACTGCGAGAGGGTGAAAGTTGCTCGCTTAGCAGTGAAAACTTGGAATGCTCTTTTCTTTGTGCCGAGTCAAGAGCAATGCAGGATTATAAATGAACAAGTAGTCGCTTAAAAGCAAAGTTAGAGGAGACATTGAGTCGGACGAATATCGAATGGCGCTAGCGGAACAACTGCGAGTTGAAACGCTTTCAACGGGGACAAAAAAATGTGGAAGGATACGTTTTAATTGAATAAGTCCGCGAAATGTCCGATCGGGGAACAATTAAAGGATCGATGCAGTGGGCATGACCTCCGACTGTATCGAGGTGTATCTTGAAATCGAATCTACGCATATAATGCATTTTGTACACAAATAATTAATGTAGATGGACAAAGTATGGGATAAAGTACTGAAGACAAATAGTGCTATTTGTGTTATTAGTAAAATTTTTATGAATTTAATATTTTCAAAATATGTGGATACTCTATGTGATATACTGTGAGTTTCTATCAAGTTGTGTTGCAAAAAGAATTATTCTGCAATCTTAAATTGTATTATCTATTTTATATCATCTTCTGTTAATATTATTAGCTTTTAGTTATTAATTTAAATTATTGGGATAATTGCAAGTGTTGACGCGGATAATTTATGCCACTTTAATCATAAGCTGCCATGCTCACTTACATTTAGCGCCACTTCATGTAGTTTCAAAATGTTCAAACTGTTAGTCAACACTTATCGGTAGATAAATCATACATCGGATGGCGCTATCATAGAATTCTTACAGTGATGTAGATAATACAGTCTGCTATTCTGTCGACGATTAATAATTTTCGTCACAAGCTTGAGCGTTTTGTCGCTATCAAAGATCAGAAGTAGAACAGAACTTTTGAGAGTTTGGATAGTATCATAACCTCTCAATTTCTGTTTCCCGCCAAGAATTTTAGAGTAATTTCTATTGTCAATTTATAACTAAAAATGACTGAAGAAACAAACGATAACGAATTCATGTTAAGACCAATGAGTTGTGAATTGAATCAACTATCTATGCCTGACGGATCGGCAATGTTAATGCAAGGTAGTATAGTATAAACATTTTTAATTGCTGTCTGTAAGTAACATTTGCATTTTAGGAGATACAACAGTTATTGCTGGTATTTATGGACCTATAGAGTCCAAAGCACAAAAGATGATGTATGATAAAGCATCTGTGGAGGTGTCATATGCACCTATCAAGGGTGCATCTAGTACGTATAACAAAGTTAATTGCTGCAATATGCCAATATTTCAATGATATACTAATTATATTTTTTAACTGTTTAAGAGGTTGATGACAGAGTGACAGAAATGCACATAAAAGAAACATGTGAAGCTGCAATTATTACAACATTTCATCCAACAACATCTATATGTGTAAATGTACAAGAATTAAATGATTCTGGAGGGGTATGGCATACTTCAACATGTTTTGAGAAAGTTAAACGTTAAAATTTTATAATAACAGACGTACATATATTTTTTAGCTATTAAGTTGTATACTCAATGCAGCTTGCTTAGCACTTATTAATGCTGGAATTCCAATGAGATTTACTATTGCAGCAGTTAGTTGTATGATAGAGGAAGGCACTGAAAATATCATTTTGGATCCTGATAATACTCAATTACAGGTACAACCATACAGATCTATACATAGTTATAAATAAGGTTATTTTAATATATTGTATCTTATTTGTAGAATGCTAGGGTTCAATTTACTTTTGGATTCGATAGTATGAATAAAGATGTTGTATGCTGTCATACTGAAGGCCGTTTTACACAAACAGAGTTTTTTGAAGCAATGAATAAGTGTAAACAGGCTAGTCAACATGTATTTGATTTCTACAGAAACCTTGTAAAAAAGTATGCAAAAGCAATGTAACATTTCTACATTTTTCTGAAAAGTGACTTTTAATTTTCCCTATCAATTTCATAAAAAATTACACCTATTTCAATAAAATTGCAATAACATAAATTGCAGGGATCTGATTCACTCGGATCCACATTAGCGGAGTTTCGAACCTAGGTGTTCCATGCCAGTATTATGTTGTAGCAGTTCGTAATGCATCCGCAAGTATTGTGGCGCTAATTGCAGTTTGAATCTGCGTGCAATGAAATTGACTCGATCATCGGTGTGTTTGGTTTGGTTTTTAAACCATGTGACACTTCGGTTTATTGATATCTTTCACAACGATTGGTGCAAAGAGTTTAATGTTGTACTTAATACAATAAGAAATTAATCAATATGGAGAAATTAAGTTTTCCATCAGAGGAAGTATTGAAACAAGCTATCATGGAAATTAAAGAACCATTATTATTTCAACGATTGTTACAAGATTCAACAGGTGCATACACTTGGAAATTGTTAGATTGGAATTTATCTGAGCTGATCGAAAAGTTCGGGGATGCCAAGTTACCATTCCGAATTGGTTATAATGTTAGATCGGAGGTAAAGTATTAACCTCTTCTCCATGGATATTTTTCATTCGTATATTTAATACATATATTACTATTATAAGATTAGATATTTGGTTTTAGAATCCACAATGGGAAGTGAACTGTCCCGTAATATCAATGACATTATCAGAGTTCATTAAAACCATAGAACTTAAAGAAGATGAGAAGAAATGGTACTATTTTGACTATAAATACATGAATGAATGGTTCATGGATAAACCAGAGATAATAGAATCTGTGAATTGGAAAAGATTTGGTTTTGAGAAGACAGGTAATGAATCTACTCTTTGGATAGGAAGTAAAGGTGCACACACAAATTGTCATCAAGATTCTTATGGCTGCAACTTAGTAGCACAGATTCATGGAAGGTAATGCAAGTAAAGTTTTATTTGTGTACTTAATTGTTGTGCGATTATTTCTCAGTAAATAAATTATTGCAGGAAACAGTGGTTACTATTTCCCCCAAGTGCAACCTATCTTCTTCATGCAACAAGGATTCCATATGAGGAATCAACAGTGTATAGCAAGTTCAATTTCTTTTGCCCAACCAAAGAAGATGAGACAAATATATTAAAAGTAATGGATAAGCCAAAATTAGTAACACTTGAACCAGGAGATGTTTTATTTGTTCCTGCAGGTTGGTGGCATTATGTGGAATCATTAGAATTTTCTACTAGTGTCAACATATGGCTACCAATTGCAACAGATAATGTATCAAGAGTTAAAGAAGCTCTTGTGAAATTGGTAATAGCCAGAATTGGTGAAGATATTTGCAAGGAATCTAAGGAGACTCACGATTCCTTATCCGATTGCATGAAACTGGTAATATATGAACAAAAAATATACGAATATTATTGTATATAATAAAATAGTTTCCTATTTTAATTAAAACTTTATTTTACAGTTGAATTATGCTCTTGGAGAATGTAAAAATGTAAATAATATAGAATTATCTCATAAAAAAATGAAGCGCACTGCATGGACAGCAGCAGACTTAGCAGAGAAGTATCCAAACTATGTCAAGCTGTTAAAAGAACTTGAAACATCAGAACTGAAAGAACTTTTGACAATAAATAGAGAAAGATTTCTTGAAGATGATACAGAATCATTAATGAGATCCACTTCTGACTTAAGCAGGAACACTAAAGAAACCACAATTCATAAATTAACACAAGATGTTGTAAATGCATTATGTCATCCTGATGTTATTAACAAAGTGTCAGACCTACTTCTATCTTCATAAATGTACATATTTAAATATTTTTTTTATTATAAACTGCATAGAAATAAAAATTGGGTGTTTTTATTGTTGAAAAATTCTGTAATCTTGTAATTCCATTTTAGAATAGTTATACAATAGTTATGGGATAGTTTTAGTGTAGTCTTAGGGTAGTTTTACCCTAAAGATAACCTAAAAGGACCCTAGAACTAACCGAAAACTACCCCAAAACTATTTTAAATCTATCTTAAAACTACACTAAAATTATCCTAAATCTGCAGTAAATCTATTCCAAAACTTCCTCAAATTTATCCTAAAATTGTCCTGGTAGCACCTTGGATGTACCATAAATATACCCTAAGAATATCCCGAAATTACCCTAAAGATTCTTTGAATCTGACAGACCAGAATTTCTTTAAAAATTACATTTACACACTAGAATGGATCGAGCAAATTTTTCACAGATAAAAGTCTTTAACTATTTTAGGGTAATATAATAATTCGCTGTATTTTTCCCATCAGAGCATAACAGTTCGTTACAGTCTTCCTACATTCTACCTACCAGAACACAATGCATTTCACTGCATTCTACCAATCATATCACAGATTCAGTGCAAGTCAAAAGTCTCATTTTATTTGGATATGGTTTTTGAATTGAGAGATTGCTTTATGTTGACATACTCCTGTATACCATTAGTGCATAATTTGATTCGTTCCTATATACGATAATAATTTTCTTTGTTTTAACTGGTTGACGATTCACTAGAAACAGGATCCACTGCGGATTGGGTAAGCAGGGAAATGATAGAGGGATGTGTGCGCCATCTTAGAGAGTAAAAAAGCGTGCAAGAGTGGGTTCCATTACTGCATTGCATACTGTAACATGGAGGTGACTGCTGTTTACTTACGCCCTCTTACTGTAGATAATGAAAACAAAATCAGCTGATCTTGTCTTCGAAGCGTCAAATACGTATTTATAAATAACGTGGCGTACGAGTGCGTTCAGTGTTGAGTTACTTTTCAGTAACGAAACGTCAAAATGGTTGATATGAAAAGTAATGTGAGTTTCGCTTGTCAGCGTTGCCTGCAACCGCTGCGGCTAGATCCAAGTTTCTATCATCTTGGAGAGCACACGTTAGCAGAACTTTCACGTAGGTAATTTCTATTTTGAACTACGTATATGATTTTGTAAGCGATTTTACGCTTCAGACGGCATTTTCTGTAATGCATAGCAACATTCTCAGCTTCGATTACGATTGCAGATACTGATGAAAACATGAAATAATTGTTTTACATCTATTTCCATATTTTCTACTGTATTATAATCTTACTATTATTTTATAGTGCTTCCAACAAAACATGATTTGATAATTAATATCAATAAGTAATGGGACTGTTAAGAGAAATACAATATACAATTTTGTTCACAGTTCCCATACAGCATGTTGTGGGAGAGTTGGAACCTCAAAGTGGAAGTATGGAATATCTTGTTCCTCCATTTAAATTAACAGAATCTGCAAATGGTACTAATGGATTCATGTTAGTTGGTGATTCTGGAGAAACAGAGAGTCTCAGTCATCACTTGAAGGTACTTGGAGTTTGTGTAACTTGCTTAAAAAGTAGTAAAATAATGTTTATTATTTTTAGGTGCGGGCTACACTGTTTGATATTCTTAGCAACACCAGCTCTGCTGATCATCCACTCTGCGATGAGTGCACTGACAGTCTCCTATTATTACTGGATCAACAATTAAGGATGACAGAAGGCGAATGGTCAGACTACAATGAATACTTAAAGAAATTTGAAATAGAACAACAGCAACAGGGTCATGAGGATATTGAGATGGAGACACTTACGAAAGAACTTCAAGATGTTAGATCAGAGGAAGAGAGAATGATTAATGAATTAGAGTCATTGAAGAAAGAGGAAATGGCAACCAGGAATGCAATAGGTCAACAAGAAAGCGAAAAGGAAAGATTGCAAAGTGAAGAAGAAAGATATTATAGGGAATATTCAAAACACAAAAGAGATCTCATATTAGCTGAAGATGAATGTCACAGGTAATTATCACAGTATAGTTGAATTTATTATAGTATTTTCCTATTAACGTTACGAATTTGTTTAGTCTGGAATGTCAACTAGCTTATGCTACATCTCAGCTGGAGAGACTGAAGAGAACAAACGTATTCAATGCTACATTTCATATTTGGCACTCGGGACATTTTGGAACTATAAATTCCTTCCGTTTAGGTAGATTACCAAGTGCTCCAGTTGACTGGAGTGAAATAAATGCTGCCTGGGGGCAGACAACGTTATTATTAACAGCTCTTGCGCGAAAAATGAATCTCACGTTCAAGCGTTTCCGTTTGGTGCCATTTGGTAATCACAGTTACATAGAAACATTGGACCAGCATAGAGCACTACCTTTATATGGAAGCGGAGGTTTTAAATTTCTCTGGGATACAAAGTTTGATGCAGCAATGGTGGCTTTTCTAGATTGTTTGCAACAATTTAAAGAACAAGTAGAAAAAGGTGACAGTGGATTCTGTCTCCCATATAGAATGGACCGTGGAAAAATAGAAGATTCTGCAACAGGCAACTCTTATTCTATCAAGTATTATTATTTACATATAAAATACAGATATTTTTAGTTAAAATTCTTTTAATAATCATTCCACATATTGTGTTTCAGAATACAATTTAATTCAGAGGAACAATGGACCAAAGCTCTAAAATTTCTTTTAACAAATTTGAAATGGGGTCTTGCTTGGGTTAGTTCTCAGTTCACAAAAGATGATACAGAGAATTAA
This sequence comes from Augochlora pura, assembly GCF_028453695.1. Lineage (NCBI taxonomy): Eukaryota > Metazoa > Arthropoda > Insecta > Hymenoptera > Halictidae > Augochlora > Augochlora pura. Next base: position 7,946,690 of record NC_135775.1, on the reverse strand, counting down.
CTTAATGTCTCTTTATCTTGTGTTCATCCAGCCTTAACCATATGTCTCTTTCACATTCACTTATGTACATAGTTGTTTTTTTGTAAATAAACTCAGGTAAAGGTTAAGCCTTTTATTTACTATTCTTCATTAGTACTCATTCCAAATACTGTTTAGGAGAATTAAGAGTGTGGATTAAGAGCAGTGCTGAGGTTTGTTAAGGAGAAACCAGGTAACAGCATAGAGAAAACTTGGAGGACTTTGAACTTCCTTGGAATTGACGTATTGTTTTACTTCAGGTATACTCATTTCCACTATTTCAATTAGTTCACCTTCAGAAGCAGCACCCCCTCCTTCAATTTAACAAATTACTTTATACAACAAGAAACTTGAGAAGTCTCTTTTCATGTATTTTATTTAGCACTATAAGCTTAATGTACGTGCCACAGCCAGTATAATGTATATAAAATCATTCTAGGATAAAGCTATATCTATTTAAATTACATTTATATTTAACAATAAGCTTACCAGGATGAGTGCGCATTTCATCTGTAACTTCTACATAAAAAAGTGTGTTTTTGTACACTGAAGAAGCCGTGTATCTGTAATAAATTTTAGTATGAGAAATCTAAGAAATGGAATTACCAATATATATTGTATCGCATGCAGAACTACAACATTAACAATAGCACACCCAAAAGTATTAATAAGTTGCATATCCTCTGCCGGTGCTTCGTAGCCGCATTCTTCCCTGAGTTCGTCCCTTGCAATTTCGACTAGTGATTTATCTTTATCCACGATGCCAGCGCAGATTTCCAAGGTCAGGCCCAATTCGGGTGGATATTTCTCAAGGTCAACTGGCCCATGTATTTCCGGAAGAACAGTGTAGAAATACGCTGGACGGAATTGCCTAACGAACACAAGTTTCTTCCGACTAGTGTTGAAAATCAGTATACTTACGCCGTCGTGGACTCTAGCCGCATCCCAATCTTTCTTTTCGCCATCTTGTTGGTAATAAATTCGAACGGGCCTTATCCATGGCGAATTAGAAGGATGATCATCTATTCTCATATCTCGCACATTGAGCATCTTCTTTCGTACAATCTCATTTTGCTTTTCTTGCGACGTGACATTCATTGCTTTCTTCTTATCTAAACTGGTTCAGAGTCCGCCAATCGACCCAGCAATAAACAAGCTTACTGCACTGTTCTAACACTGATTACTGTTTAAGATGCGAAACTCGCGGTTATGGGAACTAGTTTCTTTTGCGCAAGCGCACAGTCATCAAACAAAAGTAATTTTCAAATCTAAAATGCTAATGAAAGCATTTACTAACGGAAATATTTATATAAAAGTACGAGTATATAAAATCACAATACACAAAGTATCGAAATAAAACCGATTATATAACTTGTTTGTATATTGTATTCGACAAAAAGGAGTTTATATAGTTTCATGTTTTAAACATTGGTGCAGTTTATAATTTATTGCTGTTGATCCCAAAAGTTCTCCTCTTGACATTATCTGGTGAAATATAGGCAACGATAGAGATATGGTTTGAAAAAAATAGGTCAACTTGTGTTCAATGTCTTGCAAGTTGAAGACGCGAAAATGATACGTTTTACTTACAGTTTCTGACACCGCACTCCAAAACTGTAGTCGGTAATTTGTCGACGTGACGTCGACTATAAGCAACGACCACCTGAAGATGCCGCCCACTGCTTCAAATCCAACGCGCAGGTCTGACTATATATCGAATGTATATCGAATATATCGAATGGAAGATTTCGTTCGGATTCTCGAAGGATTTGCATAGTGGTATCATGGTATACAGAATATCTATAATTTTTAAACATCTATAAATCTACAACTGTTTATTTTAATCCGTTACATATTACAGTATACTGAACATCTACGTACGGAACGGTATTTCAAGTTATTTTCACAAAATGATGGCAAAAACGAAGACAAGGTTTTGAAGAAACAAGAATCACAGTGGAGGACAAACGTATTGTTGTCATCAGGTCCAGATTGGTAAGTAACTTATTGCATGATGTTGACTACTCAGTGGCCTGCGGATTGTTATGCAAAATCAAAATTGTCTGTTGAGATTAGTTGTTCTTCCTTTAATCACTTTAATAGATTAGAAATAATGCATTGAAATTTTTTATATTTGTAATCGCGACTACTTTATTATGTTACAAATATGTAACATTTGCAATTTACTACTCAGTTATTTGTAAAAATATTGTCCACAAAAGACACTTTTTACGGATTAGAGTATAGTCTTGCTAGGTTCAAGTTTGCAAGATGGAATTAATTTATATCTGAGTGAAATATTCTACTGCCTGAGCATTCAGAATCATTTTAGTATTTGGTCGAAAATTGTGTGAGTAGGCAAAAATAAAAGCGTTTTTGAATCGAATATATGATTCTATCAATTGGTCTACAGATATGTGATCAATTTTACTCTTCAAAAAGCAATACTAGGTCTTATATTTGTCTGCATATGTCTCTTTCGAAGAAAGGTGAATTACCTTGCGTTTATTATATTCCAAGAAGTCCTTGTTATATTCGATTAGAGTGCTCAAGCTTTTCCTTTTCCCTTAACTGCCTCCTTCTTCTCGGCCTCCGGTTTCGGCTTCTTTTCTCGTCTGCCTCTTTTCTCCTTCTTTTTCACGGTTTCCGCCTTGATCTCGTCCAGGATCTCCTGCTGACGAACTTGCGTCTCTACGTGAATTACATCGGGCTTCTTGCGGGGTCTGGTGACTGCCGCTGGAGGAGAGAATTCGATTTCCATGTCGGAAGCGGTGGAACTGGACGCAACCGAAGCTTCGTCCTTGTTCTTCACGATCTTAAACTGCAACGGCTTCATTGGCTCGGACACGTGAGCCTCGTCCGGTGCCTCTTGCCTAATGGGGTACATTGTCACGTAATAAGTGCCATCTTTTCTGTGGATGTGGAGAGTCGGTGGGTCTTTGCCCGCTTGGTCGTCCTCCAGCAACGACTGGGCTCCTTTCATCGACGTGGCAGCACGTCCGCCAAGTCTCCTCGGGGATTTCTGCCGACTACTTGTTGCCGATTTACCGCGACTGCGATCCACAATCGTCGATCTTCCTCGTCCCATTGCTGCTCTTCCTCTCGCAGACGCTGATTTTCCGCGATCGCCAGCCCCTTTTCCTGCGCGCATACTCCTTCCACGATCTGCCGATTTCGTGGTCGTCATAGACACTGATTCCTCCGGGGTGTAAGTGTCTTCCTTTGCCTCTTGTAGCATCGCGTACAGGCCTCGACCTATGGCACCTGGTCTCCAGCCAATGCGCGGTTTCAGATTGCCTGGCGTGGACAATGTGTTCCACAGCCAGCCCATATTCGCAGGTACCCTCATACGAATGTCGATGCAGTCTCTGTGCCCATAGTTGATGCCCGGATAATGGTCCCCAATAAAGTAAACATACCGCATTATCCTTTTGCTAGGCCTGATTGTCTTATGAACGTCTCTATCGTAGTCTCCCCCGGCGCCCCCTTTTTCACGTACCGTCACCTTGCCACGTCCTTTGCCGCGACCTCCAGCCTTTCCACCTTTTCCTTCGCCATGCTTCTTCTTTCCGCGCAACGTCCCACGACTCGCTTTAGACTTCAACGACGCAATAACTGTACTCTGAGCACCGTCCACGATTTCGGCGTCCGTTTTTTTCCTTGATTTGCACATGGGCTCCCCGCAAGGGCCAGTCTCAAGATCCGTGATCCCAATCGTTGAAAGGTCGCCGCAGTCTCTATCGCGAGATCTGTCGCCCTTGTCGTCGCCCTTCTTGTCGTCCCTCTTCCTCCTGCCGGGAGCTATCGGCGCCACGTCCGGCAAAACTGGTATAGCTTCTCGCACGATTCCTAATCGGGGTGGTACCATAACGGCTCCCAGAGGAGCTGGCGGAGTGTAATGCACTGGTGGACGATCATCTATCGATGCAAGCACTGAAGTATTACACGGCGCCGCACAAGAAGGCTGCGATATGGCTTGATGTATCGAAGATTGATCTTTTTTCTTATATTTTGGCGGCGGTTCCTTCGGAACGTAATCCTTGTCGAGGTCCCTACCGAAGTAAGGGCTCTCTGATGGATCCATCAAACCGAGCCCCGCCAGGCCCGGCACCTTGCCAATAGAGTCCACGAACTCCTGCGTTTCTTTGAAAGCTCGAATCAGACAGTCGATCCCCAAACACGGTTGCTTCGAGCATTTGGCAACTCCTGTGTGCCACATTTGCGTGTCCTTGCCGGCGCAAGCACAGGCAGGCTTCGGTCCCGTTGACGTGAAACGGGGCTTGCAAGCGTCGAAAATAGCTTGCTGCTTGGACTGCGTCATTCTCACCGGCACAGTGCCACCGGAACACCCGCAGCTCGAAAGCTCCGTTTCTCCGCCGCCTTCCAAACGAATCGTCTTCTCCTCGCACCAGGTGTAGTCGGCGTCGTAGTCGGGCCATTTGTACTCGGGGGGACTTAAGTAAATTTGCTCAATGTCCCCGCCGCCTCTGAGCCGCGAGGTGGCGCAGTCCTGCCTCTCTTCCATCGGAGTTAGGTAATCATTGACACAATAAGTATTGGACAACGAATCGTCGACGGGTTTCGGCTGGTGCGTCTGGAACGCTTTGTGATCCCTCAGCTTCATGCAGCAGGATTGCTGGCAGCCGGAACGGCATTCCATCGGATGAGTCGATCGATCAGTCGGCTGACAGTGGCAAGTAGCCTCATCTGGGTATGTTCTATACACTAATTCTCGGAACTTAGGATCGTTTAGCTTCTCGGCCGTGGTCAGCTCCGTAAAACCGGGATTGCTCATCGAAATGTGCGGCGGAGAGTCCGGCCGCGTCAAAGATGTCTTCGTGGTCTCTTCTTTCGTCTCTATTGGCTCGAGATACGGGCATAGGAATTTTTGAATCGGCGAGTCCTCCAGCATAAATGTCTTTCCGTTTAGGAGGAAGTGTTTCACGATGGAGCTTCCGAAACAGGATAATCTGAGAACAATGGACACTTTGCCGACCAGTTCTCCTCCCGGGTCCATCAAGTCGAAGTCGCTTTTTGCTACGCACGGCGAGGACAGCCCGTCGGATTCTTTTCGGATGTTTGAAACGTAGGTGCACATGCACGCGGGCAACGTGACCTTCACCGTACCCAACAGATCTCTGGTCTCTTTCTCAGAAGATCTGATGTGATACACTTCTAGGCGCAAGGGCGCGTATCTTATGGCTCTGATCAAACTGCTCGGTGACTTGGCGAAAAGGCACGATTTGCCGGATTTGAACACATTCGAATTTTCCGCGGATTCACTATTCTCCGTGCGATTATTGCGCGGATTTTTCGGAACACTCAGCTCGTACTCCGGTAGATCGGAGAACTTTACAAAAATCGTTAAAGCCTGAACGTTCACATCGGGTCGTTCCGGTTGGAAGTTCACTTGATCGATGAATACCTCTAGCATGTACAACTGCTCGTCGTTCCGAGCCTGTGCCTTTCTTTTTGTTGTCGATAATCCAGACATTCTTGACATTACACAGGAATTTGGGGAAGAATCGAGTAACGCGAATATTTGCAAGAAATATCACTGGCTATTATACGCCATTAATTTTGTGATAAATTACCAACAAAAATTAACCTATTCCGCGCCGAGACCTCGAATCGACTAATTTCGTGTCAAATGTATCATCTAAAGTTACCATGGCGACGTATCGCAGGCAAATTAATACGGGTTCTATAACCGATGTTTGAATTTTTTGTTTCACTTTTTACCCTTCTTTTTACCACCTTTGTCTCCCTTTTTCCCTCCCTTTTTGCCCTTTTTTTGTGCAGCGGGGTCGATTCCCTTCAGTTCGTCCAACGTGGTCCTGTCAGGGAACTGCGAGATATCCTTGTCGAGTCCCTCCGGGTGATAACTAGGTGGCACCAGTCTTCTCACGCAAAATTCTCGCTCCTTGTCCTGGTTCTTGAACGCGAAGAACTGCGGGTGCAGCTCGTAGTGTGTCATCAGTGACCTACCGAAGCAGAGAAGCTTCAGTTCCATGTCCAGAGTTCCTGATTCGTTGTCGCCGGGGTCGATCAAGTTGTACGTGCCCTTGACCACGAACGGCTTGGGCAGATTCTCCGGATCGTTCTGACTCATGGCGACTTGGTCGCAAAGACAACCGGGCAAGGTTATCTCGGTCTCCGCTGTCGGATAAGTGTCTCCCACCCGGAAAACGCCGACCATTATCATAGTCGACTGCAGTTCCCGTACCAGTTCCTTCGGCTGCATGACGAACATGCAGCTTCTTCCTATCATGAAATGCCAAGTGCAGCCTTCGTCCTCGGACGGCGGTGGTTTGTAAGAATAGAAGTCCTGCCGGGTGATTTCGAACACCGGGAACTTGAGGAATTTGATCTTTATCGCAATAGGAAATTCGCCGATGTCCTTCATCTTCCCTTTTGTCAGGGTCAACTTGTGCACCAGCATCTCGACTATGTAGATTCGCTCGTCGTGACCGCCGAAACAGGACATGTTGATCGACGACTTTTAAGGTTATCGGCACGGAATAGGGGGTTGAGAAACGCGATGGCGTTGCTGGTGATTTCTGCTACATGAAATTTTGGCGATTTTTTGCGAAATGTGGTTAACTTGATAGATGATACATGACGATCGAATTGCGAGTAACCTGAATTTACGTGTGAACAGTCTGGATTATAATTAGGGGTGTCGTCTTTGTTATTCTTCCAACGTTTTTACTACTCAGCATATATTTTTCCTCGACAATAATTTTCAAGAAGATGACTCCCTTGGCAGCAACACCTTGTTTCCGTATCGATAGATATCCCGTCATCACATACGGGTAAAAACCATCGAGGTTCAGTCACGTATATCCCATCTACTGTACGCGACTCCACGGCGATTCTTATTCCATTGCCAGTTATTACTTAGCTCCCATAGTAGTGTATACTTAATACTACGGTGTGAAACGGACTGCTAGAACCGTTACGAAAATCCGAAGGAAAGCCATTCTCCTGTCGGCATTCTTGGATACCCATCCGCCATTGGTGCTCATAAATTTTCGTTAAAAAAGAAGCACGATGTACACGCAAGGTAAATCATTGTTTCGCCAGTAGTTAAGGTTTATCCATAGCTTGAACGAATCTCATTGCATACCTAGGTATTTCACAAGTATATTATTTCAACTAATAGTTGTATCGTAGACGTAGAAACCTAATTCGAATTTTTGGAAACTCATAAGGAAATTGTGCACCGTGGTGAATACATATTGTTTATAAGAAGTAGACGATCTTTCGGAGATGTTTTTCTCGATCTCAAAGTTTCGTAAATTGATGAATCCCTTTGTCTGGACGAATGCCTTAACACCGCAACATTGTCGACGTCTCGTCGCTTCTCCAGCTTCCATTTGAACGTGTCTAAAGCAGTCGGAGCTTGAATTGCAACACTTTATCCTCGAAAAGCCTTCAACCGGCTCACCGACCGCTAATTCCTTTCTCCGTCGTGGCACGATGGACCCTGTAGCTCGCGATCCTCGACGCGATACCGAATAAAGTCCATCCTCTTATCCGCGGCGGGATAGCCAATCGATTATAAGACCCATTGAAAAGCCGATTCATTCTCCACGCCTATGACAGGCGAGCGACCGCGGATTGAAGAAGTTCGGCCCCGGACAACGGGGGAGCGATGTCGAAATAAAACTTGAAAAGACGGCCTTGGAGCGATTCGTCCCATTCCGTGGACGACGCGGTTTCGGTGGCCACCGAAAGCGACCGCCGGAGCGCCGGCGGACACCGGCGGACACCGGCGGACACCGGCGGGCATCGGCGGGCACCCGAACACCGAGGGCCCAAGTATGCGCTAATTGGTACGGGCGCGCGCACGCACACACGCCCGGCAATTCTACATAAAAGAAGAAGAGATAGCGCGCGCTGGCTCGGTGGTTTCCGAAGCGGTAAAAGGGGGAAAGAGGAAGGTAGATACTGTGAACGGCGTTTTGGCCCCTGGCTCGTAGGACGCTGGAAGCCGACCGGGCAGAAGTGAAATTCCGGACCGGGCGACACGGCGGCTCGTTAAAATGCTTCTGGGGGTTTCGGGCGCGGGACGGTCCAGGTAATTGGCGATTAGCGATTAAAACGAATGGACGTCTCTTTCCCTCGCCGGGCCTTCTATCGCTCTCTCTTTTATATCCTTTCTTCGGGGTTCCTTCGTCGCGCCGCGCGAGGACAAAGTAACGTTTGGCAGAGGACGCTTTTATCGGCTGGCCCTAGAGAGTCAGGACCCCCCTCCTCTCCGGCTCCCCGGCGGGGAGGGGGTGTCCTCGCTCTATCTCATTCCCTCGATTGGCCGATTTAATCTCCTGCCCGGTAACGATGACACTCGACCGGGCCTCATTTTCAAGCTTCTTTCCCGCGCGGCCGGACCCCGGGAATGGCGTCTTTAATCGTGCGACTTGAAGCAGCAATGATCACTTTCCGGACGAGATTGGGAGCCGTTTCTTTCTTGCACCGGTCGCCTGGGAATCCGAGCGCCTCCGGGGCCACACGAACGGTCACTGGCATCCGTATCACCGGAAATAAATACCGAACCGGTGGGCACTAATTCGATCGTATTTAGCTGCCCCGCTCGGGTACCTGGTTAACCGGGGACACGCTCGTTAAATACTCTCTTAATTACTGTTTACAACCCCGATTATTAATTTCAGTATTTCGGCTGTGCGAGCCGACGATAACAATTTTACGAGCGTCGCGACGGGAACCGCGGACGACTGGTTCTCGTCGGCGTACCGAGTGTTTCAATTAAAATTAACAGCTCAACCGATCGTGTTCGAAACGTCACGCGATGGCAAATTGCTTTTTTAATTGAAATCGACCCACAAATCGGAAACACTTTCTCGGAAGTCAAAGCCGTACCCGCTCGAATCGCCGGTAATTGCAACTCGTTTTACGAGAGCCGTTTGTCATCGTGCCAGGTGTGCAGACCATGAATCGTTTGCTTATCAACAACGGTAACTTTATTATCTATTTCACTGTATTACTCGCAGTTATCGGTTGATACCGAAATATTTTTGTGGCGCTGAAGGTATACTCTGCGACAAAATAATGTTTATGACGGCAGTTGGTATTAACCTCAAGATTTCTTTTACTTTAAGTAGAATTACAGACTTCGAGTTTTGACTGTGCAACTGAATCGGCAATTGCTCGATATAAGAAGCTGTAGGGGAATATGAAGGATGTATACTTAATTGTAAAATATGAGAGCCCTGTGTATAACGTGTTGAAAGCTCATTGATATTTTCTTGACACCGTTTTTCATGCGAACGGCAAACACTAAATCTATTCTTCTTTTGATACTTTGTATTCTCGAGGCGTATAATAATAATATGTAAGAAAAGATAGACAATGAATATCACGGCAAAGTAGAATTTTTCGGCAATATTTTTAATTAAATCACCACCGATACGAATGTGTCAAATCTTGCTACGTCGATTGAGACGTATAATTCCCTTGCGTCTCATGTCAAAATTGAATTTGCCGCCATAAGTTCTCGAACCCAAGGATATAAACAGCAAAGAAACGGAAGGCCTAATAGAGAAATCGCGGGAGGGCGATGTCCTTCTTGGGATAACTTGGGTCGAATTATAAGAAAAGAATAGAACGTGCACGTCGGTCGTTTACATAAGATCCGAGAATTTCTTTGTTCGCGAACGAGGAAGGGTATCGGCGATCAGAATTATACAGCGAGACCGTGGACTCGAAATTAAATGGCCGCTTAGAGGCTCCCTGGATCGACCATTGTGATTTGCGATTTTTACCACGGTAGCGGTGCCGGAGGCGGCGAGGTTAATTTGCCTTTCCGCCGATAACCGTTATTTCGGTATTGCTCGAAAGCGGTTACCCTTGTCCCGAAGGAGGCCTCGTGGTATCGTGGATTAGTCATCGGGCTAATCCGAGGCGAGCGTTTGCACGCGCGATCCGTGTCAAGCCCGGTGCCTGCGTTATACGTCTTCCCGGGATGTACCCATCGGCTCTTGACCCAAATATACGGTCGTGCGATCGGTTTCCTTTTGCTAGAGGACGCGTGGCTGCCGAACGGCGTTCCGGTGGAAACGATGATCGTGCTCGAAAACGGTCCCACGACATTATTTCCTGCGCCTCCTTGCCACCAGTCGAGTAGTCGAGCAGTCGCTCGGCCGCCACGGTTCTACGTACTTGTTACAGTGCACCGCCGCGGAATACTGTTCGGGTTCATCGGCAATTTGAATAATTCTCTCCTAAGGAACGGTTTCTCATCTCGAATTCGCCTAACGTCCGACGTTTTTGTTGCGCCGGAGCCCCGCTCGCTTGCTATTTACCGCGGAATGCGAGTGCCCCTGCTGCATGCTAGTTTGCAAATGCGCCATTCCCACGGGGAAAAGTCCAGAAGAAGCGTTCCTCGTTCTCCACCTGACTGTTCCGTTTCCGTTTTCCAGGTAGCCGTCCATTCATAATCTTCTACCGATGCGCTACGCGGCACTCCCCCCCTTTCTTGTCCCCAAGGGAAAGCCCCGCTCCATGTAACCGCATTTTTAGTAACCGGTAAACCGAATACGACCGCTATAACGTATATGAGTTACCGTGGTCCGCGAAGAGATGGTCGATTAAGTATGATTGCGTGTAATTGGCAGGTTCGTTTTAACGTCGTTATCGACGAGGCACACTGTTATTTATGAATTCGCTCTGTTTAGTACCAATTGATTGTGAGTTTTGCGCGTTTAGCGGATATTTAAAAGGGTTGGTTGCAAAAGCAGCAGCTAATGCAGCGAAGCAACGTAATCTTGGAGAGCGTAATCTCTGGTTCGTTTTAATTCCGCTCTAGAGCAATGCAGCTGCAACGGATGAAAAAAAGTTGATAAAAGAATTTAATGACGCTTAATACGCTTTAATGCCGATAGGTTATTGAACATACTAGATTTAACTGGTAGGAACTATCAGTATGGGGAATGATGCGTTGATTATATAAAGTGCTCTCCAAATTGAACGATTGCAGTTTGAAAAATTTGTTCTTTCCTTAGTAATTTAGGTTATTTGTTTGCGTCAGATAAGCATAAAATCCGTAATTTAATTGGATGCTGCAATGGAAAGCTACTAGTATAAATGCCTTCGAGCACGTTAACTATCGACAAATAGCCCCAGAAACTTTCTCAAAATCAAAATAATTTAATTAGTGAAAGTAAAAGTGCAGAATTGGTATATCAATTCCTTTGTATTTTAAGCTAGTAAAATCCAGTGTGTTCGAATGTATTGCCCTAAAAATGAATTTTGAAGACTAGTCAAATATTAATGTCAGTCACATGTGTCCGACATGACACGCAAAGTGTTAACACTTGTCAAATTGATTCCGATTCTCGTCGTCCAAATATTGAATGAACGAAAATATACATACGATTAGCAGAATATACATACGAAAGCAACGTTTCCCTTCCGAAAACTATTTGGAACAAGTATTATTACAAAAAAATGTACATCGAAAGATGTGTCAAGTTTTCGCTGGAAGTCGATGCGCGAAACAGATATCGATCCCGAACGAGGAGCCAGAGTTTTTGCACGAGGAGCAGGAAGAAAACTCGGAAAACGAGTAATCTGCACGCGAGATCGCCGGCGGATCGGGATCGTGGTTAGGCTTTCGTCGATTTCACGGGCCTACCGGGGTGCCGAGGAGCCGGGATCACGAGAGCGGAGCGGCGCCCCTCTCGGATTTTCGATGATCTAGATCCGAGTAGCACCAGGAAGCCGGGACCGAAGGCAAAATTACCGGTGCCAGTGGAAGGAGGCCTCGTTCGCTCGGCTGAAGAGGTCGTAGGTCGATAGCGGTACCTTCTTCAACGGAGGAAGGCCTCATCCTCCCCGTCCTACCACCTATCATGGCACTGTGTGCGCTGCACGCTCCAGTACGAACGTTCGGTGAGGTACATGGCCGCGCGCGTACATACACACGCTTCCCTTGGACTTGTTCATAGACCAAGGGGGAGAAAGAGAGAAAAAGAGTGAGAGAGAGAGAGGGGGGGGGGGGGGGGGGGGAGAGCGAGAGAGGGTGAAAGAGAAGGAACGGGAAAGAGGGAGAGAAGAATAGAGAAGCGGTCGTGCCGCGGGAGGCGAGTGTTCGTGCAACGAATACCACAAGGATGGCCGGCGGCGGACCAACTGCTCTCGAAGAACGACCCGAAGGAAGAGATAAAAGAGGGGGCGATGGAAGAAGGAGGCGAAGGTGGAACAAGGAAGAACCAGCCGGGAGGATATTAGAAGGCACTCTCCCGCGGCGCTAGACGAAATTTGTCAAACAACCGGCTGATCCCAATTTGTTCTGGTGCGTGTCTTTACCAGCGGGCGAGGCAGCCGTAGGTGGTTCCCTGGGACGGTTCCCGGGATGGTTTCGGATCCGGCGATGAGTGGATAGATGTTGCGCCCGGTACCCTAGCTACCAGCCAACCTTATTAGGTTATTAAAAGCTGGATGATTGATGCTCGCCTCGTTTCCTTTTAACCCGTCGATGCATCTCACCTCGTGACACCAGGGGCCAAGGCTCCGCTCGCGCCGCGACGCGCCACGCCGGCGAACCTTTGCCGGGAATTATTGACACCGCGGCACGTATACCTTCTTATCGTAATTGTTTAATGGTCGTTCAAGTGGCGGCGATCGAGCGCCAGCCACGGATCGCGATTATCGACGAAAACCATGCCGGGGTAACCGAGAGCCGGCCGTCCAAACGTTGACGTTCCTTCAATTTGCATCGGTCGTGGGTAATCGCGTTCCCAGAACTAATTTAGCGGCCGGCGCGGCGTATCGGGCCAGGACACGCTCCGCGATCCTTCGTTAGATAACATTGCAGATGATTATCGGCCTCTGCCCGGCGATTTCTGGCTCGGATACCGTAAGCAGCCCGAGTTAACGGCCGCCGGATCCTTGGCGCAAATTAGCTGTTTATTATTTATCGCTTGACACTTGCCCGACAGGGTGAACACTGCCGTTCGCTCGATTGCGAGTCGAACTGCAACGAGTCATTGTGTGGTAATGGTTGACGGTAACTTCCAATCGTCTTATGCTCTGTTTTTTCGAGAAGGTGGAACCCGTTGACACCGTTCGTTACGGATCTCCGTTGTGCCACGCACACGTTCGGAATGGCCAGGGGCGACTCTGACACGACGGAGATAACGCTTCCAGATTCCCATTCAGTTGCGCCACAAATTAGCAGAATTAATGACCAGCGCAGCGGCTCTCGTGACGACGACGGCTCGCGCGGCAACAAGGGGACGAAAGTAATTGCGTTAGACTTGACATTTATTTTACGACGGTCTTTCGCGCCCGGTTAACCTGGACGCAACAATCGTTTTCTCCGGAGCCGCGAGAGCGCCGAGAATTATCGCCAAAATGAACCCTGGCAGTTTTCATCTCAAGGTCAGCCCATTCGGTACGCGCCTCAAGGTCCCGCGCGCGCGCGCGAGAGAGAGAGAGAGAGGGTGAACGAACCCCATTTCGCGCTCGCCAACTTTTCACGAGTTAACGAAGTTTTTCAGTCCGAGAAAGCAACCTCGATGCGGTGTGCAAATTACTCGTTGACAGTGGCACGATGGTTATTTGTTCGACAAACCACCGCGATCGCGATAGAACGCTCAACTTCTTTCCGCGTATCGCGACAATCGACGCCGCAATACGTTTTTGCCGCGCTCGATCGTTCCTGGAAAATAACCGTTATAGTTTCTAGCGAACCATGTTCTACAGATGGATTGAAAAGTTCTTGTTCGGTTCTAAATGTGACCGACGGTTGATCAATCTCTGGTTTACGCATCGACTGCTGTGCCAGCGGTCACAAAAATTCTAATGGCGCGGATTGAATTCCTTATTGGGGTCATATATACCATTATACTGTACGAGGCTTAACAATTAAATTACGAAACTGAGTGTCCTCTATCGAAAACGATCAACCTCGTTATCAGCGATTTATTCTAATTATAGTAATCATTAGAAACGGGCATAGCGTTCTAGCTGTATTAATGTTGAACGAAAAAAAAAACAGAGGAATGGATAAACTTAAAGTTTCTAGTAAAACTCAAGAAAATTGCGGCAGAATGTCTTCAACGGTCGGAAGACTTCCCGAACAATGTTCCAGACTGTTCGAGCGCAAAAATTCCTCTCGGTCCAGTTCAAGCTCATGACAGAATTAGTGTCGTGCTTTCTTCGTGTACTTATGGTACATCGCATCTGGTATTTTCAAAGTAAAAATGTTACTTTATAGCCTGTTCGACGACTTCCTAAACTAATCCATCTGGACTGTGAACTGCCGCGATGAACACGGCTTTGCGCCGGTTAGAAAACAAATCCAGCGATCGGTTTTTCTATTCGCGATACAAAGGCTTCCGGCGGACGGTCCGGGTTGCATTGCGTAAATACGTTCAGAAAATTATGCAGCTACAAGATCGCTTTAGAGCGGTCATGTATGCACGTGCAGTTCGCGTTTAAATCGTGTAGCTATCGGAAAAGATCGTTACCAGGAACCATAAGAGCCCGGCACGTCGGCACGAGACACGCGGGATGAATCTTCAAGAACCGGGTTAGCAACGGCCGTTCCCGGCCGGTGTAGCGCGGCTACGGGAACCGGAGACGGTGCAGTTTGCCGGAGAAAACGGCCGAGCACCCACTTCTAGTACCTCTAAAACACTTTAAAGGAGAATGAAGCTAGTCGTAAGGGTATATAGACTGTCGTTGCCGAGGAGAGCGCGCAACCACAAGGTGCAAGTCCTGGAAGCGGGCTCGTCGAGCGCCTGGCCGCCGCCTGCCGGAATACCTTATCCCATTAGACTATTATTTAGACAATGTCTGGATGGCCTGTAGTGCCTGCGCGCCGGAGCTGTAACTCGGCGTCGGGGCAGCTTGTAATTTGTAAATTACCGACCGGCGCCCCCCGAAGGTATCTAAAATTAATACAGCCGACGCGCTCGGATTATTCCAAACAAATTGCGCTACACGCGGACGATAATGGTTCGCGGTTCATCGTAGAGCAAGTTCGAGCCTCGTTACGCAACGATAACGGAGAGGCCAGCAACAAGCATGCCGGTCCTTTGATTCACTGCTCGTCCTACGGTGGAGATACAGTTACCAGGATGGTATCGCGAAAATTGTACCGCGCCGCGCACAGGAGCACGGATTCCTGTCTTCACCGCGAGCAAAGTTAATTACCGCGATCCTTAACGAATGCGCGGTGCCGCCGCGAACTAGCGTAAAATTTTCACGGCACCGCGTTGCCGCGACGCGATGCCATGCCAGCAGCAGTATCCACGCGTAATTCCGTGCGTTCAACGATCAACGCGCGATTACATTCCTGTTAGTAAATAGAAGTGGAACGCCGGTTAATCTTGGCTCGGGAGGAATTGCGCCGAGGACGGCCGATTCCGCGGCGGAATCGAGCGGGTACCTACCCGCGAGCGTATACATATATACGCGGTACACGTTCGCCGCATGATTAAGCTCTTCCGATCGAGGAGGTCGTGATCACGAGCCTGCTGCGCCGATGTATACGCGATCCTCCGTACGAAAATCAGGGCAAGTGCTTCCTCGCGGGAACCGTTTCGCCGAGGATTCTCTCCGACCGGGGACCCCCTCCCGCATTCTCAGCGGTTCCGCCATTTTTATCACGAGTCGAGTGCCCCTGATAAGTCGTCGATAAGCATCAGTGCATTCGATTCGATTCTTTGTGCCGCGGAGATGGTTCTCGCGTCCGTAACTCGATTGGCACTTCCAATTTAAGCAAGTCCAATCTGTTGGTTGAAAAACTATGAAGAAGCTTTGGACAAGCTCGTGCATCGTGATTTCTCTGATCTCAAACCGAATGTGAAAGTAACGAAAACATAGTAGAAAGTGAGAAATATATTGTTGGGGGATACCTTTGGAATATTGGAGCTAGAAGAACGTTGACTAACAAGCGACCATTTCCAGGTGTAATTTGCCGTTTTTAATTTTTGGCACATATTTTTTTACATCTGCAATGATCGATATCTAAGAGGTGAAAGAAATGGATTTGAATTTTCGGAATCATTTTGTTTTCTCCGTTTAATAATATTATTTCGCTGTTTATCGTTATTATACAAATAACATTTTGTGATCTCGCGGGGGAGGGAATTATTCGGTTGTGTTTTGCAACCGATAACACAAATTCTGAATTTCTAAACGTTAGTTGTTTTTAAAACTGCCAAAGAATATGTTGCGAGTATTAGATGCTATATAAATGATCTAATCCTCGACATTGAGAACGAAGATCATTTCTTCATCCCCTAAATATAGATCATTGCAGATGTAAAAGAATACGTGTCAAATATTTTTCAATAAACTATATTGTACTAAAATCTCAATAAAACCGGAGTATTGCATTTAGAAATGATCCCTTGTAGAAAGAAACTAGAAGAGGAAACATCCAGTAGAAAAGGGAGAACGAGCGGTGACTTTTATTTCCGCAAATCGAGTCAGCTTCGGGTCATTGTTTGGGTAGTTATGGAGCGCATAGGACGGAGGAAACGGTAGGAAAAAAAGAATGACATAATTCTTCGCACCGAGGGTGAAATCACGGGGAACTCCCATTGGTCACCGTTCGGTTTAACGAGAGTGCCTAAGAATAGACGACGATCCTGACGGGAGAGGAGAGGCCGTGGCCGAGCGAGTAGGCAAAGGGAGCCGAGTTAGGTAAAGCACAAAGGTAAGAGAAGGGAGGTAAAAATGTTTGGAGAGAAAAAAAGAAGGGAGAGGAGGCGGCGGCGGACGGAGAGAGACGAACGACGGGGACAGGAGCGAGATCGGCGAATAGCGAAGGAGGCGAAGGAGGAGAGATGAGGAGAGAAGAGAAGAGAGGAGAGGAGAAGGGGCCAGGGGGCGAGGAGGGAGTGGACCACGTTGAGGTCGCGACCCGTAGCCCGCAGGCCCCCAGTGAAAGGCCCAACGGCGATCCGCATCCGCGGGGCCCTGAGCGACCGAGACAGCCGAGCCACGAGAGATCGAGCGAAACCGAGACGGACGCCGAGCCCTGCTGAGGCACCGTGAGCCGTTTCTTAAGATCGCGTTCTTCTTAGCGAGCCCACTGCCATTATGGCGCACTTAAAGTGGCAATCGTGTGGAAGGCAGCACCGCCGCGCAATAGCCACGAGTTGCGCAACCTTCGGTGACCCCACCCTGCTAGCCCACCGTGAATTGCGACCGAGGAACGAGGCACTCTTCGACGCTCGATAACTAATAAATCGCCAATAAGTCCGCCGAGACCGGCCCTGAGAACGGCCACGAGCTCGGCCGAGAGACATTGTTGCGAGGCACGATGGGAACATCGATCTAGATGTTAACCCTATCGGCTGCACCGTGTTCCTCGAGCAGATTCCAGCAAAGTCTCGTCTTTACCCCATCGATCACTTTTTATTAAATAACCAGCAACAGTATTGACTTCTAGGCCGGAATACACTTTTGTGCCGATCAAATATTCTTTTATTGATCTATGTCACATAGACAGTATGAATTAATGATTGATTTACATATAGATTATAATTAAAAATAAACCATCGACAAATACAGTGAACGAACCCTTTGGTGTGCAGATAATTGGGTCAGTTTATAATGCGAGTAATAACCGAATTGTTTTGGAGAAAACTATTTTTCGCGCACATAATTTAGTATTTTAAAGCGTGCGTGTTCCTTTTCTTCTGTATCTTTTGTTTTTGATTTTATGTAATTATGACAGGTTGTGTAGGGTGTTTCGCTTGTATACCTCTCAGATTTCAAGGTTTAGTAGTTGATGCTTCAGGTGTATTAGATGGAGGATTAAGTCATCGTGAGTTATTTTTAAATGTTATTTCAAGCGTGTCCACAGAATATTTAGCCCCATTAAATAAGCTTCACTTACAATGATATTTATTCGAGGCACTTTGAACAAAGTATATCGTGTTTGCCGAGACGAAATATTAAGTTATATGTGGCGAAAAGAATTGAGTAATATTTATGTGTACCACACTCGGCCTGAAATCTTTACCACGGATCTGGCTCGATATTATAAGGCGAGAGGCTGTGTTTATGAGGAACGTAACCGAGGAGTAATGGAAGAAGCGGTGCTTTGAATGCTGGGAACGTGAACCTGGAAATTAATTCCTGCGGCCGCTCCGTACATTTTGATTGTTTATCAGTTGTTATTCCAAATTAAATACATTCTTCGATCTGTTCGATCTATCTTCAGTAATGCTTCCGCCTTCTATTTCTATTAACCTTGATAAGTTGAAGAAACCGCAAATAGTTTGAAAACCCTTGAAGAATTCCATGAAAATTCAAAAGAACAATAACGTCAAATTTTTTCTTTAGGTTTTTGTTTAACCTTTGACGGAAATTTCTTGAGATATCGTAATTGTTCGCGATTTTTTTATCCGCCTTTTGGTTGACATAAAAATACGTGTAGTTGGGGTAAACGTGTGAGTGGTGAATAGAAGAGGGTATAAATGGCTTCTAATGTCATAGAACGCGATCAGTCGACTGGGACCACCGTTACAAAGGGTATCCTTTACACCCGGCTACCCTATCGACTCGGTCTCGGTGGCTGTGGGTCCCGACAACCACGGATACAGCTCTGATCGAACGATAATTGGATAGATTACGCGGAACCTCCTCCAACCCTGATAGCATCGCGTTTATGCGCCCGTTTTATGTGTTACACAGCCCGTGGGCCCTCCGCAACGCATACTTGACTACAATACGTGCATGCGGTTCGGCGACTACAAACATGAACACCCCACTGCTACGAGAACTTTCGCTGTGTCGGTAATGCTTAAGAACCATGGAGAATGATGGTATTGACTATTGAACTTCCGACTCCACTTACTGGCTCCCTTTGATTACTCTTTTCTCACTGACAGAGAAATATCTCAGCCAGATCTAGTCCAAACATTCTGCCTCCTGAGAAAAAGTGAAAAGCACTAGTTGCATTGTGTACAGCCAGGTTGTGCCACTATTCAGATGCCCTATCTGGACGTCGGCAAAGAATTTTTATATAAATGCGCCGTAAGAAAATTCATGCGTACCAATGTTCCGTATTATTCGTATTTTCCTATTCATATTTTTTTATATTTGTTTTATTTATTAAATTATGTCGAGTTATTTTGTAGCAATAATTATCCCAGAAAATCGAATGAAAAAGGATGCTACTTATGATACAGAGATTGACGGAACAATTTAAGTGTTTTGAAAATGTTTCACGTCAAAGTTGCGTGTACGAGCAGCGCGTGGAATGCACACATACACCTCTCGTTCTCGGTATTATGAACGTACCGCGAATATTTGTGCAATTTTAGCATATCTAAAAGAATGCAAGTGTTTACCACAGTAAATACATGTCAGGAGGTTTCGTCTCGGTTTTACTAGCAAGGCTTTTACCCTTCTACGGGTTCATCAAAATTTACGTTAATGGAGTTTAAGTCATTATAGACAGCACTAAAAAAGTACTTACGTATCTTTGGGAACTGCACTATGATAATGCTTTGAGGAACGTACAATTTTATTTTCAGATTCACGGAAACGAATAATAGAGATATATAAAGTACATGCAGGGTTGCAAGGTGTCCGATTTAAATCAGTAAAGAAAGTAATTCGTCAATTACACAGCATATAAAAAAGTTTCTTACAATAATTAAACAAGATGGCAATTCATTTTTCTGCAATTGAGCGTATTGGTTAAACAAAGGTCGACTTTATTTTTCTTCTCTAATGAAATCATATAATTTTGAATACACCTATTGATTCAGTTCGCTATTCTGAACGACAAAATTTTAGACCACAGAAATTTACATATTTGAATTTGAATATTTCGTAAACTAATAATTTTTTATTATGCGTGGTCTAATATTTTGTTGTTAATGCACTGAATCGATAAGTGTATTCAAAATTATATGATTCTTTTTAAACGAAACAAGGGTGACCTTCATTTCCCCTGTACGTGGACACATATAGAGCAATGAATCACATAATTTTGTAGTCCCCTCGAAACCATTTAACTTCTGTGGGAATCGTTTTTTATATAGCACGTAATTAACGAGTTATTTCCATTTATAGATTGAAATCGGACACCCTGTAGGACACCGTAGGAACCTTCAAGAGACGAATTTGTTTAAAGCGCCGCATTCTAATTATGAATATGAAAAGGCTTTGAGTATCGTCGAAAACACGAGAAAGGTGTTTCTAGCGGAATACAGTGAAAAGCGTCTGCAAACGAGGCACCGCTGGTAACGCGCGCGAAATGGTAATTCTAATAGCGATAAGGAAGCCTGGCTGTGTTGCATCCCCGAGAGTCCGAAGCCTCGTGAAAACGTGGAGGAGGCGCGATCACGCGATCGTATAAAATTTCAAGGGCCGCATCCTACGATTTAGACGCGGCGGCTATCCGCAGGGGCCGTGGATCTGCTTTATAGAACCCTAGATCCTTAACGGCCGTTGCCGGTGAGGGGCGTCCGACCGAATGCATTTCGAGGCGGCTCGCGATCGCGATTTATGTGAAAACCGTTCGAAACGGATAAGTCGGCGTGGTGCTTGCATCATCGGAAACAGGCCGGTCCGAATATCCGTTTCCACGTCTAATAAATTCGAGACGGCTCCGATCGCACGGAAGATCGAGCTCGAGAAAATCGGATCGCGAAGAAAAACCGCGGCGATCGACGCCCGCGATCGACGACAACCGGACAAACCGCAAAGCCGGCCGATTTCCGTAGGATGACGAGGAGCAACAGTTCCTCGACTTAATTACACGGTATCGACGGTAACGAGGGCGTATCTGGCGATCGGAATACGGGCGCCGTTGATAATTACCGGGTAGGAGACGTTTGACGGACTTTGCGTATTTGAGGAGCGATCGATCGTTTAACCGGTCCTGCCGATTCTCATCTTAATTCTGATTCGGGCTCGTTAAAAGTCTGCCAAGATTTAATCAGGGGTTTCGATTACGCGTCGATGGTAATTATTAACTCGGCGAGTGTGAAAGGAAAGGTGTTGTTCGACGTGTCAACGGAGCTGTAATTAAACTATTTTGAGGTGTTAGGGGCCACTGGATCGGCTGAGTCGGCTGGAAATTTAGAGAGCGTTCGTGTGCTCGTGCCGTTTTTTCATTCTAGGGATTGAGAAACCGGCAAAATTAAATAGTACTTTACAGCATTCTCCTCATTAACGTTACACAAATCAACTGTCTGGCACCTGTTGCTTTACAGCGATAAGCAGGCTGATTGTGATTATCCTTTTCACGATTTTTATCGTAACTCATCAAATAAGATATTGACTCAATTATTCCTATAAAAGGATCGTTATAATTTCAGCAACTGTTAAATAATAAATGTGAAACCATTCATATTGTTTATCACGGTAGGTTCAGTGTTAATCAAAAGGGAAATAATCATAGTTCAATTTCAAACGTTGTTATCTGTGATCAGATAAGTATCATCCATTTATTATCGAACCTTCTTTACATCCGACAAAAAAAATCTGCAGCACCTGTAAAATTCACGTCGCGTTTCGACAAAGCCTATGGAGACTGACTATCGCGTAGGAAACAATTATTTTAAACGGTACAGCATCGTGGTCCCCGCGGAAACGGTTTCTAAAGCCTGTCCTCGGGTTTCTTCGACCCGATTTCTGTGGTTTGCCGCGAAATCGCGTAAAGTGGAACGATCGATGGCTGTTGGTAGATGCCGAACGCGGATGGAGACACGAAAAAGTGATAAGAACCGTCACGATTCCAGATATACACGGCCGCCGCGAGGAGGCAACGTGCTGACTGTGGGAAAACGATCGACGCCGGCGAAAGAAGCGCGTCGCGCAAAAAGCGTTAAACTCGTGATTAGACGCGGATTCGCGCATGCCCTTGCTCGCGTCGGGGACCGCTTTGTATCGTGCCACCGTCTGTGTCGCCGCGTTTCCTCGTCCCACGTTTCTTTTTCGTCGCCCTTCTTTTTCATCGCCCAGGCGAATCCGATCCCCGGGCACGAGTTCGGTCCGTGTCATCGCCGGGAGGAAACAGACCGAGATAAAGTACAGCAACCCGTGGATTAATCTGAACCAGAAATCGGTACAAGAGTTCTGCAAAGATAAATGGTCGTTGCGAACACTCCATTATAACAAACTGCAGGTTTTGTACATCTATGGTCGTGCTGATGTATATATTTTCAGTATACATTTTCGAAACCTCCAGCGAATAATAAATCCATTTCGTTATTGATTTTGCAAAATGTCGAAATGTATGAGGAAGTGAGATGATAAAAATAATAATATTTATTGCATAAACGATTTATGTGTAGCAGATAAATAAAATCTCAACTATAAATGACATTTCGAACCGGAGAATATAATTCTGTCACCAATACAAAGTGACGCGACAATCAAAAAGATAAAATGGTACTCTGAGAGCGATCCTCTTAATTTTTATTTGAGGTAATTTAGATGGACATGTAAAACAATTATATCTCAGAATTTATTGGAGCAAGACGCCAAACGTTATAGGATAAGTATATTGATACGGAAGTAATGTATGCAAAGCAGATAATAAAAGTAAGCACCTCGAGGCGTCTTCCGTGAAATTAGCTGAAGATCTTTCCTGATTTGCATGACGCGTTGAAAGAAAAAAGTAAAGCGAAGACACAGATAATACTTAATCGATGGTGTTAAAACAGGCGTAGAAGGCCAAGTTTAGCAAACGGTACAACTGTTGGTACAGCTGCTTATCGCGGACAGTTTGTCTAGTTGTCAATTGCCGGCGCGGTCGCTTTACCGAATAACGTATTGGAGTTTTTTTTTTGGCCGCGAGGTAATTAGTTGCTTAAATAAATGATTCAATAGAACGCGGGTCGGCAGACCGTGACGATATCTTGGTTTTGATATATCGCCGGTACGAATCGACGATCGGCGGAGCGTGTGTCGCGAATCCGCGTCGAACGCCGCAATTTCCTGTTCCCATTAGTCGACGTCGTGTCCCCGGCGTTGCGCGCGTTTCGTTCGAATCCGCGCGGCGCGGGTAACTGGACGTTTCGAGCGAGTTAACGCGGTCCTCTCGCGATAAACGCCGCCGATAAACCGTGCATAGAGCAGAGGCGCTTGGATCCCACCGCGCGGCTAAAGACACTCTGTCTCGAAGCCGTGTCGCGCTTCGGGACGTGAAATATCGCCTTCTCGCGGGGAACCACGACGAAACGACGCGACCGCTGGCTGTTCCCCGTCCGAACGGGGAGGAGGGCTCGGTCTCCGAGATAAAACGATCGCAATAAACGGCCCGTAAGTGCACGGAATGTAATAGGAGCAAATTGGACACGCTTTTCCACTGCCCCGCCCCGCGGTTTTCCACGGCCAGTGACTGCAACCCGCTTCAAATAATGGAATGCGGGAGAAGGTTCTTCGCAGCTTCGCGCGCCGGCCGCCGGTGCCTGTAATTTAGAGACGCTTGTAACGAAACGGCTCGATCGCGGGAAGCTCCGCGCCTCAAGGGAACCATTAATCGGTAAATAGAGGAAATGAAGTCCGCCGGATGACTCCACGGCTCGTTAGCCGCCGAGATCCTAACAGTTCCAGCGCTCTATCCCGATATATAATATCTCTTTTATATTTTATTCGTCGAGAAATGGAAGCTCGTTTGCCGGCGAACGACTTCATACGTTGTCGGTGGAAACTTCGGGAGCGGTAAGGAACTCTTTTCGAGAAATTTATGCTACTTCGGTGCCAGCAGGGGTATCGTGGTAAACGGTGCTCGACCGCGCTCCACATTTTCCTAGTGGTTTGAAATATCATTTCCAGAAGCAGACGAGAATGTTCACAAAACGACGAACGAACTCTAACGATCAATAGTTTACAGTAAACATACGAGTATTAATTGTTTTTCTCCAGGTTGAGTCATCTGGGAAGAACGTATAGCGCGTTTCTCCGCGAAATCCGTCAGTCGACCAAGTCCGATTGTAGGTGTCTCTTTAGCGCGTAGGCTCGCAGACAGGATTGCCCCTCCCCTCCGGATCCGAGCCGCGCAAGAAATCGTCTCTGAGAAAGAAAAAGCGGCGAGCCGGCGGATTTCTCGTGTGCTTGCCACACACGTTTCGCGGTTTCGTGAACGGACTTGTTCCGACGCGACGCGACCGTCTGCCGTCGTGGTTTCACGGTTGGTTCCTACGAGGCGGATTTTTACGGGTGGATAAAAACTTTCGAAATTTCCGAAATATATCGCACGTGCTCGGCCCGGTCCGGCCGCGTCGCAGGTGTGAAAGACGGGCCGGATCGTTGGCGGCGTTCGCGCGATGAAAAAAGATGGAACGAGTAGTCTGGAGCACGTAGCGTGACCCAAACGCGTGACAAATTCATCGTGTCACGCCGACTCACGTGCTCGGAGGATCGTGGACCACCGTCGAGAACGATACAACGTAACGCAATCCTTGATTGTTCCCCGGCCTCGCCGAGACGCTGATATAATTTAAGCCTAGAAGAAACGCGGCTATTAACGTGCCATTAACGGGTCTGGCCATGCGTGACTCCCTCCTGAGTTCGGCTCTTAAACGGGCCCCGAGACCTGGTGCAGAACTCGTGGATCACCCTTTTGCGGGCTTTCATTAGGCCCTTGTACCAATCCGGATGCCACAATTTACTTTCCGAGACTCCTTGCCAACCAATTTACTCACTTACCCTTTTTCCCCTGTCTTGTAATAATCGATCGCGTCAAGCTTCTTTCACGACCGAGGTGTTCCTGCGGTTTTTCTGCCAAGCATCTCTGCCCGTCGTGGCACAGAAGAAGCCGGTCCATAAAAATATCCTTCTGTTTAGAATTTTTATGAAATGCGAATCTTGTAATATGGCGTTTGGAACAACAGGACGGGTGAAACCAGGCTTCGATATTTTTGCGAGCGACTGTACATTGTTATTGCGGAAAAACGTGCCGCGAAACTTGCTTGTCCTGTTACTTAATAATTACTCCAGCGGTAGGTACCTCCGCTTCTGCACAATGTACGCGCATCTTCGATCCGTGTAATTTCATGACTGGCAAAATTCCTGCTGGTTCAATTTAAGCGGTAATTAAAAACTGATAATTATTATTAAAATCTTCCGATGCTCGTCAGACTGTTAAAAGTGCGCGTCGTGAGTGACGGGCTTAATGGAGTCTGCAAATGATCCGTGGTTTTCTTAAATGAAATAGATTGCATATTTTTACGAGAGCCCGCGTATTAATTCGTATCGCCGAGAATCGGAACAACGCAGAGTTTTTAGCGCTAGCAACAACATTCTCTATGGCAATACGTCTTCCAGAAATTCCGTTCATTCATTAAAACGATCATTAAGGAAATACGAAGCAGGCTGAAAGACCAGTTCGGCCGCAATTAGCAAATAGCCCTCTCGCATCGGAATTTCCCCCTATCTCTGCATCGGACCCGTAGATCGTCCACGATGTCCATCGATCACTCAATCTCTCATCGGATCTGACTGCACCGTGGATGGTAGTCCGAAATCTCGGGATCGTCCGAGACGTCCGGTGTATCTTTCGTGAGAGGCACCTCCGGTGTTGGTAACGCTGTAACCGGCGGCAACCCGGCCGGGAATTTGAGCGAACTGAAGTCGTTCGTGGCCGGTGGTGCCAGCAAATACCGACGGGGTTGAGACAGGGGCATATGGGATCGATACATCATGGGGGCCCAGCGGGGGTCCCCAGATACCATCTTAGTTAGCATCCTCCTCGAATAGACGCGTACACACGTACCTCTGCCGAGAGGCCGAGCCTCGTCATTATACCTCTATCCGCTTTATCTGTATCGGACCAATATCCACGGGCCACGATCGGGCCACGAAACCGCGCGAGAACTATCGGCTTCTCATGCAGTGAGAGATCGCTCTATTCGGCTGACGCGGCGTGTAATGGGGTTAACAAACAGCCTCGGTGTTTCATTGTAGAGAAACGCGTACTTCGGGCAAAATTGGAACATTTTTTGACCGTGAAGCGAAACGATGGTAATTCCTGGAATCGGTCCCTGTGATCAGCTATGATTGATATCTTATACCGATCATTATACAAAATAAAAATTGTACATATCGATTTTGGTAAGCAGGATGCAGTGTAATATTAATAAGACAATATTATTATTATAAATTTATTAAGCGAAATAAATTATTCATTGGATTACACAATATAATACAAACTAATAACGTAGTTAGACGATACTTTGTAAATTGTATTGAAAGTTCGCGTTTCTAACAATTATATTGACCATGTGTGTGCTGGGTTTCTCAAGGGATGCCGAGGAATAAATTGAGAATAATGTATCGTCCTTTCCAAATTCCTCAAATTCTTTGCCTGTCCTACATTTTCTTCGCTCACTTTTGTCAGGAATGTATCGAGACCGTAGTCTAATTATTACTAGACTACAGATCTTTATGCAAAATGGTAACAATGCCATAATTTTTTGAGATCCCCAGGCTAATAATTAGTCCTGTCGTGAAACCTGTGACAAGAACATCGTAAATATACTGCTTGGTACAAGAACGTAGGATATGCCTAACAATTTCGTCGCGATGACATTCAATTAGGGTGCAGCCTTACGCGTTGCCAGGTGATTATGATTGCGACGTCCTCGGACAGGTCGACGCAGGTTCACCCGGGCGAGAAAGAATTTTCCTGCTAATGGCGTGGAAATTTTCTTGGGCCGAGGAATCCCGGGACGTAATGGATTGATGAAACGATTAGATGGAAATGTGAGCAGGGTTTACATTATTTGCTGCAGCTCACGGCGGGCGATTACAGCCCGAAATTTATGATAATGCGCCCGAGGATTTCTCTCATCTTGTTACTTTTAATTACAAGGGGCCCGCGGTGGACAGCCCCGTGGAAAAATCACGACGCTCGCCGCCCGGTTTCGTAAGAAAGAAATATTTTCGAGGCTCCGTCAGTTTTCTGTCTTCTCGCCTCTTCTTTTTCGTCCGTATGAAAGAACAGCCCGGCGGTTGCACGTCCGGGCTGACGCACGGTCTCGTTCTCCACGCGTAACACAGTTAGTCAATCTTGGGAATTAATCGCGAAGAAAATAGACGAATCTCGGCGACCGGAAGTGCGTTTCCCAGCCGGTGTGCATCTGATAGCCGCCCGGTGTCTCGTGTGCATTCGATTGCACCATCCGCGTTAATCTAGCCGAAGAAATACGTGTGGGTCCCTTGCATTCTTCGCGATACGTCTGGCTATTGTCTCGTGATGCAACGTCGAGGTGCCATTCACAGCCGCGGCAACCAGCCACGTTGAATGAGTAATTTGTGTCCTTTGTTGGAACGAGTAACGTGGAAGCAAAATTGTAACATGTCGACCGATAGGAACATGCTTCGCGGACGAATTCTGGTTACCCGAGGACACGGAATCTTTCGAGAAGTAACTTTTAGAAACTTCGTGAAAGTTCTCGAAACTTCTTTCACCTCTGAAAGCTTTTCAAACTTTCGAAACATCGAGATCCTTGGAGTACGTGGAAACAAGTGAATTTACTGGACCCTTTCAATTACGGAGGCTATTGGAGAATTCGAAGGCCCTCGCACTTTGAGAACCTCTCGAAAACTTTGAAATCTTCGGCAACCTTTTTACATCACTGAATCTGAATATCGAAGTACATGTATCTCGTCGACTTTTTACTTTATTATTAAAATTCACATCTTTATAAATATACTAATCTTCATTAAGTATTTGTTGTCTATGTATAAAAGCGATAACTTTATTCATATAACCGGGTACAACTCTTTCTGTTTAAAAAAAGGATACATATTTATAACAATATAATACAATAAATGAAAAGGTAAAGTAAGATACAAGGAAGATATAACGAATATAAAATTATCAGACATAAAGTAATTGTAATAAGAGTAGAATACCTAGAACATCGGCTTTATTTTACACAGTTTTCACTTCACATCGGTTAATCCTCAGAGATTTTTATTCACAGGGAAGTAATTTACCATTTATGTTATTTTTATCGTAAAAAATTCTGTAGATCGAGTATTCGACTTATTCCAATGTTTTCCTTGTTTTGGTTCCCCTGAAATGATCTGTGAAAGTCAGGACTCGCGGGGTCATTAATATAATTTACTGGTTGTAGTTCAGAGCAAACCTTTCCCAATAGGAAGATGCACGACAGAGAAGTTCTAAATCAATTTCATCACCGACCCGAATCCGGCATCTGTAGCTAGAAAAGTTGCAACAACCGTCAGAACGTTCCGCGTCCCAGACAATTACGGGCATCGATCGGCTCGGTTACGCCTACGATCGTTCTTGTTACAAAATCATCGGTCAGGGAGATTAACAAAGGGTTCGGAAACTGCTTTATCTGTTCCCGATCTACCGGCCAATAAAAGTCCATCGCTGTCTCGGTGCCCGAGAAAATCCCCGACAGGCTTTCGTACGTCCGACGCGGCTTGTTCCCGATAAAATGCTCGGCGGGATCGAAAATTAACGAAACCGATCTAGCCCCGCTACACGTTCTCGATCCCGGCGATCGGTTACGTAAAAATCCTTTCTCTTCTTCTCTCGGTGCCTCGCACGGGACCGTGTGTCCATTGATATAATATTCTTAATTACTTGATCGATCGCACGAATTGCATCGGGTATACACACTTACGATCCTGCGAGCCTCGGTTTGCGTAACGCACGTTGTGAGAACGTCTAAGAAACTGCG
This sequence comes from Augochlora pura, assembly GCF_028453695.1. Taxonomy (NCBI): domain Eukaryota; kingdom Metazoa; phylum Arthropoda; class Insecta; order Hymenoptera; family Halictidae; genus Augochlora; species Augochlora pura. Next base: position 7,918,005 of record NC_135775.1, on the reverse strand, counting down.
ACTGGGTTCGGCAAGATCGATCTCGACCTTCTTATTAAAGGTTGGTAAATCGTTTTGCTTTTTGCGTGCGCAGTGGGTCGCTACTGATTCATAAGCAATCGGCGAATTGCATTTTTCACGACGCAGCAAAGAAACCTGCGTTTTCGTGAAAAATCGTTGGGAGGCAGCTGGATGTTAATTGAGCGGGACAGATCCGCACATCTCAATTCTGTATGTGACCGGTAACGTTTAATTATCGATTCACCGAGCAAGGACGCGATCAATAAATTCCATTTCCTTGAAGCAGTTTCTTCGGCTCGTCTCTTCAAGGACCAACGTGCTCCGAAAGAAACCGATCGGCCGCTGAAGAAAGAAACTGTTCGCCGAGAAACGGGGAATCAGAGTTGGCTGTCCATGGGATCTAGACGCGTCGATCCGGTCGATAACGTCGCGGCAAAAACGAATCCATGCTGAAACATTGAAAACAGCGGTAGCAGGCGTAACGTCGTGCAAGAACCCACATCACCGGCTCATTTATTCAACTCGCCGGACGTTCGGAGAACAGCCTTGGTCCCGTTTACCCTTTACCGTCTCTCTCTCTCTCCACCCCGACTGAAACCCCCGAGACAGCGAGACGTGGCTCATTACGCGGCACGGCCCGCTTTATTGTTCATTACGGTAATGAGCGGCCGGGTCTCTTGCATTTCGGATTAACCAGCGATCAATTAGCGGGCCGGGGCGGCCGAGGCGGAGCGCGTCCGCGGCAGGGGGGGGGGGGGGGGGGGGGGAGGTGGTTACAAGGGGGGTGCAGGAAACCCGAAACTGGAAAATAAATAAAAGGTGGAACGTCACGTTGCGACCGCGGCAACGGCCACGACCGTCTCGGGTTAGGTCTTGGCTACATAATCGGCACCGAATTCGAGAGAATGCGAGACACGTGTATTAATTTCACGGGACGGCTCGTAAAACTCGTGCCTTTACGATTCTAGCGCAGATACGGCTACGCTCGGGCCCCGAACGTCCGCCAGTCAGACAGGTAGGTACAGGTTGGTACAGGTAGAGGTGTATCCGATACGCTGCCCTGAACGTTTATTTAAAACACCTTTGCCACGGAGCTCGTGAGTAATATTACCGTCGGACACCTTTTTCTTCTCTTCCTCCTCCTCATCCTTCGCCTCCTCCTTCCCTCCTTCCTCGGCTGAATTCTTTTCCAGACCGAGGGGTGGGATTCGCAATAAGTGTACATCTGTGTAATCGTCGATGTTGACGTAATGGTGTTTGCCTTGGACTCCAAAGGTGTCTCCGAAGAAGTAGGTTATAAAACGAACTTGCGACTTTTTGGCCGGCGTGGTTTTTGGTTCCACAGAAACGATTGAGAAACGATTGTGTTCGACATTTCGATGGTCCCAGTTCGCTGTGATTTATCAGGGCAGGGATCGAGGTAGAAATTCATCGTTCGTCATATAAAGACAGTCATAAAGCTTGTGATTTCGCTGTTTTAAAATATTTGCTTCACGTTTCGCCGAACATGCTGACTAATTAAGTCATCCTGCGGCCGGATGTCTGATTTGTTCATACAAATTTACAGTTCGCGATAAATCTTCCTACAACACGACCGGCGAATGTAGTCAGATTTTATAGAACATCGCTTTAACACAGGTAATTCGGTGAGATTTCTCGAGCAGATTTTTTTTTTTCGACACAATGTACCTCATTACGTCGGCGATTTGAGAGGCCCACATAATAAAGGAAATCAAACAGATATTTAATAGCATTCAAACAAGGTGAACAAAAGGTGACGCGGACAGAAATTAACGAGTGGCAATAAATTTCGTAATGCACCTTCCACGCGAGTATATCTTGCCGAGACGAGGACAGTCGCACACGTAGGGGAAAACAAGAAGATCGGATAAGACAGAGAGGACAGTGGAGGAACATGGTACAAGAGACACTGCGAGAGGGGCCCCTTCCTCTTCGCCCGCGAGACTCGGCAGGCGGATTCTCTTTGTGTGTCTTGAAACCCGGAACAGGGTATTCGAATTGAAAACAGCTTCGATCTGAATTGCCCCAACAGAAAAATTTATCACTGTCCTTGTCGTGATTAGCCTTTTTTAAACGGTTAAGCATTATTTACTGTTGACTTTTTTTTTATAATACTTCTGTTTTCTATAGCTTGAAGCTTTTAGCCATTGTTGCTGTGATTAGGCCTGTGTGTACACCTAAAACATAACAGTTTTTTTAATGTGTAAAAAAGTTTCGTAAAAATAGTAATTGGATTGAATTAGAAAACCTTGTAAAAATGTTATCCAATTTCGATAAAATTCGGTTCAATTTTATAAAAGTTATTTCGTTATAAAAGTTGTCCTCATATTTTTTTCTTTAACCATATATCTTTGATTCGATTTCTTTAGAATAGTTAATAACTTAAATCGGCAGTTACTTAATTATTATTTAGGTGGGACTAACACTTTAGATTGGAAGATTAGAAATAACCATAGAGAGTAGTGAATTCCGATAGGATTCGGGATGGTAAAAAAAGGAAAAATATGTGCAAACATGGCAGCTACGTAACGTGTTAAACTGCGAATTTTATAACGAACAGATTAAAAGTCGTTAGAGGAAGAACGGAATTTCTAATTGGCCCTTACTGTTGGCGCAGAATGTTTTGCATTCGCGGTGTAACGATGTAGCATCTCCATTAAAAATCAATCGAGCCAGAAAGTACGATCACGAGGCCGAAATTAGCAGTTGAATTTCCAGTAAATTGGGCGTCCTGTCCCCGGGATTTGAATAAAATGTCAGCGGTCGGCGAGGATTTATGAAATGATCCGATAACTTCACTCGCCTTGGCCGCATCCTCTTTCGGCCGAACCCGGTGAAAGAAAGGATCCAATGATCGGTCCAATGACCGCCGCGGCGTTCTTCCTTGCCCGGTCGGCCGTCCGCTCATTCTTTATGCATCCAATATTCATCGGAAATTATGATTTTGCCGGGCGCGTCATTTTAAAAACAGTTATAATTCTCCAGGGTTAGTGTTCTTGTCGGTGTGTTTTACGCCCGTTCCGATCATTCCTCCGGCCTCCGACGTGCTCGTTCGTGGCAGCAATGGCGCGGCTTCGGAACGGAACGGAACGAAACGAAACGAAACGAAACGCTCTCCACGGCTCGTCGTGAGAACATCGATCGAAATCCGGGGCCGTTTCTTCTTCTTCTTCCTTGCCCCGGCTAATCCTCCGCGGACGACGCGTTGTCGCGTCGCGGGGCCCCCCTCCCTTGTTTTCTTACGAATCGAGGCTATCCAGTCGCAGTGTGGCCTTTTTCGTGGCGTTTCGCGCGCCTTTCTTTACGACGCCAATTACTTGGCCATCGATGGAACGGTTGCAGAGTATTGACGAGTCGGTTCCGTTATCCCGCAAAGGGGGAGGGAGCCAGGCAATCTTCCACTCCAGGCATCGATTTGCCCTCGAAATCGAATCGAAGCTGCTCCGACTTCCCGTCTCTTATGTCAATAACAGTAACCGAGGAATGGCACTGAGAAACGGTGTGTAAATGCACCTGGAACCGTACCTCGTCCTCTGTTTAAATTTCATTCGCCGCTTGACCCTTTCATTCTTTGTTTTAAACGAGAAGACGGATCCCCTCGGGTTGCTTGCCGACGTTTTTTCTCATTATTGGACCGCTTATCGGTCATTTAGGGGGTTCCTTATTGTTATTTAAACACGTTCGAACATATTTTACCTTTCAATCTGCTGTTTACAAAGTGGGAATATTACCTGTCCGCATTCGAGTACGGTAAAATCAATTAAAATCTGAAATCATAAAATTTTACAACTGCATAATGATTTTTAGTTTGACTCGAGTTTGTATAGCAAAATTACACTTTACCAATTCGAATTACTATTAATATAAATGCGATATTTATTACTGTCTTTTTTTTTTATCTTCAGAGCGTTAACAATTAATAATTATTTGTTGAGGGTACAATGAGTATGACTATTATTATCATCGAAATTTTCGGCAACACAAACTCCTGTAAGTTTGGAAAGAATTGTTATATATGGTGTTTTTATTCGATGTTTAGTTTTTACACGTAGTTATACAATTTTTCGTCGCAACTTGGATTCGAAACGCCCTTAATGCGTTGCAGTAAATAATCGATAAAACATTTGCGAACAGAAAAGAGCAGTGGTTGCACCCTTGGCCACACAGGCGCGATACGTATCCACCAAGCCGAGAGTCATTCTAATTACATTCACGTACGCGATTAACGCAGCGCCGCGGTCGGGCCTCCCAGTTTTTCGAGTGTTCCTCCCATGGCAGTTAATCAAACGTATAACGTAATAAAGAGAAACTCGAAGATCAATCTGGACGTTAGCGGCTCGGGGCAAACCCGTTCTCCCCTCCGTCGCGGCGCATTGTCTAATTTATTCGAATGATCGTGTAAAGACCATCTCGAATAACGTGCACCTGTAAACGCAAAACATCGGGCTAGGAGGGATATACCCGACACAAAACACAGGTACCATAAAACGTCCTACTAATAATGCCGCGATCGGAATCGTAAAAGCTGCCGAACGAAAACCGGGCCCAGACGATCTGGGGCCTTAAAATCTCTTCGGTTCTTCTTCCTCCTCTTTTTTCCCGTTTCTTTCTGCTGCTCCTCAAACCCTGCCGCCCCTCCCGTCCCTTTCTTCTTCATCGATCGACCGACCTCGAGCGATCTCCCCGACGTTTCATCTGTCGACCCACGCCTCGAGTGATCTCTCGATCGCCGGCCCCCAATAAATGCAATTAATGATCTGTCACTTTTGATCCTGGCTTACGTATCGGGATCCTGTTTCAACCGGCGCGAATATCCTCGATCCACGACCGCCGGCCGACGACGATTATCCATGGCCGCGTCGTCGGACCCGGGAACGACGAAATTCGCCGATTCGGCGATCGGGCTCGTGAGATTCACAGGTGGAGAGGGGAAACCGAGATGGTGGGGGGGCGGGGGGAGAGAGGATTTTGTTCGGCGTGCAAAGGGGAATGGGGATACCAGTTCGTTTTGCGTCTTTCGCGACGCAAAACGAGGACCACCGGGTCGTGTTTCACGATTCGTCATCGCGATGCTTCGTGAATCCTCCTGGATCCCCGATATCAAGTCGATCTAATCGACGCCTCATTAAGGATCTACCAACGTGGCCGGTCTGCAGCGTTGCCGCCAGCGGTTCTCAGTTCGTCCTGCATCGACAGCGACGACTCTTTCGATTCCCGAAAATGCCGATCGGAGATACCGTGGATCGATCCTTGATCATCCTGGAGCACTTATCTATAAATTCATCGATTCTAACCGTGACGACAGAGAGTCGGGTGCATCGATGGTCTTGATCGTCCGTCGCGCGAACCGTAAATCTGCGAGGACAATCAGTGCTTTTCGTTTACTCGTTTATTAACGGATTCAATCTATTGGCGTAATGGAATATAGATTTTATTAAAGTAAGAGAAAAGGGATTAAATTTAGAGATTTGCCAAATCTGATTACACTGGTGGAGGCTGTTGAAATGGACATGGTTGGTCCTATGGAATTCTAGTCGTGGCATTAAATGACGCCTTATTGAGATCCGAGATACAATTAAATTGGACTTCGAGAAAATGTCAGGATAACTGTTCGAACCATTTAAAACTTTATAAGCTGAGAGTAAATCTAAAAGTACTCCGCGATGCTTAAGAGAAAATAGCTTAAGACGAGATAAAGGAGGCGAATAGTCATGATTATAACGGAACATATTACAATTTAGCTTACGTGGATGCCATACGGAGAAATTGATGTTGTACATTTTCGACTTTAGACCAAAGATTAGTGCAATGATAGGGTTCTCGAATAGCGGAATTAGCGTGGCGTTAGCTTTACTAATACGTTTAAACGTTCTATTAATAAAACCGAGAGTCTTTTTAAAATGAGTATAAATGGTGTCGACGTGCAATTTTTATATAATACGAAGCTTGTTTCAGTTGATTTGCCCCATACAAAAGCACGCCATTTTTTCATAAGGAAAGGAAAACTTTTTAGCGATTATTCGTTCTAAAATTTTAGGAAGTACGTTCAGAAAACTAATCGATTTATAGTTTGTAATATGTCAGCGGGAGTTATTGAAGATTATCCAAAGAATTCTACACGACATGAAGATGTATGATATTACGTATGATTGTAAGGATTTAACATACACTGCAACTGTTCCCTATGTTAAAGCTAGACATGGCAAGAGCAGTCTTGAAAGAAAAGATCAAAGCCATCAGCAGTAGATGCATCGTCAGAGAGATGATGATTAACGAAGTGCGTAACAGTAGAATTTCAGTAGGATAACAGTAGCTTTTCGAGTACTTGGGAGAGAGGGGGGAGAGAGAGAAGGAGAGAGAGAGAGAGAGAGAGAGAGGCGAGCGCGGTTCAACGTCCTGCTCGTAATTACCACGAAGACCGGCTAAAGACGGACGAGACATGTAGCTGTCGATCGCGGACAACAGACGGAACGGTCACGTAGCGAGACAGAAGAAGAAGAAGAAGGTGGGAATCGAAGTCGATTGTGAAACGGAGCGCGGACGACGACGCGACGCGACGAGACACAATCGACTCCGTGGAAAAGAATCGCCAACGGCGCAAAGAAAAGCAGAAAATCGCTGGAAGAAGTTCGGTCTCGAAATAGAAGTCCGGTTCGGGAGTAGATTGGCAGGATCGATGGGTAATTACGAGTCCTGCGTGAAGGAGTTGCTTTCGGAGAGCAGCTCGTGCCAACAGGCGTGACCCCTCCTCCGTCCGCCTCGCTCTCTCCTCGAGGATTCTCTCTCGATTCTCTTTGTTCCGTTCCCTCCGCGCGCCGCTCCGCCGCGGCGGTTTCTTGTTTCTTCGACTTCGTTGCAGCCAATAACCGTGGCACCTACCTTGATGAATTCCGGGCATCCGACGCGAAACACGTCCGTCCCGAAGACAATACCTTGCGATATTTTCTCGTGGACTTGTTGGACCGCCGCGCCGCGAAAATATATATCTTAAGGACAGTCCTCGTCCTGCCGGCGATCTGTACACCATTGTCTCTGTACTAGGCTGTTGGACCTCCCTGTTAGGCTATCTATATCCCACTTTCCGTCCCCCGTGCTTTGGATAATGAAGGAGCGAGCTATCAAAGGCTCGAAAGGATCTTCGAGCGCCGGCAACCCATCGAGGACTTGTTGGTCGTAGCAGTTCCGACGAGGGAAACTGCAGTAGTACGCTAGCGTTGCACCACTGAACTACATTTACGGATAAACTGGATTTCGAATCGAATCTAACTAGTAATTTTGCGGGGACTCCCTGTCTCGGGCGGTAATTATTTCGCGAGAGCTCAGGTGCTTTTGTTGTAACTTGCTTGAAATTCTATGCAACGAAACAGCTACGGTAGTTTCCAAATTGCGAAGATACGAATCGGGTGATGTAGACGTTAATGATACGTATGTAAACGAGTTCCACCTGATGCGGCTACGCTGATGTACGCGCACACGATTAATCTCTACAGTTTACCATAGATAGAAAACATCGATTGAATAATTGAGCCGCGGATTTTCTTGGAAATTCTCTTGTTCCAAATGAACTGCCGAATTGGCACGGCTGTTAATTGCGATTAAAGGAGACCTCGACCCAAAGTCTTCCCAATAAAGTTCCCTGTTATCGGGCCGAGATTGGCGGGCATTAGCACATTCCACGCGCGCGGATCCGCCAGTTTTATATCGGTCGGTAACGCGTTGCAAAATATTTCCTTGCGAAATCAGATAACAGGTGAGTCAGCGTGTAGCAGCAAAGACCGAAAGACTGTATTTTCGCTCGGATCCCTTCAAGGTGACACACCGCGTCTCCCACGGAACCCAGCCCCGTGTCTACACGAATCCTCCCGGTTTCCCGTATCCTCTCGCCTCATCTACCTTTTTCCTGGCGGTTGTCCGAGCCGACTCGACGGCCAATAATCGTAACATCTCCCTCGGAATTCCAGAGATCGTGGAGGCCGACCGGTAGACGTCGTCTAATGAGAAAGCTGTCCTCTCGTTGCTTCCACGCGAGAGGGATGCGCAGGCTTCAAAAGCGGGGCCACCTTTTCACGTCCTTCGACACCATCCTGAACCATTCGGGACACCTACGAGATGATTCATCCTCGGGCTCATTCACGTGGAAAACGAGGGAAGAGAGGATCACGCGCGTATGCGCATACATTTTCGCACGCTCCGTTCTACGGATCGACCTCTCGACGATGATGACACCATCGCTGGAGTGACATGGCCAGTGCCAAGCTTCCGTTTTTATTGAACTTTTATTTTTGGTTTTACATTTAAAATTACCCTGTGGATTTTATGCATTTTTGAGAAAATTAGACTAGTGAAACATGCAATGGTGAAAGAAGACAGTTACATTATTTTCGATTTATTAAATTTATTAAGGGGAGAAATATATTCATATATGACCGACGCATATGATTTTATTCGGCATAAAGTTCCACAGTCTACTCATAATTATTTCAGCAGGCAAAACGTTACTGTACAATTTTAATACTAGACCTACCAATGCGGTCAAAATTACTGGTCTCACGTTTTTTATTTTCTATTTAATCTTATAGTACTTTACTTAGCTATTAAAATTATACATTTTTTTTTAAGAAACAATGAATTAAATTCTTATATATAAGCTATATTATAAAATGACGACAAGTTTAAATAAATTCAGTACTGCCATTTTTTATAAATAAACACGCGGTAGTCAATCCAGAACACGGTGTATACGTCTAGTCTTTAAGGATATATTAATGAAACTTTCTGAAAGCCAACAGGTACGTCCTGGAACATTAATCAATAATTCTTCATATAGTTAAAGTGATTAATGGACTGTTGGTAGAAAAGAAACTAATGGAAAGCTTAGAATTCCATTTATCGTTAAAAGACATGCTCAAAATATATTTGAAAATTTTCGATAATTGAACACGGACAATATCAATTTGCAAATACTATACTTTGTGGATGAGTGTTTCCAAACTTTAAGAAATGTCGCTTCCTTTGGCAAGCTACTGAAAAAGTAGTAACATCCTCGAATACCGTGTTCACCATTTGCTCAGAACATTTCCAGCGAAAAGAATTGAACATTTTTTTGGGGGAGCAACTACGAGATACTTCCTTATGATCAGCGGCGAAAAGCATTTTTCGTCGTTTTTATTTCGGTGGATGAGTCAACGATAATTGTCATGGCGATAATAAGGCGGAGAACGCCGTACCGTTGGAAGGTTTCGTACCACATAGGGAAGTAGTTACAGTCGGATTATGGGAGCTTGATACTGGAGGAAATACTGATTAATATGACACGCAATTAACCGTGATGACAGTAATGTTTCGTTATTGTCACGAACACGGTCGAGGTAAGCCGTGGCTAAGTGCGTTAGATTACACGGTTGCGTGGAAGCTGACGTGAACGATGCGGTTCCGCTTCTATTGGTATGCGCTGCTGTACCGCTGCCACGGTCGCGATCAGGCGCATTTATTTTAATTTGTGTGGGAGAACCTTACCTTCTTTTCTGCGCGATGTATCAAAATCTATTTACTCTGGCTTAATAGCCCAAGAACCTCGAAGAATTCGATGAATCTAGCGCCAATCGCTTCCTCATTACTAAATTACGATTTATTGTAGCGTATCGTTCACTGCTCGAATCATTGCCGAATCATTATCTTCACACATACAACGATTGCATATTCTATGATATCACTGAGACATTGTTAGACCTACGCTGTATTATCCTATATTAACGTCATAAATGCTACATTAATTTTGCGTGATGAGCCCATTTGACAAACATGAATTTCTTATTACGTGTAATTTATTATCACATAATCATGTGTGAAACATTTATCCTACTGGGAGTCTTCACACTATTTTAGTAAAGATTATAATATTGACAAATTTTAAAATATTGAAATTAACTCAAATTATGATTTTTGTAATCGTGAGACTAATCGTGCGTTCAAAAAAATATTTCGAAAAAATTGCGACGTATTTGCACAGACATTATCCGCAATAAAAGAATCGAGTTGTACAGCAGGGGGTTTGCGGCATCGTGCTCTGCCATTTGCCCTCCCACCATAACGATTGCTCTCACGTCCGAAAATCCAAAGTACAGTATCTGCTTACACCTCGCGTCCATATTTTTCTCGTTAAAAAACACTAATGCCCAGGACGGCACCAATTACCGGGATCGTGTTCGCGTGGGGAATCCAATCAGCGAGGGGCTCGCGCGTCGAAAATTCGCGGCGGCTAGTCGGGACCAATTTTCGTCCATTCGCAAAGAGGCGCCCGATAAGAATTATCGTATTAGCAGTTGAGCAGTCGGCCAATCGAGATAAATACGAGGGGGGACAAGCGAATGGAATAAATACTAATCGCTGGTCGGCGAGACTCTCTGATCGTAGATTCTTCGTCGCGTCGCTCGTCGGCGGCTCTCATCGAACGGTCCCAGCCACATCGAACCGTGGACAACGTCGCTCGTTCGCGAATCTTAATATTTCGCGAACGATCCCCGCCGTCCGCTGCCTTGCACGCCGATAAAATGTCGCGAAACAGGGTCGGGGACATCGCCGCGGGACTAACCGCGTAAGAATCGTCTTCGATTCTTTCTTTCGCAACATCGCTGAGATTCCAGATGAATGGAATTCCTCGACGCATCCTGGGAGATAAAGTTTCATCGCGGTCCTCTGTGACTTTGGCGACGTTTTATCTTATATTTCGAAAATAAATTAAATTCTAATGGGAATTGTAATTTTTAAATTTTGTTCTATAAATATCGATGTAACCGACATTGCAGGGCTATGTATTTGCTTGTATTTTATGTTAGCTCTAACAATACTGCAGCTTTTAGGAACACTAAAAAGAAGTAATTAACCCTCAGCTGTCTTTCTTATCCGAAATACGCATGTCGTACTGAGACTCAGATTCAATTCGGTTTCCAATAAACTGTCACTCGAAAAATAATAATACTACTGAGTCTCAAAAATTTAAGAATATTATTACTATTTATTTAGGATCTAATTCCTTTTAAATCATACAAACAAAATACTCATAATCCGGAACAAAGCATGTAGCTATATTTAATACAATTGAAACATTTTAAAAGATCGCTTCCTTTATTAGAACTCAATATCTCACTTCTGAGTATGTTAAATTAATTATTAATTTCATTCTTCTCATGATAATATCACTTTTTCGAAAAAAGGATGGGATATTTTGTGTGACAGCAGAGAACCTTCTGTAAGTTTTTAAAATGCTAACATTACGTCCAATATAAACTATAATTTATATTATACAATAATAATGTTGTAAATCATATATTACATGTATATAAAATTTCTTAGTATAAAAAGGCCTTGAGTAATGTTTTCTCGGACTTAAAACATACGTACATGCTGCAAAATTACACCTTTGTAAACGTGGAACAACGTCGCCAGACTCCAAAGCTGTCACAATGTCGGGGATCAAGACACAGGCCTCCAATTTCCAGAGTCTCAACGATTCGCCTCGACCGCAGGACCAATACTCGCAGCAGTTTCACACTCAATTAAAACGACCATCCATCAGAAGTATTCGTTCGTGGAAGGTTGCTAAAAGTCAGGCCCGAGAGAGTGACCCCGACGACGGCAATCCGAGGCGCGTTTTTACGACTCGGAGGATCGCGGTTCACCGATGCTGTCGTCATTGGGTCGTTAATGATCGCTACCGTGAAATATTGATCGCGGCGTCAGGATCTCCGCGTCCATCGACATTAACGCGGCCCGTAAATTAAGATCCCGTAATAAACGGATCCGCGCACGGACCGTCCAATAACTGAGTTCACGGACTCTCCGGTCTTGGACTCGGATTCGAACTCGGACTTGGGGACTCGGGGACTCGGGGACTCGGACTCTGCCACGCGGACGTCCGTGGTCGTCTTTTTGATTGCCACGGTGCGTCTCGCGTCGAAGACCGTCCTCCCAGGGGCGGTCGTGTCTCGTCAACGGGCCACCGGGATGGCCGGTCGAGAGGTAACGACCTGCCGGGTCAAAGCCGGGACAGGAAGGACGCGAGGCAGACTGAGGCGAGGCAAGAGTCGAGGCAAGAGTCGACGCAGGCTGAGGGAAGCCGAGGCAAGGTATTCGCGACGACGCGATGTGCGACGAGGGGAAAAAGTCGGGCCGGGGGAAACGTGCACGGAGTCGCGCCTCGCCGAGGGATCGGACAAAGATTCGACAGTGGGAGGGCGGAGGGGAGGTTGAGGAAAAGGAGATCTTCGGGCGAGATTCGATCGGTGGTCGGTCTCGTCTCCGGTCTCGCTGAGGGATCGGTCGACGCGGACGAAGAAGCTCACACAACGGATCACCCTTGTACTCTCGTACGTATCCCTGGCGCCGATGGTAGTCTTCGGCGGACCGGTGTGTTGGTGGAGAAGTTCCGTGTACCGTGGCGTGTTTTGAGGACGGGAGGGATGGTGGACGGCGAAGGAAGATGGAAACCGAGAGAGGTCGGAGCGACCGGGACGGTAGGATCGGAGCCAGAGGAGAAGGAACGGGACGGAAAAAGGAAGACGTTGCTGGAGAGAGACGGGCCAGGGTGAGGAGACGCCGAAGCAGGGAATAAAGAAGGAACGATCGAAAGAAGAAACGGTTGAACGAGGAGGAACCGAGGGAAGGAGAGCTCCGGCAGCCCATGGGGAGAGATGGCAGAGTTCTCTCCGGCGGAGAGTGGATGCTGGCGAGTCTCGATGGACCACCTACCGTTCCTGATCCGATCTCCGTAACGCTCGTCCGTCTGTCCATCCGTCCGGCCCGTCCGTCCATTCGTTCGTCCGTTGGTTCGTTCGTCTGTCTTTCGCGTGGGGCTCGCTCGGCTGCGCGGCTTTGCTCCCCGACCCTTCGCTGTTCCCATCAATAACGCTTATAATGTCTAATTAATCACAAATTATCTAGATCCACGGCTGAAAACGGAGAAAGCCGCCGCGCCGCGCCGCGCCGGCAACCGTCGATACGGATTGCCGTCGGTACGCGATGTGTCAATAGAAGTTACGACTGTTACGAGAGACCGCTGCGCGAGAAATTCGTGTGCCTATTTGTCAGCCGGCCAGCCGATGATGAAATTATATCGCGAGGGGTCACGGCTGCGTGCCCGTTTACGTAAGGGACCAATTAATCGTCTCGTTAAGTCCGTGCGACGCGATGGACACACCAGGATCCGGACTATTCCGTGAATCATTAATTTCAACGTGCTTCGAACGCCGCGTTTCGCAGCGCTCGCCGGATCGCCGGTTTTTTCCTGGTCGTTCGGTGATTTATGGGTGGCGTGAAAGCGAGCCGATTCAATCGGATACACGTTTGCCGCCGTTTCAACGCCACCGTGCTCACGATAGCACCGGGGGGACTATCTCTAGCTCCTACGCCCGGCCCTTTTCTTGTTCGCAACGGTTCACAATGAGTCCGAGGCCCCGGTTGACAATAAGCGCCACCGCGCGAGCCGCGACGCGTGTATTCTCCGATTCTGCTTGAATGATAATACGTGGGTGGACCGTGCCTACGCGTACACGGGCCCCTCAGACGCCTGGCAGACGTGCGGCTAATCCGCGCCGCGCCGTGGGTTTTCTGCTTCTGCAAACAAAAGGATCGGAAACGCTAGATTAAGCCGCCACATATCCACGGTCTCCGGTTTAATGCCGGCTCTATTGGCGTTTAATTTCATTTATCTCAGACCTGTAATTAGGCTAGATGTGTGCGATAAGAATTGTGTGCCTGGAAAAACAAAGAGTATAACCTTCCGTTAACAATTTGACAGGTGCGTTACCCATATGTGGCTGACAGAATTATTTACTCGAATTTGAAAATTCATTTTTATATGGTCTGAAAATAATTGATCTTATACAACTTAATTTCTCAATTTTAACCCTTAAAGATGCAGTAGTATTTTAAGTTTATAAAGTGCCGCGTTCAAGCCGTTTTTCATACGAAGAGAAATTATGTACTAACGATACTTATATCAAGTATAAAAGATATACATAATGATAGCAATATGGAAATGATTCTTGAAGATGCTAGCTTTCCTAAAAGCGGTTGTATGTCTACTTAACAACGATAGTTAGAGGGTTAGTAATTGTAATTATAAATTATATGTTTGGTCTAAACAAATTTTGAGAAACAATTTACGTACATCACGTTATGATAGAATATTTTACAGAACACTCGCGCAATAAACACAGTAATAAAGGAACAATTTGCTTCATCCCCGAAAATAAAAATGAAGTAAAGATGCCATTAATGTTCGTTGCTGAAAGTGTTCTCGAAAGTCCGCAGTCTACTCGTAGTCTACCAGACCCAGTATGTGTAATTGGCAATTGGCTTTGCGATGTGGAACTGTGAAACAACCGAATCAACGGATTCGCTTATGAAATTCGGGATTGAATTCGACCCGTGCAATCACGCGCACCATTCGATGTTCAACAAGAGTTGATTGAATTTTTAATTGCCCCGGCCTGTCGTCCACGTTGCACCGAGTACTCGTTAAATTTATAAATTATCAGCGATAATTTACGTGTGTCCATGGCCAGATGATGTTCGCATTAATGCTGATTAATAGCGTGGCGTTCGCGGGTTTGCACAAAGATGCAGGGCTGCCATTACGGGTTCTTGTTTCGAAGGAGAGCGAACGGAACGCTGCGACTCGAACGTAATACGATCAACTTGAACGTATACTTATCGAAACTCATTTTATTGCTTATGCAAGCGCTTAATTTTCACTCGCTGCGAATTTTACGGATTTATAAAATACATCGGTTAAGTGCATGTCGTCGGAATAATAATAAATCAGTGTATCCGCGAGCGCGGTTACTTTCCCGATTACGCGTAATCGTTTTACAAATCGTCGGCCGAGTAAACAGAAACGATTACCACCCTTTCGTAATAATCTAATTTGATCCCGTAACATGGCATTAACCAAATACGATTTCCAGAACACGATACGGCTTAATTTAATCGTGCTAGTAAATCGACCGTGCACACCGCCTGCCCGTTTCATTCATTTTCTCCAGTCATCGCCATGCGCTTCGAGAAGAAAAAAAACACCGTGAATCGACTCACGAATCTATCCGGCAACGAGGAAAGAGGAAATGCTGCCCGGAGAGGATAGAACCGCTGGAAAACACAATTCCCAGGATCGTCCGGAGAGTGGCATTGACGGGCACGAATGCGACTGGTAGAATAAAACCGGCCAGGTATCCGGCGGCCCAATTAAATCTGTAGCATGTATCACGGTTATAGAGAATGCTTTTTTGTGGGCATTCGGGATCACGCTAGGCGGTCCTCGGAGGCGGAGGAAGGCCGCTCCCGTGCCTAACGCCGTGGAATCGACGCAACACGAAGGCGAATTGGATCGAGCCGCGTTCGACCTGATCACGAGCGACGATAAAAAAGATTTCCGAACCGGGGAAAAAACAGAAACGGGCGAACGGAAAAAGCTCACGAGTTAATAGAATAAATGACACGCTCGTGATGGACGTTCATGATCGGTGTCGATCGTGAAGCGTGGCAACCGGCCCGCGAGAAAATTGAATTTAATCAAACCGTGGCAACGGAAGTCGAGTTTCGGGCGTCTGTTTATGCTCGTCGATTCGGTGGTTCGTAAAATCGTTTCCCGATCGACGCGTCTTCATTGATGATTTCTCGCTGCTCGAACATGAGCGTTTCATTGAAACGATTCTGTGCGGCGGGCACGGCGAAACATTGCGTTCTAATTGATTTTATCAGGTAGTACGGGGAGCGCTGTTTGACGAGCGCCGACCGCTTTCGTTTCATCGCGGACAAACCGGTTGTCGTTGGCGTTCCTATACTAAAAACGCATAAGGCTGGAGAACTAATTGAAGGGGGAGTAGGTAAAACAAGATCCGGGCATTATGGTATAGCCGGGACAATCAGTGTAATCGGTCTCGCTATTTTAATTGATCAGCCGCGTTTACGATGGAAAGTATCACACAATTAAAATAATCACGGAAGTCGTCGAGGAAACGCAGCGGTTCTAAAATAATCTCAGAGTTTTTATAAAGGGATTCTGTGGAACCCTTGAAGGATTCACAAAAGACCCGACAGTTTCAGATGATTCTCAGAGGCACTAGAGTGTACCCCAAAGAACGCAATATCTCCAGTACTCTTTTCTTTACAGTTACAATGATTACAATTGTAATAATTTCCTCGAAAAAAATTGATTATGAACCTATATTTACTTTATTATTTAATATTGATCGCAAAAGAACAGCGTTTTATTGTCATTAGTGAACAATGTAATATTCGTAACGAAGAGATTATTACCAGAAATCGCTATCATAATTCGTCAAAATATTAATGCTTTCGTCCAATGACAAAAGATTAATCATGCGTCTCTGCGCAGATTCGGATGTGAAGAATTTTCGCACGAACACGCTTTTCACCTGTATGACCGACGCTTTCTCTTGCAACAATATCAGCTTCCAACTGGCAACTCGATAAAACTGAACCGCAGCGCTGTCGCTATCCCAACTCCATCATCCCCAACGAAACCGCTGAACGTTTTAATGAAACCTGTTCCATCGTTCTCGATTAGCTGGATCGGTTGCCGACATAATGCCGGGACGAGAAAGATGAACGAGAGCGTAAAAAATCACCGGTTACAGGGATTCAAGGAAAGAAGCTCCGCGTGGACGGAGACCGGATCGCGGCTGCTGCGAGATTGAAGAGCAGTTCTCGACCGGGCGAGTATGGTGTTTGTACTACATCATCTATAAATCCGAGGCGACCGCCTAACACCTATCCCATTATATAAAAGTTCCGGGCATAAAAGGTTGCCCTGGCACCTAACATGTCCGCCATTATTATTTAATAGTCCCATTATTGTAATTGATAAGTAGTCGGCCGTCGGTGGTGGCGCTGGAACGGAGCAGCTGTTACACGTTTTATTACGTGGACTGTTGCACGAGCGCGGGATCGCCGCTCTCGTTTTTGCCGTCCCTTTAATGAACAAAACTGCTTAACGCTGCTTGATAAGAAGTCGAATTATCTCGCCGCCTAGAGGTAACCGCCTCCTTTCGCCCCGTTCCGATATACATACCCCGTACGCGAATACGTGCCTGTATCGCTTAGACACCGGCGCGCCGCTTATAAATACTCGTTTAATTATGTTGATCTTTAACGGTCCCAGTTTTATCGCCGTTAACTCCCTTCCTCCGTCGATCCCTTAACAGCGCTCTCGCCACCGACCGGGAATCACGTTGACTTTACATGCCAACGTATATATACACACCATTAAACCGGGAATTATCACTGATTATATTATTAAACCCATTACCTCACGCCTACCAAGCGATATCGGCGAGTTAGCTGTTATCGGAGTCGTTCTTTTACAATGTCGATTCCGCCCGTACCCGGCCCTGATTCGCTTAATGGGTTTATTATAATTAGCAACGCTCGCGCCGGAGGATTATTGGTCTGCGCCGAATGAAAATCGTCGCGGAACTCGATTGAGCCGTTACGATCGTTTCCCTTTCGATAAATACCATCGGGCATGGGATCATTGCGTTCTCATTTATTAAATGAATCGTAAATTTCGGTAATAAGCTTGCAGCTGCATCCGATGATATCATTCCCCTATATTGCAAGGAAATTATTATTCAATCAGTTGTTTGGGTATTCACCGAATGATTCGCATACGTTGCATAATCTTTTCTAACTGAATCAATTGCATCTGCGACTGACGCGACAATTTTTGTCTTCGCATCACTTATTCTTTTCGCTTTTAATCAAGCAAGAACATCGCAGTCCCAATCAAAGCTGCGCATCAAACGATTATTTTGCGATTGCTTCGTATATAATAATCATCACGCGTGGTATTAACTTTCTGTGCGAATCATTCTCACATTTGATTCGATTAGTTCGGTCATTCGTTAGTTATCATTATCGGCTGATTGCGCAATTCAATGAACACGATTTTTTTTTTTATTAAACGAACCACTTTTTGTCGAACTCTTGACCAGTGTTTGATCTCCATGGGAACGGTATTTGTTTCGCTGAAAATGGCCAGTAAGAAGGCAGCGCAGCCTTGGGGATGATCCCGAGACAAAGACCGTTGGCTGGTCGCCGCGGTTCGATCGGAAATTAAATTAGATTTAATGGAGAGCACTTCCGATCGAGGCGGCGTGTACCACGATGCACGGTTCACTGGAAATATTAGCAGAAATTTCGCGAAGAATGCTGTTTCGCGCCGGCAGGACGTAGCAAGGAGACGCGGGGATCCGTTCGTGGTCTCTTATGCGCTTGTATATACTAGCGTAATGATGGTTTATGGCCAATGGAGGCGCAGACCCCGTAGCGGTCGTGTTGGACATGCGGTAAACCGCAGAACGCAGCCGTGGCAAAACCTACGGCGAAACATCGCGGACGAGAATCACCGGTGGCTTGCGAGACGATGCGCGTTAAGCTTAATTACCTCGTCCTCTGCCTTTCGTCCTGAACCTGCAGCCACAGGGATGCAAGCGTCGTCGTAAAATTCCAAGCCCTTTCACGTGCCTGCGGTCCAGAAAACCGTCCGCTACCTTAGGAAAACCCTTCCCTTCTCATTATTAACCAATCGACGCTACTTTCGTAGACTCGGCCGTGGAATCCTTGCCGCGCAAGACATTCGGTTTAGGCAGGAACAATTCCCATCACTAAGGAATCCTTTAATTCATTTAATTTGCCAGACATTTGGTAAACGATCGACAAAAATGAGAACTCGCACGAACATCTTAATGATAATGTACACCACTTGACTCTTTAAAGGCAAACAGGCTCGTTCCAGAAATTGCAAACACATAATTTTATTGTGTACGGAGACTCTGCTAAAGATGATCATTCATAAAAATTTATTAGTTTAGTGCTATTTTCTCCAGAAAGTACATTTACGTATTATAAAAAAGCTAAAATATCTGCTAAACAAATAATTTTTCGAAATAGACTAGATCAATACTACAATATTCTCAGTAATTCAAAAAATCCTTTTCCACAAAAATATTAATATAATGATTATTCAATTGGCTCTGAAAACCTTGAATAATTTAATTACTAATCCCAGTAGTTTCTTACTCATTTGTACTATTCATATTATAATGTATTATCCGACTATTATACACTGGGTTTTATATACGGCCGGGTTCCGGAATCTTAATTGTTATTCGATCAAGAATTAGCGTCGGGGATTGCGTATCACGTCGGTAAGCGTTCGCAGCGTATCGTTACAAATGCTCCGGGCACAAAGAAGAATCGCTGCCCTAAAGGGCCGAGAGCCAAGAAGAAATTCGTCGATTTATCGCGACGCGAGGATCGTGCCACGTAAGCTCCGCTCGTGGTTCGTGGTGCAGGGTCTGCTCGTTTGATCGAACGCCGCAATGATTGCCTCGACCGATATCTGCTCCCGCATCTCCGACTAATGATTATTAGCCCTGAGCCCTCTTTACCTCATTTTTACCCCCGCCCGCGAGCCCCCATCACACCCTTGTATTCATACGAAGCGGAGTCGCGGATCGAATCCTCCTGGCACGAACTCGATGCATCCTGCGAGCCATCGAGTCATCCGGGTGTAGGTAGACGGACAGGGGCCCTCCACAACCAGACATCATCGACTCGAATGGACCGTGACTTTTCGTTTCCGGCGTAAATTGCGTGTTTGATAAGAGATCGATTTTCGTGCGCGTTTTGTTCCTGCTTGCGTCGATATTTCGAATGAGCCGGACGTGGAAAAATTGGTAACGTGTACTGGACACTGTAAACGAAAGCAATACAAGTGTCGTTAACCTGACATAATCTATCTTTCGATGAGCATATCATTAACAGTAGTGAAACTAGGAAATTAGATTTAATCGAATCGTAGTTTCACTCGTTTGCATCCTAGATAACTTTTCTCACCTACGATGTTGCAATTTGATATAATTTATTGTATTTTATTCGTATAAAAGTCTATCGAGTCCTATAATATTTGCGCTTTGAGCAGTTTATTAAATACATATAAACAAATTTAATGATGTTGAAATAGTTTAAGAAAGTCGTGTAGCAATGTATAGCAGTAGCAATGTCAAGGTAAAAATGTTAAAAATTGTAAATAGTAGAAAGATGTATGGGAATAAATTTCGTTTAACCGGATGATCGGTTATATTAAAAAAAGAATTACCAAGTTGAATGTCCAAACCAATTTGTCACCCCTAAACGAGTCCGCGATCCGGCCAAGAAAGGGTTTCCAAAACGACGCTGAACATCCTTAAATAAACGCCGGTTTACAAGCACAATATTTCATCGGGATAAATCTTCCGCGATATTCTCCGTTGGCCGGGCGAACGGATCGAATGAATTACGTTGAAAAGAAACACGGTGTCCCACTGACTGGCTGTCCGACGCAATTTATAAACCCGTATCTGTATTAACGTGAATTATGGATCATTTGTCACCATTATTTCCGGCGATTCCGGCGTGATTCCGTTCGACGTAATCTCGTTTATCGGAACGGTTGCGATCAACGCGGAATAATTAATCGTCCGCGGTGCCGTGCGAGACGTCCACCCTAACGAGAACTGAAACCGTGGAAGAATGGAATTAAGACGACGAAATCAATGGGAATCGTATACACGGTCGCGAGCGAGAACCGCGCGCTCTCTCATGGATCATCGACGGAGACAATGAAGGTTGGTCACGAATCGAGAGACAAGGTTTCTCGGCGAGCTTTGTACCCGAGCAACACACGCGGCGGACTTGCGCCGGGTTCGAGGTTACGATAATTAATAATTCGATACCTTCGTATTGACGCGCCACCGCACCGCCGCGATTCTAAATGATCTCACGGTCTGGATTAGACTTCGAGCAGGCAGTTACCAGCGTCTCGAGGATCACGAACCCCGACAGCCATTGCGTAACTGACTATAATGCGTCGAGGTATTAATAGAATTTCTCTCTTTCGAACGGTGCAGTTTTTATTGAATTTTCACACGAACCGATGGAATGTTTAAGAAGATTAATTCCAATTTGTCTTTCGGATTAACACTTTGACAGTCAAAGTATCCTATTATATCTCTTAATACGTCTCCTATTATATGTTCCTAATTTTATATCAGGAGATATATTAATGTCACGTGACTTAACTTCTCAAATTTAATTCGATCGAATAAAATACTTCAATTTTATTTTAGAAGGTGTTAATGGGTTTTAATTATTTCACAAATTAGTAAGGGGATTTGTCGAAAAATTAAAACAAGATGGATTGAGTAGACTCTGGATCTTTATGCAAGATAATAATTGTTTGATCAGGAGCTCGTTGAAATTAAACTGTACCTACTGTCATATTGGATCAGGGCAAGCCATTGTTGAATCACATAATGGAAACCATTGGATCGATAACTCAGATAGGATTACACACGAATTGTTAGACCATGTGCTACGGATCTCAAGGACCATGAGCCAGATGTAAACGATTTGAACCTCGCATCTGGAAATGTTCGTCATCGAATTAACATTTCAATATAAAGTGTTTCTGGATGAGTAAACTCAATTTCGATCATTTCTAAGAATCGTTTAGCCATTAATTATCTCGTAAACGCGCCTAAACACAGCGCACCCTAATCAACGGTTGCAGAAGATAACTAGTAATTGAATTAACAGTTACATTTTAATCGCTATCATTAGTACGCCGTCCGATCGCGCTCGTCTCCGACTAAATCCTGCGCTTACGTTACAGACAAGCCAACGATCAAACTCGATGACTTCCATATTTCTTTCTCCATCGCTCCGGGTTTGATCTTTATTCTCACGCAACGAACGAGGAGTCTGCAAAAAATCGCGCGGCTTAATAAATGCATTACGGATCCGCTTGAATCCTGGCCGCGGAACGATCCATCGGTGTCTCTCCCAGTTTCAATCGCGGGCCGGAATCGTTCCCGCCATCGCCGCGATAGCAATTAATAATCTTGCGCATGGGGTTCCGAGTGATGCGATCGAATCCGACCGATCGATCACACGCGGAGATCCTAGTCGCCTCTAACTCGGGCCACGGCGGCACCGTGGAATATCATCATTACCGTCGATGATCCTAACGCGGGGCCGCCGAGATCATCGCGTCGCGTAAAAGCACGTCGGACGCGTCCGCGATTGTACGGTGATAGATTCTGCGGTGATAGATTTCGCGGTGAAGACCCAGCGCGATGAGAATTAATGATCGCGAATCGTGGGTTCCGCCGAGATCACAAACCGATCCGGATTACGCCGCATCGATCAATGGTTCCGTTACGCATCGCATGCAATTCGCGTTTTCCGCACCGTTGCTGCATCTTCTCTGATTCTCGTTCGCGCGATTCCATGCGAACTTCGTTGCGTTCCCTACGGACCAATACCGCGGAAGTCATCCGTCATCGCTCGGCGTCGCCATTTCGTATCCTCCTCGACCATCTTTGCCTGAAACTCATCGCGGATTGTGCCAAAGAGACTATCCAAGTTATTTTCTTTTCTTCGGATATTGTAAATTCGTGTCCTCCTTCGTTTATTCGCGACGATATCAAAGCAGCTCTGGCGAAGCTTGATATCAATCACTTTAAATCGAAATAGAATTTAATTGGTCTCTTCTTAGTACAGAATTATTAGAGTTAATGCAAATATATGATAAATGTAAATTCTCTTAACCTCGTAAGAATTTATTAATATGTTAATAACCAGTAGGTGATGTCTGAGGCAATCAAACAGTCCAGTTATATTCCTGGCGTCAGTACTTCCGGAAAGATCGAGAGTGTGATTAAATTGATGCAACACCACGTCCGCTGTGCGGTGCTTAAATTGTTTTAATGAATAGATCAACATTTTTACAGAGACTTCTTAATCCTGCTGACAGTAATACGCTAAAGCCAGCTATTATATTAATAGTCTGCTTTCATGTGCATTACATATATATTTATAAAGTCATTACGAATGAGCACATTGATATTGATGGACGAACGACAATTATATCGTTCTATTAGGTCCTAATGGATTCCATTAATCACCCGGCTTTTATTGTGTAATGGTATCTAATCGTTCAATTAAACCAGTTTCCGTAGCAGTAGTCGCATTTGTTTACGTAACGAACGTTCGTTTCCGACCGCCGTCCAACAGTTATATAATTAAATTGCCCCGCTTAACTGTTCGATGCGGACGCTATGGAATATGATACTAAACTGTCGATCACTCTCCAGGGACATCGAGATTCATTGCATAGGTTTATGTTCGACGAGGGGTGCAGCAACTTAGCAGCGACAGGATGTGGAAAAGAGCCGTCTGTCGCCAGTGGGAAGACAACAAGTGTTCTCGACACCCCGTATCGAGTCACCCTCCTTTTTTAAGTCTCCTTTAATATATCAGGTCATGCGGATTACCATCGAAAACCACGCTGTCACCGTTTTCTGTTTTCGTTTCCTCGCGGCGGAACGACACGGCGACGTTCATTCTTCCGTCACGGAACGGGGCCGATCGAAAAATAAACGTTTACTTGATAAACATGCTCGTCGGGCATTGTTCGGGACGCCTACGTAAACGCTTCCATATTATTGCACGTTGTTTTTCACTTAGAATATGACTAGGTGAAATACAAAGTTAATACAGAACTCTTTCCCAATTCGCTTTTCAATAGTTCACGTTCATCGAGTTCGAGCGCTTTCTCCACTTCTGAGCAAGCGCATCCGCGTTCCCAACTATTTTAAAAGCAGGTCTCGTAGTAATTCGTTCAATACATTATAAAAATGATGCACATATTTAATTTTAGAGAAAATTAATGCGTTAGGAAGATAAGGAGGAATAAAATTCATAGAAACATTGAATATTTTCCATTATATTCCTTTTTGATTAGTGCTTATTCGTCCTTAATAATTTTTCTCACTGAACCAGATAATTTTTGTTTCTTATATCATTTTTATTAACTTATGTTTCTATATTTGATAACAGATGAATTAAATTTTATTTAAATTTAGGAGAAGTTAATAATACTCAGTAGAATTAAAATTAATAATATTTAGTAGATCTTGGATAAAGTCTTTATTATGTGCCTGACTCGTTATTATAATGGAAGGGGTTAAAATGACAGATACTTCAATGCTCGCATTCGAGAAATCATGGTTGTCTCTTCGCACAATGTTGAATGCGTAAACTTCAATCTGTTGCCGCGAAAAAAAGGTGTGGAAAGAGACGTGGTAACGTAATACACCACGGCCCGGAACGGGGATGATGATTCGAAGACACGATATCCCAGGTGTACACACTCCCTTTTCTCCATTATCGTCGACTTGCTCGCGACAAGTGCGACTGAAACTCGATCCGGCACCTGGACGCCGGCATAACAGGGCATCCGAGGGATTAGCCAGGTCGGGCCGACACGGAGCAACTCGCAGCGAGCACGGCCCACATAAGCAGATATTGGTTGCGTTTAAGCGTTTCGCGGCCGGTTTCGTCTTACGTTTAGCGCCGGCGGAGCTGTGGCCGCGAAGCCGAATCAAAAGGAAGAAAGGAGCCGGTGCCGAGGAGGATTTGGAAACAAGACCGGCCCGAGCGGAGAAAAAGGAGCGGACCGACCGGTCACGTAAACGCTCCCGTTCTCGGATTACGAGAGCTGTCCTAAGCTGTCGCACGTGGGCCACGGGACCGGGGGGGCCTGCTGCACGGGGCAACGCGTGCAAGATCGCGCGTGACCCCTGAAATTCGTCAAAGCGTCGCTTAGGCCCATTGGCGCCGCTCCGCTGCCGCCATTTTGGTAACACGTGGGGACCTACAGATGTTCTTCCACTAGCCACTTCAATATTTTGTTACTGCTGGTATGATGTGTTAGTGAATATGGGATTTTATAAGCCGTGGTATGCAATAATAAATTATAGTCTCAGGAAGAATGACCTTTAACACGTTGGCTGCTAAACTTGTGATAGGTCAGAAAGCACCTGAGAGTAGCAAAATAATATATCAGTTAACAACAATGTATAGTATCCGAATGATATTTTGCACAATTCAAGTACATGCTTAATACACTTATTCTCATCAACGATTAATTAAATTAAGGAAACAACAGCACTGTAAATAATAATTTTCTATTTCAATAATTTTTAGTTTTGCCGAGCTTGATGTTTGAAGAAATTAGTACCCGCACAATGAAATTGCTATTAACAAATTGTATAATCAAAGTGATGTCGCAGCTAAAAAAGATTTCTTCGTTGTCCTTTCTTCCTTTAACTGTTTTGATTAGTTCAAATTATTTCATCAAAATTCTCAGTTTCATTTAAGGTTTTCAATCTACTCGTAACAAGCTCACTTCGAACGATGCATCGTACGTCCTCCTATTTCTTCAAAGCCTAACGCGACGCTTTAAAACAGATGTTCTATTATCCGAATATTCTTGTTTCCGTGATCAGTTCGGACAATCGCGATAATACTTTTGGTTAGTTCAAAGACATGATTTGGCGCAGCTACCCGAACAGATGATCAGTAGCCAGCAACACGGGGGGTTGGCAGCGAACGTGTTAAAGGAGCAAGGGGTTGACGCCAGTGCGCGCGATTCTGCGGGCCGGAACTACTGGGCCGAGTGCGGAGAAAAAAAAGGAGGGGCGTCAATAGAAGGGGGCTCGGCGTACCCCCATTTAAATCGACCCTGGCTTGCTGACAATGCTGTGGTGATTGCGACAGATGCGTGGTCGCGCGTGTCCCTTTAAAAGGACGTTTTCGCAGCCCTCGTAACCACTCGTGCTCGGAGCGCCCCTCCTACGAGGGCGCTGTCATTCACTGAAAAAGTGTGCACAGGTGCATGCCACGGGGTTCCCCATTGACGGTGTCGGTCTCTTTCTCGCGGTCTCCCTCTCTTTCTCTCTTTCTCTTTCTCCTTCTCATTTCTCGGCTCTCTCTCTCTCTCTCTCTCTCTTTGTCTTTCTCGCACCAGCCGCATCCAGATGCGTCGGCGGCGAGACGCTCCCGCGGGCGCAAAACATGGGGGCGCCCGGCATCGTTGTACCAACAACAACAACGGGCAGCACAGGGGCAGGATCAGAAGCAGAAGCAGCAGCATCCTGTCGTCGACGGTTGCATCTGCGTCCCGGACCGACCCACACGGCCCACGGCGATTCGTAACCGGATCGAAGGTGAACTTAGTATTCCCGCGCCGTACGCGCGAGTGCTTGAGATTCCAGGCGTCCGGCTCCCTGCGAGCGGAGCAATTTACGAGATACCGCAGTCTCTTAGACTGGATCTCGTTTTGTCCCCTGTCCTATCGCTCGGTGCCGACTGCCGACGCCTATTAACGCGGCTCTCTGCTCCTCGACGCTTTCACTCGGACCGTTCGGGAATAACCGATCGGCACGGCTTTATGAATCTGAGGAAAGCAAATGAGAGTGACGTAAGCATCGATCTACAACGTTTACTGCCGTCGAAGTAGGCAGCATCTGCTGTCTCCTGGAAAAGGACCGGTCGTGCTGACCGAGTGCATTTAAATCATCACCTTATTAAGGCAATTAATTTAATATTAAGTTAATTTTAATTTTAAGTATGGGGTTAATTTTCGGCAATTCGATTGAACAAGTGTCTGTTCAACTAGGAATAACAGAAAGACTAATAATAATACTTATTAAAATGATCCGCCTTTAATAATGAAATAAGGTTGATTGATGTAACTATTCATCAAATATTTGAAATTTAATAACACACGCGTGAACGTCTGGAATAGAAATACCTACATGGGATGCTGACGAATAAATTAAACACAGGAAA
Source organism: Augochlora pura (assembly GCF_028453695.1). Classification (NCBI taxonomy): domain Eukaryota; kingdom Metazoa; phylum Arthropoda; class Insecta; order Hymenoptera; family Halictidae; genus Augochlora; species Augochlora pura. Next base: position 7,891,224 of record NC_135775.1, on the reverse strand, counting down.
GGACGAAGATTGCTGTTTAAATTAACTAAACTGTGTAGGAGTGAAGATTCGATGACGCTGTTAACATTTTTAAAGAGTATTAGCGTGTCAGCTATTATACTTCGGTTTTTTAAGAGGCGTTAAACGGGTAGCTTCAAAAGCTAAACGATCGCGTGAAAAAATGTCTGCACGATCGATCCGGTCAGAGATCAGCCAAGGATCAAACGAAATGAAAAATATTATGAACCAGGTGGCGCGGCCAGTTAAACACACCTGTCCGATGCTCACGCGAGGTAGCTCGGATCGATTTCGATGCCCCGACATCCTACATCTCGATCGACAAACGGGTCCCCCCGTTCCTGCCCAATTCCGTCGAACGTCCGCGACTATGATGAAGATAGCTTGCGTGGCGGATAGGAGCCGTAGGATCGATGCCGATGTGTAACTTAATCCATTCCGTCGCAGCGCGGCTGAAGCGCAATCTGTCAGATCTCGATCGAACGGTCCATTTGGCGGGCCCGATATCGGGGCCCCGATTGGAAACTCGATCGAACGTGCTCGGTTCTCGCTACCTCGTGGCCGGCGAGCACAGAAGGTTGGAAACGTAGCTAGCCACGTAATATCTGGCGACTCGATCTGCGATCGTATCGGGAAGCGGAGAACATCCAGCTTGGCAAACAGGAATCGCGATAGCCGGAGGAGAAGAGACAGCCGGCGAAGCTTCTCCGGGAGAAGCTCAAAACCGCAATTCATATTGAACGCGGTTCGCACAATCGGCTGCGAATTTTATCGACGATCTGCCCGTGGATGTTGACACAGGGGCGGTGTAGAACTGTAAAAGGGATCTTTCGTTCCGAATTCCATGTTCCTTGTTCAAGGTCAGATACAAGTCTTTCATGGAACGGAACCTGCTGCAACATCAAGCGATTCAATTGTATTTTCTATGTAGAACAATTGGGAAACTTTGCAATTGTTCTCGCGTACCATGTAATTGCGGCATTACCGTGGAACGTAACGTAAACCGAGCCTGATTCACGGCGCATAGTCGGTTGATTCGGCCAGCAATGCTGCAAACAAAACCTATATTTAAAGTTAATGGATACCATAAATAATACCGTGGATCATTTTTACCAAGACGCTGAATGCACAGTGGAACGAATGGGTATTCTAAGTAGGAAAAATTCGAGTCAAGAAATCGTTCTGTTATGAAGAAAACGATACTGTAATTATGAAATTTCTTTAAAATTCTATGCCTCATTGAGTATATTAGCATACCAGAATATACGTGTACATCATCAGTTAAGAAATAAATGTTCCTTTAGAATTTTCATCAATACAAAGTACAAAATAACTATTAAAATTGAACTTTTATAACAGTCTTGAAATGTTAACGCGAAAGTTGTTTTTAGTGGCACTGATTTAAGCGGGCCCGGTTAATTCCGACGATTAAAACCCGTGGATCGATTACGACCAGCCTGCGATGCCGTAAGCTCTGTCGACGGTGCAGCGGCGACGGATTAAAAAAGCTATTAGGGGAATCCGTGTAGACGCCGGCGTACCGGCGATCGAAACTGAAGTTACTATTCCAGCGGCGTGCGGAGATAATCCAGCGTAGAAAATACTGCTGGCCCCGTAATATCTGGCGACTCCATCCGCGATCGTATCGAGCACGAAACATTCCGCATGGCAAACGGGAGCCGTGATATCAAGCGCTGCCGGAGATGCTCGAAACCACGGCTAACGTCTGTTATTACACCGGCCAGGTCTCTCGACAAATGTTCGCCATAAGGTGCTCGTCGTTTTGTTGAACCGCGGAAGATCCACTCGATCCAGACGGCGATGATGCCGCGCGAGCCTGTGTTCCGAGCTGCGATGTGCTTGGAAACGTTTCGCGTCGGCTCGATATTTAGGCGTCGTTATTCTCCTACTTTACAATCGCGACCGTCGGTCGTCGTCGCATCGAAACGTTTCGCGCGTACGGCTCAGATAGACAGCCCCGTTGGTAATTTATACGGTCGATGCGCGCCAAAGCAGGTTTAAACTAAGGATTAGACTGAAAAATAAAATCTCCGTCCGATTTCCGAATAATATTTGTACGCGGTGGGACTAAATTATTGTTCCCATTCCGATATTAGACGCCGGTATACAAATGTGCGCATTTGCATAGCGATTAGGAGGCCGGATATAATTTACCGCGCATCGATGAATTTCTAAGGAGGAACGTTTCTTGCGCTGCTTTGTCGATACATCTCGAACTAATGGCTATCGGCTAAAATGGCCCTTGGAGTTTACTTGTAATTGGACAGCGGTTTTCAATGCAATCATAGCTTGTTCGGAACGCGGCAATTTATTATGCCGAGATTCTTTCGATAAACCGTGATTCTGTATCTATTCGACGTCGATCTTCTGTGTAGTCGAAATAAGGCACTCGGCGTAAGGAAATACGACCGTAAGAATGTAAGTGGTCCTTTTTCGAGCATACCGCGTGCTGTCGCGTATCAGTCATTAGCGCGCTATCGCGAGAATTCAACTATCATCGTTGAGCATTAGTTGCTGTTCGGAAGGATCGGGACCCATTCTTCTGTCGATAGGTGGACGGACACTTCCCGTGGCAAGCCTAATAACCGCTGCGACGTTCGAAGTGTTTAATTTGTAGCTACGACTCGGCGAGAACACACAGGCGCATTGAGGCTCTCGGACAGCTAGTAATAGAGAATTGAATGGCCATCGCCAATCAAAGGCCCCTTTGGCCATTCTCACGCACGTTCGCGCGGAAAACAGCGTCTGTGCTCGTACGGTAGGCACGCATAACAACGTGTACTTACCCGTCGCGCGTCGGTGCCGGCGTAGGTTGCCGTCCCAGGTAACCCGATAATCGGCATATCCAGCGAAGGGCCGGTGCACCTATTAAGACCCAATAACGACACGTAATAGCTCAGGTGTTGCGTTGTGCCTGTGGCGACGTTTCCACCATCGGCGAAGCGGACACCTATGCGCACCTACATGCTGTTTCATAACATATGGGACACGCACCGCTGGAGAACGCTGGATACGATCGCGACGCAAAGAAATCCAAACAAACGTTGCTGTCGACCACGGGGCTGAGTTATAATTGTTATCGTATCGCGGGTGCAGCTGGTTACCTTCGCGGAAAGCGCTCCGAATGCGATTGTGGGAATAATTATCAGCTCGAAGTAACTTTTACATTTTTCCTGATATTTGAACGAAATTTTAACGACACATTGTATTTGCACGTTTCTGTATTGGAAATAATAGAGGTTTTATTAAGTTTTCGTTTCGAAATCAGTAACAACGTAAAAGATACTTTTAGTCTACAATTTTGCACGTCATTGTAGTTGGGCGTCTCACGATCTAAAAAGAATCATTCTTTTCGTACAAGTTTCTTTTTTAGGGATCGTTAAGTTTCAGAAAAGTATACAATTTCGTTCCGAAGTATCTAGTAATCTAGTACCATCTAGTAAGTAGTTAGAGATTACTTCAGATTTATCAAAATTCGAGAATAATAAGAGACCGTGAAGAAAACGATATTATTTGTGGAGAGTTGACGAGTCTGAATAATAAATTATTGATGAGGAAAAATAACTACTAAATGAACAAAGTCAGATGAAGAGTCTAATTACATATCTCTATGTAGGCTACGAAAATGTTCACGTGTCATGAACTTGAGTACAACTACGAAGTTGACATAAGGTTGGCCAGGTTGTCATTTTCTGTGTGGTCCATGCCACATGTTCAGTTAGGAAATTGGTCTCCGAGTCCACGATTAAAGGGAATGACTGGGGAAGAGTCTAGCGGTTCCTAACGATGTTTGTATTCCATTTTGTTCTAGCGTTAGGAACTCTTGAAAAATGTCTCCTGAAAAAGGATTTCTCACAATCCCAAGAGTTGAAGAACACTAGAGATGAGGTCAGAGGCTCGCACACGGTAGCGTTAGAGTAGTCAGGCAGGCAGTGTCGGATCAATACGCCTTTCACTGCTAGAACGAGGCCTACCGCCTGTGCTGTAGCTCATACAGTAGCATAATTAGATCCAAGGTAGACGCCCGGAACCCCTTTGACAATAAAATATTTAACGTTAATGGATAATTAGGCAAACGATATTACTGGACCGCAACGTAAGTTCGTGTTCCTTTGTGCGAGATAATGTCCACCAGCCGTATCACCTGAAAGTCATGGATACTCAAATGCAACCTCTAATGCCCAAGAAAGCCTCGTTCCGGGTCCGTTGCTGAACCTTTGACATTTACCGCGACCAAGAGATCTACCGCGTGACATCCTGCAGAGTATAACGATCACTATATTAGTTCCAGCGAGAAGCGTACCCGGTCTCGCCAGGCTCCCCAACGTTCTCCACCCCGGAACACGGTGAAGCACGGCAGTTGCCTTATTGTTCTCGCTCCTCGCTCTGTCAATAGTCGCACACTACCGCCCACCGAACACGCCACCAATACCAAGAAATTCGCCGCGACGAGTCAAGGGTTTCCCTCTTCGTTCGAATATCGACGGTGACCATTAAGAAAACGATCCACGAGTTCGATAAAAAACAGAGTGTGAACATGAACGATACCCACCGAGATAATTACCTAGGAGTTCGATAAAAAGAACCACCGATTGCCACTCGGATAACAGCACCGGCAACAGCGGACATCGGGGCAAGAAGCTCGCCGGCGATGGAGAAAGAAAGCAAATCAGCGATTCTTCCCGGATAGTGTGCGCGATAAGATATTCCTGATCCTCGGCGGCCAAACATCCACCTCTGTAATTACAAAATGAGGATTTCACAGGGAGCAGCGACACGAATCTCTAATTGCTCGTTGGCGATGGAAAGAGGGCGCGGTTTTCCACGTGTGTTATCCGGTCTCGTAAGTAGCGGCGATCGCGTGCAGGAGGGTTACACGGTGAATCTTCGTGGATAGTCGGGGGGGCGGACGACGGGAAAGCGGCCGCGCGAGGCGGAGGCAATAAAAAGCGGGAACGAACGAGCCACGCGGTCGCAGCAGCGGGCCCGATCGCGGCCCGATAACGGCCGGCAATGCTCGTGATAAGCGACGCCGCGATAATTAACAGCCGAGAAGGGAACCGGCTCCTCCCTTTACGCTGCAACGCCCATACGCGTGTTAATTGTATCGCCGTCGCTCGTTACTCTGCTCCGCGATGCACCGCTCCGCTCCGCTCCCTCTGGCTCCTCGCTCCGATCCGCGCGGCGGCCTGTACGCGTGTTCGAGCGGGTACGAGAGCTCGTTCGTTCTCGCCGTTAGAACACGGCCGTCCCGTCGCGACAGCCAGAATAATAACGGTACACGATCCCATGGATCAGGGACGTTAAAGGATTCCAGTCGCGGCCTCACGGGCCCCTCGTTACGAGCCCCGACCCTGGATATCTTCCACACGTACCGCACGACAACGTGGCGCGGCAAAGCGGCCGGCCGCGACCGCTGCTGAAACGTAGGCGTCGATCTCTTCATTTTCACGGTGGCAGCTTCCAGCCACGGGGATCACGGCTCGGGAACCACGGCCGGTTCGTGGAATACATGAATATTGGATCTGGCCGATGCCCCGCGCAGAATTGCGCCCTCGACTGCAGAATCGAATTTGTACGGGGATGCATGGGAATTGGGAGCCCCGGACCCCGTGAGTTGTGGCGGCGAGATGATCGCAGGGATACCGCGTGGACAGCGCCAACCTGATGAATGAGAACGGGCTCGGTGGAGACCCTCGTTCGGAGGGTCTTTCCTCGTCGAATGAATATTGAAATTTCTAGATTGCATCGCGGGGATGGTGTATCGACGGCCCCGTCGACGGGCTATACGTTCGCCGCTTCATACGGTGGACCTTTAATCAAGTTCAAATTAAGATTTGTTTAGGCTGCCTCGGTGTAATAAATTGTCGCTCCGTCGATTAAATGGGATCTCGAAGCGTGTCGAGTCGGCTAATGTGTATTCTGTCGTTTTATGCATCTCTGCTGGCGGGTGAAATAGTAAGACAGAATCATTACGTGTACAGAAAAGCACGTTTAAAGGACAATGGGCGGTGGTTAATATATCTCACACGTCTGGATTTGGCTTAGAACAATTGTATTGGATTTATAAACAATTCTCTTATTTTCAAAATGAATCATTTTTGCCCTTCTACCAAGGATATACCAAAATCGCAATATTTAAAACGCGGAAGTACGATTCATCTGATTTTGCTTCACAGCCAAGGGTTGAAATCACAAAATCGAAAAATTAGAAATGATATATAATATCGAACAATATGAACACTTAAAAATTATAGTGGCGTAATTAAACAAATAAATTACAAAGTCACTATGATTTAAAAGTTAACTCTAAATTATCTTAACAATAAATCTGGCCAGCAAACAATATGCATGTTACTAATAAACAATAACATTTCTTGTTCCTCGCAACGAAATAAAAGTTGAACAGTATAATGCCTCATTTGAAATACAAAGATCACAACGAGGACTCGAAAAATGCGGAATAAAAGTTATCAGCAAATCGTGGAGGAAAATCGAATTGTGTCGAGCGGTCCGCGCGCCAGGCGACAGAATCTGAATGAGTGCCCGCAAAACAGTCTCACGGTAGCAACAGGAAGGGAAAGTGAAAACAAGACAGCCTCTGGTCACGTAGCCGAGAAAAAATCCCGCGTAGCGCAGCCGCACCGGCAGGGCCCCGGCGTGAAGCACCCTCTCACCACCGCAGGCGAGTAAATAACCACCGACCGTTCGCCCTTTGACAGGACTCGCGACAGGATCGATATACATTTCGAAGCCTAAATCCGTCCGACGTCTACTAATTGCTCGTATCTCGTTCGTTTTAAGCGAAGCGGAAATCGAAACTTCTTTTCGCCTGAGCATCACGGCTGCCGAGCAACCCCCCGCGGATACTTTCCGCCAAAACTGGTAGCAATCACCGGAGCGATCCGCGGTCGCGGTGGCACGGTTGCACGCACTCGGCGGCAGGTGTTAAAAATAACTTAATTAATGCGTCAGAGCCCGATGCGATAATTGGTCGAGCGAGCGATACGCTCGGAGGTAGAAACTATGATTAACTCGGCATCCAATTAGCTCGTATTAGGAGTAGCGATCGGTGTTAGCGTGATCGTATATACTCTCCGTCTCGTTCTGTCTTTCGCCTCTTCTCCGAACCCTCGTTAATCCAGTCTTAGATCCTCTCTCTCTCCCCCTCTCTGCCCCTCTCTTTTTCTCTTTCTCGTTAGACCGGAATTATCGGCGGATTGTTCGCGGTCCACGAATGTTCCGATAATGGCGGCGGCCATTACGTATGTATGACGGGATATCGGTCTTCGGTTTCTTGCATTCGGAAAGGCCGGCTGCGCCCCGAACGCCTCATTACCGTGCCACCGCGTCCCGTGACATTTTCTTTTCGCAGTCGAGTCGCTTTCCATCGTCTCGCGACCCTTTTTTTTCTCGTCGGCGATTTGTCTCGCGATCGGCAGCGATCGACGGTATCGGCACCGACACGCGGATGCGACCGGTAGCACGGCTGCTGCCTAGACGATATTGCCGCCGGTTCGTTGCACGGCCGCTGGTAAAATGTCGGTGCGCGGACCGTGCCGCGTAATTGCACAATAAATTGTTGCTTAATTGAACGGAGAGCGTCTCGTCTCTGATTTACATCGGGCTTTCACTTCTTTCATAAATCGGCACGATATGTGGTCGCTCTGGGAAGCGGTCCGTTACACTATTCCACCTTCTCGCGGCTCCTACCCTAACCGTTCTACAGCAAAATAGCCTTTGTTATTGTTTATGCACGCTCAAGTAGACGGAGTTATGCATCGGCTTGATCTGTTCATTTTATCCTTTTCTACCTTCCTGGTGCACTCTATGTAGCACCTCGATTTATATTGCAAAGATGTATTTATTGTTTTAACTTTTATTCTACTTTGATTATTAACCCTTAAGGGTCCAATAATGTCATATATATACGGAAGGATCAATAAAATCGTAAAAGCTGATAGTAAATTTTGGAAGAATAGACGCGATTGTTTTGATGAAAACATATCTATGAAATTTTGTTAAGAAATGAATATTTTGTTCATATTTGATACATAGATATTTAGTACAAATTTTCTTTTTGCGTAAAAAATAGCTTGGACTTGGCGATGTGTAAACTGGAAATATTCCTGGTCCCCTAAGGTTCACAATTGGTCAGAACAATGAACGAGAGTTAATATATTTTGGATCATCTGTCTTAGAAACTGTATAGACTACCTTCTTATCAAATCCATTTTAAACTATGAATTTCGAATGTTGAATCCTCTAGCGGTGATATTTGCACAATATATTTATTTCCTCTCATAAACTGGGCTCGGCGAAGAAGTGTAACAACCAAATAAGTAAAACCATGTTCAGGCGTGTCTTCGACGTGCCGCAAAATATTAAATTGTTTCGCGTGCATGTTCACTTTCTCTGTTCTTAATTGGAGGCACCACCAGAAGCCAATCAGTGCAAGCCCGCGAGCATGAAAATTAAGGCAATGAAGTATACCGTTTCATAGTAAAAAAAAGAAAATACCGGCGCATACAAAAGTATAACTTCATCAACCGTACCCAGTAATTGGCTTCCGAGCTCATCTTATTTGTCGTAATTTCTCCGACGCACCTTTGGTCATCGGCCGACAAGTTTCTCCTCGTCGCGTTAGTCTTATTTCGCATACATTTTACGTGAATCACGGTTGACGCGTTGGACAGTGAGCGCATTAATTAAAATATATTTACACGAGCGAGAGCGCGGGTCGCGCTTACACCGAGAGCTACACGCGTTACGCGCAGGAGGATGATATGCAAATACGGGAGGGCAGGTGAAAAATAAGCAACAAATTAGCGGAAGATCCGACACTTGCTAAGAGCAGTCGGACAGGCGCGGCGTCTACTCTTGTACACTTTCTACGGACGGCGAGCGCCGGTGTAGCGTTCTTTCTTCCCGTGACACGCCGGCTGACCCCTTTAAAGAATGTTGCTCACCGGTCCAGCTCGGCCTTACCCGTCACGGTTATTACTTATTGCCGATCTCAAGGAGATTCGCCGTGTGCATTGTTTATGGTACACGGAGATTGCCGCGCGATGAAGCGATCGTGAAATGCTTGTCGCTCTCTCGCGACGTCGGGACGCGATCCTCCGCGGCGAGCCGGGTAAATGCACCTCGAGCCGGAATGACGAAGTAACTCGGCGCTCGATTGGAAACTCGTCTATTTTTGCTAAGACGGTAATAACGATGACGAGCCGGAGAGAACCCTGGTAACTAACGACCGTAGACGCTCGATGATACTTAAAACCCATCGGAGCGATCCGCGCCGAGACGTGCCGCGTCGCTGCGAGCAGCCGGATTATTTTGGTTACACGATCGACCGGGAATTATCACGTTAGCTCCATCGATCCGCCATCGGGACTTACCTATCCCGGACGTCGACGGGTTTCAATTAAAGTCTGAGATCGGGTGAACTACTTCGCGCCGATCGGCGAGCCTTCCTTTATCAACAACAATTGGATGACGACGATTAGGAACACTTTTCCGTGAGCGGCTCTTGGAATTCGATTACCGGGAAACTTTATATCGAGTAACCAGATTCGATGACACCCTCGTCGCGTTGTTGTATGAATCAGTTGAAAAGAACGACGTAGAATCGTTTGTGTAATAGCAGGGATCGAAAACGTAATCCGTATCAGATTCGGTTTCTAAGAACATCTGTAATCTACAGTGGCGCCAACTTTATCGCACGCACTTTCGTCCACTTTGGCGTCCGTTTTTATCCGTTCCGATTCTTGGAAGTGAAACAGTTCGAATTTCGGCTGAGCCGGACGTGAAATATAAGACAGTTGACGTTCGAATCAGTTGACACGTGCCAGCTATTGTGTCTCACTCGCATTCATCTTCTTTCCTGGTTTCGGAGATGAATCCGTAGAATTCAAGTACTATACGTAATTTCCGTAACTAGTTACTAAAACAGAGATCACAAACGTAATCGTTATTTCATAACCATTATGTAGATTTTATGTATTTATGACAAAATTTAATATAAAAATATTACAAGAATTAAAAGGTATCTTACTTTTGATCTAAGAAAATTGTTAAAGAAGAATATTTTTATTTCGCAGACAATTGCATGTCTCAATATTTTAATATTTATATACGTGGTTGCAGGCAAATTAAAAATTTTGTGGGGTCGTCGACAACCCTCGGAAAACGTTATAGGGCTAAGGACAGTTCCATCATAGTCAGTACATGTTGCTGTAAACTTCCCTGGTTAACCTCGGATTCTGGTTAGGCATCGGGTAGGAATCCCTCTGGCAGTAGTAATACACAGTGGCAGATCTTAAGCCTCGTTTAAGCCCTAGACAGTGGATCCTGAAAAATCGATGGAAGATAACCAGTTGTAGATTCAGAAGGTCGATGCTTCTGAGTGGCTCGTTGAGACTATCGTCTCAATTGCATCTGCTCGAAGTAAATCATCTGCTTCATATATCCCGTCCATTTCATCCGCTTCGTTTGCCTCGTTTACTCGTTCCATTCCATCCACTTCATAGTCTCCCTGTTGTATAATACTTCGCGCAATCTGTATACATTTATGTCATCTGTTCCATTTATCCGTAATGTCATCACCAGACTGCGAGACTTTATGCGATGTAGAAATTTTCGTTGACGATTGCAAGGCGCGGAGATTAAACGGAAATAAATTGTTTCTTTTAATAACCCGAACAAGTTGAAAGTAGCGCGATAAAACGGCGATATGTCGAGTCCCCGATTTCAAAAGGATCGTGCTTCTATCCTGCAATCTTTTATGGGAACATTAGAATATTTCACGATGGTTGGTAACCTTAAAAGATCGAATGCCGATTTTTTCCATCGGAAAACCAGCGTCTGTTTTCGCCAACGGTAATTGAACTTAAATTTTGCATATTTCAACAACGATTTACGTAACAAAATAATATGCACACATCCGGACATTTTACAATCGTGATAAAATAAATTCGAGTATGCACTTTTCGCACTGGCGAATGATTGCTTCGCAAGCGGTGAAACGTTGTATCGAAGAATTGCATCTCGTCGCCGGGTATCTTGTATCGTTACTATAACAAGCAGTGGTAACATAATTAACAGGATTAAAGGTTTTAAGGACTCGCCGCAGCAAGTTATCGTACACTTTCGTATCTCCTCACGAACGAGCGCCAGCATCGGGCCGCGGCAGCCGTTGCTGACATTTAAAAGCCATTTAATAATTGTCATTTACCCGGCGCGCATTTCGCGGCGCGGTACGAGGCCCGGCCTCCCCCCCTCTGTTACGATACCAGTAAACCAGAAAGAATCACGAACCCGGCGCACGTTCGTCCCGATGTGTCGTCTCGATGTTCCATTATCTCCTTCCCCGAAGCAACCGCAAGCAATGAAATAACACCGCTCCATTTCTCGATCGCATACCGTCCGCCAATTACGCTCCCCCCCTCCTCCCCTCGCACGCGGTACCCGTGACCGCATCTTAATGAATATTTTCCAGGATTCCCGTTCCGACGGTTTCGTGAGAAAAATCTGGCCGCGAACGTCGACATCGCCGGCCGACCATCCCCCTTGCCCCCGTTCCACGCCAAAAAACAGTTTCCCCGTGAACGAGCAGCGGGAACCGCGCGGTCAGAAAAACCGTGTCCGCTCTTTCTCCCTGGTACTTATTACCATTATTCCCAAAAACTAATACCAACCGAAACCGGCAGCGAGCCCTGCCCAGCGGAAATCATACGTTCCCCCGGATCGCCACGGACCCCGAGGCATCGCGCGGGATTTCGTGAATGAGTCCGCAGCGTTTCGACGTTTAATGACCTCGGTAGCCCGGCATCCTTCTGCTTCCGACGCACGAAGCGTTCGTGAAGCGTTCTTTATCGGGCATATTTTTTTATCAGCCTCGGGCATGCTCAAGAGGGGTAAAAAAATTTCCATATAATTTTAAATCGATATTTTTATTTTAACAATTTTAAAATATACCTCAAATAGAAAAAAGTTTATATAATATTAATATTATTTTTACTTACAGGGATATAAAATAATCCTCCCATAAACCAACCCTTACACATTCGCAGTATCGTAAGAATTTTAGGGTTAAAGTAAGAGATTTATCGAAGTAACAATACTGTACATCTTCGTTCACCGTATCATTGAATTCTTGTATAATTTTCGCAGATTCATATTTCAATCGTTTATTTTTATCACGTGTAGTTTAAATTTAATATTGCAAGTTTACTGTTTTGATCATTGTAAATTGTATGAAAAAAAATCAAAATGCCATAATTTACGATATTTCAGGACAGCGTAGTAATATTTTTTACTATTTAATTCATTTAGCATGAATTCATTTCGATTGCGCCAACAATAAGCGGTTTGACTCGCAGAATACATTTAAGGGAATGCAATTGCAATTGTTTATGGTTCCAGGACCGGTAACTAAATTTTAGCGATGAATAAGGATGCATCTCATTCGAATCACTCTGATTGATGCAAACAGGTCTTATCTGATCTTGAAACGTAGCATTACTCGGTCTAAAATAGCTGTGTACGCATCAGTACGAGATTCAACGAGCAATTTTCCAAGTGCTTATATAATTAACAACAGCAATTTTGTACTATTTCATTAATTGCGCCATTAAATTAACTGTATGACGTATAATCGTCTAATTCATTTGCGGAAGGTTGGATAACGTAAGTAGAATTCATATCTGCTTCCGATTATCATATGAATTTGAAAAAGTAGATATTCCAGCGAACGCTAAACCGCTTCATTCAAAATTGCGTAATTACATAGGACGATCCATGGGAACAGGATCGTGAAAGTAGAGAAAATTCTTACGATATGATAAAATATTTTTCCTACGCCCATGAATATTGTGGATATTTACATAATCCTATTTATCCGACCCTCGTATATTCGAGCGTGGCAATAAATTCATTAGAAAAAAATAGTAACAGCCCCGTCCCATAATAATCTCCGCCAGTCATGTGAAGCTATTGAAAGGAGGTACCGACGACGACGGGCGAAGAATGTGGAGAAGTACACAATTCCCCTCCGTCAACTCCTTAATCTTTCAACGATGATTAAAAAAAATTTCTTACCATCGGATCTCGTATTATAACGAGTATCGGACTCCGTAACGAAGACGTCACACGTAATTTACTAACTATGCAAGTCAACTAAGTGCAATTTACTACTTTTATATTCAAACGAAATTAGAAACAAACGTACAAGACAAAAAGTTCTCTGTTTCTGTCAGGGAAATTATTAACACTTTAATTTTGTGGGAATTGTTGGGGCTGATTTTTAGCACCGAACGTGTTAAGGGCGGGGAAGTGCTAATCAACGTGGCCGCGCAAGAAACTGGTACAGCTTCGAGCATAACCGAACCGAGCTGGAAACAGTCGACCTCGAAAATCGTGAACATTCCAGCGAACAATAACGATAACAATAAATATATCTCGCGTTAGCGACCGTAACCGTTCGAAAAACGAACAACTGGTTTTTCGCCCCTCGCCCATCACTCGATACTCTTCATCTAGTTAATGAATTTACCCGTCTCTGGTTGCGAGTAATAAAACACACCGGTGTGCGCACGGTGGTGTAGTCCTGAAACGGTTCGAATCGGAGCAAGAGAAGGATACGTAGAACGAGACGAGAGAGAGAGAGAGAGAGAGAGAGAGAGAGAGAGAGAGAGAAGGAGAGAACATGAGCGCAAGCACGACAACGGTTGTTGACCGACCGAAAGAGTCCGGGGTTGGAATCACGTCGTCGCCGGTCAGCTTTCTTCACTGGTGCCGAAGGTATTTGATTACGGGTGACGAGGCGCGGGTTGAATGAGGGACGGCCTGGCTGGTGGGGCGATAATACGGCAGTTAGTATGCAGCGGATACTGTTACTTAATGTTAATGCCGGGGCCCCCATTGATACTTCTGTCGGGTACGCGACGGAACGAAGAACAGATTCCAGCTACGAAACGAGAAGGCTTTCCTCCTTCTGGCCGCGGCGAGAGCCGGGGTGGTGCACGAAGAAGCCGACTCTGGAATGCTACGAGTCCCGATCCGGTGTACAGTCCGCGCCCGTTCCAACCTGTCCGGCGTGTACCACTGCTGGAGCCGCGCGGAGCCGAGCCGGCGAGGGGCAAGAAGGAGAGGACCGACGCCGATCCGCTCCGCGCCGCTCCGGAACGCGGGGGGCACGGGGCGATGGACAAGAGGGAAGAAATCGCTTTATCGCGCCACTGGGCCCGTGAGGCCCCTCGCGGACCGATCCGACCGGTGAGCTGCTTGTCGCGGAAAAATTCCGCTCCAATAATTTTCTCACTACCAGATACTGCAAATTTACTCGTCTGCGGAGTTTCCAGCATCGGCTTCCAGCATTCCTTCCTGGGAACGCCCCCCAGTCAGCATCGAAGACCTTCCTGAAGCGAGATAATTAGCGATAGGAAGTGTCGACCAGTCAGAACAGCTCATTTTTGGTTCCCTACGAGCGCTTGAATTGTTAAGATTTCACGGGTGTTTATGCGCTAACTCTCCATAGAGGAATGCAGACTATTAATGTAGAATTTTATGAATCCGTGTTTAAAATGTCTAGATAAAGTACGACAGTGTAAACATATTAGAAATATTTAAGAACATCTCTTGTCTTCAACTTACTAGAATTGTTAAAAGAAAACATTTTTATTTGACTTCTGTTGCTTACGATTGAATTAGATAATTTTTATATTGCCAAATGTCTGTAGTCTATTAATTATACAATGATCTATTTATAATATATTTCATTTACTACTGTGTGTTTCATGTGAACTATGTGTTGGTGACAATTAATTTTTATCAATACTATAATATCATTTATAAATGCTTTATAATGATGAACAAACCTTAAAGACGATTTTCTTGAAAACGGAGTTCCGTATAAAAACGTATATCAAATTTTTTTTTATTTTTTCAATACAAATTACGGAATAAAAGTGTTATGTGTTGAATGATCCTATAAAGATGATGTATTTTACATATAATCTAGTTCTCTGAGGAAAATATTCATTTTTTCAAAAATTATTGCCCTCCATATGTCACGTGTTTGCTACAATTGACTCTACAAATTATTTTTGAAAAATCGGAAATTTCCCAGGAACGACATATGCAGTGCGACCGCACGATTGGCCATGATCTTAAAGTAGTCATAACTCTAACGTCAACACATCGGTCCGGACATACTATTTGTGTAATGGTATTTATTTACAATGTTCCATCAAACGCAGGGCATTATGGATTCTGACATGTGGTCGGTGCACAGGTAACACAGTCGCTGCAACATTGATCGGTGGATTCCGAACGTGAAAGGGTGAATGATATATGTGTGAAAAAATATCGAACTGGAAATACTCCTTCTTCGAGATACAAGTCCTTTTTCTTTATCTTGCCAATTTCTTTTATCGCAGAATGTGGTCCTGGCTCGGCCAAGAAGAAGGATAATCAATATTTAATTAGTCGAGGTTTTGTCGTAAAACTAATAGGCATCGTTAAATCGTGAGGGGAATTAGTGCGAGCATAATCCGAGTGATTTCAATGCGTGGTGATGGTATCGTCTACGGTTTCGATGGGATAAAAAAATTGAACTGACGGGTTTGCTGGGTTTTTATCTCGAAGCGTGTTAATTGGTACGCTTATCTTTCAGCGAAGTGTACGCACGCATTTTATTAATTCACTTAACGCGACCGAGTTTTATATAATGAAATCGAAATTGTAATTAATGCTTGCGCGGTTCGACTAACTTCGATGACTGGCTGGATTTTACGCAATTCAGCTACCAGTTTCGTTATTTTAATAAATTAACGACACACACGATATCGCCGAGCACCGACGCTAGGAACTAATCGATATTAAGGAAACATTTCACCGGCTGGTTAAGGGAGCTCGTCCGTTAAAAGTGTAACGATCGCTTTATTCATTTTTAATGAGACTACCGTTTCTCGGTGCTTTCATTAATTCGAGTGTGGAATAAATCCATAATGTCCGTAGTCAATTCGCAAGAGATTGCGCTGTTACGAAATAAGGATATTCGCTCTGGAAACTAGTACTTTCAGCGATATGACGAAATGTTTCCGTTTTCTTTATTTTCTCTCTCCTCCGATTTCAATTTAACCGTGTTCAGTATTCCATTACGCAATTCGATAAGGATAACTAACGTGTAAACGTCGATCCCAGCAGACTCGCCAGTGGAGCAGCAGCAGCAGCAGCAGCCACTTTTACCGACTATTACCTGTTCGCCAGTATTTTAATGGGCCGGGATGTCTTTATTACGGGGACACCTAGGAGCCGCAGCACCTACGGGGTTTCGGTCGGGGCCGGTCTCTCTCTCTGTCGGGGCCGACTGTCCGTCGGCACATTTCTGTTTCGCGTCACGTAGATCCATTTAATCTACGCAGGTATAAATCAGGTTGATTTCTTAAATGAGGCAAACACGCGGCTACATCTCCGAATTAACCTTGCGCGCCGTGACATCATCCCGCGTATTTCTTCGTAGCTTTTTAATGGCGTCGAATAATTCACTCGGAAAGGGCGACGAGTGAAAAGAACAAACGAAACAACCAGAAGAAACCCACGGGGGAGGGAGAAAAAAAGAGGAGAAGGAACGAGAGACGGAAACGTAACGAGATGGGAACTGGAAAGAGACGAACCGCTGAAACGGGGGAGAGAGAGGGGGACAGACAGCGGGGAGAATGAAAGAAAGAGACGGCGGGAAAAAGAAGAAGCAGGGGTTTGGTCATACTTCGCCGGAAGAAATTTTTATGGGACCCCATCTACGAGCTGCGAGCTCACGGCGGGAACGCCTGGAATTTTTAGATTCATTCCCGCTTACTCGTAAAACGGCACGCCGTAATTAAAAGCCACGGCGGTCGCAGGATCTTCGCGTTTAGTGTCGCGGACATTTTCATTACGCCGATTTACTTTCTCGGGACAGATACGGCCGAAACAATAATGGAACCGCCGTGAAACGGGTCGTGCCAAAAGCACCGTGACAAATTATTTTATCGGCCGTGAAACTACTATTTGTCGGATACCGCGCCAGTGTAATCGACTAATTAATAAACCCCTGGAACTGGTCGATTTGTTGCGAATTAAAATCATTGGTACGTCGCGATCTGATCAGCTTAAATTCCTTCGAATCTGTATGTATACTGGAACCCTTCCGCAAATAGCACTGGCATTTGATTCTTAGAAATTTAAGAAAATATTTTTAGCTACGGGCAAATGGCTAAATATGAATAGGCATCCGAGTCGAATCTAATTTATAAATCATAATACATTGACGCCATTCGTAACACTGCAAATACTTTTCTTTTTCGCTATATAAAGCAGATTATCCAAAATGGTGATTCACAAACGAATATGTTTATATTTTCTATCATATTTATAGTAATTTGGGACAAAATTAAATAAAATTGAAATTAATATAAATAACTGTCCATATATAACATTTACACATAATAAAGAACCTTGTCCGAAAATTCGATTGAAAAATCCAAAGATATTACAAACAGATATCCTTGAATATCTATTACGTTTCGATAGAAAATTAAATTGGAAGAAACATACTCAGAAAAAAGTGAAGCAAATTAAAATCATCAGATAAACTGTACGTATCAGTACATAAGGTTTGCAGGAAACTACGCACAATTCAGTATCAAAAATAAATTATTAAATGAACCGAAAACCTTCAAATTATGTTCAAGAAATATTAGTTCAAATTCAAATGTTCGAAAGAAAGTAAAGAAACTTTGCAGTGACGTTGCAACGTAGCAATAAAAGTCTCTATATCTAGATACGGACAATGTTGCAGGGGTCATGGGATATTGCAGGGTTAATTTCGAAGCAGGCGCAAGGACGAAACCCGCGGAGCCTCGAACTCGAAAAACATTGCCGTCATTTCCGGCGGATCGGTCCCCGCGATCGGTGGCCGAGCTACCGGTTCGCCGGAAGACAGGGCGCCGTGGCGCGGCAACGAAAGGGGAGAGAGTGCTTGCTGCCGTTGCAGAAAAAGTAGAAAGCACCGCGGAAAAAAGCGAACAACCGGTGAAAGATATCGGAGAAGAAAGACTCGGATCGACGCGAAAGACAGAAAAAGAACGGCTGGCGAACGGAGCCGAGTGCCGTGGCTTGGCGGCGAGGGGCCGAGGGTCGGAGAGGAGGCGAGTGGAAGAAGGACGGACTACCGAAGATTCTCGAAGGATGGAACTATGGAAGCAAAAACAGAAACCAGTCTCACTGACTCAAGGCTGCCTACCCGAGAGTACCTGGCCGGAGAGCAGAGAGCAGAGAGTCGAGAGCCCGGAGTCTTGGCTACCTGGTCTCTGGCTGTGAGTACCTGTCTGCCTTTACCTCCGATTCCTCTCTTCTTTCTTCCCTCTGCTGCTCTTTCTCCGGCTCGACCTCCTCTCCTCCCCCTCCTACTCTGCCGGCCGGGCTCACTGTTCTTCTTCTTCCTCGTCATCGTCGTCCTCTTCGTCTTCCTCTCGCGAGAAGTCGGAGAGCTCGCTCGTCGAAGGGGGTCCCTCCGCCGTGGCTACCACCTTTATCCTTGGTCCGTAACACACCGATACGCGGAGTCGTTTCACGCAAATTCACCGGGAACGCCTTCGTTGAGTGCGGACCCGAACTCGTTCCCCCGTTAAAACCGTGACGCATCGTTGGACCGGTCGAAGGAGCCGGGCACGTCGTCCGCGCCGGGCCGCGCCGTGTGGATCGTCCTCTTTGATCCTTCGACTTAGCGAAAGCACGGGAAAGAGAGAGAGAGAGAGAGATCCCGCGCGCCTCGATTCTTTCCACGTAATTATACGTGCCGCGTCCCCCTCGCCCCCTCTTCGACCCGGTCCAAGTCCCCCGATAACGTACCGCGGCTGCTGCCTCCCCTCGCCAATCGACCGATCCGCCATTGGATTAGACGGTCGCTCGAACAGAACTAATTAAGAAGGACGCAATAAATCCGGGAACCGATAGGCCCGGCCCGCGAGCATACGGCGCGCGGAGTATTCGCCACGGATCCCGGAGGTGACGCAAAGTATCTCTGATGAATCGATTTCACACTCACGTCTGGTACCCGCGGTAATAACGTCGCGGACACGTCCGGCTATGACACGCGAAACGATAAGTCCGTAATGCGCCGCGGCGAATCGCGATAATTTCGAGCGGACGTACGTTCGCGCGACGACGTGCCGCGAAGACGTGCTGGCAGATTGATAACGCGACGGGACGCCGATCGATTTGTCGCGGAAAATTGCCACCGGCGCTGTTCCGCGTTCGATTACCGCGGGACGTTAATGCGTTCATCGGGGAAAACGAACGCGACGACGAACCGGCGAGTTCTCGCATCGCCGCGGACGAGAATATGTTCCTTTCAGGGCAGACGTCGCGTTGACGGTTTTATAAGGGCGCCGAGGTGACTGATAGGGTAGCGGTGTCGGTTAGTGCGAGGTCGCCGATTCATCTGTCTTCGGTTTGCCTTCGGAGAATAGTTAACGTTATAATCATCGAATAAGACGTATGAAATCTTTTACTACAAAATTAACAAAATAAGAAGGGATAAAAAGAATAAGCGAAATTGATCCTAGAAACGAATGAGGTTTAAACGTTGCATTAAGAAATTATGGTAGAACCCCGATTATCCCATTATATGTTCTTCATATAACTAGCTCAATCTAAGCAATCTCTACGTAAAACAATTTACTACGGTTTACTACGGAAATCACGAAAAACATAACTTCAAAAGAAAATCAATTAGACGTAATTTTTATTTGAATTATTTTTGGATACATTCTGTTCTCTGCCATTTATAAAGCTTCATGTAAAAGGACTGGTTAGGATAAAAGGGTTGATTTCTCTCTTAAAGTAAAGAACAGACACAGTCAAGATATAGCTAAAATTCTTCGATAGGTTCATTAACTTCTTGCATTGTGCTTTCTTTCATAGTTATGTCGATTGGACTTTGTCTCTACTAGATTCCTATACAAGAAAGAAAATTTAAATTTATTGTATTGAAAGCGTCGTCAACTAAATTACTAAATTGTATCTGGAAGCATTGGTGTGGATTGAAAGTTTGCTACATTCTCGTCCTACGTTTTTGGATTCACGTGATTACAGTTTGCATTCCAAACTCGCTGCTTCAAAGATTCTACGTTTAGCATTTCACAAGTCAAAGTTAGGTCAAATTATTTTCATTTCAAGATCAGATTAATTCGCGAAAGAATGAATTCGATCTAGAGATTCCTCCTAATTGTTCTTAATCCAGTATCTGAGTTGCACTATCATCAGGTGTACAACCAGATCGACTTCGTTTCTTCCGTTCTCCCTAATTGCTCCTAATTCAGATCGTACCATCGGCAAAGCCGATCGTTTCATCGGCATGTTTTTGCCACTTCATTACTATCGAAGCTATTATTCCGTCCGTACACCGTCCACACGGAGCCTCGTAAAACAAGGCCCATCTAGCTTCGAGATACCCGTTACCGCGGGTTAACGTCCTACGGAAAAAACCATAACATTTACGACGAATAATATTCCCGTGGTCTGTCCCTATTGACATCTTATTTAGTAAAAGACGCGCGCCGACAGACGGAATATTTACAGGCACCCGCGAATATATTATCCGAGGAGAATGGGGTGCCGAGGAGGAAGCAACGATTTTACATCGATGATTTTACATCGTTGCATTAGAAGACAGCCGGGGCCGTAAACGCCTCTAACACCTCGTTAAAATGGGATATCGGAATACTAGAGGATCGTTACCGGGGACTAACGAGAGCCATCATGTCGCGCAGCTTCTCGAGCGTTCGCACGCGCGCGCGCGCTCGCGAGCGTACCAATTTCTCTTTCTCTTTCTTTCTCTCTCTCTCTCTCTTTCTCATTCCGGGCTCGACCGGAGAACTTCGTCGGGTGCTCCTTACGAAACTGCTAGTGTGACTTCATAACAGAAAAATACCTCTTTCTTCAGCGGCGGCGAAGAATGTGAACTCGTTATTTCAGCGAGTCGGTGCCTGATCGGTTGGACGCGAAACGCGCGAGGCATTCCATCGTGTCCGCGGTTCAATCGTTGCTCGTCTAACGCTCGGACTCTAAGCAAAGCTACCCCTAGGCCGAGGCGGACGCGGCGCGGCGCGACACGGCGCGACTCGACGCGTCTTAGCGCGCGCGCTAGGGGCATAAATCGTAATAACGCGCATATTCTCACGAAACCGAGTAACTATTGCCTGTTCGCCTCCCGCCCTCCGGGTTTCATCGGCAACAACGTCCCACTTAAGCCGATAGGCCGGTATAACAAACTGCGACGCTGACAACGCACCGCGTTTACACACAGAGGCAGCTCTCGGTGATCGAGCCTGACCAGTCAGCCAGTCAGGCAGGCGGCCAGTCAGGCAGGCAGGCAGGGAGGCAAGCAACCAGGCAGGCAAGCAGGCAAGCAACCAGGCAGGCAGGCAGTCGCCGGTCGCGTTGTAATCGCGGAATAATTGAATCTGTGCTCGCCGCACGCACCGATATCCCTCTTTCTCTATCCCTCTATCTTTTCCCTTGCTCGACTATCTACCGCCAAGATTCCCCGCCATCTCTCCGTCCGTCTCTCTGTCTCTCGTCGCCCCTCTCGCTCACCCTCGCGCTCTCTTTGTCTCTCCGCAGCTTTATTTATAAGCGCCTGCAGCTACCGGCATAAATGCAGCACCGAGGACCGCATTCATAAAGCCGGACTACGGCCGCGCCGCCAGCTTTCCTAGACCAGCTCCGTGTTGTTGTTGTCCTCGTTGGTGCAGCCAATGCTGGTGGCGCTGGCACCGCCGGTGCAACCGACGACCCCGTTTACATCGGCTCCAACGTGCTCCACGGGCCCCCGGGGCACGCTACCTCGCTTACTCGGGGCTCAAACGATCCCCTTTTTGTCCTCCCTCCTTCCACCGCCCACTTCTCTCTCTCTCCCTCTCTCTCTATCTCTCTATCTCTCTTTCCCTCTCCTCTGTTTCACCGTCGAACCTTTCTACCGTCTCCTACACGCCGAGGAATCCTCCTCTCTTCCTCCCGCTAAACGCCAAAGAGATTAATGCCGCCGCAACGCGACGGATCCACTTCCCTATGGCCGCGGTTCCGATCCCGCTGCCGAAACCCCTAGTCTGGTTACAAACTCGGACTACCATTCGACGATTACAAATTAGATAACCTGCCGTGAACAACCGTCGTGTGATTTGTACCATTCCGGGGCTACCGGAAAGGTAGCAAGGTTTAGGGATCAAGAGGTCATGTCAATGTTATGTCGAATCGTACAGTCGTGGATTAATACGCGTTTGTGGACATCTTTTAGAACGGATTAACTTTTTTAAAATTGGACCAAGCGAGTTGAATTGTTTTCGAGCAATTGAGTGGTAGGGCAAGAAGTTTTTTAAATCATATTTTTCAACTTTTTGGTCCGAACATTGAATGATAATTCATCCGATGCTTTTCTTAAGTATCAGTCTTGAAATTCATTACGTTCTTTGAAGTCAAAATAAAATTGTGTTCTATGTGATAGACGATTAAGCACTCAAATAAATTTCGCTACACAGTAAATAATAGACTTTCCCTTTCTTCGAAGAAATTCTTGGAATTAAAAATTTTTTAATCAGCGTATTCTAATAATACGTACAACTAGTGGTTCGTTAAATTATTTTGAGGTTATAGGACGTTCTGGGATTGTAACTTGGTAAGTATATTAAAAGAGGGAGGGTATGGGGTTAGTACACATTGAACAGATTATACAGATTTCGTTTATTTCCAACGTATTCGGTCTGTCTAGTTAGTGCATACTCATATTTTATAGTAATTTCGTACAAGTAGTTGTCATGCTCTAATTCCTCTATTTGTGTACGAGGTATGCAATTCCATTTCTGTATATTTATCCGACAACTATCAAATAAGACAGCGTTGGGCAAAAACTAATCTGATTAATACTTCGCGATTATAAGTTGATAGTTATTATAATTAATTTATAATAATTGACAGTAATTCAGGAGTTGTAATAGTTCATCAGCCAACGTTGAAATAGGGGTTGGAAAGAATGACGTTGTTAACCTTAGAAAGAACGTTTTAAATGCATTAGTTAGAAGATACAAATGATATCCCTTAACCCTGAAAAGATCATATGGGGTGTTTGACATCAAAGAATTTACGTTTCTTTATTTTTTAACGGAATGTTAAGTTGCATTAGTCTTCAATTAGTAGTTACAGCAGCATAATTTTATAGCCGATAGTATCTTTACATGTCTTGTGGAAAACATACGCCGTTTCATTAATTTCAATTGACTCCGATCCACAGTTACAGAATGATGATTGTTTTAACGGAAGTATCATCTCGTCTTGAGTATCCGCGGCGTGCAATTCGAGTTGGTAATTCCGATGCGTGTGTAGAACAATATTTCAGTACATCGTGCCGCTTTCTAACAGGAAATAAGACTGCAATTTTCTAAAACGATTCTTACACGATCAATGTAATACTAGGATGTCTGCATGCCCGATGAAAACGTCGCCGACAGATCGTCACCGATTCCGAAAGTGTAGCCGTCCCGAACATTCGTGGCTCTTCCAACTTCCATTTCCATAAATTAATCCCGAAGCGACGAATTTGCATACATATCTTCGGTTTAATAACGAGTTTCATTAACCCGACACTAATGTCCGGCTCAATAAAATAAACGATAATGAGCCGATAGTGGACCAAAATGTTTTTTCCCTCGTATACGTATCCGCTCATAAAAATTCACACGCTTTGAGCGGCCGGTCTCCGTGGCGTTCCGCAAGGTCGTTAAGTAAACGCAAGGAACACGAGACCGACGGGCATGTAACGGTGACCCGGATAAGCAGATCGAACGTGTCGCGAGGGGAATACGAAAATGAAACGATGCGCACGCAAGCTGCGTTCCTAAGGGCCAAGTCGTTCCACGGGTACGTCGGACGATCGTGACGGAGCTTTTTAGCAGTTTCAACGCGCGGTGCACGCGGGGTATTGCGCATAGAACCGGCCTCGTTTGATTTTGTCTCAGTTTCCCAGGGATTTATGAGGGGGGCCCGCGGAGCGCGTGCGATGGCATTTCGTTCGGCTTTCCGTCGTGCACGATGATCGCGCCGGAATTCGAATAGGATGGTGCATCGAGGGACAGGGAACGGCGGCGGGCCACGGGCAGGAAAGGTTAAGAACAACGTTTATCGAATACAATTCCCCGCTCTCCATTTAGATTTTTCTCCAGATGCTCGAAGATTAGGCTTGACGCACGGAATCGTATAAAACGCTTAATTTGTAAGCTGCCGGTTCGACGGCTGTGGGAACTTTCGATAAAGTTATATAAACAGCGAATACGAATTCTTCGATCTATCGTCAAAAACTATACGCCGGCTGCGTTATAAATAAGTCCTTTCATCGACGATATTACAAAACTGCTCGGCAATCGCGATATCTGTTGCTCTATTCCGTTGAATACGCAACGATTTAATCATGACAAGTGTTCATTTGTAAATTGCTCCTTCCACGTCCCGCTATGACGGAAACCTGTATCGGTAAATTATAAATTGTTTCTTCGACTGCGGCTCGACCGGGTACCTATCATTATAATAAATGTATAATCATCGCAGCGGGGTGTTCGATCCAGTTCGTAACTACCCTGCCTATTTCCAAATTCATTTTTCCACGGCTACGGTGCATCCTCGCCGGTGGAGGTCTATCCACGGAATAGCCAACGATCCGACCATAGTCCATATTGTATATGTATAGACAAGGCTTCAGATAATTTGCTGAAGCAATGGTAAACCATCCACGTGACGTTACGTGTACGCAAGATGTCTAAGCTATTTCAATATGTAATATTTCAATAGAACATTTCAATAAAAGAATTTTAATTCTCGACTTTAATATGTCGTTAATTTTTGAAGAAAATAAATAAATGGATGTATACGTATTCTTCTTAACATGTATACGATAATAAACACTATTCATAAGTATATATTTTGGTCATCGTGTTTTATCTTCTACAATTTTAAATAGTTCTCATTATTGTACAACTTATTTTGAAGATTATTGTTCTGTAAAAAAAACCTTGGTAAAAGTGATAAGATTCCGTAAAACTAATTGTTTTCTTAAAACTCAGAGAAATAGTATTTATCAATTTACCGCGAATATTATTAAGATTAACTGTGCCGTCACCTACGTAATACAATCTCAAATTGCCCCAACATAGTGAAATTATTTTTAATTAATCGTACAATATGATTTGATTGAAAACTTCGCGCCCGCCTGCCGTGTCTGCCATTTTGAACTATCTTTCGTCCACACGGTGACGTCACGTATTCCCCGTTAATTTTGCTTCACCGAACTGTTGGATTTCCTACACATGTACTATTACGGAGGCCGTGTGCAGCAGTATATATGGTCTAAGGATCCAACCGCAACGAACAGCCTGTTACGAAGGGAGAATACCCCAGATCCTCGAAGTAAATCAGACCTCCGATTGCGCGTCGTGACAGCGACCGGGAATGGCAGCTTCTCGACTTTATTAGCAATAACAATGGCGCATCGAAGGCTCGCGGAACACTAATGTATCATTCGGATTGCGAGGCGCAATAAACGGTACGAAGGATGCGGCTACGGCGCATCCGCTGCTACACAGCCAGCCGATTTAATGTACCCGAGCAGAAGTTTAAACTCCCGTACGGAGGATAAGAGCCAAGATATCCTTGGATGCAGTAAGGCTATTCCCCGGCCTTGGACGTCCGTTCGTTATAGACACGGAGTGTGGAAACACCTCGCTCGTTATTTTCCCGATGCGTTGTGTAATGAAACACGCTCGCCGTTGCCCTCCTCGAGCGTATATGAGTGTTCATTTCACAGATTATTAGATCCGGACGATGTTGTTAGCACAGGTACGCCGTCGCGGACAGGAAAACGACGTCCTCCGCAGCAATTAAAAAAGCGGGTACGACGCTACCGGGTACCTAAGCGGAATTATTTAGCCGTTCGCTCGACCGGGAATCTTCGATCATTCCCCGGCCGCAAGGAAACGGGCGCCGCTGGAATCTCACGGCGGAATCGCGCGACCGTTTGATTCATCGGACAATGCGGATGTGTCATTGATTTCCGCCGCGGACCGCGGCCCGGCCTCGCGGACCTGTTAACGGATTTTATCGGCGAACATCGATAAACGGAATATGATGTATGATCCTTCGCCCGTGGCGATACGTCATCCTTGATTTTCTCGAAAGCGGCTACGACCAGAAATTTGTTAAAGTAAGTCGTTAGCAACTTTCTTCGAGTGTCTTGACGTGTGGTTAATCAGAAAAATATTCGGATACTTTTCAAAATGGAATAACATTTTCAATATTGGACTGTAATTTGTATTATTTTAGATGATAGGAGGACTGGTCATTTAAATGTAGAGTTTTATAAATTTTGATAACTACTTGCATGGACGTTAAAAATGTATATGCATACAGAAAGTTAAATTGCGGATTTTATGCATTTATGGCAAAAATGAGTAAGTGTATTGAGAACAACAAAGACTTTAAGAACTTGCTCGAATTTTTGTTACTTTCAAGATAATCGGTAGAGAACGTTTAGCGGAATGCAACGTGGAATTTTCAAAAATTTGTGGTTAACGGTAGAGGAAGTTTTGCCTATCTATAGATATGTGGATGTAAGAATTATTATGCCTCAGTATTATATTTATAGTATTAGTATCATAAACTAGAAACGTTGGAGTTACTTAGAAGTATGCTATTCGTATTCAGCTAAAGAACTTGAAACGATGTTGAACTACGTTTCCACTCGTGAAAGTGTTGCGAGTAGATATATGTATACATTTTTATCTAATTCTTTCTTCGTAATCGCAACGTTTCTGCTTTGCGTAAAGATCTGCTGACTGCCGCGAGTCTAAGTGGCTTACGCCGGCTAGTACAGCATAGCAAATATTCTGTGAAAATTAGTTAAAAGAAGCTTATATTTACCAATAATACTCGAGTTGCGTCGATCGCTGAACACGCGAACACGAAATGTCCAAAGAGTCTTGTTCTCTTCTCCTCTCGTGGGAATCAATAAGCCAGGAGATTTGCTTCGTCGACCACTCGCTAAAGCTCGCCTCCGGTCGAAAGATTCTGATATCTAACTATAGCTGACAAAGCAATAACGTGTCCGCGATACAACATTGACTCCGTAGCCTGCGCCAATCGTCTGGAATCTCTGTACACTCGAACGGACTCGCAGGATCAAGGACTTCGGAGACCGGGATATTTCGCAACTGTTTAAAAGTAACCGCGGACCATTCGACTGTATCAGTAGCTAAACAGTTGCCTAACGATCCTTAAAGCCTGAGATCAGCCGGAATCCGGGATAGTCGAAACGATCGTCCGGTTTTATTGCGGGTCCCGATTAAAATCTACCTTTCTCAAGGATTCCGAGCGCGATTAAATTGCGCGCCGGTGTAAACGCAGCATGACGTTCGAGCCGGCGCGGCACATCGATTAAAATCAACGGGATTCCTCGCGCGAAATAATCCGCCGACGATTTTTGCCGGCTCATTAAGCCGGACGTCTACGAGTTCTGTATTTTCGTTCGGTGGCACGTAGCGCGCCGATCCGCCGGCTAATTACGCGTGAAGAATAATATGTCCCATTATCGGCCCATAAATTGTAGCGCTGTTAACCGTTATCGTCCGTAAGAACAATATTCGCGAAACTATGACCCGTTAACTTTCGCCACGGCGTCGAACCATTCGTATTTGCGACGCCTGATCCGTTCGATGACACACACCGGTGCCATTTTTGCGGCGAAAAATCGACGGAGCCACGATGATGTCGATAGGAACCGCCACGGAACGCGGCGGCCAATCGAAACCTCGTGCTGTGATTTACGGGCAGAATTTTAACCGGCTGCCTAATTGTGCGTTGCATAAATAACCGGGCCTGTCAGCATTGGAAACATCTTCGGACGTCGGGAACGTATTCCCGTCCTCCGGTCACGTGCATGCAAATGACAGCATTTCGGAGGTCCTCGCGAAATTTTATGTCCAATTTTCGGGTTTATGCTGTTGCCTCTTGCAAGTGCCACAGAACGTGCGGCAATAAATTCGGCGATCAAGTGGCACATGCGAATAACTTCGGGTGCTTCTGGTAAACAGCGCCGCATATTATGTACTCCGAATTTAAATTACCAGTCGATTAACAGTCATATTAGGGTATTGGGAGTCGGCTGCGACTAATTGCTGTGCTCTTGGTTTGATCTCGGTCACGATAAACTTTATTTCACTCGAACAAGACATTGACTCGTTTTATTAAAAAATACATGAAATAAAAGGGTACAAAATTTCTTTTACTAGAGAAATAAAGGAAATAAAAGGAACAATAATATTATTTCATTAGAAATTACACGAAATAAAAAATAAACGAATTGCAGTACGTGTAAAGTGAATTGTGTCCGGAAATAGTAACCGGCTTCGCTATTCTACACGCGAAACAATTTCTCTCCTTGTAAACGAACATACACCTATTCTACTTGCAGGAGATCATTGTTAGGTAAGTCGACCTTTACGGTAGAATTGCGAACTTGGAAGCGGACCACAGATGCTTAGTTTCGGTGAAAATTGATTCGGGGAAAACGCGGCTCTCGCGATCGATCCTCGCCCGTCCACGTTCGTGCAACATCGCGTAGTCCGGTTACAGTAGTTGCGCGTTCCCCGGGCTTTTTTTTCCCCCCGCCTTGCTTTTACAGCGGAATATTATATGGGTACCGCCGATTTATGAGGAGCATCCGGAGCTGTAAAAACGCTCCGTAAATTCGTGAAAGGACAAAGAAGGTGCCATATAATTTTACTGCTGCCCCGTGCTCTCATTTTCCCCCGGGTATCCTTACACCTGCGGCTACGCGGCCCTGCCCTTCTTCCATCCGCGAACGTAACCGAGCCGGTCGATATAATTTCCGGTCAACTTTTCGAACGATGTCTATATCAACCGAAGGTAATTTTCTCCGACGTGTCTTAACTCGCCGCGCGCCGTTGCCTCGCCACGAAATTGAAGACAGCTGAAAATTGAAACGAAATTACGGCTTTTTGTCCGGGGTCCCGGTTGATTGACGAATTTATTGCTTTATACATTACGAAAACCGAAGCGCTTCCGCGTTCTTTTTTTTTTTCTCGGGGCCGGCTAGACAGCTACCGTAGTTTGTAACATGTCGCGCGTCGATTTAATAACACGCTGATGCAGTTCGCAGGCCCGCCCCTTTGCTATTTAGAATATTTTCGGTTCTAATGAGAACGAGCATCGGTCGAAGGTCCGTGGTTCGAACCACGAGCTAATCTGTTGCGAGACTGATTACCGAGCAGTAACATAATTACCCCAGAAAAACAGGCAATTCGTTTCTTTAAGGCTTTTTTTCACCGGGTCCGCGGTTAATGGTGTCAGTTACAAGACCGAATGTTAATAATAGCGCGGTACTAATGACAACGGCTGACCCGGGCAATTAGGATTTAACACGATTTAATACACGCACGGCGGAGGTCCTTAGAAATCTGACGCATGGCCGAAAGCAGTTTCGTAAGGTGCCCGGGGTCCGGTGCGCTACTACCTTTTTCTGTCAATTAATATTTCGTCACGGATCAGAGCCGGCCGAGAGCAACGTCTAGAAAACCCCTGCGGGTTCTTATGGGCCATTCAAGACCGTATTCAGCTACCAGGTCTCGAAAACGGGAACATCGAGCACCGATTCCTTTATGCTTACCGCTCCGGCGAGTTCGGTGATCACTGAATTGCTGTTTTTATACGTTCCCGGCTGAAAAAAAACCTGGCGTGCCAAACGCCGCTAAATGAAAATCCAACGGCGTTCAGCTAAATTTCAAATCGTTTGCTCGAAAAAAGCAAATTTATTTTCGCACAGCCATTTGCGGTTGACATCCCAGCAATAAATCGTTTCTGAACCAGCATTTAGTTCTGATCGACTAAAAAGTGACGGATTACACAGAAAAATAGATTATCGTCAGGATTTGCAAAAAGGTAACATTCTCGAACGTGAGGCGTCGTTTTGAAGATTTTCAATTACAGTGCAATCCTTTTATTTCGATCTTAACTACTTGCTGTACAGTGGCACTGTCGTGTTGACACGTTTCAAATATTTCAATTTACGATTATAGAAATCATAAAGATACATTTATGGGTAATTTATTCAGTGATCGGACATATAACGAAAATTGCTAGAAATCTGCATAAGTATGCTTGTTATTTTTATGAAGCAACATAAAATAGCTGCTTTTAGTGCTTCATAAAAGTGGCATTTTTATGTAAATGTAGATTTTCTTTTTCTTCGACAAGAAATTCTTCTTGCAAAAATGGATTACTATTTTTCTAAATATGAAGGAAATAGTACTTCGTTTATCCGCAATTGTGGTTCGTCGAGTGAACTAAAAAGAACGATTGTTCTCGAAAGCAAATGAAAACTGCAGGTGGTTTAACTAGAGGCAAGTCTAACGAGCTTGTCGCGCGAGAAGAACGGCGCCAGCATGCCAAAAGCGGACCAAGAAATTAGCAACAGGTGGATCGCAAGATCGACGAGCCACTGGCGAAGCCCACCGCATGATTTAGCCCGGGTTACCCGCAGCGTGTCCCACCGTTTATCGTATTTCGTGATTAGCTTGTCGCGGGCAATTACGGTCGCACGACAGCCGGGCTGCTCTCGCAGAAAACTATTTAACGCACGGAACCGAGAGGACAGCAGGAGCCGGCCACTTTCTATCAGGGAATTTCGTGTGCCGCCTTTATTCTCTCCGCGGGCACAGCACGGCGGCGGTGTGCCGGCGAAAGTCGTAAAGACCTTTCCCGGGGCCCGTCCTTTCACCTGTCACACCTTGACACTCGCAGGAGGCCGAAAGGCTAATGCGTTCGAGTAACCGGATTACAGGGCACGGGATTAGGAGCGACGAAACGAAGCTCGAGCCGATTCGCCATCTTAGTGAATTAACCGAGCCGGAATCTTTGAATTCTCACGCGTCGGACGATAGGTAACTGTAACGCTCACGCTTTTCCCTTTTTCGTTTCCCCCACTTCTTTATAAGCCGATTTTCTTTTCGTCGTGCACCATCGACCTGTCTCGTGAATAGGTGACACTGATCTAGGAATTATCCCTTTAATTATTGTTACCTTGCGTTTTCTTGTCTGTTCGACAATTATTTTCACTTCCAGGTTTTCATTGTTCCTTTGATTTAATATTTTTGTAACATTTTTGAAACAATTATGTACAGTTTTTCAAAAAATTGAAAGAGATTAACATGTCAACTGTTGAATACAAACTCAACAATTTTCACGATATTAAAGTCATGTAAAGTCATGTAAAAATATCTACAATACTTAAATCTTAGTTACCTAAAATATTTTATACGCAATTATATTCTCGAAATATATAATCGACGTAAATGTGTAGAAAGAATAGAGGTCCCCAGCGGTGTTCCAATATTTTCTCAAAAATTACTGAAAAATAACTATAGAAGAAATAGAAATAGGTATCTGGATACCTAGTTGTACAAGGGTTAATTAATAAAACCGAAACTAGAAAATTAAAATCTACTACGAAAAAGTACCAGTAACATTTAATTTGTTCAATATATTGCTGAAATAAAAATAAATATAGGAACCTAGTTAGAAATTAATGTCTCCCATATGTAGTGAAAGGTTTAATAACATTTAATAACGTTCTCCACATCCTTTTACTTAATATTTGCGTATCAACTAATTTATTGCTGATAATCGTTACTAACCTACTCCAATTTGCGGTGACCCCTATCGTTTGTTCCACATCTTCGCTGATTAAGTATCTTCTGTATGCCCACATTTATTTTAACGAGTGAACGTCGATAACGAAAAATAATAGTACATTCAGTTCAAGAAAAATGAAATGCAAAAGGTAAAATCGTCCCAGTGCAGTCAAACCTCAATACACTGAGAAAATTGTTCCAGCTACTTTTTATTTGAAAAGGTTCAAATAATATTTGCATTCTATAATATCATCGGTTTCGCTGCAATGCTCAACGGCAGCAAGGTAGCTAACAATAATCGTCCGCGAGGTAACAGCATAAACCGCAAATGTCTCGAATTGCAGCCGACATTCGAGCAGCATCCGAGTCCGTAAGGATTTTTCCCCATAAATCAATTAATCGTAACCGTTCCGTGTTCCAGCGGATAGAATAATCCAATTACTCCTAGCGGTTTTCTAAATGCACCGGCTTCGGGGAACCAGTCCCCGTCCATCTTGGACTTATCTTGCGGTCGAATGCACCGTGGGCCCCGCAGCGTAATCGCGGCCGGTTCTCCCCGTCCGAAAAACCGCTGGATATAGGACATATACCCCCTTATCTAAATATATCCCGAGGTGGAAACGGACCAGGACGTTTTAATTAACTAATTAACATTCCTCGTGCCGTACCATCCTCGGTTCCGCTATCGTCGATCGAGCCACAATTTGACTAACAAAAGTCCCACCGTGTCCTTCCACGGTTCGGGCCGCGCTCCTCTCCCGGTTTTTGTCGTCGACATTGTCGCTTTTTAGGTGGCCACCGAGATATTTCTGTGGAAAGTTCGGCTTTAACCTCTTGCACTGTTTCGGGGGCCCCCGGTAACTTTTCGGTTATCGGGAGGGGTGACTGAAATGTTGGCTTTGATAGCGGTGAAATTCATTTCGACCTGGACCCCCCTTATTTCTGGCATCCTAATTTTTATTTGTATTATATTACATTTACAATTGAGGCGGTATTCTAGTCTGCAGTGAATTTTTTTAGACTTTTTCTTTTATCAAGAATCTGTGCAACTTCTTGTATCGGTGTTTCAAAAAATATTCACGAATTTTTACCACGAGAAATAGTTAGAATTGATGGTAGTACAGAGCCTCGTCAGCGATCGTAATAAAACATGATAAAGACTGTAAAGAAGTCCTGTCAAATAAATAAATGAAAGACCATGAAAAGACAAGAGCAAATATTCGATCGCTCGCATCGATTTGCTGATCACAGCGACAGGAACGAGAACCAGCATGGAAAATGTGAAGATCGAAGAATACGCGGGGATCGTGATTACGATAATGATACAATGAAGAAATTCCCGTGGAATCTTAATTGTAATGCGCGACGGTTTAAGTGTGGCCGAACGCTCGGGAGGCCCACGAATATAATATTAAAGTTACAAATTGCATAGGGTTCGTCTCACCTTCGTCGATACGCCCCCGCAGGAATGGCCCCCCTGTGGCAACCCAGGGGCCCTGTAGAGTCGAGCTAATCGCCGAGGAACTCTGCGAGCACGCTTCGCCGCCTTGGTTCTGCTCGAGAGGCTTCACGGTTGGCATTAATAACCGGGCTTTTCGTGTAGATCAGGGGCCCCTGCTCCCCTTGGCCCGCGGACTGTATTTAATCCACGTTTCTTTTCGTGTATCATCAACTTTGTCCATTATTATATCGGATGATCCTAAAATAACGCCAGGAATTTACAAATGCGAGGACGCTGCGCAAAAACCTACAATCTGATTACTTCGAATGACTCTAAACTTCTGCACTCTGCATCGATCTTTAATCATCTCGTTGTCACGCCGATAACCTAAAGTATGTATGTATTATTGTACATTGTACGTTGTGCATTGTGCATTGCATATTGCACATTGTACATTTCGTATTGTGTAGTCTACATCGTATTTTGTACATTGTATATTGTACATTGTATATTGTACATTGTATATTGTACATTGTATATTGTATATTGTATATTTTACATTGTATATTCTACATTGTATATTGTACATTCTGTATTGTATATTGTACATTGTACATTTCATATTGTGCATTGTACATCGTATATTGTACATTGTATATTGTACATTGTATATTGTACATCGTATATTGTACATTGTATATTGTACATTATATATTGTACATTGTATATTGTACATTGTATATTGTACATTGTACATTGTATCTTGTATATTGTATATTCTACATTGTATATTGTATATTCTACATTGAACATTGTATATTCTACATTGAACATTGTATATTCTACATTGAACATTGTATATTCTACATTGAATATTGTATATTCTACATTGAATATTGTATATTGTATATTCTACATTGTATATTGTACATTGTATATTGTACATTGTACATTGTAAATTGAGTATGAAATACAATAAGCTTTATTACAGTATTTAACGCGTTAATAAGTATACTCTCCACCATACCAAAGTGCACAATTTTCCAGCTCCATTTTAACGCGTTTCCGTGCCAATTAAAAATCCATTAGTCCCGCCATTCGTAAGGTAATCCGCAATCGAAAAGTTATGAAAAAGTTCAATGTACAGTTACCAAATAGTTCTGTAATAAATTAATGATGGAACGAGCGTTCTAATCTCAACAAGGAAGTGTAAACAGATTTTACTGCTTCGCAATCTCTACGCCTCACCGTTTGCGGTTTATCCTGTTTCTCTTATTTTACATCCGGCAATCGGAGGTACTTGTTCAAATACTCCGAACGTGTACACACAGAGTTGGTTAGAGCAACAACCACCTACAGCAAATGTTATATTAAACAACGTTTATTGGCTTACTTACGCTTCGGTGAAACCTCCGGAGAGCAAATATTTTCATATACTTTTAAACAATATATTACGAGCTCGTTTCAACCGTTCTCATTCACCGCCAATTTACCGCGATCTGTTATTTCTCATCGAAATGAACGATCTACGTAACGATCGAACAGATCAAATTTATATTTTATCCTGCGACGGTTGTAATTTAGGAGATCGTTTCAAATCTGTGCATACGGTATTCGCACAGTTGTCGCTGTTTTGACGTGATGTACAGTATTCGCGAGATTTCACACGCATCTTGACGTTGATTTAGAATTCAATCTTCTGGTAAACAATTATCGACAAAATGACAGCATGTTAAACCTTTGCGGATTTACGTATTGTTCGTCTTGAGAAGATGAAGGAATTATGAAGATGATGCGTACTTGGAATACAAGTGCATCACAAGATATAAATAGAATAGTGGATAACGATGTACTTGTGTAAATTGTGAAATCATTTGCAGTAATCAATTTAGTCAAGTAAGTGGTGGAGAAAACTATGTTTTAGAGTATCGAAATGTGTAGAGTAAATGCATGTATAAATATATTAATTAGAGCAACAATCGAAGGCCCACATAGCTTCTAAAATTTGTGTGAACTTTCGTTGATCAAGAAAAAATTGTTTATGCACAAAGCGAATGGCTTCGAAAAGTATAACAATGTAAAAAATTTAAAAAACGCAAATTGTCAACAAAAAGCTATTAACTCCTTGTACTATAATGTCAGAGTCATGACGATCCCATACATAATCTTTTAACTATGCTTCAACTATACTATATGGATGTTATTCGTTTCTTTTAAATCGAAACCATATTTTAAGAATTGCTAGTAAATGTAGCTGTGATACAAATCGTACTGTAAGGGGTTAACGACTATCTCGAATAACGAATTAATGAATAAGTGTTACGGTCTTCAAGCGTCACCATCAAGTACTCCCAGGAGCTCTCCGCAACCAGTCCCGTCCGCAAAAGGTTAATTAATTTCGAGCCGCCCCGACATCCCGTCGCTGATTTCTGGCAATCGATTCGAAAATGTCACCCGGCGAAATCACGAACTTTCAAAATCTCGATCCGGATCGACCGGTCGCGGGGTGATCGATCACCCGGCGATATCTCCTCGCGACAGGGGCAGGAGATGTACCCGTCGAACGGTTGAAAAATCCCCGACCCGGCCGCGTCGACGTAAACAAAGTTCGCGTCGTCCAGTATCGCGACCGAAGAAATCGGTGGACGGTTTTCACCGGCCGGAATGCCTCGACGCCGCTGGATCTAGGGGACGTCCGGTAGAAACTAATGATCGATGATAGAGACCGCGCGCGGCCGTCCGCCGTTATCTGCGATCAATGTCAAGATTGTAATCGCCATCGGACCGTTCCTCGTCGCGATTTTCAATAACGACCGACCGGCCGCCGGTCGGCCGCGCGGCCAGTAATGCAACCCGCCGCGGCTGCGTAATAAGCACGCATAATACTCGGCCTTGTAATCATATTATCTGCACGCCAGGAAAGCAGAAAGTGTGTCTCGGTGCCCGGCGCGCGGTCCGTGCATGCTGGAGCCGACAGATCGTTGGTCTCGCAACGGTTCGATCTTCGCTATCGAAGCCGATCGACGATGAAAACAGATGTGGGGAAATGGCACGAGGTCATCGGTACCATTCACGATCGTTCTAATATACGGGGCCCCACGGTATTGGGCCGTTCGATAAATTCATGCGCCTTTAGACAGATAACTCGTGGACCTTTGCGAGAAATAAATATACGTCCCTGTTATTTATTAAGACTGGTACCTGACTTACCCTTTCGGTGATTTCGACATCGTGACGCCGTAGTGAGAGCAATATCGAATTTAATTGTATTTTAATGCTCTCCTTGGATTGAATTCTATGGTTTCAGAAAAATCAAGCGCGGTTTCACGAATCCTCTGCAATATCTTAAACGCAAGCGTAAAGTTTAAGAGGCAAGTGTACGTGAGACTGGAATTCAATTGTGAGTTCTTTATATTTCATTACTACCCTTTAATACGACTTAAATCAGACGTAAGTGTATAATTTTCGGGGCAAGCATTTGTTTAAACAAAAATACACGTTTTTTAAATAAGAAAATAGACGAGAAGCTGCTTGCACTGAATGTGATTTACATACAGCAAAAACGGGAACATTTGTTCAAAAACTACGGACTATCTGAAATACTAATAACTAAATCGTATT
The DNA here is from genome assembly GCF_028453695.1 of Augochlora pura. Lineage (NCBI taxonomy): Eukaryota > Metazoa > Arthropoda > Insecta > Hymenoptera > Halictidae > Augochlora > Augochlora pura. The sequence goes on along the minus strand of NC_135775.1, from coordinate 7,854,354 downwards.
TTTATGAAAACGCTTATTTTCATACGTCATTTTACAAAAACTACAATGAGAGAATTCCTTGTAATCGAAAAGATCACCCATTGTAAGACGAAAATAAAAATGCATCTTAAAAGTCTGACCGTGCAATAAAGACACAAAGATTCGCAATCTGCTAATGATTTTTATTATTAGAACGCAAAAATTTAACCAAACGACGTTTGATCAACGACATTTTAAGCATTTAACACTTATTATTATTTAAGTAGTCTCTAAATTGGTTATCATAGTAACCAATAATTTGATATCTATTATTGAGATCAATATGACTGTACTACCGTAAGCTTCACTATTATTATATAATTTTTTAAATATTAAATATCTTTCGCGAATATTAAAATAAATAAAATGAAGATAGAAACGAAAATTTAACATTGAGCTTAATTTTTATAACTCAATGATCGTTCGGTAAAGTGTTAATATTCCCGTGGAGATCATTTCTTAGATCTCGTGCGAAAGATAAACCGAAGATGTTTCTAAACAAACTCTTGTCCATCACGAAGCGGAACACGGACCGTTCTCGGAGGTGTTATTGTTACATCCGAATCCCAGGGAGCATTACAACGAGCGGAGCGTTGCCCAACACCTTGTTCGAGGGTCGGCAAACAGTCGATTTCAGGTTCGAGACTCCCGGCGTCCCGATGGCCTCCCCAGGGAGAGGACAAAGACCAGATTTGCGTGGGCCAATGCACCGGTGGTGCCCGTGCCGCACCGCAGCAATTACTCGTCGATCCTGTCCGGAGCACGGAGGAATCTTCATCGGTCATCGGCGATCCGGATGCCCGTCACGTGGCAGCGTTTTGCGTGAGTACCACCGTAAGGCCCTGAAGAGCGGTCCATTGAATGGAGGACCGGCGAGCAGAGGACGCCAGAAGAAAGAGACGGTGAACGGGCCGTACGAATCCCGGGGACTGTCGCGTCAATGCAAACGTGTCTAGACGTTGCGAATAATGCGCCTGGATATTCCTTTATTTGGAATTCGGCCGGCGCAAAAGCTCCCGGCGAATTTGTAAAACGCAACTGGAAACCATGCTAACTCTCGTCCGAGAGTAGAGTTTTATCAACCGCCAGCCGACATCCGTGTCTTCGGGCAACTTTTTCACCGAGCGATCTGCCGAGATCTCCGATGTCCTTGATCGCATGAACTCGGGGGAAACGTTTAAGAACTGTAACACTGGCTTTTATTCATTGATATCTGAAACGAAATCGAACTTCTTGCCCGTGAATGCAGGTACACGTTTCGAAAATTGTATTTATAACATCGGGTTGGAACTCTTGTGAAAATATTATACAATATTGCATCTAATGGATAGATTGCGGATCTTATGCATCTCTCATAAAAATGATTACGTGAAGTACTTAGCAATAGAGATGTAGAGAGAATTTCAGGTTATTATTACATTCTCTTTAATTTATTGAAATCTTTAGAAGAAGAAACAGAGATGTACAATTGTTATTTTTCGTAAAGAAGCACAGTTTAATCTTGCCGTAGTAGTATTAGTGTGGACGATTCAGACGTCAATCATTGTAAGTCCACTTTTCTTTCAAAATCAGTTATACAGGGCGAATACATTTTTAGCATAGGACTTTTCGTTTGATGTATCAATACAGTTCATTCCTTCATAAATAAAGAACAGATAGCATTTTACATTGATCACAAAATAACTAACTATAAAAACGAAATAAATAAAATATTTAAATATTAATATAAACTGATTTACAAAATCCTTATTTATCTGTATTTTAAGGTTAACAGACTTACACCGAATGAAGCCCTTAAAATACCATGTTCACACAGCCAGTGTTTAGCTTTCACGCCGTAGCATATACCAACGATTGATCACGACCCAACTCTGTTCTAGAACCTAGATCTAGAAAGTAGCGATTCCTGAAAAATGCCAGGAATCCGAACTGGCGCGCATCTGGAAAGTTGATCCGCGGTGACACCATCTTGGTTCCAAGCAATGCAGCCCCGCAGGTTGTTTTTCATCGAGGATTTCCAGTCGCGAGGATGCGTCCTTGTAATTAAATACTCGCGCTTAATACATCGAACGCGCGCTACTCCGTATCGGCTCGCCGTCACCGGCCATTACAAAAATAACCGGCGAGCTAGGCTGCGCGAACGGGCGCGGATTCGCGGCCCTCGGCGTTACTACGTGGGAGCATTCGTATAAAATACCGGCGACGCTGATGAGGCTTCTGACGACGCGACGGTAACGAGACGCGAGAATTTTTATCGTTCCGCGCGGTTTAATCGGCCGCGGCGTTTAGGCGAGCGCGGAACGCCGCAGCGACCGTTCCCCGCCGCATGAGAAGCTGATAACGCCGATGCGTCCTCCTTATCTTTATTAACGCTGATCCTTGTTAACTCGCGAGGGTTAAAGGACGGGCCCGATCGGGCGTCCTTTATTCGTCGTTATCCTACATCCGATACCCTTTTCCGCGGGGATCTCTCTCCGGATTCGAAAAACTCCTCTGTGTACGTGGAAATAAAATGCCCGGTGGCGAACGGTTGTGTGCGAGACCCGAGGAGAGAAAACAGGGAGAAAGAGGGAGAGAGAGAGAGAGAGAGAGAGAGAACACACGCGGCCGCTACGGGTCCTGCAGCCAATGCAACCGATCGAGAAAGAGCGGGGGAGGGAGAAGGAGAAGAGAGGAGCCGGTTGGCAAGAAATTCCTGCAATTTAATGGGATTCTTTGATTGGTACTTGATGCCAGTCGCCATTGGCCCGATACATACGCCACTCACGTACCCCAAAGGCATTTATAAGAATCGCGGTTTCTGTCCGCGGCGAGGGATTCGGGCGTCACCGGTGCCAACCGATTTTTCCTGCTTTCGAGAAATTTCACGGCGGTCTGGGAAACTTCGAACACTTCCGTCTTCCTCTCGACACTTCGTGCTGTCCAAAAATCATTATGTAAAAGATCTTCCAGTAAATACGTCACTGAAGTTACTAAACTCTTCATAGTTTCTGCGATTGTAGAATAAACGAATTTAATTGAATCGGGTGACGGTGACCATTTTTTTCTCTCAGACTTTGACAATTTTATAGTCACAGAATTTGGTAACAATTTTAGCTTTTGGCGTAGAAAATGCGAGTTTCTATGCGATCGACGTTAGACGGCTAATTATAAGAAATATTGCAGCAGTTATTATGTACTTTATTCTTTTTCAAAGGGCACTTTGAAAGGAATCGTTATTAACGGAACGAACCTGGTAGTTAGATTTCACTAATAATAGAGTATAAAATGCACAGTTTTTAAATTTAATTTTCTGTCATTCCATAGCATAGTGGATTCGGTTACGTGGGGGTGATTATTTGGTTTTTTTGTCGTTTGTTTCCAGGCATAATTTACCTCATACTTATCGAATAAGACACATTAAATTATTTTATACGTTTACTTGTTTTATTTTTTAATACAAAAATCTTGTCCGATAAATTTAAAATTGATTATGCCTGAGAGCAAACCGAAAACGTAACATTTGACTATTTCGCAGTAATCTACTCCATTATCCTACGATTGCGTCGACTTAATATCATCGCAAGTGTTGAAGATTTAAATCCTTCCGTAATCCTATTATACTGTGAGATTATCGCACAGAAACTTACAAACATAGCACGTAAAGATCGCGGTGGTTGCCGCAGAAAAATAATTCAACGTGATTCTGATCGCGGCATTCATTACAGCAGTGAATTTTCCGTAGTTTTTCATCCGTGTCGCGTCAGATCCGAGCGTTTCGACTCCGCTATTGAAAACCGTAAAAGCCAGGCAATCCGGCATCAAAATAGCCGGGATTATTCTCGCGGCGGAGCAATGCATAATTCACAACAAGAAGAGGAGAAACGGAGGAGCTAACGCGTCACAGAAGAACAGCGAGAGCGGATCGGTGGCGCGATAAAAACCAAATTGCGCCGATCGCAAGCACAATAACGCCGCTTCGCGGCCGTGCCGCATTCCAAGTTTTACCTGCGCCGTGAAACTTCGGTCGAAGACCGAAGTGATCGAGCGCGGCCGAACGATTTCAATCTGAAAACACTAACAATCCGTCGGCTCGTTATTTACCGAACCGTTTCCCCCGTCGTCGTTATAAGTTATAGTTTTACCGGGGCCGTTCTACGCCGAGATCCCGTTGAAAGCTCGCAGGGTCGTTAGCCGGGCGTTATTAATTCCGGAATCGGAGTTCTCTCTCTCCGGGGAAAATTGAGCAACGAACGGGCAACCCGTTATCACCCTTATATTGTAAATAACGCTGGACGCGTAACTGCGCCGTGGTATAACCGCGGTGGCAGCATCCTATCCCCAGATTCCGCTCGGTATCGCCTCGTAACGTATCCGAGGCGTTTTCGCGACGAGCATACCAGAAATCGTTCGCGGATCTCGAGGATTCCGAGGGTGGCGCCTATGTCGCAGGATGCATGCGCGATTAACCGCGACTTAGTATTGCGTGTGAAAATCAGGAGCGTTCCTGGACGTTGGAAATTCCTTTCGATGCGAGGATGATTCTCAGTCGAACCGTTATTCGTTTTAACCCTCAATCAGGCTGCCGAATATAGTCATATAAGTGGCTTTACAGGACCGTTCCGACCCCACTGACGCTAGAAGACTGTTATTGGTAGAATGCAAGTGATATCAAAACCGTCTTCAATGTTTCTGTATATCGTGTAAAATTTATTTTAAGGGATTGGTGTTTTTTACTGGTTCCTAATGCGACCGAAATAATAATCGAACTACATAAAAGTTATGACGCGTTGCCACGTTGGTTTCTTTCCTCGAATCAATATATATTGGCAGGACTTATATAAATTACGATTTTTATATAAATTATGATCGATTTCTAGGGGAAAAGTAGCTGAAATTTTAAAACAAAAAGCTCAAGTTGAAAGGGTTCACGAAATTCAGTAATCAATGTTTTAATTCAATCATGACACAGTTGCCTTAACTATAAATTTAATAGATATAATAAATATAACTATAGATATAATAGATATACCTATAGCTATAATATGTATGTATATAATATATGTACCATAGATATAATAACTTAAATTTATATTTATTGAGCAACTTCGGTGGATCGAGGAGAACATTTTCCAGCCATACCGCTTTTCTTGGATATTCGACATATTTTTGAATATTTATGGTCCGCAGCGGACTCTCACGTGATAACAGATCATCGGCAGAAACCTGGAAAATTCTTCTCTAAGCCTTTCGAGCCGCCCCGAGACGCATAGTCGGGTTCTCTCGAGTTTCACGGCTAATCTAACATCTACGCGTCGTCGCGTCGTCGAACTCCAAAATCCCGAAGCCCGGGGTCTATCGAGTACGATCTTTACCTCTGTCCTCTTAACGAAGAAACGAACACCGGTCGTTAATAACCGGCTGTGTGCCACCTAAGAGGCCGTCTCACAATTTTCACCGGGATCGACCGTTTTTCGGGGGTGAACGCTCAATTTACTGCGAGGATAAGTATCGGGTTCAAGGATCCGGCTAGTAATTGATAGGTCACTCTCTTTGATGTGATCGAGTGACGGCTCCGGTGCCTCTCAAAGTGGAAATCTCCCGATCTTGCTCGCTGAACGTGCCGGAGCTTTCTTTACCCTTCTTGTCGCATTATCGATGCTATCCTGTGCGCTGTAAAAGAAGTATTCACATGCGTCCGTTCCTTAGATATTGCTTTTTCATCACTGTGATTGTTATTATATTTATTATTTTTAGATACTTCAGTCGTATTATCTGTTTGGGTCATCCACTGAATTTCGTTTAAAATTTTCAAATATATGGAAAAATAAATAAATCGGATAAATTCTAAAATTGAATTTAGTTTGACATAAAACGATTGCGACACGGTAAAATATGTTTTTCATTATAACAGAAATAATAGTCTTGTAGCGTATGATATGTCTTAAAACATTTTGGCAACTCTTTTTGCGTTTTTTGCAGTACCATGTAATTTTGTTGTGAAGTTCATGTTCAGCTCTTTCAATTTCTGCAATATTGAAACGATTACATCTCATATAATAATACAATTACTGTTGTATATATTAATAATATATAAATAACATACAAATAATATTTTATAATATTATGTAGTAATAATAATATGTATTAATATCAGTAATATTAATACTATCTCTAGGTCTTCTATTTGTAATTTTCAAGATACCAGTATCTGTTACATAAATAAGATATTTTCTCAAAAGATTTCTCTTAGATATTTTCTATAGTTGGTTAATCCTTTGCTAAACAAAAATGACGTAATCACTAAAAACCTACCGTTTCCCAAAAAATAAATGAGTTTGTACGAAAAGAATGCGCTATCCTCTACCACGCACGTAGAAATACTTAAACTTGTAATGTCCAAAAAAGGGACGCATTAACAAAAATTAGTGGCAAGATTACTCGAGCGAGACTATTTATAAAAGAAATTCTGCCGCAAGGAAAAAGGAAAGAGATTTGAATCGCGGTCGCCTAAAATGGGTCTTTTCGTAGCCGTCGCGCACCTGATTCCGGCCGTAATAGTTAAACAAAGCTGAATGAATGCGAGGAACGTGGCGGCAGGTAGAGGTAGACACCTGTTGATTCGAACGAGACCGAAAATCGTCTCTCCCACGACGCGCGACACTCGGGGGCCTCGTTAAAAAGCCAGCTCGCTCGCTCCCAATATATCACGTCGGTGGCATCTACACGGCTGACACGGACGGACGGGTCCTCCAGAAAACCGGGATCTCGCCGGGACTAATGGGATTTTAACTAACGATCGCCGGAGAAGAAGCGGACACCGCTGGCGACGAGCTGGACCGGCCGATCGATCGATCGCTGCCCCGATGGAATTAACGACGCTGCTCTCCCGAGCTGAATCCTACCGGCCTCCGTTAAATTGGATTCTTTTGTGCCTCCTCGAATCGATCGACGCGCGCTCCTTGCCCGCGCTCGCCGTTCCCCGGGGCAGCCCAGCTTTGTTTCAAACCGTCGAATTTTATCCGCTCGACTTATTCAATCGACTACCCGCTGACACGTATTCAATCGTGAATAATTATACGGTGATTAACACGTTCATTGTTATTTTTCTACGTTTATATTTAGCCTTGCGAATTCGTTGCATTCATGACAAATATGGTCGGGCAGTAAAGTAAAGCATTTGTAAAATTTAACTCTTAGCCGTTCCTGGTGTCAATTTTATATTAGTTTCAATCTGTAGGGTATTGCTATTATTAAGAAAATTGATCTCAGACTTTCGACCTTTAACTTATTTAACATGAAGTATGCTTATCTATTATTAGGTCATACAACACGTAATGTAAATATTTGACAATGTTTGTTACATATCTTAAATTATTTTATATTAAATTGGAGCAGTATGGACCGAATGTTAAGTTACTATATTCATTCAGTTCTTTATTGTTACTCATCGCTCAAATTTTCATTCACTTAATCACATCCGTATAGTATTTGCACAAAGAAAAAAGCGACACGACTTCCTCTGTGAAACTTGTGTGGGTCAAATTGACACATAAAGACCCTTTACGTAATTAAATATTGTCACATTTTTTTGTTACATATGTTTTCATCGATAATAACTTCATACTAAAAAAGTAAACATCAGAAAGTCTCAGATCAATTTTTCTGAAAAGAATAAAATAATATTCTCTGAAACTTGGAAATAGTGGCAAATATATTATGATTTAGACGTAGGTGATTTAAAAATCGGTAGAATTGAAATGATCCGAGTCCTCGTCGTCGTTTAACCCCTTGCACTATAATAACGAGTCAGGCTCGTGCTGAAGATTTCATACAAGCTCTACTAAATATGAATATTATTAATTTCTTCTACGTCGAAGTAAAAATAAATTCTTCTGTTATCAAAGTATAGAAACGAAGGTAAATAGAGACAATATAGGAAAAAAAATTGTCTGATTCTGATTTAGGAAAATTATTAAGTACGAATAAGTGTTAATCGTCACAGAATGAAAGGAGCGACAGTGCAAGGAGTCAAATAGGAGCGCATGAAACCTGATCATCGAACACGAAGAACAACGCCGAAAACGACTTCCCGTTGGGTTACGAATTCCCTGTAGGATCGAGCGCTCGATATCCCGGATCGGTACCACGAAAATCGCTATCGGGCCGGCCGGCTGGCCCCGATGTTCGCCGAGATCGGCGCTCATTAAATCTTTAATTAGAAACCTCTGATCGACTTCCTCCCCTGTTATCTGGCTGCCTTCTCTTCCAATATAGAAAGAGAAGAAAGGTGGCTCGCATCGGCGGAGGTAGATAACGAAGAATATCTCGGTGAAACACGCAGGCTGGGCCTACTAATGATCGAGCCACGGGGCCCGTCGTCGTTCCTGAATGCGCCGCCGCGCCGCGCCGTCCGGAAGATTAGATAGGTCCTTATACTCGAATTTTTACTTTGATCCACGCGCGATTATTTCGTTTAACGAGCACAATATGTATTCGGGGAGAGAGAGAGAGAGAGAGAGAGGGAGCGAGAGAGAGAGAGAAAGAGGGGGAGAAAGGGGAAGAAGGGGCACCACGAAGAAAGCACGGAGGAGGTCCGGTACATCACGCGAAATCACGCACGCACCACCGAGCCCCCTGCTAGCCCTTATCTCGCCCCCCTTTTCTCCGCCATTAATTAACCCGGGGCCCGGCGTGGGGCCCCTTATCGCTCGGACCCTCGACCCGCGGGAACGTGGACGCGCGCGCTCGCAGAAACAGAGTGACTCGCCGCGATCCGCCGCTGAAAATTGAACGATCACCGGGCCGGGGACCGGCGACCGGCGACCGAGGGCCGGGCCTCCGAACGTCATCGACGTGATTCGATTATTACGGAGCAAACGTCCCGTCCCCGCCCCTTTTAACGACGAAACGGGAAGAACCCGGACCCCGTGTAATTACAAATTTTTTTGCTGCCCCCGAAAAGCAGCTTCGTTGCGCGCCCCGGGCGGTCTCCGCTCCGAATACTCGTAATGCGAGGTTCCATGCAAGAACTTCACTACCTAGGGTTGCGAAACCCTTTTTCTTCGCTGATTATTGCTCGAAATTGGACTCGTTCGATGCCCCTTCCCGGCCGTCTCTTTCTTGCCTACGCCACGCCACGCGATTTAATGATAGGACACTACACGTATCTCAACGATGGCATGTTCGTTTGATATCTACAGCTGTAAACAGCACTCGACAAAATGATATAGGACGTTTGGATGTTTTGGCGTCTTGTCTTTTTTAAAGTTTTTTATAACTGTAGCAGAGTTTAGTTTATCAAAGTCTTCTAAGTCTCTTCAGTGTTCACATTTTTTATTTTTTCGTCGTATCAACAACAGATTTTAGTTCTTTCATTTGCAAACATGTTCCGACAAATAAAAACAGGGCCAAACGGAACGCGGATAATTTGGATCGACGAAATGAGACAGCAGAGTTGTAAGTGTCGTTAAGCAGCCAATGACAGCTACATTGATTTTACATTTTGTTTTTTTCGCTCGTTCGTTTCGTTGACCCTAGTATAGGTATGCAATTAGCGCAGTAACAAAAATAAGTTTCCGGTACACCGAAGTAAATTTTTCTTAACGATTTAAAATTGTCTAACATATTAAAAAAAAAAAAAACAGAATAGAATGAAAAAAGAGAGTCGTAATATACTTATGTAGATTTATGCTTATTTTATAACGTAAATTTATATGTATTTTTATTATGTGAATGCAATTATTTCATACTTTTATCGATCTTCAATTTAGTAAATAGTTTAATTGAAAAGGGCTACTTATTGCAAGCTCCAGGAGTTCGTAATCATTTAAGCAAGTTAAAATTATTACAACAGCATTTTTGAATTCCTTGAATCCTCATTTTTACTTGCACATTGTTGATTAAAAATTGAAAGTATCGTGTCTGAATATTATCAGAAAAGTAGCTAACATTTTGATATGCAAGTTTTTATTGTAGATGTAATAATTTTTCCACAACCGAAGTCGAAATTCGAATTGCTACTTTCAACCCCGATCTCTCTTCGAGTTCTTGCCTACCAAACAATGTTTCCATGCGAAATGCTATCGAGCATCACTGAGTTTAAGAAACGCAGTAAATCCAGGTGTATCCGACATAGTATCAGGAACTAGGTAGATAGGCGGTACCGAAACTTTTTTAAGTTATCTCTCTATTCTATTAGGGGCTGACCGAATCCACCGTTCGAAGTCACTGCCGGAGGATTGAAGATGGCGGCGCGGTATCCGACCGGCTACCCGAATTAAACCCTACCGTGCTAGGTAAAGCACCGCTTCCGAAGCGTTTCCGATCGAGCAAAGTACCACCGCGTAGGGTACAGGGCGTTTCTTTCGGGGCGGCTCGCATCAACATCCACCTGTCGAGTTTTTTTGGGTTGGTTGCACGAGGCCCCGGTAAACGTGGCCCGCGTTCGAGGGGGCCGTCGATAAATCTCCCTCCTTTATCCGGCCATCCATCTATACATCTCCGTCCGATCGTTATTGACAACGTCACTGAATTAACGGTACGACATGCGTCTTTCCACATTTCCCTCTGCCGGCGTCCCCCGGCGCCCCTCCGCGCCCGGCGTACAGCCTGAAAGGCCGACGGGGGGACCGCGCGTCCTTTCAAAGAACGAATTAGAGGCTCGTATTCCTATACGCGTCAAGCTTGATTCCACCGGCCGTTTCTTGTCCCGGGATGAATACAATTACGAATCGACGCTCCGTGTCCGATTCCGAGGCGCGTTAGCGCGAGCCACGACGGGGCCGCATAGGAAGAACGTGTAATTTGCTGAATAATACGTTTTGCCGGGACGCATTATTAATTCATGAAATCGCGGTGTCCTCGCGTGAGCACCGATCAAAAGGTGTTCCGGCCTGGGGCAAAAATTACACATTGTTGCGGGAGGGGGTGGACGGGGGGGTCCTTTTCCTCTGGCGTTTGTTCGGGGAACGGTCAACGTGTTATTAGAGGTTAACGAATCGTCGCCATGACGCGCGCGCACACACGGAGAATCCTCTTTGTGTCTCTTATACGGCGAGGAGATTGTGCCTCTGCAAATTAATCGGATGGCGCTCGACGAGTTTTTTTTTCCCGAGCGACCGGCGACGCGGACAACGTTTTTCCCCTCGTTGCCGAGATTGCATCGAATTTATCGGCACGTGAGAGAAGGGACGATTCCGTTCGTCCACGGGCGATGATAAGGACCGTGGTTTTATATATTCAGCGAGAGTCGGCGGCGGCGGCTTAAGAACGAGCCGGGCAATGGCACGGAATGCGGTTTTTAATTCGCGGGTTTGCGTAACGGGCACGCGATTTCAGCGGAGCAATTAGCGTGCCGTGTCAAAAGGACATCTGACGTGTATTCGCGGTTAACGGAACCGGGGGGAACCGAGTCCCTCCTCGCCAGTTTCGTGATATGCATGCAAAGCAGCCGCTCCACGATCGGAGAGATCCTTCTTCTTAACTTTCCTCGCTTCGGAACACGTCGTCTGCCTTCCACGAATGTCGTTGTTTTTCTTATGACCCGGGAGACGTGACAAAGTAAATTTTTCATCGGGCGGAGAGTGTATACGACGTGCACGTTTTAGGTTAACCAAAGAGAGAGAGAGAGAGAGAGAGAGAGAGAGAGAGAGAGAATAAGAGAGGGAGAAAAGTATCTATACACATAGCTCTTTTAAAAAATGCCGAAGTTTATATAATAATAATAATATTAGCAAGATGAAACGCATATTATTTCGGCACTTAACACTTTATCGACCGGTAGTCTATAAATCGGCTTTTCCCCCCGATCGGTAGCCTTTGAATCGGTTGCCATAGTAACCCTTAATTTGTTATCTATTATTGAGATAAATGTGTTAAAGTGTACTACAAGCTTCAAAATTATTATATAAATTTATAAATATTAAATACCTTTGGCGATTAATAAGGTGAATAAAATCAAAATAGAAACGAAAATTTTTACGACCAGATCACCGGTCGATAAAGTGTTAAGTGAATTTATGTAAAAGGGAGAGAAATAGCCGAAAAAATTTGGAGCAGCTACCAAGAGTAGAAAGTTGGTTGTTGGCCACAGGTGACGAGGTCAGTGTTGAGCCAAAGTAGGTAAAAAGCCTGGAAACAAAGGCCAAAGTGGTTACCGAGCAGGGCGAAAGTAGCGTGGCACGAGAATTTTCGTCGATTCCATTCGTCTTCGTCAATCCTCCGTCGACGTTGCTTCCGATCCACGAGCCAGCACAGCCATATTGTTATACACCGCTCATCCACTTCCCGAAGGAAGCAATCCGTTGTAGTTCTTCATCATTCTAAAAGCTTCCCTATTCACGGACACCAATTCCTTGACAAGCTATCAAGTGCAGAAGCTTCTACCGTCCGGCAAGAAGCCACCGAGCGGCGGATGATTTCCATGAAGCGGCCCAGGTGGAATCTGGTATCTATAGCCTACCCGACGAATACCTGAAGAAAGATCATTAAAATCCTCTCCTGTGTGTGCGCCCGCGCGCGGTTTGTATCCCGTCGCGTATCCATTACGCCTTAATTTCGCGAAGACCTTTCGGTAAACCAGCCAGCGGATAATGCCTGCGGGAATAATCGGAATGGAAATGAGCTTGAAACGTTTCGGCGTCGAAGAGAAATTCGAGTCGCGAAAATTCTCAGGCCAAGGTTACTCGAAAGAACGTCAAACGGCGCACCGACGAAACAATAAAGACGCGGACGCGCGTCCTCAACAAATAGGCCGCGAAGGCAACCGCGCAGGAGGCGAGCGAATGCAAAGTAGAAAATTCTGTAAGCGATTCAGAAGTCCGGCCGAGGAGGAGGGGGAGAGGGTCGCTTATCGGGGTACGAGTGGAATATCAAATTCCTGAAAGAGATCATCCGGTAGAACATCCTCGTTCCGCAACAGTTTCTCCCATTTGGCCGCGTCCGAGGGACGTAAAAAGTCCGGGAACTCCCTGGACGAATTCGAAACGATCTCACGACACGAGGGGAGACAACGAAGACAAGGCGGATGAGCACGGCAGCAAGCAACGGGCAAGATATCAGGCAGCACAGGTGGAATCTGGTATCTGACTCTCTCGGCGAGAGCCGGTGGGACAGTCGGAACGATGAGAACGATGAGAAAGAAAGAGAGGGAGACGGCGGCGAGGGAGCGGGGTGGAGAGGAGAGGAGACGAGCTAGAGAGCGAGGCAAACGATCGGGAGAGGAAAGTGAGAAGGGAATAGGGCGGAGAGGGGCGGTTGTTGGGCCACGGTGGGACGGAGGGGGTTGGTGCGGATGGTGGCTTCACCTAAACACCCTTGCGTGCACGCTCGCGCGCTTTCTCCGTCCGCCCAGAAGCGCGTGTGCGTTTCGCCTCGGCTTCAGCCCCTTCCGCGGGCCCCGGGGCCCGGAGGCCCGGAGGCCCGGAGGCCCGGAGGCTCGCAGGTCCGGGGTCCGGGGGCCCTGGCCGCGGAACCCTCCCCTCGGCTGGGGAGCCTCTGTTGCGCTTGTAATAATGTGCTCACATATTGGAGTACCTAAGGACTCCTAAGAGGAGAGAAAACAGCCCGAGGAGGAGGACGGACGGGCGGAGGAAGGCCCGGAGGGGTCGAGGGAGACTGACGGGCCTCCGAGGTGGACCAACGCGTACCGTGTGCGTTTACGTGCACGTACGTGGATCCGTGGGCCAGCGTGTGCGCGCGGGGCCAGCACTCGCGAGCGCGTTAAGCGTGGCCACATGCTCAGCAGCGGTAATAAAAGAAAATAAGTAAAACCCTAAGGTACGAACCGGAGGGGGCATAGGGCGGCTCAAGGTGGAAGCGAGGTGGAGGGGCACCGTGATGGAGGGAGAGGAGGAGGTGAACCTGTTCCCGAGGGAGTTCCTTGACCCTCGGGGGGCACACTCTCTTGCGAGCCTTCGAGAGACGCGAGAAGCCAGCCAGCCAGCCAGCCAGCCAGCGGTGTAGCCACCATGATGCCCGCCGGCTAACTCTGGCCCCTCGAGTAGTAAGCCAGTCCCCGTGGAAGACGGAGATGGTAGGAGAGATAGAGCGGGACGCAACAAGCCGCGGTAGTCGGACGGAAAAAGATGAAGGATGACCGGCCAACTTAGAAAGAGACGAGCAGACTCTCGGACCCGGCGAGCCACACGGGGGAGACGGCGAGGGAACGAGAAAGATGGACCAGGCAGCAGCAGCATCCACCGCGCAGTATCCCACTACTGCTGTCCGTCCGTCCGTGCGTCCATCCGTCCCGTGGACCACAGTGCGCCATACCGCCACGCTACCACACGGGCAACGTTAGGGTACGATACTCGCGGATCCGCTCAAGAGAGAACAGAGAGAGAGAAGAAGAGAGAGAGAGGGAAAGTGCGCGGCGCGGTGCAGCGACGACTTTCAGACGCCGCGCCGCAGCGCAGCGTATCGTCTCGGTACAGGTTCTTTCAGGGGAGGCTGACCTCGGTGTTGTAACGAGTGGATGATCAGGGCTGCCGGGAGGATCGCGAAAATTTAATTTCGATCGCCGCGGGGTTCGTTAAATGGCCGCTCGTTTTTGCCCGGGCAGAGATAGATGTCTGCAATCGGCCGTGGGTGATTGCGGGACACAACCGCTTCAGCTAAAACGAATTTGATCGGCTGTAAGGCGCGCGCGCGCGCGCGCGTTCGCTCGGCCGGTCGCGGAAATCGACGATCGGTTGACCTTGAGATCTAAGAGCATTTCGAGCGACGCGAGGCGCGCCGCGTCGGCGAGGATGCCCGCAGGCTTCCTTACCGATTCCCGCGCGCGTCCAATTCGCGGAATGACCTCTCTACGAGAACGCGACTAGAATCGAGTCCGCTGGACGAGGGTCCCGGTCAGCGGCGATAATTTATTGCCGTTTAACCGACCGTCCCTTCGGTTCACGCGATAACTCGACACGCGAATTACGTGGAACGTCGTATACGGGGGCAGAAATTCAATGACGATCCGCGCCGATGGCATTTCTCGCGAGAGCTGATTACCGTGTCCCGATAGCCGGTTAATGACGGTGGACACGCGACAGGACTTATCCATTATTCATCGTCCGAAATCATTCTTCCGGAATATACATAATTTCGTCTCGACCTCACCGGTCCCTTACCGAGAACCTCTTCTTCTCCCACGGGACTCGCAGTCTGCGCGGACCGCCTGTTTATTTTTTCCTCCCGCTTTCCGGGTCACGTATCATTATCGTCAATGTAACCGTACATTTAATAACTCGAATTTACGTGACTCGGATCACCGGTCAACGAAAATTGGACGCTTCCTCGGGAACGCTCGATCTCGATGGCCCTCCGAGGAGGATCGTTTCCGCGCACACGTAACACACGGCCATGGGAACCCGTTGTCCACCGATCCACGAAATCCGTATCAATGTCTCCCCCCCCCCCTCCCTCTCTCGTTCCCTTTCCGTGCCGCGGGGGTCCGTTCCTGCCCCCGGTGTCGTGCAAACGACTCGATCGGAGCCAGAGGCCCGAGCCGAGAGGTGAGAATACACAACGCGATGAAACCGATCGTAAGATATACAGGCAGTCTCGCGGGTACCCAGGGAGGCAGCGAGGGCCCAGCATCCACGGACCAAGCGGGGCACAAGTGTACCATCGTGTAATGCCTTCTAGAAAGGCGAACACATCGATGGTGGCACTCGGGTGAAACAGAGAAGGAGACAATCTCTCCTCGTGCACCAACACATCATTACCGGCAATTCCCCTTTACACAATCGTACACCGGCGTTGCACCGAGAAACGCGCGCGAACACACACGGGGCCCCCGGTGTGTGCCCCCTTGGCCGTCCCGGCGGTGTGTGTGTGTGTGTGTGTGTGTGCGTGGTCACAGATACGCGAACGGATGGGAGAGCAAGAGGCACGCTGGACATACGAGAGAGGCCAAGTAAACGTGTATAAAGAGGCAACGATGAGGAGAACGGATCCATGGGTCGAGGCGAAGTGTTCCCCGTTGATGGTGGGAGTCGTTGATGCTCCCGGAGGAGAAGGTGGGGAAGCTCGGCGAGAAGGGAGGCTCCTCGGGGGTAGGGGCTTCGCGATCGGGCAAGAGAGAGAGTGAGAGAGAGAGAGAGACAGAGAGGGGAGAGAGAGAGAGAGTCAGAGAAAGAGAGAGAGAGAGAAAGAGAGGAAGGGGGAGCGAGCGGCTAGAGAGCAAAGAAGACACGGGGTAGGGAGAGAGAGCGAACGAGAGTGTGGTCGAGCAAGGGGGAGGGGGAGGCCCGCAGGCCGGCCTGCGGCTCCGACTCAGTATCCCCGGAGCGACCGACTCGTGTACCCCGCGGAGGTGCTGTGTTTCCGTGCTCCAACGTGCGCAACACACACGAGAACACACACGCACACGCACCCGACTGTACCGACGTGTTTACGCGATCGTACACGCACGCGTACACCACGCACACAAGGCACCATCGGCGGAAAGGTGCGCGTACCTACGCGGGCCCCGCGCGCGTGTGCTCCGGTCCACACACCTGTTCCCCGAGGAGGAGACACGCTGACACACCGGGGACCCCGAAGCCGGACAGTTTAGCAACGCGTGTTTATCGCGACTGTTTGTGCTGCGCATGTGACAGGGGTGGATTCGAGACAGCGATACCACGCTCGCCCTCGGCGAGATCTCGTACTGAGCAGTGCTTGCCCCGCGCAGTGGTTGGTCGTGGCTCGACGATCGCTCGCTGGATTAATTGTCCACGATCAGCTGCGTCGGAGACTAGTTGGATTTTAGGGGGTTGTACCCGATGGTTGTGCTTGTGTTGTTTCGTCGAAAGGATCTAACCTCTCAGTGAACTATCGAGAGTTTACAGACTCTGATCGTCAACCCCTTCGAAAAACGCGTGCACGAGTGTTTGCCGTAGAAGCTTTTGCTTGACCACGTGCTGCGCTGGCTAGAGCCCCGAAGTGGGTTAGAGGATCCAAGCAGAGGGGACATGGTAAACAACCGCGGCGCACCGCGCAATTAATTGCCGAGGTCCGAAGTGAAACGATCGGGAGAAAGGGGGAGCACGAAGAGGATCCGCAGCGATATCGCGCGATCGAGCGCGAGGGAAAGGTACCTGTCGCGTAGTCGCGGCGCGTAAACATCTCGGTGCTGTATGCTCGGCTCTGCTGGTCTCTTCGTTGGAAAGCGAACCCGCGAGGAGGAGGCGACCTGCGGCGAAAATCCCGTGGACAATTCGAACGAAATCGTGGCGCTTGTCTGGGATCGAGAGCGGATTGTGTTAATTACCAGTGTGTAAAACAGTGTCGTCGTGAGGTTCGAGAACCGCGGCTGACCGAGTCGCACAAAGTGGAGAACCGTGAGACCAAGTGGATCGTATACGGTGTGTGCGTGGACCGGAAGTAGCGTCGGAGAAGTGTAGTGTGCCGATCGCGGCGGGCGGATCTGGCCGATCGAGATCGTGGATACAGGTGTGACGAGTGTTGCAACGATCGATTGAGGAATACCAAGCGGAACACAGATCTACGCCGTTGATAAATCGTTGGCTGGAGTGGCTGAGGAAGACCGCAGGTGACCCACGGGGAATGGTGATGCGGTAGTCGAGGGATTCCTCGAGGGAAGACATGAGGGCGGCCGCCGCCTACGTCCTGTTCCTTGCCCACCTCATACAGGTACGTGTACGCTTTATCTGCCCTATTCTCGACAACAGAGTCGCTCTTCCGTATTCGACTCATACGGGCATGTACGCTGTCACGGGGCTAATGAGTCTGACGGGGTACCACTCCGCACGCAATCGGACTCGTGTTCGCAATTTCGGAGCACGCGAGTTGATAATGTCGGAAATTCTTCGCAAAGAAGCGACCATCCGTCGCGAGAACCACGACGTGCTGTTATTAGATCTGTAGAGTCGAGGACTTTTATTTAAAAAGACCGAAACGATCCAAGTTTTAGAAGTTGTCCGGATGTATTGAAATTTTAGAATAGTCCGAGAGGTCCAGCATTTTCCTTTCGTTGTTTGTATTCTTGTTGGGAACAAAAAATCACCATGCATGGTTGCCCTCGGATGAAAGGTCGAGTCGGAAAATAGAGATCTTCGTCGTAATTTAAAGGGTCGACGGCCACCGCCGTGCGCCATGGCGGAAGCATGAATGCGGCAAGGAGGAATTCATCCTCTTGTCCAAACTAGAAACCTCGAAGAAAGAAGGAACCAGGTCTACTGAAAATTTCGATTGGAATAACGCAATCAAGCAGAAGATGCATAATCTTCTTATCCCGTTATTGTAATAATTGGTACTTGGAATTTTTTTAACGTACTTGTGCTGCAACTTCGATCTAAAGCTTTGTTTCCATTTGGAACTTAGTACCTCAGAGTATAATAAGACGGAAAATTGCAAAATTGATTAACACAAGTATTTGATCGTAAATTTATATGATACTTAACCCAATTTCGAAAGCGAACGCACACTTGAAAACTTGTATGCTTAGGAACTTCCATAGCCTCTTGCGTATTACGAGATAGTGATTCGAAACAGGATGGAAAAGTAGGTGAGGAATCGAAACGTCCACCATTCGAATTAGCATAAAATGTGGAAGCTGTGCGCCAGGAAGTATTTAGAACGTAGAAAGCGCATCGGATCAGGTTCGAGAGGATCGCGATAAATACTGATAGGGCGGAAGAAGCGGCCGGCGCGCGGCGTTTCTCATGCACCTGAAGCCCACGCAACGCAACGCGAAGGTGTGCACGCGTAATAACATTCTACCGTGGCGTCGTCTATGATCGAGCAAATTACTCGGGCAAAAGTCCAGTTAGACGCGACGCGGCCGCGCCGGAGACAGAGCAATTACTCGCCGATGCTTAATGATAACGTCGGGGGCCGCGATAAACCGTAATTACCCGGCCGCAAACGTTCCTGTCAGACGTATATCGATCCCGACCGCGGAAAAACGTAACATATTAATTACACGGATCGGGATGAACGACGCGCAAACTGTCGCAAAGTGGAGCGATTAGATAAGTAGCGGCGGGGCAGCGATGAATCATTCGATGCCGGTTTATTAACTTATCTTAGACACTAATTTGATGAATGCTTGAAGATGCTCGGCCGACACGTGTCCCGCTGCCCGCGCGACTCCTCAGCCCGATATCATCTTAATCGGTCGTTTCTTAATTTTCACGAATTACGAGCGTGCAAAAGTCCAGCCAACATTTAGTCCTCGTTACGGCGAAAAGAAGCAGCGCCACGAAGGTAGAATCCCACGCGAAGGTTGTTTTAATTGGTCGCGTACAGGGTCTTCGGTGTTTCGATTTCGAGGCAGATCCACGCGATAACATCGAACACGCGAACGACGCTCGATCGTATACCTTTTTCGTCGGACGATTTCGACGTGAATTACGCGACAGCCGAAGTAAACACCTTGAAGAGCGGCTCGAACTTCCAGCTGCGTCTCGCATTTGCTCGACGCTGTACACCGAGATTGCGATACACGCCGGTGTCCCACGACGGTTTCGCGTGTTTCCTCTTCTCTCCGTTTCTCCGCAACGTCTTTCGTCGCTTGCACAAGGATAGGAGGGCGGCGCGCCGCGTCCTTTCCTCCTTGTTCTCATCAAGGAGATACATACTTACGGTGTAACTACGGGCCTTTTTCCGCCGATGTTGCCTCGTCACCCACACTTATCATCTGGCCCTCGCCGGTGTACGCGGCGTATTGTGCGCCGCGCGGCTCCGGCCACGTATCCCCATTGTCCGCGCCGCGGTCGCGACCGCCCCGATACACCGTCGAAAAATGTATAACACGTTGCATCAGTGTAATGGGACGGTCTTATTTGTATCTTCCTGCGGTTATTACACGCTCTCGTGAACGCGTTGTGTTTGTTCAGGAAGTGTGCGCGCCCGGGACACGCAGCAATGGAGACGCTCGGACGGAAATCTTCGCGCCGCGCCGCGCCGCGCCGCGACGAATCGGACGGTGAAACCCGATTTATCTGATCGCCGGAGGAATAATACTGATTTTTTGTGCCCGATACGGGAATCGACTTGCTCGCGGGAGAATTTTTATGGTCTGGCACCCGCATTTCCTTCGGGTCATTAAGGATTTGTATTATCGCAGAGATTGCTCGCTGAATCTATATTTTCCTTTGGTAACCCGTTCTTCGACGACATACGTTGTCCCGTGTATCTAATAAGTTTCCTTGTTTATTAGTCATTTGGCATTTGCAGAAAGCTTTCCTCATTTTCTACACCGCCTGCTGGTCGTTTCTGTGTCACAGATTTCTTCAGCCGCTACAACATTCTCGGTTTTAATCGTCTGATTAATGTCTCGAATGCTTCAACTGTCTTCGTGAAAATACAATTTGTGCCACTTGCGTCACTCCCGCGTGAAATTCTCTAATCTACACATATATTGTATTTCTTCTCGTAGTTTTCCTATTTGCTCGTTTTCTCCGACTAAATCGGCCTATATTCACAGAAGACGATTCCAAACGGACGTTCAAATGTTAATTCCGAAACGGTGCGGAACTATAAATTAGGACGAATACCGGAGAATATTTTATGAGACAGACTGCGCATCCCGGTTCGAGCGTTTCGCGGAACCTACTCGACCAATTTATTTTCGCGATGAAATCGTTCGCAACAGACTGGCGACTTAAGAGCACCGGCATCTTCGGAGCGAAATCTCGTTGACGGATAAACACAGCCTCCATGTCAGTCGGAAACCTCGAAACGACCTTCCTAGGGACGATCTTCGATTTAAGCAACCCCGTGCTAGAATAATTGGAGCTTAGGAGCGAAAAGCTGCCGCACCATGGTCAAGAGTTATGGGTGGAGCGGCGGGAGGGAGGTCCGGTTGGTCCGCTGCAAATGACTTTCGAAGAAGCGCCGCGCGGCGAGAGGGCTGCTGCAGCAACGTTCGTCGTTCCCTCGATGATTTCGACCTAGTGCAATTAAGCGTCGCTGCTGCTCTCTTTCAATTACAGTCCGAGCGGAATTACCGTTATAACGCGCGGTGGTTGGCGGCCGAAAAAACTTGACCGAAAGTATTCCGAGAACCCGTGGTGCTTCGGCTGCTGAAACTTCTGTCACTTTGGAACACTTCGGCCTAAACCTGACTTTAACCCCTACGCCGCCGAGACACATGGGTCTTCCTCGGAACTGTTGCCTTGAACCTAATTCTGTGATCTTCAATTTGCCCTTAAATGGAGCTCGGAGCTAGTAGACGATAATTGTAGCCAGCCCTTTCTCTTTCTTGTTGGTCAATTTTTCTTGCACATGTTTGTAATTACACTTTTGGGGAGTAAATATTCTTCTTAAGGTGGTCGATGTTGTGTTAACGCAGTGTACGTTTTGTATCACGCGTTTATTTAACAATTATACCAATATAAGAAAAAACGAAACTTTTAGTATTATTTCTTACGCAGTAATTGCTCGGTAATTATTTATCGCGAGTTATTAGCGAACTGTGGATCTTCGTGTAAGATACAAATTTCTAAATTAATTGTATGAACTATAAGTTAGATAGAAATGTCTTTCCTGTTCTAATAATTCTGAAGAGTTGAAAGTAATGTGACAGTATCCATAAATTCATCTAATTCCTTTACAACGGTGTACTTGGTTTAATCATTTTCGTCATACGTGCATATAATCCATAATCTAGTGATTAGTGAATTTAATACAATTCCGATATCGACTGATTAATATCGAGCCCCTTCAGTTATTTTCAAAAAAGTTGAGCAAATTAAGTATTTGCAAATTTGCATTACATCTGATCCAGTGAGATGCTGAAATTATAAACCATATCATTTTAAAAATGATCTCTAGACTGTGAATTCTATGTATTTATGATAAATATGTATAAGTAAAACATAGTATAGCGAACAAATGAAAACAAGCTGAAAATGTGAATATATTAATTATAATTTGTAAGGGGGAAATAACATAGCACCCCACTCTTAAGTCTCGAAAAGATCCGCAATAGAAATCATAAATGGTAGTACGATTCCCCCGTTCTTCATTCACCCCATCTAAATCGTATATTTCCGCAAAGGATATAATGAGGGGTTGAGCTGCTCGTAGAATGTCCTCGAGGGTTGCACCGCGAAAATTCTGCGGATCGATTGTCTCTCGAGGGGATCGTACTTGAGCGTGACCGATCACCGTTGAATCCGGTCTACTCGTGTGTTTTTCGTGTCGGAAGCTGTGCTCGATCCATCTCGAGAGCACGTTCGTGGCGGGTAATTAAGACGCGCGGCGATGGGGGCCGATGAATTATAATCGGGGTCCCGGTCCCTGATAAAAGTCCGCCCGAGTGAATCCCTTCTGCCGACTGGTTCGCCTCGCGGTCCGGGCCTCGCATGTGCATTCGCGTCCGTCGAGAGATCGATCTCCCTGCATGAGCCTCCATAACGGGGGTTTACGATAATTGCTGGAAGCATCCTGCAATTTCAAGCTTAATGGACCGTCCGTACGTTCGTTCGGCCGGCCGGCCGGCTCTCGCCGTGCCGGCGCATAGAAATTCCATCGTCGCAGCGAGCGGGGGTTGGGGGATGAAAGGCCGCGGAAAATCGCAACGCGGGGATCCGACGCGAACGCGGAACCACTTCGGGGTGCATCGAACGATCTTCGCGATTCCCGTGAAATTGCTTTTTAATCGACACAAGGCCCGTGGCCGGCGTCGTAAAATTGGTGGATTCCTGCGCGGATCGCCGGTGGGTCTGTTTGAACATCATTCGAACCGATTATTTTATGACCGACTCTCGTTATTGCACTTCCTCGTCTTTTATGGATAAGCACAGGAAGAGGATGCTCGGCGACCGGAAGGAGTAACGGCGATACCGTTGGATACGTATGACGTATTGACGTTGCGTTTTCCTCCGTGCACGTTTATTCTTCTTTCCTAGACATTGTTTTATGCTTCGTGTGAATCGAACGACACACGCGAGTCACTGTGAACTATTTTATTCGCAGATTGACGTCTTCGTTTAATTTCAGTCAATAGTATATCATCTCCTGCTGATATTTTCCGCGTTTAGTATGTACAATTTTATAATTAACCTTCCGAGGACAAATGTCGACGTAATGATAACTTCAGGACAATATATCTACGTCCAATAGTCGCAAACATATATTAGGTGTGCAAGTTACTTTTAGTCTTCCATCATTCGACGATTAATAATTTGGACACTTAATTCGATTATGTACGTGATGAAGCATCTGGATCTCAGTTCTTTTCATTATCTAAACATTCGATACATAATCTAGCTTACTGAGTAAAATATTTACAATATTTTAAATGATCGACTTGCAATTCAATTATCGTAATTATGGATTTAATGATTTGTGCTCCTTACGCTAAAGTATAAAATAATCGATGAGAAATGTATAAACCGTTGTCGCATTTGTCGATAACAACAGATGGTTAATACATACGACAAGGTTTTTTGTTCTTCAAAAATGCGTTAAAGTATCGAGAAACTATAGTTTCCTCTTATAAGAGGAGTAAACTTTCACTGGGGAAACGTAACGGTGATTTTTCGACAAACGGAATCTCGAACTAGAAAAACTCGGTTTGCCGCCGAGTCCCGATCGAGAGCTCGAGGATCAAAGACCTTGAAAACGGCTCCGCGGCAGAATAGGTCGGATGAAAAGCTCCGCGAGGCATTCAATTCTTTTTTAATCGAGCTGTAACAGAGAGTCCATCGTAGACCGTGGACGGGCGGCTAGATGGGGTTGAGAAAAAGAGACGCTCGTATGCCCCGCGGCGTTCGATGACGACCCGTTTAGCGCATTAGCGAGCCGCTTCCGCTTTTACCCTGGGAACCGATCCCTGGCCTGGCCGCCTCGTGGCCCGTGATTTCTTGCTCTTCCTCTTCTTCTTTCGCCTCGTATCACCGCGCGGCCAATTATCAGCGGCTGGAGACGGCGCGTCGGCTGTGTCCTGCGAGAGAGAGAGAGAGAGGGAGAGAGATATCTTCTATATACGCGTGTGCATACGTCGGCGTCGGTGGCGTGACGCGAATTGGACGAAAAGGGGACGACGGGGAGCGATCGCTAGCGTGACGGAAATGATAAACGCGCCCCGGGCGAGGGAGCCGGCGAGGGAACCGGCGAGGAGGGAACAGGTGGAAGTACAAGGACGAGACGGGCGTAACACAGGTGCGGAAGTACCGTTCAGGAAAACTGCGAGCCCCGATCCCCGGACCGGATAAGGGAAATGCAAATGCGACGGTGTTCGCCTGGATATTAGAAAAACCGGGGATGGACGTCTCAATAAATCAGTGGAACGAGATCGAGCTATCCGAGGCCGAACGGAGTCGACGAAGAGGAAGCGAGTTCTCCGGACCCACGCGAACGCCAGAAGGAGATCGCTCGAAGAAATGGTACATCGCGAGTGCGATGGCGATTCTGGCGGAGGGAGAGAGAAAATAGCCACCAGGAATACCGGGAAGAAGGTGAAAACAGAGAGAAAGAGAGAGAGAGAGAGAGAGAGACGAGCAGGCCCAGAGGCTGCAGAGTTGGGCGGGTTAAAACGAAGCGTTTAGCTAGCGGTCACGCGAACCTCCTATAAAAATCAGCCCCGAGGCTCGCTTCGGCGGACGGTCTGCAGATAGACAGATAATGCCGTCTGCCGGTGATGCTGCTGCTGCTGTTGCTGCTGCTGCTGCTGCTGCTGGTGTGATGTGCCCTGCTGTTGTTGTGTTGCGTCGTGTTGCGTTCCGTGGCTGCGTGATGCTGTGTGTTGCGTTTCAGAGCCCGCGTTTTCTACCCTATGGACCATGGCGCACAGGTGCGTGCCTGCCAGTCCTTTCGCCATGATGGTTCACCAGCCTTCAACGGTGGCGGGCCGACCAGGAACCCGAGCATCGTTTTATGGGTTCGGAGAAAGGGAACGCGAACGTTCGGCATCTTTCGCGTAATGCGCGATAAATGGGGGCGTCGATGTTTGTAATCATTCGCTTCGCGAAATACTTGTGCGAGTCTGTTTGCGATAGTGCACGGTGGCTTCTTCCTGGACTCTTGAAGCAGTGTAACAATGTTGTCCTATTGACGACATCGTGATTGTGCACGAGTTTATGATTTGATAGAGCAGACACCTTGGTGACATCAAATTGAGTATTTTTAACAATCTGTGTTCTCTCACAAGATTCTTTTGTTTCGTTAATTTGTGTCAGGATCTCAGTATACCATAGTGATCGTTTCAATAGCATCTCGTTTTGGTTAACACTTAATTGACGACATCGACTTCATCATCGATAACTTTAATAACTTATAAAGTCATTTTTATAATATTATCAGAAGCTACGATCCTTAAGATTTTGTTTCATATTGCAATCATATTCCATGAGAGCTTTACTATTTCTTGGTTTAGTTTCTGTTCTTGACACTTTTCTTTCTCAACTGATTGTAATCATTGTCTTCATTTTAATATTATTTCGTTTCGTAGACAAATTACATTTTATACAAAAACATTGTAAAAGCTAAGAATATCCACGTCATCCCGGTTTTTACTTGGTACTTCATTTTGATACATTTTCACAAACATTTTCTTCTCGCTACGTCTGCAGCTGGACGTGGAGTTGATTTGAAAATGATTATCCAAGAATGGCGGCACGCTTCTCTCCTAACCGTTGAATTTTCGAAACCGCGACAAATGTCCGTAAGTCATTGGATATGTGTACTATTTCTTACGGCCGGTATACGAGCAATAAGAATACAGAACGCAATGACGTTTCTTCCACCGAGCATCTGCGACGAGGTCTGTTGCACGAAAACGAACGACTTCCATCTGGATTCGCCGACTTCTGGCTCGGACGTAGAAGCGATTTCACGGTCATCAACTAGACCAGGCGATGAAACAGCAACCTAGACTACACGGTCGGACTCGACTCAATTTCCAAGGTGCCGTCGTGATCGGCAAAAAGCATTTTGGAATTCCTTGGAATTATATCCGAAAAATCCTTGGTTTATCGGTTGCACCGGAGGGAAGCGGTGATTTCAGCGTCGTGACCACCTGGTCCAGCTTTCCCCAGCCTCGAGTATCGATTATCGGCCGCAACATGCCGTCGTTTTCGTGTTCAATGAACTTGGCCGAGACCTGTTTCGAACCATGCGATCTCGGCGAGGCCCCGGTCCCCGAATTTCCCTTTTCTCATTTATTGTCGCGCCGATCGATTTAATGGATCGGGGGCCCACACTGTCACGCGTTCTTACGCAACGTGTAATCGGGAGTAATCACCTCCGGGATCTATAGTCCGTTGATTAGAGGCTCGGCGAGCCGCTTTTTTTCGGCTTCCGAGGGGCTGATCGGTCTGCCCCACGGCAGATCAGATTGATTGTTTTTCGCGATCGTTCGCGCCGCCATGAATAAGCTGCAAAAGGAGCAACGAGCGTGGCCAAACAGCCGCGAAATTTACACCTGACGAATACGGAGCGTCGATCACTGAACGCGACACCACCACCACCACCACCACCATTCTTCGTCATGCTCGTTAAATTAATTCAGTCCGACCCATAAAAAGATGATTGAGCGGTCCCGCCGCGTCGTTACGGGCTGCGCGAATATACGAGGCCGATTTAAATACGCTTAAAGGTGAATCTTCCCGCTGTCACGAGGGATATTAACGCGGCGATATTTAATGGGTCGACGGCGAATGATCGCGGCGTCGGTTAATTGCAACACCTCTGTTCCAACACGCTAGGAACGTTCTACGCGTACAAGACCTTGGATTTATAGCGAGTAAAGTGTGCCTTTCTTAGGCAAAACATTTTACAGTCGAAATGAAGCTTTCATTTGCGCGCTAGTCAAGAATACTTGTTGCTGTTCCAAATCGCACGAGGAAATGAAACGCTCCCACGATTTTAATAATATGCCGACACTATTCCCGGATGATTACTTATGCACGCGACAGATCAAAAAAGAACGAGACGACGACCGCTGGTCAGTAACCCCGTCTCCGAAGAGTTTGAGAAGCGACGTTGCTTATCAATCAGGTGATTCGCATGTTAATGGACGGCAGGCTGGAAAAGGAGCCCAATAAAGGCGAATAAAGTTTGCGAGGGGGTCCGTCGGCCAGCGTGGTCGTTTGCATCTGAAGCACTCTCGTAAATCACTATTTCCCGATCGACAAAAGAAGGTAGCCGGCTACGGCATCGGGGAACAGGTTGTTACTGAGACTTGGAAGTTTTCGGATACCATGTATGTTGGTTAATAGAGCGAGACCAGCGTCTGCATTCTATCGGCGCAGCGAAACACGCTCACGGCTTGGAGGCCGCAAAACGGTCTTGACTCACACCTGTTCTTCTTGTTTCGAGTGTTCGATTCCTCCCGGCAGGCAGGTAGACGGATCAGGTTAAAGAAACTGGATGATCCTCGGAGACCCGAGCGTTCGATCGTGTTTCATCCACCGTTGACCGGGCTAACAAAAGCTCATCGATAACGGCCTGCCGTTTCTGCGCCGGCGACAAGTTCCCATGGCTCTTCCCACGGGGAACACGATCCACCCACGCAACGATTACTCCTTAAATCGCCTGAGAAAACGACGATCGGCCTCGTAAAAATTTCATCCTGCCGGCGGAATGGTAGCTGCGCGGAGATTGCGCACGCCTTGCTATAACAGCTACTCGGGGCTCATTGACGATACTGCTGCCCTTTAACTCTTCCGTTCCACAGTTGTTTGGACACCGCAGCTAAAACACAATGTCAAACCAGAAGCAGTCTACCTTATATACAGGGTCAATTGGAAGTCAAATGAATGCAAAAAAATTGAAAGAACAGAAAATTACGAAGTAACGCGATGCTTAAATAAGATCAACTGTGTATAGGAAAAGAAGAATCATTTTCAATTATCTAGCAATAGTTATGCCAAAATTGCATTAAAAGTCAGTGAAGCATAGTGTAGTGGAGCCGGTTATTGTGGAATTCGCCGTTGGTTTTTAGCTAATTGCTACGAATCTACATAATCAATTCCCATGAATATAGATAAAAATTCTTGTTACAGAAATTTTTACCCTGCGCCCCTTGTTTTAATAGTTATTTTAATTCATGCAGATTTATGCATAAATTCTTACGGATCATATAAATCCGAATGCCTATTTCAATATACGACAGTGATGAATGGGAATTACTGAGGAATGATCGAACCTCCTTTGTCTGATCACAATGACTTAATCTACTGAGAATCCGTCAAACGACTGGATATTTCAACACCGCGGAAGGACGACTTTAGAAAGTGGAATTCGCAAATTTCAAAAAATACTATTGGCAATTAACGGGCTCTCGCATCGTACGGTAGAATTATTCGAAAGTGACTCAACAATGAGCGGTGTCCGTAGAACAAATCGATAGAAATCGCGTTGTAAAATCCGGCACGATGTTCACACGAGCGGCCCATAAATCACGATTTATACGCGAACATAAATTCTTCCAATTTCGACTCTCCATAAAAATATTAATTAATTAGACCGTCCCGGTGGAATTCCGATTGACTCACCGCAAGCTAATCGGCCGAAAATCTTTCGCCGAAACAAATCCAAAAGCGGTCCTCTTAATTAGCCTCGTCGGAAGGAAATCACGACTTTCGGCTCCCCCATTATTCCGGCTGATGAAAACTTTCACCG
Source organism: Augochlora pura (assembly GCF_028453695.1). NCBI lineage: Eukaryota > Metazoa > Arthropoda > Insecta > Hymenoptera > Halictidae > Augochlora > Augochlora pura. Next base: position 7,825,788 of record NC_135775.1, on the reverse strand, counting down.
AAACGGCACTAAATTCTCGCGTCCAGCCCCCGTCCGAAACGAAAACGACGAAACGGAATAGAAACGAGAGTCCGGCAGACGTCTCCAGCTTCCCGAGAAGCGACCGCCAAACGAAAAGAAACGAATCGAATTAATTTATTCGGTCTCTCCACCCACCGTGAAATAATCTCGACGGTCCGGGAACTAGAAGACCGAGGCCCACTCGGAGAAATTCGCAGTGATTCGCAATCCTCTCGGTCGTTGGCTATCGGAGACGGCTAGAGGATCGAACGAGGCGGGGGGTGGTGGAGAAGAGGAGGCGAAAGACTTCCAGGACTTCCCACGCGCGTTCTAACAGTTTTTAATTATTTCGGTAATTTGTGGTCGATCGACGGGGCCAGGCCTCGACGGAATCGAGTGGGTAGCAAATAATATTAAGTATAGGCCTCTCCGCGGAGAAAGAGAGATATATGGTCGATGGCTGGCCTAACACATTCGCGCGGTACGCGGATATCCTGCGCACACGGATCGCAACGATCCGTCCGTGAGGATCCGTCTGTGAAGATTCATCCGTGAGGTATACGTCCGTGAGGATCCGTGAGGATCCGTCCGGTGTAAAATTAAATGGTGTTCGGTAGGTCTATTTCAGCGGGGCAGGTAGCGGCCACCGGTAATTACTACCTACGACTTAGGAACTCTCAAAGATAAAATGAAAGGCCCCGGACGATTTTCGAAACCGAATTCGCGTCAGTTGCGCTGCTCTGTTGTGTTGTTGCCGTTCTCCGATGGCCCCGCTTCCTCGCACTAAGGGTTCCCCTGGCTCCGAGACTCCTTTTTTCTCGTTTTCCGGTCCGGTCTGGGTCGCGTGAGCGACCGATCGTGATTTCAAGCCCAGCGACGACGGGGCTGCTCTCGATGCTGATCGGTAAACAGTGACTTATGAGATACCGACGGTAACGCGCCGAACAACGTTAATTTTCAGGGACCTTCCGCCGTTGCGTTGTCGGTACAAAATTAATAGCCGATCGCGGAGTTTCCGTAATTGGCCGCGATTCGTAAGCGTTTTCATTCCCTCTGAGTTGAAAGCGACTTTTGGACTGTCCAGATCGTCGGCTATCGACACGCGATTTTCTCGACAGAATAGGTTTTTGCTTCGTAATTAGGGACCAGCTCGTTGGACAATGGTGTCTACAACTTTGCCTAATTTGCACCAAAATTGGAGCAGATTGGAGGTCGAAGATTGTTATTCTACGTAGATGCTGTGGCGTCTAATACGTATTCTAGATATAGTATTAGGTCTTCTACGTTAACCACTTGTCCTGCAATAACCTGTTTGATTCGTTCTACTAGATACAAATGCTATGCGCTTCCTTTATATCGTGTAGAGATACCACTTTCAAATAGGCCCGCCATAGATCACGCCACGATAATTTCTGCTGCATCACCGGATGGCGCCAAGTTTTTTTGAAACCGCTCCACGCTGTAAAGTTCATGTCGTTCATTGGCAGAAGCCACGCGATCGTAACCACGCAATTTACATAACCCTTTAGGATACCCCTTCTTATTGGATACGCATATCTGTCGAGTAAAGTTATACTAAACGGAAATAAGTTTGAACCTTTTCAGGGATGAATTTTTGCAGTATTTATCAATCTATTTAATTGTTTCTTTTTTTTTATTTATCATCTATCTTATTTCATTCAATGAGCTTTTTTAGTATTGTTGAGGGATTCTGTAGCGAATAATTTTTTAACCGATTCTTTACACATAGAATAATCATAATTTTAAGAAAATTAAACGTACACATGCGTGGAAATATTCCTGAAAAGGTTAAAATTAAATCGTGAAACTCTACTCTTCTATTTACAATATTTAAATATAGAAGTCAAGATTGGAATACCCGTGCAAGAGTATATTAGAAATAAAACAGTTTTAATCAACGCGGTTATGAAATAAATGGCACAGCAAGGGGTATTTTTCGGATCGCAACGAAAAATCCCGGTTAGTCTATATCGCGATACGAATTGCGTTGTAAATAGCAATGGGGTATCCTGGGTTTCCTTTTACACCGGGTTTCTTATTTTCGAACCGGCCGTAACGATCCCGCTGAATTAGCGAGGCTCCGGTGACTACCGAATGGTTTTATTTCGGTTTGAATTTTTGTTTCGCCGAATGCGAGTAGAATCCGCTAATTGGCACCGTTGCGCGCCGATAAAGTCTGCCTTCATTGATCCATCCCGCGGCGAACTAGCCGGTTAACAGGTTCTCAATTAAGATATTGAGAACGCACCTTCCGCGGCTTTTACATAATTACATCGAGCTCTAATTAAGCATTTACATAATTACACGTATCCCGTTCATAGGTTCCCCGCCCCCGTTTTACGCGCGCTAATGAGATCGTCGATAACAATTAACCCGCGTAACTGGACGGTGCGCGCACCGCCGCGCCGTTTTACCTTCGATTATACCGGACGGATCCGCGCCGTTTTCGAGGAGTCATCTTGTTATTAAGTCGTCCGGGGGCCGCTTCTGCTAGATGGAAATAAAATTTTATCGGCGATCCGTTTCCTCCGATCGCTCCTGATGACCCTATTTACTCCGAACGATCATCCCCCGGGACTATTCCAGCAAATTATACACTTAACCGGGCAATTATTTTCGTACATCTCCGGCTCTTTCATACCAATTACATGGTGTATGTCCCTAAACTCCGTTCCCGAGCCAAGACCGCGTGGAAGGGGATTCGAGCAGCCTCGTCCCGCGGACGATGAGAAAAACAACCGCCAAAATTCTTAGAACGCAGCCTTCTCGGAGACAGTCACTGTGGGGATGAGTCCCGTGGTTGTTCTTTTGGAACAACGCGCTCGATACTTTCTGATTTCTTTCGCGGAGAAACTTGGTTACACGTAACGAGTCTAACGAGAGACGATTTCCACTTAACTTCGTTTCTAATTCTCTCGGATGAAACCGAAATCTCTCGATCTGATCGAGTTGCATATCTTCCAACAGTTAAGCTACAATCGATTTCATGTACTTGAAACTCGACTGTTTCAATGATATAAAACAAGAATACCATCCACGCTACTTATTTTTTCTAATTTTTTCTAATTTTTTATTATCTCATTTCCATATATATATAATTATTCTTTCAGCTGCGAAAGGAAATCGCAATTTTACAGTTTACGACAAAAATAGTTCTCCTACGAGTTAGGTTAAAACGCTTGTAAAACATATACATAAATTTCGCACATTTTAGAATAATTCTAGAATAACTTGTAGAAAGAAACTGCACCCGGTACGCATAGAAAAATTATTTTAAAAATAGATCGACGTAGCTATATGAATTTAATATAATACGTGAAAAATAATATCCCCCAAATGCTCACCATTTTTTTTGCACACAAATAAAAGCTCTTCCCACAACATTTTGCATCACCTAACACAATTTCTAAACGTCTTCAGCTATTTTCTCTCAGCAATAACAATTGATTTATCATTAAAATAGAAAAACCCGATTCGCCGACATCATACAGTAGTCGTTTAAATTTCCAAGAGATTCTCTGTAACCCGCAAAGCAAAAATAAAAATGAACAGGCTACGACTTTTTCAGACCCTTTAAATTTTCAAGTATCCAACCCGTACGAATATATAGAGAAACAAAAATCGGGTACATTCTCCTCGCCGCCGAGTTCCTCCAATTAAAAACTGCATGGACTAATTTCACAGACCCGAGTACCCTACAATGTCTTGGAGATCTTGCACAGATACATAAAGATGCGCAGCCTAGTATATCAAACTTTTTAGTCCGAGTTAATCAGCTCCGCGAGATCACCGAGCGCGGTTTACCCATTTAAAAAACCCAGGGTTCCACGTCAAGTCCTTGTCCCGCGAGGAGGAGAGATTAAACCGAGGAGAAAAAGAGAGAGAGAGAGAGAGAGAAAGAGAGAGGGAGAGAGAACGGAGGAAAGGGTGAACAAAGAAATGCCGGATTCCTCCGATATCCTCCGGGAGGAGCGCGCTCGAGATCCCACGAGAAATAGCAGAAAGGATACGGTAGGCTCGTTCCTCAGTATGCGTTCGCCGCCGTTTTTTCGCTCGAATGAGTTATTCGTATTAACTCCTGCGAGCTTCGACGTGTATAAAACTAAGAGCAACTCTCGGGGTATGGCTCGCTGCACCTTGGCTATGCGGAAAGGAGAGGCTGGTTCTCTCCCGCGAATCGGCACGCAGACAGGGGAAAACGTGTGGCTCGTCCTCGTGCACGTACACGCTCCTACGCCAGGACTCGTAACAAGTCACGAAGGATGTATACGCGCCGACGGCCACGGTAATTCTTGGGAGAACCGGGGTCTAAAACGCGCGTAAAACGCTCCGCACCGCTCCGCCACCGTACACCAGGTGTCCAGAAATCAATCTCGCGACAGACTGCGCCCCTTTGTTTCACCACGCGAACGATACGCTTGGCTTTTTTTCTTGCGACGAACCGGGAGGAGCCTTGGTGGTCCAGGACCCGTGGGGTGAAATCGACGCTTTTCGTCACGGTGGATCCTCTGACCGTGGGATCCTCCGGATCGACGAATTTTCGGACACCTCTTGTACGCGTTGGTCCGAGAATTTTCGAGTTTTTTCGCCGAAAGGAAATATTGTTTCGTCGAACAGATTTCGAATTATTTCTGACATTGCAGAGTGTGTGCGAAGTGTTTCGTTATAAATCTTCTCCTAATCACATCCACCATATTATACATAGAGCATTTGGATACTTAAGATTTATCTATAGTGCGTTTAGATATTTTAATAACGTTAAAAGTCAAACTACGGTATAAAATAAATATAATTGGCTAATAATATTGTGTAAAATATGAAATTTTGGATTCTTGAGATCATTGAACGTGCATAATTTATATTACATTTCGAACAATTAATATTCAATTTTAGTATACTTCTAAGGCAGGTCTATTTCTTGTTTTGATGTTAGAAAAATCAGTACGGTTTTCTAAATGTAGAATTTCTAATCGTTTTTATTTACGTTAAATTAGAATTTTATATATAATGTCTGTAAACATTTTCAAGCACGTGTGTATAATTTAAATAATGATATTATTTCATTTTCCAGTATTCTTGATCTCAAAAAAATGACTTAAAAAATGTTGACCAGCTTACGAGTTCAAATACTCCATTGTACATTACATGAAATGGAAATTGATCTATTTCCAGATAAAAGTGCCATTTGCTAAGCAAATTTGATGTTAGTTTAACAAGTAGCAGTAAAGTTAGAATACAGTTTTGTTTTATGGTTCTTTTTACACTTGTGATTTTATGTATTCACAAGGGTTTAACTTTTCTACATTTGAGCTTGAAACAATTTAAACTACGTTTTAAAAAGTTAGAACAATTACAAAGAAATGTCTTTCGTATCCACTTTTGATGCCATTAAGTCGATGATTTAGTTTCCATTTTACAAACAGACTTCATTCATTCGGTTAATATTCATTTTCCAACAAACCTAATTACCTCGGCGCTCGATTTTCCATCTTGTTAGTGACCAGTATGCCGTAATGTTAGTCGATGAGCTTGAAGTCCACAACATCAGTGTGAAAGATTGAACCTTTTTGCGGCTAGTGCAGGCCGGGTCAGGCTATTTCTTTGCATAATTGATGGAGAAATTCTTTTTAGTATCTATGTCAAGACGTGTTTTTCTCGTTAGCATGCACTAATGGGAACAGATTCCAGCGTTACATACATTTTCTGCGTGCGGAGATGAAGGCTGCGGACAGCAAGCAACGACGGATAAAGAAATCGCCAGAGGAAATTTTTTTTTTTCCCAAAGCTGGTTTGATGAGGTGGTCGTTCGATGAGATTAGCGTTCGTCGTGAGCCTAAATTATGAAAGCGAGGGAAAAAGTAGCGAGGTGGATTTCTTGAGAGAAATTAAAAGATAGTTCTTGCGATGTACCAGAAAACGATAAAAAGCAGACGGTCCGCGGACGAGGTGGAATGCATTGCGGAGTAGTCGGAGGTAGTTGACACTTTAATGACTGATGCAGCGAGAGAACCCCGTTCCTCGTTTTCTTACGCATTTAACCGGTTGCCGCGTTAATGCCTGTTTATATTACGGTACTATCGCGGCGATCGCGCGTGTGTTCACACGGATCGAAAACGAAAAATTACGTGTCGGTTCGTTGCAGTGCTCATCATGTTGCGCAGATTTCTTCGGTTATTTCCGACAGCCGGGCTGATAGTTCTCAGTGACAACCGATCCTGGTAATAAACCACGAAACGTATCGAAACGACGCTTAATTAATTGACTACCCCGGCAAACGTGTTTCATTTCGACTTTCGCTTCGAGACGTTCTCGAATAATTTATCGCGGAATATATATTTTTCCACTTATGTGCCGGATGCGTTTTGATCTTGCATTCCAATGACAGCATCCAGCTACTGGCCGGCTGATGATCAATTTAAATGGAGACCGATTGATCGCAGCACGGAAACTGTTAAATGGAATTGTAATGCATTCATGTGCAAGTTCGTTAAATAAAAGATTATGTGCAGATAATAATAACCGTCCTCTGAGTGTTACGAGCCAATAAACACGGAACGCTAAACTTTCGTTACAAGTAATTGAATAAATTTCTCAAGCGAAACGAGCATTTTGATAAAACCTACCAAGATGTTTGCATAAAGTTTACAAGTCATTTTTAGTGCTCCGTAAATTTAGAAATAGAAAAGAACGAACAAACTCGAATTATCAGAAATATAGTCAAATTATGAGAAAACCATAATCTCCTAGGTGTGTCGCAATTACCAGTAACATTTCTTTCAAACTGAGGAGAGGACGATTGCGCAATAAAAGAAAACAAAAGGAACGTCTTGGAGACAATCGAGCGTATGCAAGGGGCGCCACGCGGGAAAAATAAGCTTTCGCACAATTGACCTAATAACCGTGAAAGCGGGCAACGCGAACGGAGTGATTGTTCAGAGGTTGAAAGGTGCGGTTCACGTCGGGAAGAGGTCGCTAATACGGGGTGTCCACCTTTATTACACCTCTCGACAGCTCGGAGAGACGCCAATTATCGTTGGGTGGCAACCGAACCGCCAGCAATGTGGGAAAGTGCCGCGTCATGCCTTCTTTCAATGCCCCGGCGCGATCGAGTCGCGCGGAAAATCGGGATAATTTTCTCCTTAGTCACGCAACGCTAATTTCCGGATCGTATTCACCGCAAACGAGTGGGAAATTAACAGCTATGCGACTGCTATCATCTTCTCATGCTGATCCCTGTACAAACTTGTGGAACAGCTTAATATAATTTTAACTCGCTGACAGCTACGCGTCGGTCGCACGTGGGTGATACGGTTGCGTAACCAGGTATAGAAATTAGCGAAATTACTTCGATTGTGCGGCGCGCGGTCTTCGTTAATTTCACGACCACCTTTCCCAAGCGCCGATGAGCACAGAAAATGTTAAAACAATCAGATTAGAAACTCGAACGTAGGTGGGTCGGGGAGTGAGATTATGCTAGCCAGCATCTCTCAGAAAAAGAAATTCTAAATTGCTTATTCAAACAGGCTCGCTTTCCATCCACGAGATTAACCTTTCGATTCCGCGCGAGGGAAATGAAAACCGTGGCTCATCCGATACCGAAAACAATAATTATATAACTAATCGACTCGGACGAGGGAGCCGCGAACGGAGAGGCTCGGAAGGAAGGAGAGGAAAGCAGAAAGGTTTGCTCGCCGAGTGGGAAAGTCACCGAAAGAGCGAACAATTCTCGCCATTTCCAATTCCAATCAATCGCCGGCGTAAAAACGGCGAAGCCGCCGCGCCGGTCGCGGTCGCGGCCGCGTGAGAAAGAGATCGGCGAGCGTTCGCCTGCGATCGGCTGCTAAAAATTCCCGGCTCGTGTCACGCCCGATGCCCATCCGTCGTATCATCGAACGACCGATCCCAGTTTTCGAAAAGTCTCTTCCGTGTCGGCGCTGGCTTTCAAGCGGGCCCTCTCCTCGGCCGGGCAATTTCACGTCCGCACGTGATCGGACTGTGCAAACCGATGGGCCCGCGCAAACGGTTCGCGCGTCCTCTCTGCTCCGCTTCCTCTCCGGTTCTCGCGAGCGGTCAACCGAGCGACTCTCAACTTCTTTCGGAGGCAACGGGTTACCGAGAGAGCCTCCAGAATAAGTATGCATGGACAATAAAACGGGCGACGGTCGTTACACCGTCTTCTCTCCTCAAACACCAACCTATCCGGCAAACTTCGCCGGGGAAACTTCACCAACGTTGGGATTTTAGCGTCCAGTGCCTCTAACGTCGCACCTTTACGACGAGCCATCCGTAATTCCACGAGCCCGGGGACTCGTTGAATACACGCCGGGACGTGCCATTTTACGGTCACGACGATTCCGCTTGTCCGCTGATACTCGCGATGCTGCGTAACATCTGGCGACGATCGCCGGAGCAAATTAGCCGCTCGGAAATGTTTGAGAAACTCGGTGCCTGGTTTGCTTCAACCTCAAACAGTTCGTCTTCTTTTCGGTTTTTTACATTGCAATTTTGGACCTAATTGTTTCATACGTTCCGACCCAATAGTGGCAATAAATTCACCCTAGAATCGACTCACGTCTTTTTTTACAAACAGAATTCACCAAATATTACGGTAAACAACATTGTAATTAATCTAAAAAAAGAGACGAAATATCTAAGTTTAAAATGATACCATCTATAATAGAAAATATAAAAATGGAAAGGAGACTGACGACAAACAAGTTCAAAATCGACAAAACAGTAATTGAGCCGCCCAGTGCACACATCGATTAACTCCACTTTTTGAAAAATCTTAAATTTAAGTGTCAAAGCACTTGGTATAGTCATAACTTTTTATATTTATAATAACTTTCCTGAATAATAAAGATTAACACCATTAAACGGCAACATTTTTCTTTCTTTTTTTCTTTTTAGCTATTCTTTCTTGTTAATTTTATACATTAAATAATATTAATTTTATACATTAAATTATACGTTAAATGAAAGCTATATCTGTATTTATTCATTCTACATTATATATGTGAATCTATGTTATAACAGGAATTTTAAAAATCAATCTACATCATTTCATCGCGTTTCTCGACTTTTTGTTTTATGGAGTTAGTCGATGAGGGATAATTATTATCCCTCGGAGGACACAGTTCACAGAGGACGATGCCCTGCTTTTCGAACCCATGATAGAATCTCGCATGAATATATGTTTTCTCGATATAGGAACTGGGTTTCGAGTAAACTACGTTCGCCCTGTGTCCACTAAAAATTAGAATCATTGAGATCGAAAATACTGTGAACAATAATTTAAATATCTTATACCTATACGCTGAATGAAAAGTAAATCATGCACAAAACGATGCAATTTATAAAACTAGAAATGTAACATCTAACACTTTAAGTAAATAATTGTTCTATTATATAAACTTTTACATCATTCGGCTTTGTTCAGAGAAGCAATGTTCTATTCTACATAATCAAATTGTTGTAATAATATAGGAAATATTGGCAGCAAGAAGGTTAAAAAGAAAGTATTTCTCGAATTCGATAATTTAGGAATCAAATACATGAAACTACTTTATGGTGATATCTAAATGAGATAGTCACTTTTGTGTTAAAAAAACAGGTTGAAAGAATTTACCAAATGACTACCGAAAGAATTGTAAAGCCTTCATTACAATATATGCAAAAAGGACTTGCTTAATAAGATCTTCGGTCCACGTTAAGTATGATTCTTCACTGACAATCTCTTGGAGACACAGACATCGACGAGTACGGAAACCTTCAACATGCTTGATACTCGCGCAATGTACCGTGGATACTTTATCGACGCTCGCTGTTGCAGCTAACGCTAATGACTTCCATCAAGGATGGAAATATTGTTAGTTATTTGTAAGATTCTGTCTTATCCACTTGATACTTATTACGCTCTATTCGGATGAACGACTGGGAAGAATTATAATTAAGCGTCCAGCCGATAATATTTCCTGAAAGGAATCTCGTTATCCAGCCGCCTATACGAAGATAACCGTATCTACCGGGTGCAAGGGCGGAAATCATCGAGTCAACCCTCATCCCATATAACGCGTGAAAAAATGCCTGCGTCGTAGCACCGTACGGACACAAAACTTGATAACTTCGGTCGATTAACTTTCGAAGCGACGCGACGCGGCTTCGACGCACGTTTAGCGACACCGGTTGCCCATCGGTTCGCTATTAACAGAAATTGCCAGGATTCGCAGGAACCCTCGCGAGAATTACAGCTCGCGAAGCGAGGAAACGTCCCCGGTTTCAGTGTTCGCCGCCGGTTACACAGTGCTCGAGCTAACGATAATGCGAGGACACGTATCGGTGGACCGGCGTGTTTTTAACAAACACATTCCTCGGCGTTCTACGCCTGGTCCTGGCCGCAGTACTCTCCGCAGTTTTCCGTTCGCGGCGGACATTATCCGTGATTTAGCCGTTGGTTCCCGCGAGGTTCGTCCGCGAAACCGCAGAAGCCTAGGAGAGGAGCTCTCTCGGTTCACCGGCGAAAATGTCATTCGCGGCAATGGGGTTATATAACGTAGTAGGAAGCGCGTCGTGGAAAGCAAAGGCCAGCAGACGATCCTCCGCGCTTTCTACCTTCGATCTTACTCTTACGGTAATTACGGAGGGCCGCGCGGGGTGCCCGGGGCAGCGTGTGCACGATCACACCGATGCTCACCCACACGTACACGCGAGACACCGGCCAATGCACGTGTGCCAGTCGCAGTCGCGCCGGCCGCGGCCGATGCATTCGAAACCGATAGGTGTAGGTGAAGTGTACGTGGCCCGTGGGGTTTCGTAACGGACGATGAAAGGAAGACTCTCGACTCGCTCGCGTCGAAAGCAGACGATTTCGAGCGGAGCGGAGTGCAGCGGAGCCTCGTTCTCGCTTTTATTATTAATCGAACTCTCCAACCGGCGAAACAAATCCGAGCGTTGCGTACCGGCGACGGGCCATACGTATCGATCCCCGTGAACGATCCCCGATGCCCCGGACTTTTTCACCTGCACTCGATGCACACGATCGGGACTGGCCCAGAAACCGTTGCGTGGCTTCTTCCACGAAAGAACAAAAGCCATCCTTATTCGGTCTCTTGCTTGTTTCTCACAAATACGAATTTCTTATTCACGAATTGCTAATTTTCTTCCGAGAAACTGTGTAGCGCAACGTCGAAAGTATTCGATCCTGCAGTTGAAAATGCAGATTAAAAATGTTCGCGAGAAAATGCGGCGGTTAACTAAGCACGAGGATACGGTAGCCAATTTAATTTATGAAAAATGAAAGTCTCCGAGGTAATAAATCGTTCAAGTGCCTGACGATCAAATGTTAAAGTTCATGCAGGATTTAATGGCCAGCGTGTACCTATAAAATTGTTGTACCTGGCAGAATGCAGCTAATGAAACTGTGCCATTCGCGCACGGAGCGCGTTTATCGGTAACGCGACCGTGTCGTTTGCCGAAGAAAGTGGCCGATCCTCAAATGTCAATCCGCGAAGTTTCTCACCAGCTCGATCGGAAATTGCAGCGGGCCCCCGATTGAATGTCGGAAGGAGAGGCAATTTGCAGGAACGCAACGCGGTAAATTTCAATCATCGCGTATAATACAGTGATCTAGGGGGCTCTTCGGGAAATTGCCGGTTACATGTCGAAACTGCTCGGTTTCTTTCACCGAATCGGCTCGAAGCTGCCGGCGAGCTCGTAACAGACGCTCGAGAGGCCTTTCGCCTCCTGCGGCCGCGTGTCCAGTCTTCCGTTTTCACGAGGCCAGCTGGAAAATCCCGCGCTGTTTTATTATGCCCATTAGAAAGAGCCGACTGAAATCGTGCTGTTTAACGAAGCGCGCTGTAATGAACTCGATAAATTCCATTCCAATTCCACTCTATCCTCTGCACGCTGTTCCGAGCTGATAAAGAGAGAGAGAGAGAGAGGAACGCAAAACTGTCGGCAAAAACCGACCCGATTAGTCCGCGATAAATAATCAACTTTCGAAAGGAGTAGCTGTGGAAATCGGAGTAACGCGGAAAATTTGATTAATGACCGCTAGGTGGAACGCTTCTTCGGGAATTATCTTACCGGTAAATCATCGTCGGGTAAATTGTTTAAATACGGTTCTCGAGGTGGAAGATCTTGATACAGAAACTGTTTTAATTTTCTGTCGACAGTTTGATGTATGCAAAGAATCCAATTGGATTTCGATGATTAGGTGTACCAGGTGTACCAAGCACTTGAATCGCGGGTTAGGATAATTACGGACGGGATATTATTTCATTTCACAACGTAATTTCAATTTGATAATATTGTGATGAATCGTTGTTAATTTCAGGCGACACACGCGAGCGGATTCTTCGAGGTGCAGATCCTCTCGCTGACGAACAACAGGGGCACCCTGGTGGACGGCAGGTGTTGTGGCGGGGGAGGCGATGGCGGAGGAAAAGGAGGATTACCACCCTGCACGACACCGTGTTCGACGGCGTTCTGGCTCTGTCTGAAAGAGTATCAATCGAATGTCACTGCCATCGGCTCGTGTAGCTTCGGCAACGTATCTAGTCCCGCCCTCGGCCAGAACACCTTCACCCTCACCGAACCAGTCACCCTGCAACTTCACTTCACGTTTCGATGGACGGTGAGTACACCTACACTCTCAAACAATTTTATGTTCGCATCTAATCATTTCACGCATTTAATACGCGAACATGCTTCGTCGATACGGTTTCCTAATACTATAAAATACCTACAACATTGAAGACATTCAACAGAGTTTTAGTCCGTTTTCGTTACTGGATAATGACTATGGTTCTCCAAGAGATACGTTCTCTTTAGTTCAGAAGAATCGTTGCTGACCCATTTTTTATGTTCAAAGTTATTATATTTTAATTCGTTAATAACAGCAGCGATAAGGTGACATATTTGTAGTGAATGTTAGAAAATTAAAAAAATGTCTTCATAAAATTATTACCTAATTTACCGATCTTCCGCCGTTCAAAATAACGACTAATGAATAACTAAAACACAGTTTCAGTTTCGTTACTGAAAAACGTCGTTGTTTGCTCGAGTACGTAAATAAATTCAATTAAATTACACTGCACCTCCTACATCTGTTAGCATAACGATCGAGAGCGGATTTTCCAACGAATCTTTATCACCTATTCAAGAACGTTAATTGAACCGCAAACGCAGACGTGGCGCGGTTTGTACAATTAATTATCTGCGCGGGCAGGCTCAACAAATTTGCTCCTGCCGTACAAAAGAAAATAGAATGTGTACGAATGATTCCCGGATGAATCACCGGTATAGTTCCTCGAACCCCGAGGATTATTCAGCGGCCAGCCGAGGTAATATTTATCCACCATTACGCTTTAAACAAACACGGGCTCCTTTCTCGCGGCGGCACGGATCGTCGTAAACGGCGTTAACGATATTTTCTCAGTCAGCTCGGGAAAGACGAACGGTTTCGAAACCGTGTGGAATGCTCGTCGCGGAAACGAATCGCCGTGCGCTGCACGAACCCCGAAACCGTCTCACCGATTCGGGAGCACGTTCTCGATACTCGCAATTAATTTGGCGAGCGAGGGTCCCGCGGGTCCGTCCAACGACAAAGAGGGAGACCGAGAGTTATAGCCGATAATACGCGTCTGTTTTTGTCGTATTCGAGCCCGGAGTCTCATTAGCGGCGCCGCCCCTGACTCCATTACGAACAGCGCGGCTCCCGCTCTCATTCTCGAAATCGTTGGAAGCCAGCCGAGTGAATCTCGGCGTCGCAGTTTCGCAACAATACGACGGGGCCCGTCCCGGCCCCGGCGTCGAAGACTTCCACGAGGCCCCCATTGTATCGCGGCGCCGATCGCGAATTTCTAGGCTCGATTCCTTTGTCGATGGCCGGGCGCGCGAGAGAGCCATCGAATCCAAAGGATTTCCGGTCTGTTGCTCCTCTATCCGTGAGTTGTTACGCAGAATTCCAGTTTGGTTCCAGTCGCTTGGCAACACACCGCTTCTGTTCCTCTAGCTCTCCTTCTCCGCCGCACGGCCGGCCGATCTGCCGACCACGAAATCTTCGTCGTCGTCCGTTCGCCTCCGTTGGATTTACAAATCGCGGTATTGTAAAGCAAAGATTGAGGCTGCGCGATTGAGGAAACATCCGCGATGGCTGCCGCCGCGGCCGGCCGAGGAAACGCGCATTGAATTTCAAATTCACCCTCGGCTCGTCTGGCCGCACCACTCGATACCTGCAACCCCCTTCTTGTGCGGCTCGATCCCGATTTGAAGCTCGACAGTTGCGCGACTGCTGAGGTGGGGAGGGTGGGGATGAGGCTGCACGACTTCGGGGATGAAGATGCACGGCATCGGGGATGAAGATGCACGCGAGGATTTAGGGTCACGCAATTCCTGTCTGTTTCCTATCCTAATCCATTACGAGCCTTAATCCAGTTCGATCCGACCCTAATCCAATCACCGCCGGCTTGTTACACCTGGCTGACGGGGTGAATTACGATATTATGACAGCTGATGCACTTGGGATCTCCTTTCAAACGATAAGACTTCTTGTTACGGTTTCGATCACGTTAATGCGGGATTCTATCCGTGCTATCCATTTTCACTTGGTGTCGCCAATTGTGAATGAGGGCGTGGAAGAGGGTCGGGGGGTTTCATTCAGTAGACTTGCGGGAAGAGTTCGAAATATTTATTGCTCATAGGAAATACAGATTTGTAAAAATAATTTGGTCAAATTCGAAATACTTCCATAATGTATTAGAATAAAATCTGCTACATTTATTAGCTTGGAATAAAATTTACACAACTCATATAAAACTTGTGCAATATGTACATAACTTATATAATTTATGTAAGAATTATATAATTTATATAAAATTAGTACAGCTTACATAGATTTTTACATAGATTTAGGTAGAATATTCATAATTTGTATAGGATTTCATTAAAATATATGGTCTCACTTTTTAAAATATGATTTTACTTGCTACATTTTACCTACCACTTCTTAATCTGTAAATTTCAAACTAGGTATAAAAATTATTTTTTTAAAGCTGCCGTAAAAGTGATTCTTTTAAATATAAGCAGTGAATATTTTCTACGAATTCTTTCAAATTTTATGAAACTTACTACACACCATTCTTCCAAATATTAGTACAGCAAACCCCAACTACAGCTATCTCCTACTATATTTCAATGCAAACCGGATGCGAGTGGTAAATGTCGTTAGCAATTCGACTACTCGACTTGATGGAAAGGAAACACCGAGGAAAGTGGAAAAGCTTCCGTAGTGGCCCCTCGTTGACGGCAGCAGTTAGCAGAAGTCGTCCCCCAATTATTGCCGTGTGCTCGAGAGGCACTCGAGCATAGAACTCGAAACACGCTGCCACAATATATCTTCGAGTAATTAAAAAGCCGGTGGCGTCCTCGAGCTACCGATGGGGCCTGCGGGCCATCTCGCCGAGAAGAGCGATTGCTGGTATATTTGTGCCACCCACGTGATGTGTCACCAGTCCCCCGGTCAGCCCGGGCTGTCGAGCGTAATTACGTCGAGACGAACGGCCGATTTCGAGGGGATCCTCGGGCAGAATCCTCGAGCGTGCATGACGACGTGTTTCCTCGCGGAGAGGTATACACAGTGACGGGTACACGTCAAGGGCCCTCCTTCGCTACGTAACGGACCGAATCGAGGAGAAGAGCTTTCGGCCAACAGTGGATTATTTGAAGAGCACTAGCATGTTTGTATATTTCATAACTCGCTCGTGAGGCTCTAAGAGGGGACCTACGGCGGGGTCCGTTCTTTCCGGGCGACAAAGGGTGGGCCCCGGCAACGGGCTCCCCTCTGTCCTCGCGTACCGTGCCCTCTCGACGGTCCACGAGGGCTTAAACAGAGACCCTTAAATTGCTTCCTTTCCGTGAAGGATCGTTTTTTTTTCTCCACCGGTGGCTTTCTTTCTCTCCTCTCCTCCCTTTTCTTTCTGTTCATTTTCCTTTTTCACTCTCTTCCTCGTTTTCTCTCCTCCCTCGACCGCCTCCACGGTACGATTCCTCCGAGCATTTAGCGCTGCCCGAGCTAATTCAATTATGGGAGCCATGGCGGAGTAATAAAAAAATATCTATGAAAAGTAAACACGCCGTGTATACACCGGCGCGGCTGGGTTTTCGAGGGTACGCTAAGCAGACGGAGACGCTGGATTCTTCTTCTTCTCCTCCTCCCGTGTAATATCGACGGCCACGGGGAGGGGAGGGGGGCCAGAGGGTCTCGGATGAAAGCCGCGCGAAGGCATCCGCGCTGCCGACCATGGCTGGCTGGCTGGCTCGGTAATAACTTTAAGATGATTTTCGCGGCGCCCCGCTCTCGAAAAACGGTACAGCCTGACTTTCATCACTTTGCCGGATAATTCCGTCATTACCGTCTCCGGTGATTGAATACGGTATACATAATCTTTTCCGAGCGGACAACGCGAGCGTTCCACCGGCCTGCCACCTGCATTTACCGTGTGCCCCCCTCCCCTGGGAATCATTGCCTTCCGACTCGTAAATTCTCATCAGACTGGCTGAGACGTTCCGATACACCTGTAACGGAAACGTTCCACGCGAACCGCTGGATCGTTCGCAATCGTCGACGCGAAATATGCCGGTCTATTTGCGATGTCCGCTCGGATGCTTGACCTTGCGAGTGGGAATACGTCGCGATGATCTTTTATCATACGGTGTTCGCCATCTCGGAAATGATCGACCCGGTGGTGCAAGAAAGGCATTATGACATGGGTTTCGATTCTTGGAACTGCTACGTAGAAACTACCTTATATTGGTTCCAGTTTCCATTCTTCATAACCGATATTATGACAGTTTAACAGTTATTTTTGTAAGCTATTCAATTCTGATGAAAATTTTCTTTGTCGGCTATTTGTTGAAGAAACAGGCGTTAAGTGAAATCCAGCGAAGTGCGTAAAATCGGCAGTATCGTGTTCAGCTTTTACGACGGTGTCCGAATAATGGAAATGCACGCAAGGTTCCAAACAGTAGTAACAAATCATTTGTTTTGAAGATACTTTCACTTCGCGTTAGAGCATGAATTATAGTCTACGCGCGTACGTTACAATGACTTAAGGTTAGATTTAATAGCAGGCTCTCGACGGTGCCTCGCCTTTTGCGCGTTTATTTATTGCTGTTCATTACAACCGTTTGCATTTGCATCTTTCTTTAGTCGATCCCACGTGATTAAGCGAGTCGATTGACTGATCGATCAACTTACTTCGGGGCAGTCGATTCTGTCGGTAGTAACTATTTCGCTGCGAGGGGTCTGAAAGAATGTTCAAGTGCAGTTAGTTTCGCCGGGGAGACGACCATATCGTAACCCATTAACTCGCAATCATCGCGCGCATTTATCTATGCCAATGTTACGACGAGAATATTACCACCGACATCCTAGGAATTCCTATTTTTAAGGGCAAACGATCGCTACATATACTTAGAACGTTGAACCTTGCGTAAAACGTCAGCTGGGACGTTTACGACAGTAAAAACTTTTGGATTAATAGCTTGCCGCACATGCGCGCTTTTTCACGTTGCTGCAATTGTGGTCAAAATAAACGGCGTGCACACGCGTTCCTCAATTGCGCGGTCTATAATCTAATGAATAATAAAATAGTGAAGATACTTATATATTTAATTTTTATTCTTCTCATCTAATTCATCAAACTCATTGCAAAAGGCATTACATGTTTCAATGCACGAATTACTTTTCTTCGTTCTATCGTGAAGTTCTTCCATTGCCGCATTTCATATTTCTGGAAATATTTTAATGTGGCGTCTAACACACCAGTATTTTAATCAATCATTTTGCATTGAAATTTCTTTGATGAGATTTCAGTAGCGTACTTCGCATTAACATTAAACTTACCGAGCCCTAAAAGTGACTAACTCGTGTGTTCTTTTAAAAGAATTATAAGGCTGAATTCATTTAGACATTCCATTAATTTTATTATAATGTATGCTTTAATTAAGAAATCTATTTAATCACTTCCTACAGAAGAGTCCTCATAACGTCGATGATCTGCAAATAAAAAGTGTGAGACCGGTAAAAATGCTCGTCATGGCAGATACAAGCTACACGAATATGGCTGCGCCGTGATTACTTTTTAACATACGTACGTCATTTACTTTAAATTAGAGTACTCCGGACCGCAATCTGTGGTAGAAGAAATCTCGTAAAATTGCACACAACATGAATGAACTCGGCGTCGCATCGGTGTAGCTTTAAAAAACGCACATGTACGACGTGCCTTATAAAGACACGTACATGCATCTTACCGAATGAAATGATATTAAGTGCCCGAGACGATTACTCTGTAAAGGTTTAATGTCAGTCATGCGCCGAAACGGACACGGCGAGTTTCGTTACATCGCTGCAAAATCGGATTATCCCCGGCCCGTCGATCGTCGGGGCCCCGGTTTTCACCGACAGCCCCTCGCCGCGCCGATAATTAAAGTCGTCGAAACTCGCATACGGCTGCCGAAACAAATGGCCCTCCACGGCGATCGTCCTTCGACTTTCTCCGTTTGCAATTTCAATAGCGGCGTAAAGAGCCCGCCGGTAAGCAGGGAACAACCGCCTTTGCAGCGGTAGCATAATGGCACAGGAAACGATCAGCGAGATGAGAGTAGTACCGCCGAGCTTTTGCACAATCCTGTTCTATGTGTGTCTTCAGCCAGACGATACGTTTCTTTCCTTTCTCCGGCCACGTGTACCGCTGTCCTTCTTCCTCTCGAGCCGGCCCCGTGCTGCTCCGAGACTGCGAAACACCATCGCGCGCATAAATTCGCTTCGTGTTCCTCGGGGCATCTTTGTCTTCGTTTCGAGACTCGATAATTTTCCCGCTCTTTTCATCGCCGAGAGACTTCTTCACTCTTTCCCACATCGAGAAAGGCTCCGGAGGAGTCCCGTCGCTGCTGCCGCCGCCACCGCCGCCACCGCCGCCGCCGCCGCGTAGGATTGCTCGTCGCACATGCACACGCGTTTCACATGCAACGGGCTCGCACACGTGGACACGCTGCCCGAACCCAGCGAATCGCGTCGAAACGAATAGGTAGAGGCGTCTATTCTCGGCGCACAATATCCGCGGCCGGTGGATGCAGCCTCTGATGTGGGCGCCTCTATCAATGATCTGACGTCACGGCTGCCGGGCCCACGTGGACGTTATGGTTGCCCTCGTTGGCGTATTGTGCTGGCCGAATTAGCGAGACGCTGCTCGCCGAGTTCGCTTCGGGGGAGGCTCGATTGGAAACTGCGAGCTGATTCAATCTCTGTTTGATGACGGCTAATGGACCCGTTAATGTAATGGCCCTACGACTATCGGGCCCGACGGTGTTGATCGAACGCGGCAACGGAAAACACGCGGAACATCGTTTGCCCTAATTTCGTTGCGCACTTCCCTGTCATGATGTTTCTACCTCGATCAGCTGACTGAGAATATTCGAATACATTGATCGTAAAATGGGACCTCGATTATTTGAGCTAAGTAGAACGACATGAATATTCTGGCTATGGAACAGTTACCTAATCACAACGCTAGTTTCCATTTTTATATGTTTATTAAATCATTTTATTAATACTTGGGGTAAAACTATTAGAAGCAACTACTATATTGTAATTTTTACATTTTTGGAGCTAGCTAAGTTTTGCGTTAAGATTTTCCAAAACATGCATCGTCAGAAGATTGTGTTCTTCGACCATACGGTGACGTTTCCAAGCGAACGAACCAGTTCCAAAAGAAACCGCAAAGCAACCGAGTTAATGGACGGCAGTCTAAATTGAATCTCGCCGGGGAATATGAATCGTGTAGAGTTTCCAACCGCCGGGTGGATCAATCAGCAGGCATTAATTACGGAGGCAGACTTTCTCACGTTCGGCCGCTGGAAATTTAATGGGTAAACATTGATCGACGTAACTGGAACCGGACCAACGGAACTTCGCCGACCCACTCTCGACGCAATAGAGAAACGTGGCGGCTCGGGCGACGCGAACGCGCAAATAATTCGAGGCGCGAAGTTTCTCAGGTGGCGGAGAGAGAGCGCCATCGGCGGTGCAATTAGCACGACCGTATTAAACAAACGATATCGCGGCCGAAATATGAAAAGAGAAAACACGGTTCGGCCGCGCGGCGGCGGGTCGCTTCGAGGTCGGATCGTGGCGCGTCTAGGGAAACGGCTGTTACCCTCCTTTCTCCGATCTGTGATAAATTTCGATAATTATAGAGTCGATAATAGCCCGTGTAATGATAAACGACGGCGGTGTTAACGGTGGACGGATAAAAAGCTCGTGGAACGAAAATGAAGGAGTCGGCACGCCTCGAATCCCCGCAGGGGATCATGAGTCAGGGACCAACAGGTGTATTCCTGCGTCTCGGACGACTCCTCGCCGGTCTCTGCATACTTTTCGGCTTATTCGCTGACCCTTTTGTCGAGCCTCTTCCCTCGCCCCCTCTCCTCCTCTCTCTCTCTCTCTCTCTCTCTCTCCCCCGTCGTCTCGTTTCTCTCTTTTCAACTCTCCTCGGTCGTTTCATCGGACGCGTAGCCCCGTTCGGTGGATGGAACCTCTCGGACCCCATGCGGACGACGCCGGACCCGAAGAATGAACGACCCCTATTCACCGACTTTGTATCCCAGACCGTAAAACATCCTGAAATTGTTTATGGATTGCTTCTTGCGCGAGATAAGGCTCCAGCTGTAGCCTTTGTTAATTTCGACCACACTGAAGCGTCTACATCGATCGGAAGATAAAGCGCACAGCGTCGCTCGCGAGATTTGTCTGACAAGGCTACTTAGACGCCGGGTTGAATACCCCTTCTTCACCGGCCATGTATTTCGGAGGCAGACTCTTTTCAGTTGAATTATTTTTCTGGTTGGCTAAGTCTCCGAGCGCGGTTCTCTTTGACCCTTAAGTAGAGTTATTCAGCTGCTTTATTTCGCCTCGTGCAATGGTACCCTCGGGATAAGCATGAGTCCAGCGAAAATATGACGTTTCTTTAACTGGTTTCGAAGAGTCGCACGACATAACTACATGGAGTCAAATTAATCCCAGCGATTTTAAAAATGTTGTTAATAGTAAGCCGTTTATTTTTAACCCTTTGCACTCGAAGCCATTTTAGCTGTAAATCAAAAATAATTTTTCTATCCATAGTATTTTCATTTTAAGCGATGAAGTGTATTTTACATATACCAAATTAATTCTTGCGATTCATGCTAACAGTGCCGTATTTAACAATTTTTCTAAAATTAAACATTGTTGCTATAAAAATTATTTTAAAGGGTGAAAGAACAATATTAGTGGTGCCTGAGAGTCACCATTCGAGTGCAAAGGGTTAAACCATCGATATCTGTTTTATCGAGCTCTGGACTTATTACAAAAACAATAAAACATTTTTAGATGAATAATATTCAGGGTATAATTAATCCGACGTGGTTCAACGTGTCACTTTTCTTATTTAGTTCGTGGACGATTAAAATGTATCCCTGATGGTATTCTAGAAAAGTGGAATTTTTAGTAGAATTCTAATGTAATATTTCGTGGACTAATGCAAGAGGACGAATGAAAATCGATCTTGTTTTGCAATAAATCTTGTTCGTCAGTCTACGAACAAATACTTGTTTGGTGAGGTAATATTCTCGAGCTTCCCGCCACTGAGAAAGTGTTCCCATGACGTCTTCATGAACCGTCCGTAGAGCGTTTTACATCCTCGAGATTGCCTCACCAAAAAAGATTATATCCTAGAATTCTAATCCGCGCAGGAACCTCTGATATAAGATCCTCGTAAACTTCCCCAGGACCATTTCATCCTCCAGAATTGCTTTATTTCTTGCCCCTGGAACGATTCGAGCGAATCTCCTATCTCCATTCTCAGCTAGCCGGGGACTAGTCGCGGCCACGAGGAGCCATTAAAAAGTAAGAAACTTGCGTAATTAACTCAGTGATTAATTATCCATTGGGACGCGAGCAGGCAGGCAGGCAGGCAGGGAGGCAGGGAGGCAGGGAGGAAGGCAGGGAGTCTGGCAGGCGAGGGGGCATTTAATGGCAAACGTTGTACGCAGGCTCAATAACGAAGCAGCCACGACGAGAGCGCGGAGTCTCAGATAGCGATCCGTCGGAGCAAAAGTCGCAGTGGTCGCGCGGACGCCACTCAGTCTCCGAGTTCGTGTATCAGATACGCACTGCTTTACATATTTAAATGAAGACAACGATTGGAAGCGCGCGGCGGTGGTTGTCCGGATAGAGATATTCGTGGCGCATCATTTATATTTCCGAGCGGCGCGTAGCGGAGCGGATTCTAGGCGCGCGCGCGCGGGCATAAATCACGCGGCTCGCCGGCGCAGATACGGAAGCAGGATCGATTTGTCAAAAGGCCGGGTACGCGAACCGGTCGTTAATCGGCGAAACGGCACCAAAATCGTTTTCCGGCCGCGCGAAGCCCCGGAGGGATCGAGCAATCAGAAAGGCAGAAGAGTCTCGGGCCCCCGATGATGGTGGCGCGGCACGGTGCGGCGCGGCGCGGCGCGCGGTGGTGCGACGTACGGGCGACCGTGAGATTTACACCACCTCGGCCTTGAAAAACCGCGCCGTCCAGTTTTTAGCGGATTTTACGCGCGTTTCAGGTGTCCCGCTAACGAGTGCTCGTGACCACGAGCGAGCCGGATACTGACGGGCAGCAGCGCCGCGCGGCTATAAAACCTGCAATTAGCGTACGAAATTTTGAGATCGGCACGGTCGATTCGCTTCCTCGAAGGAGAGAGCCCAGCTGATTTATCGACGATGCACCGCGACGATTACGGCCGAACGGAAGCGTCGTCGATTTGTCAACACTTCCGCGGGCTGGTTCAGAGACGGGACGGGCCCCGGTCCCTCGTTGACCGGGGAGATATCTGGCCGCGGGGACAGGGCAATTACGAAACCGACACGCAACACACCCCTGGCCCCCCCCCCCTCCCTTTGATTCACGCCGGAGATTTATCGGTTTCGCGGGGGATTAATGCGTTTCCGCGTTCCCGATTCGAATTCAATCGCGGATTTTTCTGCCGCTCGTTAATTACGTCCAGCGTCCCCATAACTCGCGAGACCCGTGATTATTAATTATCCCGTGACTCGACCCCCCCGAACGTGGAGAGCGACCGGCCGGGGTCCGCCCAGAAACTCATCGATTACACGAAACGGCCGAGGCTCGGTGCCCTCGTTGACGCGGCAGGGGTCCCGGAATATCCACGCTCACGTTCCAGATTTACGCTCGGCCGCGGACTTATTGGTCAGGTGTGGTTGCCGGTCTCGCTCTCGCGGCGGCGGACACGACACGCACCGTATCGTATCCTCCGCACACAGGTGTACCCGTCGCAGCGTATGCAAATGAACGGCGGGAACAGGGGGGGAAACTGTCTCCCCGGTTTGGGCAATGCCTCTGACCAAGAGAGCTTGTCCTTACCCTCCCCACCTGGCCGCGGATCGCTTGCTTTCGGGCCCGTCTCTTTCGGTCGTGTGTGAACCCGCTGCGCGGACCGCATACCAAACTCCGTGGAGCCGCCTTCCTCGTCGCTCTCCTCTTGCCGGGAACACGATCGTCCCACCTTCCTCCGCGTTCAACCGCCCCTCCTCCCCATCCTCCGTCTCTTCTTTGCTAGTTAGCCGACGTGTTTCCCGAACCACGTTTTCTGCTGCTGCCTCTATAGGCCTTGGCTTCCACTTGGAGGATGTGCGCGCCCGAGGAGGCACTCGAAGGGACTCACAAATACTTCTGGCCAACATTTTGGCGTTCATTCGGCCGGATTGCTCCCTGGAATCCGCGTATCGCTGACTGCAAATGCGTGTACACCGCGGTTTCTGCTACTGCTAGAGTCTCCGGAGTCTCTTGCCGGTGTACGCGCAGGTATTTCGAATCGAATTGGAATCCGATTTTATTGATACCTCTGGATTCTTTATGCTCTCCGCGACTCACGGTTAGAGCACAGAATAAGTTTGTTCGACGGTAAATTGTAGCAACAACGACAATGGTAATATATTTTAGGATTTTCTTCTCATTTGGTGTATAAATGAAAGCATTCTAAAGTTATATTTAGTGTTTAATTAATTAATTATTTAATCTTGTTTATAAAATTTAACGTACAATGTACAGTGGAACTTTTCGGGTTCATATAGTTACGTTTTGTTTAAAGTGATAGAGAAAGAATTTTTGGAGAAATAACTATTCCATTAAACTTTATCATACTACTTTTCAGTTTCAATTTGGTTAAATAAAATAATTTAATTTTGTTAAATCTTTGAGTGGCGTGGCAGACAAGGTGTTTAACTGCAAACTTTGCATATGCACGGGAGAAGTGTGTGGGCATGGAAGTTGACAGGAGAACGTTCGTAACCATGTACGAAAATGATCCGAAGTTTCGTCACTCGTGTGTTTTTATCTAGGCAACCCGAATCGAGCGAGGCTCCATTAAAAGCTCTCGAAGTCGCAACAACAATCCACCGATTATACAGGATTATTAATGCGCGACTCAGCAGCCCCGCGCCAGGCCAAAATATCCGAACCCGCCGAGACAGTTTCAACGTATGGTTCACATTGTTGGCTTATCTCACGTAGGAGTGACTAATATTTTGAACAGTGATTGATCGGCACCGATTTAATCGGCTTATCGATTAACCCGATCTACGAAGCCAGATCTGTCCTTCCAGACCCAACGACTCAACAGACGAACGAACAATCCGTGGTCTCGGGCAATTACGACATCGGTGACCTTTACACTGTCAATCTGAAAAGTCCAATTTTCCACGCGTGCATTCCTCGCCGGGGTTTCTTCTGGAGTCGCGGCGTTATTACTCTCCTAAACTAATTCACGATCCATCAATCAACGTCGCGGTTTCCAGCGAGATCTCTCCGTCGGGATTCATTGAGAGGCGCATCGTTCTATCCATAAAGCGTCGATGAGCACATGGAGGCCTCGCGAGAGCTGGAGGGTCCGTGAGGCATTTAATACGAGGAATGCCGGTGTGTTCCCTCGGCTCCGCCGATGCAGGTAGAGGCCACCAGCGCACGCTGGCAACTGGCAACCGGCAACGGCAACAGGCAACGGCCATCGTCGGTACCCGCGAGGTCTCTCTAGCTGACTCCTCCTTCGGGCCCCTTTAAGCCTGCAAGAGCCGCGACATACGGAGAGGCTTCTTGGCCTTGTGCCCCTGTGAATAGTGGTCGGCGCGCACGGGGCCCGACGCGACGCGACGCGGCGGATTCTCCTCGTCCCCTGTCGCTCGAGAATCCCCTTCGGTTCTTTCTCCCTTTCTGCTCGTCCAGCGTGTCCGCTTCCTCCTCGCCGGAGACCGGGGCTTTTTTCCCGGAGTCGCGGCGCGCGGTCCACACCGTGGCCTTTCTACGGGTTCCGGGGACACCGCGAGATTTATTAGCCGGCCGGCTAATTGGGAAGCGAGGACGGTGCAGAGGATTCCAGAACGAACGCTCCGCCGCCCCCTCTTTCTCTCTCTCTCTCTCTCTCTCTTTCTCTCTTCGTGGACGCTCGGTGAATCGTCGGAATTTCCAGGGAACGAAGAACAACCCTGACTCCTGGGGCCCCGAAGCTCGATCTTCCCGGCCTTCTCAAGGGGCGAGGAACGCCGCCGCGGATTTATCGCATCGCGACACGCTCTGTCTGACCTCCATGGTCCACCGCAACGTGCCCCGGGAGATTTAGGGTCACCCGGGGGGCGAACCTCTTACGTACACGATCGAGTCTAGCTCCCGGCGGCATTCAACCTCTGTCCAGAACAGAGATTCCACCTGGCTTTGAAAACGACTGGGAAAGCAAGGATTCCTTGGTCTCCTGAAAACTGTCCTGGGGTTATCTATTAC
Source organism: Augochlora pura (assembly GCF_028453695.1). Taxonomy (NCBI): domain Eukaryota; kingdom Metazoa; phylum Arthropoda; class Insecta; order Hymenoptera; family Halictidae; genus Augochlora; species Augochlora pura. The sequence continues at coordinate 7,799,884 of NC_135775.1, read as the reverse complement.
CGCTCGTAATTATTCGGACGAACCTGAACGCCCCGGAGACGGAAGGCTGTTCTTGGCGCGCAAAAATCGTTTCGCGGGAATCGTTCTTGGTTAACGAATTATTCGGTAGTCTTCTTTGCGCGGCCGATGGAATTCGTTGAAATCGTTTCTTGCGAGTCCTCTTTCTTGTGGGAAGATCATTCGTTCCAAAAGAGACGAGTGGAAGAAACATCCAGAATGATCTGGGGTACGTGTAATTAATATCGTTGCGCATTAACGAGGCTGTTAGCAATTGTTATAAAGTCCTTTGCAGCGATAATTATATGGAGTTCGGGTGATTAATTTGTACAACCTATGTATGATACTTATTGTATATTCTTACTGTCTATGCTTCCACCGTTACTGTTTAATTAAAGATATCTCCCATAGCCCCTTTGGTTACTAACGAATGTGTTCTAAATATTGTGACAACGCTGTAGACTTTTATGAAAAATGTCTACCTCACTGCCAACAAACAATGGTCCAACAGAAATTCATTTCCTTTTTATTAGATTGAATAGTTCTTATCTATTCATTTCAATCATAAATACATAAAATCAACAGACTAATTATAACGCTAAAAATAACTGATATAAGATAGAGACACTGCAAATAATGCTGCGGATGTTTAAAACATTCGCTTCCATTTACCTTAAATTACAATCAGGTGAGACAACTACCATTTGCATAATTTACAACTTTTTTGCCACGATTTAATATCCTCCTTAATTACGAAAGAATGTGTCCCAGATGTTATAACTAGACCACAAATTTTCGTATAAAATATTATCTAGGTTAATTGCAAGAAACAATAGTCGATCCGGAATTTCTTTTTTGTGCATTAAACAGATTCCACGTAATCGTTTCTATCACAAATACATAAAATCAACAATCTAATTACAAAAGTCAAAACTAGCTGAAATCAATCAAAAATACTTTAAATAATACTGCAGATGATTAATTAAATTCAATGAAGACAATGTTGGTATCAGTTCCATAAACTGTATTGCAGCGATTTAACGCTAAACTAACCGAGTACTAAAGATATCTCTGACATACGTTGCTTTGTAAAAATAAGAAGATTGAATTTATTTAGAAATTCTACAATTATTTAGGCATTCCACAATTTTTTAAATATTCCACAATTTCCACTGTAATGTACACTTGGATTAAGAGACTTATTCGATTGTTTCCCATGAAAAACTCTTTACAATTTGATGAACTGCAAAATGAAAAAAATGAATTGGACCATTTTGACGGGCTCGATTGATTCGGTGTTAATCGTCACAAGAAAATGCGCAAGTAACCGGTCGTACGCGTCGTCGCCCGAGGTTCCCGAGCGATAGATCGCCAGGATCGATACGTCGCCGCCTGTTTCGGCGATCGTGGATCCCACCTCCAGGTATCGTGTTTTGCAAACGATCGAGAGCAGCTCCGCCGGATCGCGTTGCTTTTAATTGAGGTATTACGGCAGCCGGAGGAACGCGGTGAAATAATGCAGTGACCCGATGAATAATGCATCGCGCGGTGATTTTACGTAAGGCGCTTTCACAAAATAAATTGGCGTAATCGCCGCGTAAATCTCGGCCGAAATTCGGCCGGGGACACGATACAGGGTCCCCCCCCCCATGTTTCGACGGAGAAAGGTGAAAGATGAAAAACGATCGAGGTCGGGCCCCCCCGGTCCAAAGTGGAAAGCCGATCGTCGGCATAACTCTGCTCGGAACCGTGTCCGGATTAATTAAACGAGGAGAATATTTCCGAAATTCTTGGGAATCCGGGGAGGGTTCAACGGCAGCGGGGATTTCTTGCTGTACGGGGATCCAGTAATCCTCCACCACCTCCTCTCTTTACGGTCGCTAAAAACGATGGAAGAAATCGAAGGAGACCCGTGCACTCTCATTCAAGGTTCCTCGATCGGCGGCCGGTCTCGGACGTTCTCTCCTCTGCTTAGTACGCGTCCTCACGTTCCACTCGTTCGATCTTTTCCGCGAAACCAAAGACACGTCGCCTGACATAGAGAAGGAGACGCGTTCTATTCGGCGTACGTAAGTACCTACGTGCACTTACCGGACTCACACAACCGGAGGCCCATACGTGGCCGCGTCCACCGTCTCGGCCGCCGCGATGGAACGACAGCCCGAGCCGATAGAGCCTCCTCGTACTCTACGTGCTCGCCTCGCTTCCGTCGATACCTTTCGATCACGATTTTCACGGTACCCACGCTGCCCTCCTCGAAAACCTACCTTCTCGGCAGCAAATTTTAACCCTTTTCACTGCGATTTCTTGCACACCTACGTTGGTTTGCACTTATTCGTCCCTATTTAATTTCTACATGAGAATTTATATTCATCGTGCGCCAATCTTTGCTTTGACGTTTAAATATTAATATTTTTTATATTAATAGTATTTATATTAATAGTAATAGTACAGTGATATAAAAGAATACATTAAAATATCATTGGCAGGATAGGAGAATTGTCATTTTATTCCACTTATTGTGATGTATATTTATTAATGTTTTTCTGGCAGATGAATACGTATAACTATACATATAACTATAAAATTACGATGATATATATTAATTATAAAAATATTTGTCACATTTTTAGTATGCACATGTTGAAGGCTTATAGGGAAATTTTAACCCTTTGCACTCGAATGGTGACTCTGAGGCACCACTAAAATTATTCTATTGCGTTCGATAATAATTTTTATAATAATGAAGTTGAGATTTAAAAAAATTGTTGAGTAGTGAAATTGTTGCTATAAATCGTAAGAATCAATTTCGTAGGCGTAAAGGTGCACTTTATTGTACAGAATAGTGATACTATGAGCCAGGAGAATTATTTCATATTTTGAGATAAAATGGCTTGGAGTGCAAAGAGTTAATAAAAATTCCTCGTTATTAATATGTTAAATGTTATAGTAAAAGACGTTCCAGCTTTATGTAATATAACTCTGCAGTTGGTGTTTGAAATATTGTTTCGAACAAAAAAAAATCGACACGTTTGGCAAGGTAGCTATAGTCTGTGGTAATACGGTCGATCGGATTACGCAGACCATACCTAGTTCTTTATTCGGCTGGATCAATGATGGCAATCTTTAATGAAGATATTTAAATGTAAAACATGCGCGTGCAACAGTATATAAAGAATGAAGTTATTCATAGAAATGTTTCAGTCGATCGCACACGAAAAAATTCCCATGCGCTGTCTTCATTGATTAGTTCCTGTTGGAATGAAATACAGCTATGTTACAGTGAAGGAATCTCACGCAAACCTCGTCAGCTTAATTTTGACAACAAAATTGATGATTGATGCCGTGACTTATGTGGAAGCCAACTAGCCATCAATCACTAATACAAATAAATTGTAATGTGTCCGTACGATATATTTGATTTTGATTAATTACGATTTTACATGGTTACGTGTTCCATCCGATACGATCGAAGACTAAATCTCTCTGCGCGAATCGATCATGCGTATAATTGTTGATAAATGAATAATGCGGATACGGTAGAAAGGGAACTGAATATTTAAGATTTTTGGGAACAATAAATAACACTCAGATAGCACAAAGACCATCTTTAAAACGTGTTTTATAAAAGTAAAATATTTTTTAAAATGCATTCACGATTCATTACAATAGTTGTTAAAATACGTGGAAAATGCTACAAATGTCTATCTTCGATAGACCAACGCAGCGACAGGAAATTAATTAATTAGTTCTCGCGTATCGACATCTCGAGGAATAATATTCGAGTTAATGAATTTCCTACGCCCACGGGCGGAGACGGCCCACGTCGCGTGCAGATCGATCGATGATCGAGAAGCCCGGTGGTCGAGAGCCGTGCCTTTTACCGGTGCTCCTCAATAATTTATCGGTCGCTCCATGGACGAGGCTGGTTTTCAGTGATATTTTACCAGTGAAAGGGGAAATTGGCGGAGCCCGTGAAGCGGTTTTCTGCGGAACGTTGCGCGAACCGCCCACGCGAATTCTTAGATCCACCGGTTATAGGTCTCTTCACGTGCTTGGATCTCTGTTGCTTGCACTTCAGCCGTTTATTCTTCTTCGTCAAACAGTGGAGACGGTTTGACATGCAATCAAAAGGTCTTCAGACCCTGCACCACGTTTAAACACGCTGTCATTGAAAACGGAGCAGTGCTCACGCTGCATTGTATTATTTTTTCAATTAACGAGTGTTGTAAGTTCTCGCATCCTCGTAAGTTCGTCTTCGGTTTAACGATTTTTCAAGCATCGGAATTAAATACTATCTTATATGATTTCGTGTATTCATAGCCGATGCGAGTAACCAAAATACAGAACAGTGAAATAAGAATTTCGTTATATTATCTTCGATATTTTATATCGTGACAGTGTTTTCGATCGAAACTGTAAAAAAAGGGATATATTGTCATACAATTCACGTTTTATGAAATAGAAGCACGGGGTTTCTATTGTAGGTAATGGAACGCGGTTTAACGATCACACCTCTCTTTGTGCGTCTCATTCGATCGCGTTTATAGGGCACATATTCCGGCAACAATACGGGCCCGTAAAATCGGTGTTCACAAGACGCATTTGTACAAGGCTCGATTCCTTTTTGGGCTTTTGAAATCTATCACTCCTCTCTCTATTCAGCCGGTTCGGCATTCCAGGGGCCGGTCGGTGAATGTCGATTCAATCAGAAATCGTCGGAATAATAGAAATTTTATCTGATCGTAATTCAGTCGCTGACTCATATCGATTAAGACGTCCCGACAAAAGGGAACGTCCACGGCCGCGAGAGTGCCCGCACAAAGAAACGGCTCTTTTCTCCCCCGGCAAGGAAGCGACCGCGACAGACGGACGAATTAGAATATATATACGAGGTGTAACGAAAAAGAAGAGGAAAAAATGCGAGCATGAAAGTCGCGGGCGTGGGAACGCCGGGCCCCAAGCGAGCCACCAATTAACACCAATTAGCGCTCATCTGCTCTAGGTAGTGGCAGCAACGAGAACCGACTTTACATTTAGCACGAGACGGCCCGACTCGCCGCGGAATGGCCACAGCGTGGCTCTTTGTGTCGGCTAGAGGATCGGACCGAGATATTTTGCACTTCCGCGAGACCGTCGGCGAAAATGAAATTGGATCGCGAAACGGACACGGCCAAGTATTTCTTGTTGGCCAAAACGTGCGAAAGCGGCAATATACAAGAGCGTCTCGTTTCTTCTAAATTCTATTTTTTATGAACTCTAATCGATAATACAGTTACCTTAATTTGACACTCTGACTGCCACCAGAACAACCGTAGCAACCACATAAAATTACAGCATTTTATTTAATCAAGTTCAAATCGTACAGTTAAGTGCTGTAACATCAGCATTCTTCCATAGAAGTAAAAATATAGCTTCGTTTCCAACATGTGACACGGAAGATGTAACGTTAAGATATAAGTGTTTTACAATTTTAAAAAGCTATTTTTAGTGGGAAAGGGTTTCCATTAAAATTCATTTCGAATAGATTCCACTTTCGTGATACGGTATCTTCTACAAAGAAACACAAGCCGTTGAGTTTTATTAACTCCTTTCGTTCTACTGTTAAGCGTTATTAAGAGACAATGTACATGTTTGTAACGCAAGGTGTAACACTTTTCATTAAAGCGATTCTAATCTTGTCACGTGGGAAGCACGGTATCAACGTGTTAAAACGAGCAAGATTTTCACAGATCTTTAGCGAAGGTCGCAGACGGCGCAAGAGAAACAAGTCGTTGAAGAGAATATGGGAACGGACGCCTTAAGTGCACGGTATGAAAGAGAACAAAGCAGGCACGATCCCTCTTATACATTACAGTTCTGTCTGCAGTCTGTCCGCAAGGGGGACGTTTAAAAACACAAATCGGCAAACTATACTCGCGTTTGCCACGATTCCGCGGAAAGCTCTTGAAACGTGAGAAGATCGCAACGTCTATAATTTCAAGCAAGTGTCGCGAACGTTCGAGCGACGCATCGCCCGATTCTCGAATCAAAAGATTTCGATTCCCACATTCGTTACGCCTTCTGCGAGTCCCTCGAGCGGGGACAGGAAAACGAGGTAAAACAAATGTTCCATGAAAACGTGGCCGTCCATAATTACCGATCGACGTGTAATCGAGCCCACCACCCCCGCAATTTTTCACGGGACCAGTCGATGTTCCGTCGGCCGCGTCGTCCCGCCACAAATCAGAATAATTACAGCGGGGTCCGGCCGAGTCTCGTTGCACGGTGCACACGGCGTGGTTCCCCGGTGGTTCCGTTCCTCCATCGTTCGTCCACGGATCGGCGGAGAAGCGTCTCCGCTCGTCGCAACGTCGGACCTGATTGGTACCACCAATCAAGTCCCGTGAGTGACGGTCGGCTAATGCAATAAATAAATTCCAATCGCGGCTGCCGCGGAAGACAGGGGCTATCTGTTCGTCCGTGCAGCCGCAGCCGCAGCCGCAGCAGCAGCAGCAGCAGCAGCAGCAGCAGCAGCAGCATCAGCAGAAGCGAGCGAGTCCCAAAGGGGTGTCCGGGAGTCCGAGGCCCGACGATAGAAAGCTGGAAGTGTTCCCGATGGAACCGGTCCCGCTCCGAGAAAAAAAGGATCACGCCGCACCGCGCGGTGCATCGGTGCATTGGTGCATCGGTGTCCCGCGCGCTCGACCGTGTGCGCGCCCGGTTTAATGAACTTGAAGATCCTCGCCGGTAGACAATGAGAGGAGGGACTTTCGAAGCCACCAGCTACCTCGATTTTTTAATTAGAACCGCAGGTGTTTCGCGTGGTCGCGGTCGTGCCGCGCCGCGCCGCGGCCCTCCCACCCAGCGAAAGTGAAAAATAACCGAACCTCCCGGTGAAACCTCGCGTTACAAATGATCCTGGCCAACAGGTTTTCGCTGATTTTTCGAAACACGATATTCTCCTTTTGCGCTTTCAGCGGGCCTTCCATCGCGTCAAGCTTAATAGACTCTCCGCGAGTTAGTTGCCATTAGACTGCCGACTTTATGCGTTCGCAAGAAAAACGAAAGGGGAATATTTTCAGACTATCGGCTACGCATCACGATTTTTAACGGCTGGTGATCGATGCAGAACATTTTTAGCTTGCAGGAAAAATCGCCGGTTTGACGTGATTGCGATTATATATCATTTTCTAGAGGATATCCTGTCATATTTCATTTTGTAGCCATATTGCGCTGGCCGGAATGTTGTTAAATTCTTCGATTAAATTTCGTTTTACGAGCGTGTTGAATAAGCACTTGATTCGGTATTTTGACAATAAAAAACGAGACTTCTACCAATAGAGATTTCTAAAGCCAGCAGAAATATGTCAAGAAGTCTAAATATTCAAAGTTGTCTTTTATTTCAAAATAGTTTTACATTTTTTGAACAGAAGAAACAAATTTTATTTCCATTTAGAACGAAAGAATAACATTCATATTTATCGTAGACCTCATATATAAATCATCATCACGGACTAGACTCGTTGCTTAAATGCAAGAAGTTAAAAAACATTTATAATATTTTTACAATACGAGAAATGATTGGTTAATAATTCAAATATTTCTGTTATCCTGATTTTTGTAAAATAATACACAAAAGTTATATCAACAGAAATAGTACATGGAACTGGAAACATAAAAACGATTAAATATTTTACGCCTTTATTAATGTTTAAACTGAATTCATATCTTCCATAATAATATTAATCGTGAAATATGTTAATTGCTCAGTTTGTGATGTTTCCCGAATTCGCAGACTCTACGTTGTCGAAACGAACGGTTCTCCTCACGATATGTGGGAACGGATTACTCCCGGTTGATCGATTCCTTTTCTGCTTTCGGAGTCATGTTCACTCGGCTAACTGCCTGATCGTGACTGAACTACCGATCTCGAATTAGCGAAAACATTCCCTCCTGCTGGCAACCCAAATGCTTAGATAACGCGGCTAATGTCGCCGCTTGCGGGACCGTTTCTTACCTGCGAATTGCTTCCTTAAGCGGCACGACACTTCCACGATTGGAAGTCGCGTTAGCCTTACGCGTGCACCGGCTTTTTGCCGGCTTTACCGATTTGGGAGCGAACGATCGTGCTAAGTGTTCGATAATTTTCCGCAATTTTCAAACGATCGCGAAAAAACGACGCGATAGTATAACATTATCTTCGGAAATAGACCGGCCTATCTGGGCCGAAAGTTCAATCCGAGTTCATGGCAATTTTTATGGAACATTTGTACTATAGATGATCATCCGTTTCATTGTCGTGAGAAGTTAGAAATAAAATAAAATTTTTCTAAAATTTCTAATCTAACGTACTCATTAAAAAAATGTTAGTAACAAGTTTTCTCATTCACTTTTCTATTACGAAGACGATGATGCGCGTAAATATTCTAAATGCACCGGAAGATGACATAACATTAACGAACGGTACTTTAAGCAATTTGGCGATTCGTTGAAGAAAGGTTAAAGAGTTAACCTAATGCGGTAACTCGTAAAAGAAACACTCCTGACGTAAAAACTGTGTCTCGTAATTTATCGCCTATATTTTAAATATTTTATAGTCACGATTAATGTGGTAGAGCGCGTTAGCCGCAAAAGAAAAATGGTAATTTTATTCGAGCGTGTTACACGTCAGCGCGAAGGGTCAGGAAACGCTGTATAAATTTGCGAAAGTTCATCTCGGAAGGTTCCACTTAGGGCCGTGGCCGCTGAGGAATTATTCAAGCTGGGCAAGGGTTAATTGCTGGCTTCATCAAAGCATCTTCTTTCCTCTGTCAAAGCAGCCCTAGACGAGGGTGACGTCACCCGTTCCGTATTCGATTCGCCTTTACCGGAACAGAGCAATTCCAGGCTGTAACGTCTGCTGCAGCGCTCCGCGACAACAATGAAATTTTCCAAGCCGCTATTAATACCAGTAGCCGTGGCAAAGATCATTCTCAATTTACCGCTTTCGTTCTTTGCATCCGTTTCTTTAAACAAGTCTTGTCACTATGCAACCGAGTCAAGCGATGAACTTAGTACTTAGAGTTATTACCATGAAACTCCATCATAATTTTTTTATTGTCTTTAAAAGAATTTCTGCTTCCCGTAAATTTGTTTTCCTTTTCAATTAAAATCGTATTGTTCGCCGTGTGCAAGGCGGTTCCGTTTTAATTATTGAAATCGTGGTTTCGCAGAGGCAATTCACGCTGATCTTGCAAGCGAGGGACGAGGCGAGCGCGGGCGTGATCGAGGAAGCAAGTTACAGCGGCATTGTCTTGCCAGGACCCACGTGGCACACCCTCAATCATCAAGGAAGGAACGCTCATTTAGCCTATCGCGTTCGGGTCCAGTGCGCGGATCATTACTACAACGCGACCTGCACGAAGTTCTGCCGACCACGAAACGACATATTCGGTCATTACACCTGCGACGAGAACGGCGACAAGGTGTGCATACAGGGATGGAAGGGCTCCGACTGCGAAACAGGTGAGTCAATCTTATTCTTTATTATACTTTTTCTATAGTAACTCGTCATTTTACATTGGCAAATGTTTTGGACTTGTATGTACTTTGAATAGACAATGTTTCATGTTTTTCTATTTACAAGAATTATATGTTAAAGAAAAGATTCCTCTGTCAACTAAAAGCTGATTAATCTCAAAAAGAAGATAAAAACATCATTAGAAAACATCATTATTTATATTTCTCTTGCATTTTAAATATCTGCATACGTCATAAATTGATTATAAATTTATACATCCCCAGTTCACTTATTACATATTTACCTTTCCTTTTCATTTGCTCGCTATTATACGTATATCTTTAGCAAATAACATTCAAGCTTTTCTATAATTATCCTCGAGAACCTTCGCGCACGAGACAAGTGTTCTTTGTTATACAAAGTTTCAACAAAATCCGCGTGGCAAGCTTGTGCAATGTTTGTACAATCCATTAATCTGAATCCATATTAATCAGCGAATCGATCTCACCTGATACATTTGCATACACTTCTGTGCAATTCGCATGAATAATGCATAGGATGTTCCAGAAGTTCATAACTTCGTACGATCTTTATAAGCGTCGGCACTTTTCATGTTTTTGAGGTTGCAGAATTTGAGCATATCATAATCGGCTATAATTATATAATTAAAATATAAAAATTAGCGACTATTTCGATTTCAACATCTTTTATAGTGTTGGTGGATTTTTAAGCGTCGATGACACTTAGAACTTAAATATCCTTAAAATTAACAAGGACAACATTTTTTTATTGGATATTATTGTTGTACAAAGTTTATCTTTGCAACACTTAATGTACTAGTAAAATGTTCTACAAATGGTTTCTACAATGGAATAAATTTCTGCTTGATGCTTTCAAGATGTTGCTCTTAGTAATCATGCATGATTTTTGAAAATTTCATTTGATGCTATAAACTGTATGCAACATATGATTGGGTTAGAATGTGAAACGTTAGAACGTGTTTGTATGTAAACTATACATGCCAAAATATGAAAAAGACAAATGAAATAAATTATAAAAGTACCATACATTATAATGGTGCTTTTTTATCACGCTGAGGAAAATGTAACTCACGTCATTATAATTTTAACCCACTCCTGCTTGCTAAAGTAGTATCTTGTTGCGGCGAACTTCAAAAATTGTATTTCGGCAAACCTTCTCAGAAGATGTACCACCGCGCGGCGTCCCTTCCCAAACTGATCTGCATACAAGATTAATTAGTATCCGATCGTCTGCTCAACACGGAGTCCTCCGTCACCGGGTGTCCGAAGAACCGCCATAAAAATGACGCAATATTAAAGCTTCATCGTGTCGTTAGTTCCTTTACGACCTAATAAAATCATGTAAATACATAATGGCTCCTTTGATACGCGGCACGGCTCATTCCGCGCGAGTTATCGAACGGCGCGATTTCAAACGGAAATCGGTCGCGCCGTGAGATCGTGAAAAAGGACAGGGTGCTTTAGGTAGAATAAAAACCGTGGCAAAAAAAAAAAGCGAAACACGAGCAAGCTGCCGCGTCCCATGAACAAGCAGGAACGCCGCTTTTGTCGTCGTCGTCGTCGTCGTCGTCGTCGTTGTCGTTGCTGTCTCGTTATGCATGCAACGAAGCGTCGCGCGAGGGGCCCGTGGCGATATTGGCGGCTAAACGACTCCCCGGGTTTTTTGCTCGCCTCCGCCGCCGGCCAGGGAATAATTAATCGATCTCCGAAGCGTGAAATCTCGCGTCGCGCGTAATCGCACTTGCGCGACTTACGCCGCATCGCTCCGCGCCGTTTCGCTCGCGTTTCTCACGGACGACTGCTCCCGAAGCTAACGAGCCGCCGTGCGATCGATCGACCGGACTTTCCTACGCGACCGGTCCACCGTTCGCCTCCCGCAAAAAACGTATTCGGTCAATGGAAAGAACTGCCGCGTAATCTGTGATGTTAGCCTTGCCGCTCTAGACACGCTCCTCTCCGTCCGATTCCCTGAAAGATCGACGGCGAAATTGGCTCCGGCGAAACCAAAATGGCAGGATACACGGTTGTCCGATGTTATTCCATTGGTTCCATTCGCATGTTTACTTCGATCTTGTCTATTGAATCTTTCGATCGATTGAATCCTTTGTTCGGATTATTCGTAAGTAGGTCTTAGATCTGCGCGAACGTTTACCATGATTTGCTGTCTTGTATTAGCGTCTTGGAACCTCTTCCGTATCGTAAATTGCATATATTAAATTGTTTTAAAAAGTTTCGAGTTTCTTACGTTTTTGTTTTATAAAATTAAGATTTAATTTCTTTCGACTATTTGCAAATTCCATATTAGTATGGGTTCGAATGGATAAATTTATTTAATGATTTCCGGGGAAGTGTCTTTATAATTTCATTAACAATAATTGTAGAATAATTATTACCTCGTAATTTGAATGAAACAACTAGATTAGGATTTTATGCATTCGGAATAGAAATTAATAGATCAAATACAAAATAGTAAAAGCAATTTAAAAATATTATTATATCTCTTCCACTGAAATAATTAACAAGAGAAATATCTGTGTAACTTCTATGTCTTACAGTTAATACAAATAATTTATAAATAACGCATAAAAAGTCGCGGACTAGAATTAACAATAGCTGGAGCACATTTCATGCCAGAAGGCAAACTGTCTTGCCTCACCGCAGAAAAAGACAGTCTTCATCTGTCGCAGAAAATGTCAGACTTCATTCCTCGGGGTATTAAGTATTCTTCTTTTTCGTTTGCAATTCCAACAATCGAGTTCCCGTCGGCCGTCGAATAGAGAATTCCAGACTTCGGCAGAATGTTCCCAGCTACTTGACCCGTCACCCCCGATTAATTGTCCGAGTGACGTGGGCCGCCTCGTTGCAATAAATAATCGCGTTGTGCCCGTTAACTACCGCAGCGCACCTTGCAGCCGGCTGCCGAAAAACAATCGGCCGTGACTAAAAACGTCAATGGGATGCCGGCGAGGACACGGCGACGGGACGCGCGCTTCTTTGTAGCCGAGAGGAAAGTGAAAATTCCCTCGGTTAGTCGCTACACGCATAAAACGATTGACAGGTGAGAGACGTCGTGCATCTTCGTTCGGTAATTCGTTTCCCCGTGAGACCGCTATGGGACTTCCGTGTGCCGTGGGACTCTCCTGGAAAAGTAGCCGGAGACCAGCGGGCGCGTCGCGTCTCGTCGCATCGTCGGCACAGTGAAACACACGAATGATCTCGAAGCGTGCCTCAATGAACGGACGTTAGACGCATGTCGTACGATCATATAAAGGTAGCAACATCACGCCAGATCCCCTCGCACAATGCTGGCCCGACTAATATGGCGGCTCTTTCTTCGCTGCTTAATCGTTACTTCCGCCTCCCCCCGTGTTAGCGATCATCGTCATCCGACTGCTGATATTACAAACGTTTTATCTCCACGCCGACGTTTTCGAGCGGCTTCCAAACTTTCCACCGCGACCACGCTGCTAATTGGTTCTGGTAACCGTGTCGCAGCACGAGATCTGCCCGAAAGGTATCACTCTTTGTGGCGTATCACGCGGTAGCGTCCCAACCCTTTGCACTCGGACGTCCGCTGTCTGAGATATGGAAAAAAACTGATAATTGTGGCACTTTCAAAATAAATTCGTCCAAGGTTTTAAGAGATCCAAGTTTAGTGATCGGAGGAAATTCTTCGAATACAAAGGGTTAATCTACTTCTATACCACAACCTTCTATCAGCGAACCATCTACTTACGGAAATACTTTTGAAACTCACTTTAACTGTGATTAATTAATAAAAAATTATAACTACGTTTTTTTCTGTGACAATTGATTTTGTGTCTCAGGATCATAACCAACGTTTCGTCACTTTTTTAAGTTAATTAGAATTCGTCCTAATCCATTCCAAATTATTATAAGGTACTCGATAATTTTCGAAATAATAATTCCTAGAATTTCGAATCCTCTAAACGGCGAGTGCAACTTTTTTCAATAGGACGACACTCTAAATAAAGCACATAAATTACCATGTTCATAACAATTGATGGATCTAAGAAAAGAATTGTAAAACACTAGAAATAATTTAACGGATAAGGATCGTTTCTATCGTTCGAATCGTTTACCACACGAGTAAAACGTCCTTCCTCGCGATTCCGAAAGCAAACGTCTAGAACATTGGTAAACACGTAACACGTAATGATGGGAACAGTATGCAAATTGCGACTGCGTCTATTTTTCATGGCCCGAGCGGTCCAGTAAGCTGATTTACTCTCCGAATGAATAACATGAATAGATATCCATCAATGGCGTCCGCGTCTATGCAGAATTTCATTGGTTTCCTTCTTTTTTCCGTCGGTGTTGCGCCCATTCCGCGATCGATTATTATTCAATAGGTATAAATAGAATCGGCACATCAGCAAACATCAGGAGCAAGTGCTTTGTTTAAGCAAATAATTATATCCTTCGGTTCATTGTTGGAAGCTGATCGCGTAAACGGGAGATTCAATCACGAGGAACGTGATTTTCAGGTTTGAATATTATGATCACTGTAAAATGTGCAAGAGTTGTAATTATATCGTCATATTATTGCTCAAGAGATGTTTTCCGATTCCAAAGTTGTTTGCACGCATCAGCAATTTGCAGTGATAAAGAATCAAAGGAAAACCGTCGTCCTCGCAGCAGCTGGTTCCCCTTGACACTGTGAACTTTAAGATTTTCTCTCGAAGGGAAACGTGAGCTTCTTCCTCGATCTGCGATTGAAGCCTCGTAATGCGAAGCTGTTGATTCGAAATGAAAATAGTCGGCGGAGCCAAGGCTGCCGGTACAACAGCATCGTCGAACGGAACGGTCCATGTAGGGATCGAACAATGGCCGAGGTATAATCGTTTACATAGAAAGTGTCCCTAAAGTAACGAACGAGGTCGCATCCCCTTGACACCGGAATATTCAACAGTTTTACGGCGCGGCAAGATCATATTATCGTCCCACAATTAGGCACGCTCCACTTTCGACGGCGCCGAGGGAGGAAGAAGGACGGTACGACCCCAATTAGGGACTATCGGTGGAAATCGTGTACTCGTGAGACGATGAGCCGGTCGGTTACGAGAAGGAGAGAACTGGCTCCGGCATTTTTGTCGCGCTGTGAAAGGTCAATACGAGAATTTCACTCGTGCATCGTCTTCACACGAGCTCCGAGAGCGCGCGCGCGCGGGCGCGCATCGCCGGCAACACCGTTCGCGGAGAGAGAAGCGTTATCCTGGCTCGGACGTGGCACACGTTCGTTTGCATTTGACCCCTTTTCGCCGTAAACCACGATCGTAAAACGACTCTCGATGCTTCTCGTAAAATCGACGATGCTCGCGAGCGAACCGAGCGATCCCGAAAACTCGTTCATCTCCCGGACCGATCGTTAATCATCGCGCGCCCCACGAAAATAATTGGGTAAAGGATCCTCCGGTAATTTTCGCCCGTTTATATTTCGCACCTCGAATTCGCCAGTTGCCATTTACTCGCGTAATCTCGTACATTAACCGGGTATCTCTTCAATTATAAATCTCGCTAAATACTAAATTGGCGGGATCAAGAAAGTACACTTACCGATAAAATTTAAAAAACGTGATACACGGACGCATGTTCCTGGGTACAGTAAGCCATCGTAACGTGGGATAAAAATTTCTATTGTCTCAACGAAGATATTTATTTTGTTTCCTTACAATTTTTTAATTCTTCATTTTTAATTTTTACTTCATTATTTTGGATTTTTTATTTATTTTCGTTTAACGTGTGCTCTAAACAAACATTATCTATAATGTGTAATTTTAATTTAAAAAGACCTGTATGGATTAAAATATAAAATTTTACTTAAACGTTAACGATATTCAAGGTTTCTTGTACAATGGTAACAACAACAAATTGCACGACATAAAATAGTACTTATTTGAATAATCCTAAAACCCACGAATAAGCTTAAATCGCGCGCCGTTTCGACTTTCATCGATGATCTAATATATCCGCCACTTCGCTGGAGCATCGATTGAACTCTCTAGAAAGCGATGTCTATCTTCGGAACAAAAAATTTTCCGGAATCCCGATTTCCGATGAAAACGGCGTCGGATAGAGCGAATATGATCATTTCCGGCGATTGCCGCGTCCTCGGAATCGTCGGCGCGGTTTCTCCGAGCGTAGTTTACGGCCACGCAGCGAGCAAATCGTAAAATGTCGCGGTTAATAGCGTCGGATAAGTAAACGTTCGCTTTTCCGCGGAGAGAGAGAGAGAGAGAGAGATTATCGCTTCTGCCTGTGGCCAAAGGTAAACGTTACGACGTGAAAGTCGTGAACCTTCACCTGTAATTCGATTCTTCTCGCGGCAACGGCGGCGTCGGCGGCCGTTCCGCCGTTCACCAATAGGATCGGCGAACGGGGATAGGAAATAAAGAAGCCGGCTTGTACGAAGACGAATCGCGCGAGTTTAATTTCCTCGGTGTCGGGGAATTGACAAAAAACTCATAGACGTGTAACTGTAGACGCTCGGTGCTGGATTTATAGATCCTGAACAACGGGGCAACGGTACACTATACTAGGTGTTAATCAAACATGAATAATCTCCGGATCCATTAGCCCGTCCGTGACTCTGCCTCAATTATATCTCGCGGTCGATCTACTTTGTTCGATTCGATTCGAGGAAAAATCCGTGACCGCTTCATCCTTATATCCGCTGCGCTGATTGCGAACCGAACAAAAACAGGCACGATTTGATGCAGCCGGGTAGTGGTACACTTTATACATAATAATCGTGGAAAGTATCTGCAATTTACCATTGCATCAACATTTCTTCTGACGTCCAATTAATGCACGGATGCGAGATGATATTCATCATTTCTAAATACTCGCGAAAAAATGAAATAGGAAGAACAAACACGGACGGTTCCGCGCCGGTTGAAGATGAATTTTCTTTTCGTATTTTTGCGAGATTTATAGTCGCGCCGTTCCCAGGCGGCCCACACACTCGATTTACGCGATTTCACGCGTATACAAGTGCAATTAACCCTGGCGGAGGTAGCCGCTCGATCGGGCAGCATCTCGTACAGGCGGTCGACCGGTAATCGACTTTCCTAAACTAACCGCGAATCGGCGATCACGAAACGACGATTCCTCCAGGCCGCCAGGCTGGGTAATGCCCGCGCGCGCACCTGTTGCGTTCCCGATGCGGAAAACCGAGGGAAAAAAGAGAGAGACCGAGTCTCGTTCGTCGGAGAGCAAAATAACAGAGAGTTCGGTCGACTAGGAGATCTAGATCCTCGTGATTCGCGCGCAACAATTAAAAGTCGAAAGTTCTCGTTCATCCGCGAGGATGCAAACAACCAGAGACGTTCGGAGAGAAAAAAAAGGAGAACCCAGGAACGTCTTTATTTAGGTCCTTGGGTGTCACGCCGCTGCAGTCGCATAAATATCCACCAACAGGCGTTGTCCGCGCGAACGAGAAAGCACGACTATTAATCATTAAAGCTGCACGTCCTTCGTACGTGTCGCCCTGAAAATATGCAGCCGTGTGGACGCGCGCCCGATAGATATACATGCACACATGTTCAGGTATTAAGCCTGAAAAATAGCTGGGACTTAGCCGTGTGTAAATACGCTGTCCTAGATTCGAGTGGACAGATCGTGACGGCGGGTTTCTGTGATCTTTTTGAAGAAGTGTCCGCCGGGAGTCTGGACGCCGCACGGGTCCGGCCGCGTCTTAATCAACAGTTTTGTAATAACTGGTTTTAGGTTGATAGACGTGAAAAAGTTCTTTCTCCTGCGCTGATAGGAATTATAATATATACGATTTTCTGCCGAGCTCTCCGCCAGCCGTTCCAAGATGGCTGACATTTCGGTCCGCTACGTCCGTCATGTAGAATGTACGGAGGAGACCCAAATTATTCGGACAATATGCATGTATTACATTCACACTGGAAGTGACGAAGCCGATTTCATCATCGCGTGTACCGTCTCTCGGACACGAGGATGTGTTGTGAAATCTTTTTTTGATTGGGCGTAGATTCTCCATCAACCCCTTGTTATGTTTTGACGAGTCTGATGCGTAACAAATACTTCTAATTATTACTATCTTTTATGTCAGAATAAAATTCCGTAGTTTTCTCATCGATATTTAAGCACTCGAGTAAATGTAGTCGCACAATAAATTAACCCCTTGCCGTGCCATTTTCTTTAGAAGTTGCACGATTAGTATTTCTTCGATCGCACTAAATTGTTAGATGAAAATGGAAATTTTATATTTATCGCGTGCTTATATCTACGCGAATGTTTAAGTATTGGCAACGAGAGAATAAAATTTTATTCCCAGTTAAAGGAACGGATGAATATTTATACCTAATAGCTTATTACTAGAAATCTCTCCATCACGAGTCTGACTCGTTAAAGTACGGCAAGGGGTTAAAATGTGCTGTTTCAGAGATATGATCATAAATGAAAAATATCTACGTATTGTAAATTTGAAGAAAATGGTACAGCAAGAGTTTAAAGTTTACATTAGCAGAATTTGAATTTGAAAAATACTAAAAATCGTATAACTAAAATTAGTAGAGCCCTTATCTCACTAATCTGCACTAATGATAAAACAGTCAATGAACGTAGGAATTTGCATGAAGGATCACAGTATGTTCCTCGAAACTTGGATTCCAAGAGTGCTTCGTCGACGGCAGATCCTATCGAGGCCAAGTCTCATGGGTCGATCATTGTAAGATGATCGTAGACGGTTGCTTGGAACACCCTGTATGCAGCTCCGCCATTCTCTTGGCAGAGGTAACGGTAAAGAGTTCGTACGCCGATTAAAAGTTTGAGGGATTCGTGCACGCGTGTCGCGCGACGTGAATTTTCGTTTCACGGTCAGAGGGATAATCCTTCTCTCTGTCACTTCTCATCCGTCTTTCTGTCCCCTCGACTAATTGAGTTGCTCGGCTCCGACCGGAGATCCCCGTCACGTTCCTTTTTCTTCGTCCAGCCGAGGGAACGAAAGCATCGTTTCCACAGATACGGTACCTTGCCCGCACGAAATTGGATTTCGTCATCCTGCCACCTGTAAGAGGCGTCGCGTACCTGTTGGCCCACCATCCCCCCTCCAATTCCTTGTCTCGAAGACGCGGCCGAAAGAGATAGACAGATAAATAGATAGATAGATAGATAGATAGATAGATACATAGAGAGAAAGAGAGAGAGAGAGAGAGAGAGAGAGAGAGAGAGAGAGAGAGATGGACAATGAAAGAGAAATAGAAACGCACATGCGCGCACACACGAATCATCCATGATCGTTATAATCCTCCGTGGACGTGGACGTGGAAAATAATCCGACACTTGTGCTTTCGTGCCCATGGTCGGATTAATCGTTTGTGTTTTAACTTCCATTCACGGCTGACTTTTGTGCCGCTTGCGGTCTGCTAGCCATTGTTAAACGGAAGAGGATTATTCGGTCGGAAAGCCGGCTGAGTTATGGCCGGCCGTGGTTCTTCTTCTTGTTTCGTCGGTCGAGCCGCCGATTGAAAAGGAAACGAAGAAACGGAAGAATAGAGAGTTCGCTTTGTGGGAGTTGGTTACAGAAACCTTGATCCGTGACTCGGATTTCTGACTACTTGAAAACACTGCGAACCCTCTGTTAAGCGTCCGCGCCCGCGAAGATAATAAATTTGTGAACTAAAATTCATTGGTCCGTGATCGAACTAACGAGAACCTTCTTCTATCTTTTCAGCGGTGTGTAAAGAGGGATGCCACCCGGTCCACGGCCACTGCAACGTGAGCGGCGAGTGCAAGTGCCGTCACGGCTGGCGCGGCGAGCTCTGCGACCAATGCACCCCGTATCCAGGCTGCAAGCACGGCTACTGCAACGGTTCGAGCTGGCAGTGCATCTGCGACACGAACTGGGGCGGCATCCTGTGCGACCAGGACCTCAACTATTGCGGGACCCACGAGCCCTGCCAGAACGGGGGCACCTGTGAGAACACGGCGCCGGATCAGTACAAGTGCACCTGCCCCGAGGGATTCTCGGGACCGACTTGCGAGAAAGTCGACAACCCCTGCGCGTCCAACCCCTGCCAGAACGGAGCGACCTGCAGGGGCGAGCTAGGGGAGAGCGCCCACTGCGAGTGCGCGGCAGGTTTCAGCGGGCCCAACTGCGCGACCGACATCGACGAGTGCGCCTCGCAGCCCTGTCAGAACGGCGGCACTTGCATCGACGGCAAGAACGGGTTCGTCTGCAACTGTCCCTCCGCCTGGCAAGGCGTTCTCTGCCAGTTCGACGTCGACGAGTGCGCCCTGAAGGAGTCCCCGTGCAAGAACTCGCTGACCTGCACGAACCTCGCCGGCGATTACAAGTACGTCTTGCCGCCTCTTACTCGAAACTTTCGCGTTTCGTAACTGGTTCACCTTAAAGCGGTTTCGTTAACGCCGGCTAAATTAGAACGTCTTTATCCGCGGCCCTCGTAAAATATCGCAGGATGAAGGTAAACCGTGAGCGGTTCCAGACGCTGATTTTTCAGCTCGTGCGCTAATTAATCTTTAGTGGAGTAGAACGAAACTGCCGTGACGCAATCCCAACGAATATTAATATTTTTGCTATCTAGTTATTTATAGTCGCATCAACTGTTGGCTCGAGTCTCTAACATTTATTTAACCAGTCGTGTTCGATCCGTATCGAATTAGTGGCGCTTAAAAGTGCTTGACGTGGAACGTTGTTGATGAGACCGATCAAACTGTCCGATAGTCGAATCTCGATGCTTTTGGCAGTCGGGCTTCGGAACCGAAGTACCGGGATTGAAAGTTCATCGTTCTTTTTGTTCAGGTGTCGCTGCAGGAGAGGCTTCGAGGGTAAGAATTGCACGAAGAACATCAACGACTGCGTGGGACAGTGTCAGAACGGGGCGCTCTGCATCGACCTGGTCGATCATTATCACTGCAGCTGCACCCCGGGCTACTCGGGCAAGGACTGCGACGTCGACATTGACGAGTGCGCCTCGAAGCCCTGCCAGAACGGCGGCGAGTGCAGGGACTTGGTGAACGCGTACGAGTGCGTCTGCCCGGTCGGGTTCACCGGTTATCAGTGCGAGATCGACAGGGACCACTGCAGCCCGAACCCCTGCAGGAACTCCGCGCCCTGTTTCAACACGCAGACCGATTACTATTGTCACTGCCCGGTACAATGGCAGGGGAAGAACTGCTCCGAGACGGCCTCTCACAACCCGCAGTTCGGCGTCATGGACGAGGAGGCCGGCTGCGGAAGCGAGGGCACACCCTGCGCCGGCAGAGGCAGATGCAGCGGCGGGAGATGCATCTGCGACCCCGGCTACACCGGGATGCACTGCCACGAGAACATCAACGACTGCCGGGGCAATCCTTGCCTGAACGGGGGTACCTGCGTAGACCTGGTGAACTCGTTCCAGTGTATTTGCAGAGAGGGCTGGACCGGGGACCTGTGTGATCAGGGTGAGTACTTGTTTGCGGTCGACACACAACCGGAGTTAGTACCTTCCTATCCATGAGACAGCCGGGTATCTCACGACACGGTTTAGTAGTCGGATAACCGGGTATCTTATAAATCTGTGGCTGCAAGGAAAGACGTCGCAATTCACAATTTCAAAATATTTAACATAATACATTCGTTGAATTGTAGTATGTATGATATACGCATGTATCAGATAAAATATCGTGAAAACAAGTTCTATAGATTGGATAATATTATGCAATTTGAGACACTACTAATTGGTGAATCTTGCAACGTTCTTCCTTTCAGTCACAGAAATGAGGTCTTATAAGAGGTTACAAGAATTATTATCATCCTAATGCTGATTACTATCTTCATTTTCTTCGCAATAAAATTCGTTCGATCTCCATACAATATATTTTTCGTTTAAACTAAACGTAAACGTAAACACTGTTATAATAAAGAGCTACGACTTTTTGTGGTCTTCCGTAAAATAAGATCAATGCTGCAACAAGCGTGGATCTACATATACGCAATTTAAAAAAAGCAATTAAAATGTTTCCACAGTATAAATTATAATCTCTAATGGCTTGTTACGTAAAGTGATATTCCCTCCACCCAGTTATCTCATTAGGTAACCGAGTGCTCGACTAATTTTGGTTTACCCGAGTATCTCATGGGTAAGCCAGATACCCGGATATCTCGTAAAGTTACAGCTCTACCCACAGTCCGGTCTTGTGCATTGCTGTTCATTTTTCTCGTTTCCTACCAGCGACGGTCTTGATCTCGTAACGCAAAGATGCAGACACTACAGAATAAATTATAACCTCTCGCCGTTCAGTATTCATTTTTGCGCGGAAAAGAATCAGTCATAATGAAACAACAATTGATTTCGTTGCAGACGTCGACGAGTGTATGAACTCTCCCTGCCGCAACAATGGCACCTGCGTGGACGGCGTCGCGGACTTCACCTGCATCTGCAGAGGTGAATGGAAGGGCAAGACCTGCGCCCTCCGGGGTGGTCACTGCGAGCCAGGGACTTGCCGTCACGGTGGGACTTGTCAGGACCGAGGGGACGGGTTCACTTGCCATTGTCCTCCAGATTGGGAAGGCGCAGCCTGTCACATAGCTTCTCCAGCCTGCGCGAGCAATCCCTGCGAAAACGGCGCTACTTGCGTGAACACCGCCGATGGGAACTACAGATGCGTCTGCAGAGAAGGCTTCGAGGGTCCGAATTGTCGCCGGGACGTCGACGATTGTCAACCGTTGCCCTGTCTGAACGGTGGTAAATGCGTGGACGGGATTAACTGGTTCAGATGCGAATGTGCTCCGGGATTCACGGGCCCCGACTGCCGCATAAACGTGAACGAGTGCGCCAGCGATCCGTGCACCAGCGGCTCCACGTGCGTCGATGGTATAGCGAGCTATTCCTGCATCTGTCCGCCAGGTAGGAGCGGAGCTCGTTGCGAGATCCGCACTGCTGGGGGTCCGGGTTGCATGGTGGCCAGCTGCGACGACGATTGCAACATCTGCGAGTGTCGGAACGGGAAGAACCAGTGCAGCAATATCTGGTGTGGACCTGGGAACTGTCTGAACGGCACTTCCTGCCTGGCTCACGAAGTCTGCGTGCCCAGCCCCAGCGAGAGCTGCCTCTCGCCACCCTGTCCAGCATGGGGAGAGTGCAGACCGGTGGAGACTGGCAGAAGAGTCGGTCCGCCTGCTCTACCCGCGCCACCATCCTGTTGGCCCGGCCAGGCTACGCCGGGCCCCACGTGTTCCAGGCTCACCATCTTGCTGAGAAGAGATAATCTAGCCGCGGGTACCTCGGTCGAGATCCTTTGCAGACGCCTAAGAAAGCTGTTGGCTGACCCCAGGAGGCCACAGTCGATCGTCCTTCTGTGCGACCTGAAGCCAGGAGACAACGATACAGTGGAAGTGACCATCTTCTCCGAAGCAGCTGCAGACGCAGCCAGAGATCTTGGCGAAGCACTTAGCAGACCGCTGGGAAGACCTCTCGCTCTGGCCTCCGTGCTGGAGGTCAAGGTGGAGACGGCCTTGCTCAGCGAGCCGAGCTCGGCGAACGCCAGCAGTGCTGGCAGTTACGTGGCCGTCTTGGGCGGCGCCCTAGCCACCGTGCTAGTGCTAGCTCTATTCGGCGGGTTGTGGTACCTTCGGTCCGTCAGGCAACGGTCTAGCTTGACGGCGACGACGAATAGCGAGACCTCGTTGCACAGACATCGCAGCGACCTGGACGAGAAGTCCAACAACCTTCAGAACGAAGAGAACCTGAGGAGATACGCGAATCCTTTGAAAGACCAGGACCCAGGCGAACCCAGGGTCTCCGTCGTGAGGCCGTTGTCGGGGACCTCGCTGGGCGCGCTCGGCGCGACCGAGGAAAGTTTGGAGATGGTCTCCGAAGAGGGCAGACATCGTCTGCCGCCTCTTTACAAAGCGCCCAGCGCCGAAGCGAGGAACAACACGGCCAGCTTCAGCTACGAGGAGGGACTTCATAAACCGTACAGCAAACCCAGACTACAGGAACCATCGTATTCTCATCAGCAGCCAGGAACCAGCCAGACGTCGGTGCCCCATCAAGTGTTAACTGTGCACGTGTAACTCCATGCCAACATTGCGGATGCCGATGACAATTTAAGGACAATAAGAGCGTCGTGAAATAGGGTTATCGCGAACCACGCTGTGCAACACAGGTTTGGACGTTTAACTTCGAACAAACGTTTCTTATTTATTCTCGAGTATCTGTAAGGAACGCTTGCCCAATGTTATACACGTTCGAGAGAAGGCTGAGATTTGTTGTACAGTGTTATTAATCTGTGGCAATCGTTTCCGCGTGTAGCTGTCATACTATGTATTTCTAAGCGCGAGTCCGGAGGGGTCCCAGTGACCCTGTTCTGCCATAGTTTACAGACAGCGAGTGATACGGAACTAGGTAGATAGAGAGGTAATAGTTCAAGAGAATTCTTCTTTTATCAGGTATCGAGGTGCAATCCAGTTTACGCTTTCTGTCTACCTATGCTCCGTGCTTCCGGCGATTTCACGATACACGACAATAACCGATCGACGATACACAATTTTACTGATAACGCCGAGTCGTTTTATCGTTGTACATATGTACATAACTCGTACTTATTAATTTCGCTAAGCTTGTATCTCCTATAAAGTCCCCGTTCACACCATCCCTCGTCCCATTCCAAATCCCCCACAACTGTCTTAAGGTTTAAGATTCGACGTTGTATCCGCGTTAATCGTAGACCATGGCGTAGATCGTGGTCCCCTTCCGTTCTCCGAAGCTGAGATGTCCGAGTGATGCGGGCATTCGTAGAGACGTAGACAAACTATTCTGCGCGAACGCAGGCTTCGGACGTTCCGTCGGACGATATTATTGTGATACTCGTAGAGAGAGGATATCGTGCGTAAGACTTTCTCATTCTCGCCCCTATCACCGATCCCGTCCCATCCCTTTGGACCCTCGACACGATTAATTGTCGTCAACGATTGTTATCGGTCGATTCCATCTCTCGAAAGAGAGACATTGACGATCGTAGTAGCTTCCCACTCGAACCGAATCACTTTTGATCTTATAAGTTTTGATCTCTTCTTTTTGTAGGAGTAGACTGTAGAACATCTAGGTGCAAATGAAATTTGACAAATTAATCGTTCCACGATTTATACGAGCTTTGATTCTGTGTTTAGCTTCTCGATAGCAAATTAACATTTTTGACAGTGCTATTATCGATCGATGAAATTTATCTAATTTTGTGGATCGACAACGATCAGTTTGACCGACGTCATCCAGAGTTCCAACATGGAGTCATCGGTGTAAATAGAGCCCCAACGTACATAGTTCCGTGTCCCCTCGCCGTTTTACGAAGCTTCCTTGGACCCACCCCTCCGCCCCCCGTTTCATCCACGATCCCGAACCCCGACCCCCTTTAGATGTGCAATTTTTATGTATCTATTCTTCTTCTTTTAGTATCGTTCCAGCGTGTCGCGATCTGCTGGTCGCACGAAATCGCGCGTACACTAGACTTTAACGAAGAGGAAGGCGCATAAATCGTATTAGGCGGTAACCGTATGTTCTAACGGAAGGAATAAAATTTGTATAACAGATACTTTATTTTATAAAGAAGTCTATATTCTTATACAAAAAATATATACATAGAACCGATGAAAAAAATATATATATTATATTATTTTATATTATATTATTTTTATTTTATTGTCTTGTATTAATTGATTAAGTGACCACGGACAATGGTTCCTCGAACGTGTTCCTGATTTTTCACGAGAGCTTGTCGGTCGAATAAGACGATCGATACGCGCGACAATTTGTATCGCACCCCCGAGGAATTAATGCCCCAAGGTCCACCGTAGATAGCTAATGGATAATCGAATAGATGTGATCAGTCCCCGTGTCAGATACCGAAGGAAAAAATGTGTACGAGTAAGTGCGTGTAAATAAATAAGCTCCTTCCGACCGCCCCTCGCCCTCTCCGCCAACGCGCCAAGTTTTTCTCACCTAAGGTTACGAAGATTGAAAAAGTTTCAATAAAAAGTACAACCCTTCGAGACCGAGTGGCGTTTTTTTTTATCATTCAGCTACAACGAGCGCGAACCAACC
The DNA here is from genome assembly GCF_028453695.1 of Augochlora pura. NCBI lineage: Eukaryota > Metazoa > Arthropoda > Insecta > Hymenoptera > Halictidae > Augochlora > Augochlora pura. The sequence continues at coordinate 7,774,274 of NC_135775.1, read as the reverse complement.
ACGAACGAATTCTCTCACGTGGTGATGCTACGGCCAACGCCCGCGCAGGTTGCATTCAAATCACCGGGAACGCAGAATCGATGGTAGACGTGCCTTCCGGGAGCAGCTGCAGTTCGGCATCGATCACGACGTCAATATTTTTTGAACGATTTAAACGCCTTTAATACTTGTCCTTCGATGACGGAAAATACCGACAACGATACATATACGAACGTGTCAATTGCGAACGTTGCAGCTACAAAGATGTAGGAGCAAAACAGTCATAACCACGTGTAGTAGGATAGGGTGAACCTTCGGGTCTATTGTCATCTTGTCTCAAGTTGTCTTTCTATTTTACTGACTTCGTAGGGGTGTACTAATTCAACGCCGTGGAATAAGTCAAGTAGAGAAACGACAGGCATATGAGAGTTCAAAAACACAGTACATTGATGATTTTATTAGCTCAAATAGAGACGTTAAATAACTTTTCAACAGAAAGAACAATTGTACTTATTCGACATAGATCACTTAAGTCGAACTTTCTGTATAACATTCCTAATCGCGCCCCCATATTCATTCTTGATTCTTCTTCATACTTGCTTCATCTTCCATAATCCTACACTTAAAGACAAGAAGCAAAGGACCTGTATTTTCCCTTTGAAATAATAGGAGCGTAAATCGTTTCGAAAGCTACGGTGAACAACCTCGTGGCACACGGATCCGGATTTCGTCGCGCCACAGATTTCAATAGATCGTTTCATTGAGGATAATGCTGTTCATTATCATCGAAAGCGCGTCTGCGATCAACAAAGACCCCGTGTGGGCAATTTCGTGGCCGAGACAACGGTAGCCATTGGGCGATCTTGACCACGGACCGCGGACGCCCGCGTGACCACGTTGAATGAACGATCTGTCGAAATTACAATACAATGGTCCAGAAGAGCCACTTGACGAATACTCGGTAAATGAGTCAGCCCTGCCAGTAGCCGAATAAGGCCCGTGTGAACCTCGTGTTCCGACACCGACGCCGTGGCGTAAATGAGATGCCTTGAGAAAATGCGCAGCCGTGGCTGCAGCTAAGCCACGTCAACGAGGTAAAAGATAAAGCGTCCTCAAAGCGAAACCCTTAAAACCCAACTCAACTTTGACTATTCTCTTTTCAGGAATGCTGCATCGAATCGGTTGCACAATGTCTATTCTCGACGTCATATGGCAGAACAACTTCAATGAAATTCTGTAGAAAGTTGTAATACATAGTCTACATTTCTATAGGAATCAGCTGAATCATGCATGAAACGTCTAAGCAGGTTCTTGTTTTACTAACGACGCGATCGAGAATTTATGGCGCCTCGGATTTTCACCCCCTGCGACGTCGTAGCGTGATCTCTTGGAAACAGCTATCCATCGATAACAAAACAGTAAATAAATATAACCTGAATTTAACATTTTGACCGTCTTGCTGAGCTCCATTTCTATTTTATCATTTTACATGTTACAGTTTTTTTATTCATCAATTGATTTGAGAATGATATTTATGACGTGAAGTGAAACTTGTTTTACATAAAGAAGTCGTATCCGTTTTTTGCGTTTGATAGTCGAAAGAGGAACGAGATTTAGACGAAACATGGAGACTAAGGTATGTACATGCATACGTAACAATGCAACGTTTGCATAGTCATGATTTAATAAAATCTTTTTATAGTATGCGGCAGATGACTATCTTACCGAAGTATCAGATTATTCCGATTACCAAATATGGCCGCCTGACGACGGAGGAGAAGGCGAAGGGTACGAATACGAATATGAAGAAGGAGAATACAAGGAGTTCGACGAGATAGTTGAAAGAAAGGAAAGCGTGAAAGACGCATTAAAGCCGCCGGAATTGATAGACATATACGCGGACTTGACATTTCGCGACATAGGCGCCGAGAGAATTGCAATCAAGACTGAAGAAAGGAAGGAGAAACTACGCCAGCTAATTGGTGTAATTTTAGTCTCGTATCTTCTTTGAAAAAGATGAGAACATTTTTTATATACGCATTGAACTTTCAGTTGAAGGACGAAACCGAAGGATCCGAGGAGACTTTGATCACGCCGGAAGATGAATCCGAGGAGGGTAGCGAGGAATCCTCGGAGGGATCTCTCTACAATTGTCTCAGACATATCGAGATCAGCAACTCCCAGATGAAATTGCGCAATCTTCACACCTCGTTTCCGATACCCGATGATCCTGGCATAACACCTGCGTTCTGGATCCTGCAAGAGCAAACAGACAGCTACAGTAACCACGGTGTAGAATTTTTTAAAGCCATGGTAGAGAAGGCGAAGCTTCAGCATATAAAGGGGTTGGAGCAGATGCTTCTGTCGAATAAAATCGATCTGCAGTACTATGGAATGAATCCGAGGATCGTCCGACCCCTCTGCGAGGCTTTGATGCTGAACCATACGGTGGACGTAGTCGACCTTACGGTAACAGTAATATATCTTATCGTAAAATATTTGTTAGATGTTAGGGCCTGACATTGATCTACACTTCAGGGAAATTGGTTATCAGAGGACGCCTGCTATCACCTCAGCGAGTTACTTCAGACCAACAACACTATCCACAAAATGGTATTAGCAGGGTGTCGAATAGGTCCTAAGGGTGCGTGGAGACTGCAAGATGGGATTTCCGATAGCCAAACATTGGCAGAATTAGATGTCTCCGAGTGCAACCTTGGTGCCGAAGGCTTTGCGTACATTGCAGAAGCAGTTTGTCAGAGCGATCACCTAAAGGAACTTATTATGAATGATAATCAGTTGGACGAAGCCTGCGCCAATGATCTAAACCATTTGATCACGGCTTCTGATACGTTAACGAAGCTGAGATTATCATGGAATTCTTTGTACAGTGCGGAAACGTGGAAGAAGTTATGCAAAGCGTTAGAAACCAACGAGGTGTTGGAGGAGCTTGATTTATCATGGAATGCGTTGGGCAATGAATGCGTGAATTATCTACGATTATTATTATCCCATTCTCCACCCGTGAAGAAACTGATCATGACTGGTAACAATTTGGTTCATCCAATAGAGCCCAGGAACTCTTTATGCTTCAGGAGACCAGATGGAGTTAATGAGATTTAATACAGTAATGACTTTTTTCCAGGAAACAGGTTTAACGAGGAGGACGCTGCAATAATTGCTAGAGGTCTAGCGAAAAACGAAACGCTGGAGGAGCTGCATATAGGTAACAATCCCTTGAAGGCGGAGGGTGCGCTTGAACTTATACGAGCAGTCACGCCTCAAGTGTCTCCGGGAAGTCAGCTGCGGGTTTTGGATCTCTCGCACATCTGGGCGAAGAAAAATGCTTTACCCGAACTCCAAACCATTGAAGAAGATAGACCCAGTTTGGAAGTTAAATTAGAAGGGATACTCAGTAATCACAAGATTGTGGGACCGGATGTAATGGCGTTAATATTTAAAAGAGCTAACTACGAGGCAATGAAACCGAAAAAGAAAAAACTACGCAAGAACTTCGGTCACTTTATCCTTTCCCTTGAGGACGGCATTGTCCCTAAATGTACGGAAGTTCATTTCATCAAGTTGACACGAATCTCTTATGTACAAAGATTGTAGTAGCAATATAGGAATGATTAATTCATTTTTTCGTTTACAGCACGCTTCATACAACTGGTAAAATCCTTCAAACTTAAGCTGTCTCCAACTTTGCTAGATGCTATTACCAAGGCATTTGCTGGTTCAAAGAACACTGTGAATCTAGATCTGTTAAAGTCGGTTTATATAACTCAATATCCTGACACAGAGCCTCCTCCACCAAAGCCTGAAAAGAAGAAAAAGGCTCCTAAACATCCTAAACCAAAGAAAAAGGAAGAGGGCACTGAATCAAAAGCGACAAAGAAGACGAAAAAGACAAAGAAGAAATAACAATCAATTTTAAGGAAAGGAAATTAGATTTAAACATTGAGGAAAATTGTGAATTTATTAAGTCATTTTAACATTATATAAACAATTGTTCATGTAAAAAAAGTAATAATCGCATTACTTCTTTCTTCATGGAACAAAAAATAAATAAAGTAAAAAAGTTACAATACTAGCACAATTGAATTGAGTATGTTCACAGCATTAGTCTATGTAAAATATTCTTGCAGAGATATCATCCACAATCCAGTTTATTCCTTCTACCAGGTTTTCTCCAGTAACTGCTGAACACTTAAATATTTGCCAGTGATGTGTTTTGATGCTTGGCAACTCCAAAACTTCTGCAATGTCTGATGTAGACATTGCTCCGGGTAAGTCTTGTTTGTTTGCAAGTACTAGAAGACTTGCACCTTCCAATCTTTCCTCTTTTAAAAGTTTATACAATTCCGTTTTGCAATCTTCCAGTCTTCTCCTATCTGCGCTGTCTATTACCCAAATAAGTCCATCGGTAGATTCAAAGTAGTTTCTCCAATACGAGCGTAATGATTTCTGACCACCCACGTCCCATATATTGAGTTTATATCCACGGTGGTCCAATGTTTTAATGTTGAAACCAAGAGTTGGTGATATTGTGTCAATTGGTTCACCATTGATCCTTTTTAACACTGTTGTTTTACCAGCATTGTCCAAACCTCTATAAAACAAATGTTTATACAGATTAAAAAACATTCTATTATTTTATCGAATACTCCTTATGAAATTATATGAACAAATTTTATCAGGAATATAGACAAATTTATTCAAGTAACATTATACTAAAAGATATTACAAAGTAAATACATACAACATTAAAATTCGCATTTCTTTTTCCTTTTGCTTCAATTTTTTAAGCACGGTTAACAAACCCATTGTAATTTACATGTGCGACACCAATGATTTGAACAGCAGATAAACACACAATTAGTTGAGAAACAATTCTGACATGTCAAACAAAGTTAACCTATATTGGTCTACAGTGTCATCTAGGGTAAAACTGCATTCACTTGTAAGACAATATAGTGGTCTCTCAATTCAAGAGTTTCTTCATCTAGCAATTTAGTAACATTAGAAAAGGAACAAACGATGATCAAGAGAGACAGAAAGAACTCAGCGGACTCTATAATGCGAGTTCCACATGTACCAGAAAACTAGGCAGTCTCATGTTACTATGCTTGCAGTCTTACTCTTTTCGCGCATCTATGTTCTGCGCATTCAAACCTCGCGTAACATCTGAAACACGCGGCGCGATATTCGATTTATACTTTTGACCTCGTAGAATTATCAACCACATTTACCAGTGAATTTGCGAATAATACTTAATACACATCAAGATATGTTTCGAATAGTAGTAGAATAATTGTAATGTAAGGTTGAGATGACTAATTTTAAATAGGCGTTTCGTTAGTTAATTAAGTTATTTGTTAAAGCGATAGTAAGTAAGCGAATCAAACGTTTGTAATATTAATATACAGTTTACTCGTCATACCTAATTATTAATGAAATTAATAAAGTAGAAATAGAAAAGTAACAAAATTGTAGTGATAGAAATTGACATTATCTACATCTGGTATATACTATAATAGTTGCTTGTGCCCTCTTTCACTATAGTACTTTCAGCCAGTGAACTACATAAAACTGCAACACAGATTGTTAGTATTGATCTTAGTGTTCGGTGATCTTAGTGTTCTGTTAGTATTGATCTTAGCTCTGTCTAATATTTTTATAGAATGCTGCTATGGGAGTCTAAATCTTATCAATTGCTGCAATAGCAGACACAGACTTAGGAACCGTACTTATGAGGTGAGTTTTTGGAATGTAAGCACTCTAAAGTTTATAAAATGAACATTGTAAATGTCGATATGTATGAAAACATATATAAAACTATTGCTATATATGTGCTGTCACTAATGATATAATTTGTAGAGATAATTACTTGACAATTCATAAAAATAATTACACTGTATATCGTATTCTCAAAGGATATGTTAAGGTTATATCTATAATTATTTTTAACGAGATAATACATTTATAACCTTAATATTTTTCAAAATTTTATGTTAACGTGATAACAAATTTAGTTTTGAAACGCATTGCCGTGATGTTAAATTTATATTTTCACATAAATTTCTTTTAAACAACAACAATTTTAATTACCAAGAAATTTGATAAAATATCAATTATCGATTGTTTTGTAACATGTTTATCGTTTGAATGTACGTGTCTTACGAATTTATAGCCGCCAAAATTTCAAATGGTAAGAGATGTTGTAGTACAAATGAGATATAGGAAATACTCGAGTCTCACTGACAATGTGAAGCTGAAATTTCTGAAATATTAGTGTGGTGGATGTAGATAATTGATGATTTCTACTTTGTCGACATTTTATAATATTGACTAAATTAGTAAATAAGTTATTGTCGTCTCGTAAATATTTATTAAATTATTGTTTTCATACCAACGAGTTATTCAATTTATAGTAAACCTTCTGAGAGAGGACACGAGTTTATCAAACTGAAAGTATTCATTGGTTTGATCATTTCATATAAAAAATTTAATTAAATTGTAAATTTTGGGTGTGAATGTTATAATCAAATAGTTTATTTATAAAAAGACCTCCACACGGTAACGACGAGTGTGTCTCAACACTGCAGTAGCAGCAGTTCTATAGCACCTCTGTGGGTATTACTATACTGTTTCGCGGCAGTGCTTTAACATAGCTCGACAACTGAGTTGTTTCAGCCTCGTCGATTGTAGATGTCGCTGAGATCTGTCCGATCGCTCCTGCCCTCTACTGTCGACTTTATTAACTACAATAGAATCAAACGCAGCGAAGATAAGTACATGTAGCATTATTCATATACCATATTGTATATGTATCATACAAGAAATTATTTATTAGAACATTCTATATTTTTTATTAATATTTCATAATACATATTTGCCACGGTTTATAATTAAATGTTTCCTAATATTTACTTTATCGTATAGTCAATAAATACATTTAATCTAATAAATGACCAGTAATGATAATACTATTTACAATTTAATAGTCTGTGGGAGGTAAAAATATAATAAGGTTTCTATCTAATATAAGCCTCAGAGATTCATTTATTAGAAATTCATCGAAGTCTTGCAACTCTTTCAGACGGCTGGTAATTTTCTCGATAGCCTCTCTCGGGACTTTTTCCCGTTCAACTACAAAAATGTGAAATATAAAATATAAACGTGTGCCCGGGCTTCGAACATCGGTCCACCGCGTCTTAAAGAGATGCAGGATATCTGTTGGCGGGGCCACGCCTGGTCGCCAATCACAGCCAGTACCAAGGTTCGACGTGTATCCTTTGTGTCCTCCGGACCCTTTTAGTCCCTCTTTCTGGCTCTCGGGAGCCCAGGGACTCGGTGGCCATCTCTGGGCGTCCATTAAATACAGAAATGAGCCTTCCAAGAGCGTCTCGAACGGGTCGGACCAGATCCTTCGGTTCGAACGAGAGAAAGACAGAGGCCGGGTCAGACCGGGCCACGTTTAGTTGAGGTCGCCCCGGGCCCCCAGACCATTAACAAGGAGCGGAGCAATTTATGGACCGGCTCGCTCATTTCCACTTTATTATTATTTTCTCATCTCATAGATGGTCTTCTGCATCGTTTTGTTCTCCTTGTGCTCCTCGCCTCCCCGCCCCTCTCGCCGAACCGAACGCGGCCGCGCCGCGCCGCGCCGCACCGCGTCGCTCCTTGTTCGCTTTCTGTTTTTCTCTTTCTCTCCCGGAATTAATACCCACGGCGGCGCACCACGAGTCGCCGATGAGCCCCGAATGGAACTCTCCTCGCCGGGCAAAAAATTGCGGAACGCGAAATATTATTGCCTGGCACCGCCTTCTTCCCTTCGGCCGGCCAACCGTCGATAATACCTCCAGCGTACCCTTCCTCTCCCTAATTTCGCCGGCTCATGGGCCCGGAAGTCGTCCATTCTTACGCTTGCTGCGACGTACTTTACCTTCGGATATCGGGAGAGATTGCAACAATTCCGAAATCATCCGGCTCCTAAAGTTAATCTGTTCAACGTTATTGTTATCAATATGATTTGTAGAATAGTTTATCAATTTTCTGCAGTACTGTATGTTTCAGTAAAAGATTGTCTGCAGTATATTTTATTCGAGTAGATAGATTGAATAGAAAATACACAGTATAATCAGAGAAAGATTGTGTCCTAATTGTCTAATAAATCTTGGAATAAACTTTGAAGGGACAGTAACGATTTTAACTAGCTGAACCCGTCTCACACATAGAAGTGTCAAATATAAAATAAAGATTAATTGTTCTTACTTTGTCCATGGATATAATGAAATAGAAGTAAGTGTATTGAAAACGTTCCTTTTCTTATAATTGCTTTTATAATCATTTTATTATCATGGATGAATAATTAGTAGCGGCCTGGCAGACTGGCAATAACAAAGGTTAACGACAGTGGGTCACGTAATAGAAATCTAAAATTTCGTTCTACCCGTATTAACCTGTCAGGCTCGTGAGAGGCCACAGTAGGAAACGTTTGAAGATTTATCAGGCTCTGAACGGCTCATTGGCAGTCGTGGAAATGATCAAGCCTTTTCATTCGGAGGCGCGGTGGTTCTCGGATAAGCGAAACAACGGGGGTCGCGCCGCGTCCCGGCGTGCACGATTGTCGAACACCGTGGCTGGCGAAGAACACGTAGACGCTACGTAACATTTCTCCCTGATATAAGCTCGCGTGACGATGGCACCGTCGCGTCGGCCGGCCCGATAAATCCTCGGTACGCGAGTTAATTTTAAACGTTCACGACTCCCAGCCGCGATGACAACGCGTGTAGTACCGGCGAACCATAGGCTAACCGAGCGGAGCAACCCCCGTCACCCTAGGCTGAGTCTAACGATCGGGTACCACCTCGAGATGAGCTCTCCATTTTACGACTCGCCTACATATACACGCGTGGACGCGCGCAGGGCTGCCGAACAGAATAGGCGGCTTTCATTGCCTCTTCACCCGACCGTGGGCCCGGGTAGGTGGACCCTTTTTCGCTTGTTTTTTATTTGGTCGTCCGGTCCCTCGCGGCTGGCCGGGCCCCGGCTGTCGTTTTCGCTCTTTTCTAAGCCCGGCTCGCCCATTGGCGCAAGGGTAGTTGTTATGAAATTAGCATGAGCGATCGGGACCCAGACTACGTAGGTAATCGCTTCGAGGGCACCACGCCGGGATTGGACAAGCCGGTCGGAGCCGGATGCTTTGCCCGGTGCCGCCAATCGTGAACGCGAGACGGTACCATCGCCACGTCCCATTGGCCTGCCACGATTTACGAGCCTTTTGCCCCGAATGTCTTTGCCCCGTCGATGAAGAAGATCTTCCACTCTTCCCGGTCTCGCCACCCCGGCTACACCCTTGGCCGGGGCCCGTGCGGCTTGCAATTAAGAGTTCCGATGTCTCAATGGAAGCTGCGGCGAGATTGCGCGCGGACACGGCCGAGCTATGCATCTTTGAACGGTCAACTCGGCCCGTGGAACTAATTGCGTTCATTAGGGGATGTCACTCAGAGATCGATTCTTTCGATCGGGCCGGGGGCCCGGGAGTTTGCGCCAAGCGCCGGTAATCGAGGTAGATGCGATCGATTTGTCGTTTGTCGGTAGGACTCGCCTTTTTCGGAACGGTTATCGGGAGGAGGCTCCGAGGAGAACGTTCCTCAGGAAACGTAATTTCCATCCCTTCGTGGAATTTGATCATCCGGTGTTTAAATTCCAGTCGAATGTTATTCTTTTCACTGCTGGAATGACCTATCCGTGATAAAAGAAATTTTAATCTGTTTCATAAGAATGCAAAGTATTGCAAAACTAGACTAACATTTTTATGATATCAGTAGGAAGGATTTGAGGCGAGTCTTTAAATATTCTTAAGTAAACTATGGATTTTGTGCATTTATGATAAAAATATATAGGTAAAATACAAAGCAGTTATCATAACGAACAAATTATAGTTACTTCAATTATATCAATTGCATGAGAAATAATGTCAATCTTAAGACACGAATATTCACATTTTTGACCAATCAATAGCATAAGTTGCTATTAGCTGCATAATAGCATAAGCTGCAATAGCATCAGGAATTTCTATCATCCTCTCATGTTCTACTTTTTTTAATACACGGTTTAATTCTGTAAATAATGTTAATCATCCTTATTGTTAATTTTATTATCTTATTTAAATCACTGAAAGAAAAAATACATTTTTATAAAATCTCCCTTTCTGTCAAACAATATTAACTATGCTAAACACTCTGAAATCTGCTCGTAAGAAACTTTTATTTGTTGTGCAATCGGTTTACCAAAATCGATGCGACGAACATTTTCAAACATAAGAACGTTTATTTGCCACGACTCTTTAACAGTCAAACATTTACAAGTAATAAAACTCCAAGATATCACATGCAGCAATCCAACAATACCATATCCCACGATCTTCCCTCAACAAGGATCTCCTAAACGAATAAGATAAACGAATAAGAATTCAACGATTCTCTCGCGTTCTTCGAAAGGCTCCGAACCTCTCCACCTGCCGATCGGTTGACCGCCAGCCATCAAAAGCAATCTAGCAAGCCGCGATCGCCACTTGGTACACGGCCGCATTGTTCCCCGGCTAACGAACGGTTAATCACGGGCCGACTTAACCGCGTCCATTCGATCCGCGCCGTCCGTATTTAATTACACATATCAATAATTACAGGGCCCGTGGGCTCCGCGACGCTGGGTATCGGCCGCGGATCGCCCCCATCGGCCGATATTATCGTCCAACGAAACTAATTACACGCGCCGCGGCCCGCAATTAATACGCGTCGCGGAGACTCGCGGATCCTCCCGTCGCGTCGGATTGAGTCGTCGGCCCCGTGTTGCACGGGATTCGTTCCAGCGGGTCTCGCCGGAACCGTTCGCCGTTCGTTACAGCTGCGGGGCGGTCTTTTTTTGCGTGGAACCACGGGTCGAGGGCTGCCGTGGACGAACGAAGAAGGGGGGAGAGGTAAAGGGGGGGCCTGGTGAAATTCGTCCGGAGGCCCGCGCCGATGGAATCCAGGCCCCGGCGACGGTAGCGACGGAGCAACAGAGACCTTAGCCTCGGATCCGGGCGAAAGTCGTTTGACGTTTGACATGACTCGAATTGACAGCCGTCCTGTGTAAGACAGGAATCGTGCGTCGTGAGGCGGCCTCGGGCGCTCCTCCTCTGGGCCCCGTAGCGGGCCCCCGTCGGCCTCCTGCCTCCGATACGATTTCGGGACCGTCAGGGATGATGGATTCGCGTCACGTGTCCTTGCCTCTTCGATCGAGCGGAAAGCCGGGATCCTCTCGCGTTCAGGTGTCTACGAATTCGTTTCGATCCCTTATCCTTCGTTTGGCTCGCGTTCCCCTCCTCCTCCTCCACCTCCTCCTCCTCGTCCTCCTCCCTAGCCAGCCTTTTTGTTTTATTTCGTAACGGGAGCGCGATTCCCGGCGAAACCGGGATTCTGCATCGCGTGACCGTGCTATCTGAGCCGTAGATCGATTAATTTCATGGTGCGAGCGCTACGTTTGACAGGTGACACGAGTGGAAGTGACACCGACCCGTCGCCCCGTGTATACGATACTCCGTGTAGGAAACCGGGGAACGTTTTTTCGGTCTGTTTGGGGCCCGAGCGTCGTTGCGGGCCCCGCCGCGGATGATGGATTCCTGTCACGTAGCGAGATCGCTAAACGTCTCGGACGTCCCCGGAGAAATTCCCTCGGTGCGCCACGGCTACACGTGTACGTGACGGTGTAAACGATGCTATTATCGATAATCGGTGTGTGTAATTTCGTGACGAGTTATCGTATAGCCACCGATAGTGTGTGGAATATCTTTAACAGGGTTCCCGAAATCGTGCGGTACTGGAAAGGAAACGCTTGTGGGTACAGCGGTTGCGTGGCTGAGATAATCGATCGACAAACATCCTCGCGGTAGAGTCAGCTAATAATTTATACGTTACGTAAAAGAAGTATCCAGAATTTTTAAATAAGACTTGAATTACTTGTTTATTCACAAAAGTTTATTTTCTCGACGTCAAAATAGATTTTATGGGAGATAATACATACATTCCCTTCTCCAAAAGTATTAGGACATCAGCTTGTTTAATATAAATTCTAATATCTTATTCTATAGTATAGTTATTATTATAGTTGTATAGTGTACTTATTATTATATTGTCTGAAAGCCTGAAATATGGCTCCACATTGTCGGAAGTACATATTAAGTAAAAGTTTGTTCAGATTATAATATATCCAATTAATTTATTCCTTGAAAACGGAATATTTTCTGAATACATAGAACATACTAAAAAATACGAAAAAGCGAACGGAATAAGAAATAATAGACTAGCTAATAAATCGGACACAGAAATTGGTCGGAGAAATAATTTATAAACGTTCTGGATACGAGTATATTGACGACAAAGATTTAATCGTTATCAAATTAAGGTTATTTTTATTCTTATTTCACAACGTAAAATGTATATATATATAATTTATAACTAATAAAGAATTATATATTGTATATATAATTAATTTTGAAATCAATTTGAAAACCTGTAACAGTTTTACTATAGGGTTTTCATACTTATTTCATTTTTTGTAAGTGTTTTATTTCTTCTAAAAGTGCGTATACGCCATTGCAGGTTCTTAAACAATTTTTAATCACATAAAAATCTGTTTAGATTAACTTCTTCGACGGAATTCTTTTGTATGACTTCGATCGCCTCAAAATACAATTCTCGAAGTGACAATTTTAATTCACGAAATAGTACAAAGTTACACAGTACTATCTTGTTGAGTACGACGTCAGATTGATTAAATTTGTTGAGCTCTTGACCAAAAATATGCATATCAAGATCTACGTGCGCGATTAAGCATTATCGTCGTGCAAAATCTACGAATTATCTTTGCACGAATCTGCCTTTTACCGACGTTTATTTCCACGCAAATACCTCACGGCACTCAGATAATGTTCTTTATCGATTGTTTGTCCATATGAAAAGAATTCAGACTAAACAATATCACGAAAATGAAAGAAAACAATGATTGTGACACTTTGTTTCGGTTCTCGTTCATTTTTTGTTCATGATAGTTGCGTAATTTATTACCAGTTGCGATGCATTTCGTGAACTTAGAATTACTAAAAATTGATATGAGAAGTATTGTTAGAAATATAAAGTTTAAGAGAAATTCTTTGCGCCACAGCTTTTCTCAAAAATCGTAAAAAACATTTAAGATCGACTGACGTAAACGGCTGCAGTAACATAATGATTTATGGAATTGCAATCGAACTGAGCGTTGTACATACTCCGCGGAGCTTTAAAATGAGAAATTTCAGATACTTTTCTCGTATAACGTGTTCCATTACGACTTATTTGATAACTGAGTGATGCGGCTGAATTTTAACTCAAATCAGACTTATTTCAGAGCACGGGTAAAAAGAGATTAACTCGAATGCCTGTGATAGCAAAGCGTCCCGGAAGAAAACGAAAATCTTGACTCGGCAAATCAAAAGTCAACTGTCACGATGAAATTGAGCGTTCGAACGTCACTCGCTGCCGTGGTGTCAGCAGAAACGCGGCAAAGGGCGAGTCAGCAGAGACGTAGGCCGAGGAAATATCCCGATCGGTCGTGTCGGCGATGAAAAACCGTGTCGTTCGCGTGTAATGCGCATTGCGACCACCCGTTGCGCGACGTTGCGCCGATCGTTTTGCCGGTTTTTCTCGGTTATTAAGAAACCATCAATCTTGCTCGTCGATTGGATCGAGCGGCGTTGCACCGCGGGGTTCTGATCGTGTTCCCTCCGTCCGTTGCCCTTTCCGCTTGTGTTCCAGCATTATACTTACGCGTACAGAACCGGCGCGGCGTCGGTAGCTCGAGGATTCGGCCGGTGCCGCGCGTTTTATCTTTCCAAAAGAGGCAGTCCGGGGGCCCGGTCGACCACCCCTCCCCCACCCTCACCAAGTTTCTACGCGCTCCTTTTTTTCCCCTCCCTCGCCGATCCTTCCTTCCCCTTTTTACCAACCGAATCCTCATCCGAAAGCGATCACAGCCCGTCGATCGGATCACGACAGAGAGAGAGACCGGTTAATCATTCCCGGGGAAGGTAAGGTTATGGCTTGTAACCGTGTCTGACAGATCGACAACGAAACTGTAACGTCATCATTGTGCCCGAGCTTTTTGTCCCCTGTGTAAACATCGGATCCTACGGGGCCGTGTCCTGTCCGAGGATCAACGGGGATCCTCGCCGGATCCTGTCGACCGGTGTCGAGATAGATGTTCGTGCTCGACTTCCGGAAGCGGGGCGACTGCGGATACCCCCGATCGGGTTCTCCAGAGGCTGATCCTGCAGAATCATCCGGAACAGATGTCCCGCGTATTATTCGTCGACGTGGATTCATCGATTCGTAGAGATCTTCGAGATCGAAGGACGGATGGACTATTTAGGAGTTGATTCGCATCGTCGGGATCGAGCGTGGATGCCGTCGAACCCTCGAACGATCGGATGCGCGACTCCAGGGACCGTCTCGATCTTTTCTTCGCCCGGTGAGCGGGGGAATAAGAAGAACAGGCAATTTCGGCACGAACGCCGCCTACATTGGTGCCCCGGGACGAGCGGGACAGCGAAGTCAGTTTAGTTCTTGTCACATTCTTGTCAAGCGGGACAACGTGCCACGTCAATCTCCCGCTCGCTACGCTCCGCCGCGCTGTCTCCTTTCTACGTTCACGGACACGGTGCCGCTCGTGAGCCTGCCGGACCACGAAGACTCGGACGGATGGATGGACGGACAGTTGGACAACCGCTCGATGCGTCAAAGAAAAATATAACCGGCGCCCCTGACGCAGCCAAACTGCCTCATTAGCCCGGTTTATCCGCAAAAGCGTAACCGGCGGTGCCTGGCTGGACGCCGCAACCCCGGAACGGAACCGTTTCTTTCGTAGCTTTCCTAAAACGGTGCTGCTAATTCCCTGCGTTGGAGGGGACAAAAACCCTTAGGCGATGCTTCCGAATGCTTTGCGCAATTTTATTGGATCGTCGGGACGCGGACATCTTCATCTTTTTCTCGGGAACGACACACTTGTCACGAGTTACTCTCGCAGAGAACGCGTTCATTCGATAGAAAAACGAATGCGCCGATACGATCTGGGGAAGAGATGGATTTTCATACGAGAAGCGTGTAAGGGATTGAGTTGATTTAAGTATCCATTTACTTACGGAGAGTGGGCCAAGTTTTTGGGTGTAGAATAAGGCATATTTCAATTATTCTTTTGAAATATTAATTATTTTATGTCTGTTTCGCTACCCGGAGAAGTATGTTTAACTCTTAATCATAAGTGCCAATTACTGTAATTAGTGCAAGTAACTATACCTTGCACCATTGTAATTATGATGAGTTAGTAGATGAATAATTCAGTTAAGAGTTAACCATCAACCTCGAGGGTGGTCTTCGCTCCCAGAAATCAGCAGAGTCGCTTCCTCTAATTCTCTCGTTCCACCCACATCGGTGTCACGTCTCGTTTCACCGGCTTTTAACAGCGCGGCACGAATTTAGGCATGGCTCTCCGGATTTTAAATATCGACGAGGACCGCCAATTATCGCGGTGCACCGCGTGGAACGTGGACGGGCCCCGCGAAGGGCCGCGTCCGGCGCGCCGTCGAGCGAGACAACCTTCGTCGTGTGTAACGGCCGGGCGGAGAGGTCGCCGAAAAATACGGCGGCGACGGGGCCCAATTCATCGCGGGGTCCGCGGCCATCGATCAATCTCCGGGAGTCGGGAAAAGGGTGGGAGGGGGGTGGGGGCCCTCTCCGAAGGCGGCACAAGAGGGAAGCGACGCGGCGAAGGTAGCCGCGCAACGTTGTACGCGGAGGGACATTAATTGACACGAGCCGAAGGCGGAGGGCAGGGAACGGGAGGTGGGCGGGGGAGGAGGAGGAGGAGGAGGAGGAGGAGGAGGAACAGGGCCCCGAATGCTGTTTCGAGCGAGGGGGGACCAAGTCCGATGAAGAGAACGGGGAAGGTAAGAAGAACGAAAACAACGGGTGGCGGCTGTCCGATCGTGCTGCCGTCTCCGGTCAACAGCGAACGGCAACGGCCAGCAGCAGCAGCGGCAGGAACAACAACAACAGCAACAACGAGAACAGAAGGCAGGGAAACGAGAAGGATGAGCAACGGGGCCCACGTAGGCGGAGCTCGAGCTTTGTGGATCGGTTTCGCCGCTCCCGTTCGTATTGGTCGTCCTGGCGCGGCTTGGCGAGGACTTCCGAGACCGAGATCGAGATCGTCTTCCGTCAGCCACGTGATCGCCGATTGTTTCCTCTTCGATCCTCTCCTCCTCGCGACTCCCCTTCTTGCTTCACGTGAAATCCTCTGTGTCGTACTCGCCGCTTCTCTCTCTTCCTTCTTCTGTCTCTCCCCATGACCCCCTCTTGCTGTTCCTTTTCGTTCATCCTCCTCGCCGTCGTTGTCGTCGTCGTCGTCGTCGTCGTCGTCGACGTCCTACCCGCTGCCTCTCAGACCTCCGGCTCCACTACCGCTGAACTAAGATTTATGCCTGCCGCCAGTTGAGACGTTTGCGCGAAGAGATTGGACGAGATACAGGGGAGGGTTGCTACGCCGTGTGCACCGAAGAGACACCGCCGGTAACTGGACGATGATAGTGAAATATGTAGGGGCTCTCCTCGCCGGGAATCGCTCCCGTACACCTGTAACGCTTTGTAATCGAACCAGAAGCTCAGTTTTCGTGTCGTATCGTACCGCTGACGAAGGACCTGCGGTACCTCTGCCGCGTTCACCGACCTGGACGCGACACTGTGTTTCATCTGACAATGGGCGGCTGTTTCAACTTTTATGCTAACCATATTCAAGTTTAGTCTTTGTAACTATACAACTATTCGAGCTACACCTTATGGTGTATGAATCTCATTGGAGTTTGTTAGGAGAGAGACGTAATTATTATTATATTATGTACCGATACATTGAAATTAGAGTCTTATTAACCCCTTACACTGTAATAACGAGTCAGACTTGTGACGAACGTTTCGTGCACGATTCGATAAATATGGCTACCAATTATTTCTATTAAATCGAAACAAAATTTGAATCCCCTGTCATCGAAATCTGGGAATGAACGTAAATGAGGACAACCGGGACACTAGAATCATCTTATGGCATCAAGGAAGTCGTAATCAAAGTAGCTCTGAAAGGCGTAATAGTGCAAGGGGTTAATTTCGATAGCATGTAGCTGTTAGGAATTCTCTTTGTAAAACTTTGAAGGAAACGACTATCATCATCAATGTAGCCTAATCTCTTCTATTTCCTACGAAGCAGGAAGCTGACTAACTAGATTAATAATTAATCGGCACATCTGAACGGATCTAGTCTCTTCACAGGGCAGATCATGATTTATTTACGTATCAGAGGTGTAATCACGCTAAAGATATCGTTACCAGAGAAAATTGTGTCAGAAACGATTAAAGTAAACGTGAATTTAATCCGATGCTCGAACGATACCCCGATACCTTGGCTCTCCGTCTTGCTCGGGTTGCCGTCATCTCTGACGCGAGGGGGCTACTAGAAAATATTAAAGGATTATGTACGATCGCCCTCGGCGACGCGTTTCCGTTTAATTTCACTTTACTACTGTAAAATTGCCCGGCAATAACGAAAATGAAACCGTTCCGACGGGACCCACTAATAACGGTGATTTGTCTCGTTTCTTTGCGGCACTGCGAAACCTTTCCTGACCGGTTGTCGGTTTCTGGATTCCATCCTTCGCTAGAAACCGTTTCGCCCTCGATAAACGCCTTTCGGGCAAGAGCCGTTTATTAAAAGCCCCGACGTGGAATGACTTTTACTTAGCATCATCGTTCCATCAACCGGATCGAAATTTAACTTAACGTCGCATCCGTTTACTTAACCTTTAACCGGACGACCAATTACTGTCAGTGGTTGTTTCGGTAAATATTGCATATTTTCAAATTGGCGGGATAATCGACAAGTAAATTTACATCGAGGCACCGCAGACTTGGCGAGATAACAGAAGATTGTTTGAATTTTAAAATAATTACATTAACGTGTATTAATGATAATTTGTTTGGAGTTGTATGGGATCGCCGCGGCTACCATAATTTGGTTACGAGTTAATAATGTTTTTAAGAACCGACGATTATAACAACCAAACATTTCTTACCGTAATTTTCAATAATGATCAATTTCAATAAATCTTGAGTGAAATTCTTTAGAGATTATTCCACTCTTACATTTAAATTTTTACATTTTGTTTCTGTATGTACTTAAAGGTATGATAAAAGGTAATATCTATACGTACGTATAATTGTATCTTATGGATACCAATTGAGCCTCCCTTAAGCAAACCATACACAGTTCCACAATTAAGTTATAGCAAACTTTCAAATTGTTATACGTTCACAACCGCGGTATAGAAATTTGCATGCAAATGTTAAATAGAAAGTGTTTCGAGTCGAGTACCGTAGAAATACGATGAAACTCATTTCGCAGAACTTTACACCATATACTTCAAGCTCCCATTGCTGGTGAAGCACGCGGTGATTGAACAATCGTGCAGAATGTTCCAGTACGTTCCGGAACGCTTCGAAAAATCCTGCGAAGTAACATTAAACGTGTCCGTAACAATACTACCACGCGATGAAAAGCGAGCAGGCCTTCTGTAACGAGTTTGCAGCGCGGAGAGACCGGCGAAGATCCATCAGCGTTCGCCTCTCGTCACACGAAACGGACACCATTTTCATTAAGATCGGCCCCCCCGGTTACCACTTTTCCTCTCTGTGCGCCGCGCGTAACGAGCTGCCCGTTACTCGAGCGGATATTAAATCAGTTCCGCGGTAAATAACGCGTCCACCCTTCGTTTTCCTTTTCCCGTCCGGCACTGCCAGTCTCTCTATCCGTTCATCGATCTCTTTCCCTCCCGGTATCTGTATCTAGAATCGGCCGTTAAGCTCGGTCTCGTTCGTTTCGTCGCTAATTATTTTAATTGGCCGGCGCACATTCAAAAGAGATACCCGGAACGAAGGTGGAAGGTTCCCCAGCGGCGAGTCTGCTTCGATTACCGATCGGTTCTCTTCTTTCCGTTCGGTCTCCCCTGTTTTATTCCTGCGCTGCCCGTTTCCTTTCTCTTTCTTATTCTCTCCCCGTCTCTCTTCCTCCCTCTCTCTCTCTCTCTCTCTCTCTGTTTGCCACGAATTCGCTCGTTAGCATATTGATTGGCGATGACGGGACCGCGCTGCGGTGGTCCCCCGAGAGAAAATTAAATGGAATCGCGAATTAATATCGCCGTTCGAGACAACGCGGTCCCGATAACCGATCGGGTCAGATGCATGCCTTCGTGTGGAGTTAGACGGACCGACCCGGGGTATGCCGGGATACTCGGGTAATATTTAAAGAACAAGGAGATGCTAGTTCGGAGATAGACGGAAAGATAATACCACGATTCTCCCAACGGTTTGCAGGAGAACCGTGGAAACTTCTGGCACCGGACGGGGAATATGTGCATGAGAATCGGAGTTGTGTGTTCTTACTCTTGTTGATAGGAGTGTATGTATGAAATCATAGTTTCTTCAGGTTTGCTTCGTAACGTCTGTGACTTCGATTCTATTCAGAAGTCACCGAACTATTACATATACTATTTATTTTAGATATAAGAGTATTTATTCCAAGTTAATCATTCACATGCGGGAGTACACCTTTTAGTACATATAAATAATAGCATAAATCGCAGATATATGGATAAATATATGTACATACGTTTAGCAAGAATATGATAGAATGATCAGGTTACATCTGCAATGAGGAAGAAAGAAGTCAAATGAACTGGAATCATTATTGACACTGTTAATGATCCTATTAATGCAATTCGTCGATGTTAGCATTGGAGAAGGGTATGACAATTTTGAATACGGCTGCAACACGTACTTAAAATATAGTATTGTACTTAACAATATACTTAAAAAAGTCTCAACTGTTTTCGGGAGTTCGGCACATGAGATGCATCTATTTAATAGCCTATGTGCGAATGAAAGGTTAAGCATCGAGCATATTTGTTCTAATGTTAAAGAAAATATTAATCATCGAGCATCTTTGTTCTAATGTTAAAGAAAATATATATAGCAAGTTATATATAGAAATTTCTACACAGCAAACTCTGGAAGATCGACAAATTGTGCTCCATTTACAACGTCGAAAAGGAAGAAATCCTAGAAAACGAGCAGAAAGGGGGGGAAAAGTTTCGGAGTATCCGCATAGATAGGAAACGTCTGAATTTTCTGGAGAACGTACGAGGGTCGGTGGGTACCGTGAATATCAAGCGCATTCTTCGGGAAGGTAGTTTCCATTCTACACCGGTTTACAAAATGGCCCGGGTCGGTTTCGCTGAAAAATCCGGGGACAGGTCCCGGCGTAATCTAAAAGTCTCGATCGACGCACGAGCTTGAATCCTAATTACTCGTCCCGATGTCAGGGATCGCTCGGTCGGATCTAAATCAGCGGTGGTCGATTAAAGACGACCACGGAGTCGTCTCGCACAGGGGACGACGGGGCTAAAGAAATAGGAAGACGGCGAGAGGGTACGACGAGGGAGACGTGGACGAAGGCGAGAGGGACGGGTGAAAACCGGCGAACCACCTTTAGGCTTCGTTAGTCAGCCAGTGACTTATCAAAGGGCAGGCCTCGGCCGATACAATGGCTGAAAATCCTGCGCGTTGTTGCATGTAAAAGATGGCCCCGGCTGTCTCGTAATTTACGGAGGACCGGCACAGTCTGTTTCTACTTTGACAGGCAGCGCTGCTCTATACGTAAATCTGGGCGCTGCGAACTTCGACGCTCTTACGTTTCGACAGGGACTGCCGGACAGTAATCGATTACAAAAGGACGGGACACGAGTCCCTTCGTCGTCCCCTTTCTCAAATTTCGTCGGAAGGCGTTCGCGCAACGGGAAGGTATCGATACGGAGACGATAGGAAAATGGGATGGGTACCTTCCGAAAAATTGGTACAGAGTTCCAAATAACGATTGAATTATTATTATTATTTCTTCCTCAAAAGGAGAGGATCATGGTGCACAAGCGCTTCTGTAGTTAGTTACAATCTACGAGCTGCCACGTTCTCCCTTCTTCTAGACGGCCATTCAATTATCTCCACCACGGAACTTGGTTACGCGTCATACAGAAATCATTTATTTATTTGTTCAATATTTAACTTGCGTATATTCTCGTATAACTACGGATATCGACAGCGCCGAGCTCATCACTTTTCAAATGTGAATGTTGAAGGACAAAGAAAAATTCGCTGGTATCATTAGGGAAATCGCAGCCAATGTATCAGCCATCCACCGCGTTGGTAATAGCAGTTATTAGTGGTATCTGCGAACGATTTATCCCACGCAACCTCGACCGAAAATTTGCCCGCGGACAGTCCATGTATCCAAACCAGGAACGACAGGAACTGCTGTCAGCGGCGGGGGCCGCGATTCCAGATCGGTTTCTGGACGTTAGGGTATCCTAGACCGAACGACGTTGACAGGCGAAACTGGCCGGTGCGGCAGGGATCGGAGCGGAGCGATCGCGACGCGACGTCGTTTATTTTGGCGAACGCTTAAAACATTGTCCTGTTGAAGGACTGCTGCCGCTCTCCCGGCGAAACCTGACTCGCGTTCGGAACGGCGCGGCGGCCCGGGGACGGCGTTTCATTTATTCAAAGTAAGTTATTGCGATCGCCACGGCCACTATATTACCGACCAAAGACTCCTCCCTCCTCCCCGTCCATTTCTCTTTCGCCGTTTCCGTCTCCGTCGCGTAACCGCCGATCCGGCCGCCTCCTCTCGCCTCCTCTCTTCCTCCTCTCTTCCTCCTCCTCCTCCTCCTCCTCCTCCTCCCGGCTCCTCTCGTGCCGGCCTCTCTTGGTCCCGATTTCCAGGTAAGATATTCATCTAATTCCCCCCGATTAGCTGGCCGCGGACGACCGAATGGCAATCCGGAGTGCCTATATAAGCTTTTCAACCGTTCGGACAGCTACCACTAACTTCTACCGGGCTCGACAATCCGTTATATCGCGCTCGCGCGGGCACGGCCACGGCGACACCGTGGCGACATGTTCTAGGACGAAGGACCCTTGCCTCGACGATGGATGCCCGTCTCTCTGGACACGCTTCGTTAAAAGAACCACTTTCGTCTCGCTTTCCCCCTTGTTGATTGACTGATTTGTCCTCGCAGCTTGTAATTTCTCCTCGTCGCTGGCCCATGATGATGCGTTGATTCTTCTCAGGTCGGACTCTCCAGAGGTTCCGTTTCTGACCAGTTCGCATATCTTTAGGAGGAAGAATTGTTCGTAATGATTACGGGAAACGGATAACCGAGTCTTGTCGACTTCTAATTTATCAAGTATCTTCATATTTTTTTGGACGTTACGGAGGCGACTTGCTGAAGTCGGTCTTGCCTCTAAGTTGTCAACGCCTGTCCTGAGAAAGGCACATGTTTGTCGTATTTCTGGCGGTGTTAGCCCTTTGAATTCAAGTGCAGACGGAATCTAGTTCTATTTAATTAATGTTAAAATATCACATGTGGCATTAGTAAATGCACTTATTTTCGTATGATTTGATGACGTGAACGTTATCATTTTTATTTCCTGAATTCCAGGGCAATTTGTACGGTCGTTTTAATTGCATATATTGCTTAAGTATGAATTTTAACCTCTTTGCAGACTTCTGTAGTAGCTCTTTTATCTCATCTATCGCTGAGGTTCGTGGCTAGACTGCGGATATCATGCATTTGTGAGAAAAATGGTAACATGAAACACAAAATAGGAAGAGCATTAACCAGACGAACGTAGCATGCTATTTCTAAAGGAATTAGAATTATGAAGACAAGAAGTACATTCTTATCCAATTCCTATCTCTTGAAATTGATGATGGAAGCTTTTATGTTGCATAGAGGTCCGCGATCTATCCGAGACTTATCTTAACATTTTAATCATCTCCTTTATCTTAGTCACTGGTACAGGCTGCTAGACTAAGTCTACTAATTCTTTTAAAATGTTATTTGTTTTATATAACTAAGGGTTTTCATCACCAAATAGATCATTCGAGTATAAAGTAAATTGGGTCCTAAATTAAGGTGCTGGCCCGTATTCGGCAGATCCATTCGGTAAAGCCATCTAAACTGAAAATTAGAAGATCGAAAGTGTATCCTGCTTACTCAGTCCAAGCCCTTTAATGAGAGTTTTGTCCCGAATTCGGATGATTTTGTGGTACAAGGGTTATCATGTGGTCCTCGGCGTAAACGGAGAAGCAACACGCGGCGCGCCGGACAGAAGATAGTCGCCTTTCCGTCGCCTAGACGGAACCTCGCGGATCCGGTCGCTCAGTATGCCAGTGAGCGTCGGAGGAGGGCCCCTGGGAAATTTCTTGACAACGGCTGCCGTGGCGCGCGGCTCGGTTCGGGCTCGGCTCGGCGCGGCGCGTCGCGCAACGTGGGAACAATTTGCAAGCCCGCGCCACGGTTCCGAGCCACGGTTCGTAACATTCCTAAGCTGAACGGTAAACGGTTATTCGGGACGCGTCCTCGTACGTGCATGTACGGGGAGAGAGAGAGAGAGAGAGAGCGAGAGAGAGAAGAGCCGGCCGGGCTCTCCGTATCCCGTGACGCCGAAGACGCCGGCTGGAATTCCGGAATTCGTCGCTGCGGAATTCCATTCCCTCTTCGCCCGTCTCCGCGTTCCTTTTCGCCTCCCGCCGCGGATGACGCTCCTCTCTTTTGTCCGCGCCTCGACTTACGGAACTACGCTGACGTACTCGGAAGAAGAATTTTCGGCCTGTCCCTTGCCACCCTGCTGCCTCCCTCCTTCCCTCTCCTCCCTCCCCCTCGCAGGTCCCGCGAAACGCCAAGCCATTTCATTCGGAATTTCGCGCGATCCCGTGGCGAGGAGGTTCGCGGGCCCATTATGTGTCAGGATTCTCGTTAAGAGGATGCTCTAGGCTTCGCAGGATCTTAACCAGTCACCTCGTTCTCACGTGTGCACACTCGTCACGAAAAAGTGGCAATATTTTGCGTCATGACGAGTATACTCGTCGTGTATAAAAATTTGCTGAGTAAATTGCAATTTTAGTAAACACTAGAACGTGTTCGTAAAATTTAAGATTTTTAATCATTGGAAGACAAGATGATGTAGTCTGGAGTTAGGTGATGCTCTCATCGTCGCTTAATTTTTGCGATGACGATACGAGCACTGCTTAGATAGTCAAAGTTGATGACACCGTGGAAAGTGTGTTTTCAGGATAGCAAACATGAGAGATACCTTTGCATTCGCAGACTTTTCGCATCTTTTTTTAGTAAATGCAACCACGATGCAACCACGATATTAACTATAAATGATATACAATATTCAAAGAATCAAATATGATTTTAACTCCTTATACAAGATTCATGTCAACCCTACGCGCTGGTCAAAATGACTGGTTCCATATTTTTCTCTTAAAACTGCTCATTATAGAATATCAATAATAGAACTATCTTTTGAATTTGAGCATGCTGTATGATAAAAGTGACGAAATGTTTGTAGAAATTCAGTCTTCTTATTCTTATAAAGAAACACACGTTGATTATTATTAGTGTCTGATAGATTTGCTGCTAAGTTTGAAGAATGAACGTGCCAGGCAGGCCAAACTAATCGAATTCACATTTTTATTCTAAAATTGCAGACATTGCAACAATTCCTTCACAATTAATAGCTGAATAAATTTCTTAATTAAGCATACAGTACAACAAGAACGGTGCGAGATCAAAATAAAATCAGTCTCAACATTCTTATAAATGAACACTAGTATTCAATTTGATTAGATCTATCGTTAAAGTGAAACCGCGACGAAGAGATTGAAAATGGCATTTCTGTCTCGGCTTGAAATTCGATTTCAGAGGATACGGGACCTTTCGTCGGACAGCGTAATAAGGGTCTTCAAGGCTGAATACCGACTTCAACGTAGCCCGCGTTACCACTAAATTTATCGCATTTGCTCCATCGCGGAGGATACGATCTCTGATTTATCTATGTTCGAAGAAGAGGAGCCGGGCTCGCGTTTAGTCGCGCAAACATAAGGGGAACGGGAAGGAGGACTGAGATGTCGTTCCCGAGGCGGGGAATTGTAAACGTCTACGGGAGTGACACGCGTATTTCGAGTACGCGGCAACAAAATCCCATCGGTTCTATTTGCGGTGCGCCTCGGTGATGTTTCACATTGACGGGTCGACGAGTCTCTCTCGTCGCTTGGCGCGCTGAATCTTCATAGCCACGAAAACTTGAGCCCCTTTTTTGCGATCGGGACGCCCCTGCTGGAGATTCGCGCGATGTACCGCCGCGGATCCTCGTAAATTCTCGACCCGTCGTAAAAGGTATGGTTCTCCGGTGCCGTGAGGTCTTCCTTGCTCCGGAAGATGGAGGAAGTAACATTTTTGTTGCTGCAATTTTGGTAAACAAAAATTTGGCTCCGACGATTCAGTAAATTGTCCTTAGAAGAAGCTTAACCCCTTGCACTATGACTCCTTTCACACTGTCTTCATTAGCACTTAGTTGTCCCTAATATTTTTCTTAATAGAACAAGGTAATTTTTGTTTCTTGTATTGCCTTTATTTAATTCCGTTCCTAGACTTTAATAACAAAGAAATTAATTTTGATTTCAATTAAGAAGAAATTAATAATATTCATACTTAGCAGATGTTACATGGAATCTTTATCACGAGTCTGACTCGTTCTTATAGTGCAAGGGATTAAGCACCCTGCACAGAATGTTTTTTGGTATAAATCATTAGCTGAAATTAACTGAAATAAAATTCTAAAACATTCTGTTTGTAATTTATAATTTATTTACTAATCTCTATAAAATTTTACAACAGTACAATGATTGTTACTTCAGTTCAATTTTGTATGATAAAATTACAATTTCAGCAAAATATACTCCAAATTGGTGATGCGTATACTAGAAAAATCTTTCAAATGCCAAATTAATCGTTATGTGATTCGAATAGCGGTGTTTAGAAGGGTATTAGAGCGAGCGGATAAGTCACGCGCTTGTTACAATCACAGCGAGGTCCGGAATCCCATCACCTGGCGACGAATCGAAAAGGGGGTGTAGACTCGGTTCGCCCCGAGGGGGTTGGGGCCGATTATTTCGAGAGAACCGACCAACCAAGGCAATCATAGGCTCGTTATGGGGCTCGCGCGGGAAGCCATGGTGAACTCACGGTTCTGTGCATCCGCTGGTGTGAGTGACAGATAATGCACACCACCTGCGCGGCCATCGTTTACCTCTGTGTACGCGGTTAGTTCGGTCAAGATGGCGATCGTCAGGGCTCTCGTGCCCGGCCCGTGTACATTATAGCCTGCGTGTAACTGTCTTGTTACGCGAAAAGTAACGCACAAATAATCATGTTTTATCGTGACCCCGCGCGGAACACCGCTGCCCCTTGAACTTTAATTAAAAGACGGTCCTGTTCGCCGAACGGCCGTTAAATTAAATTTAATCCGGCGTAAGCACGAGGAATTTACGACGATGCCTACCCGAAGGAGAAAGTATGAAGCATTATCCGTCGACGATCAGTCTCGTTCTTCTATCACGTTAGCGATTTCATGCGCGTTCGTACGCAAGCAATTTCATTTTTTAATATCTCCGCGTCGTTCTTATTCACAGCGAAGAGGGTTATTCCTTTTCGATTATCTCCATTCGTTTTCTTAAATTCAGCGTTGCCCGAACTGTTGGCAAAATTGGGTTACGCTGCGAGATTTGATAAATTTTTGTTCCGAAGGTTGAGAGAAATCCACAAGGCACAACCGGCAAGAAGTTTTTCAAGCGCTTTCCAAGGCGACGAGCCGAATGGTTGGACCTATATCGATCACGCGACCAGTCACGCGAACATTGGGTGGGGTTCTCGAGAAAAGTGCGCTTTGTACTCGGCGCGACGCGTCGTTACCGTGCCTCGAATTGTTCCTTTAACCCGGCGATCATTATTGCGGCTGCGCGAGGTGAAACCGATGTCGATGGAAACGACAGACTCTTGGTATCGCGACGCCCACGCGGTTGAACGTTCGCGAACGGTTGGAACGAATCATGGTGACCCAGTAAGAAACTCCTGGGAACGATGACTGGGTGAATTCTGGCGATCGAGAGAAGGAGGGTTTGAAAAAACAACTAGTCAGGGGAAGATATTTTATTGTCTTTTTTATCGATTCTGGAATGCAGGATTCTTGGGTACACCTTTTTGTTCCAGCCACTTATTTTCACTGTTGCTTCGCAGACCTATTCTGTTCAAGCAAAACAGTGTTTAAGATTGTACATCATCATTTTGTTGGAGGATCGTCATTTTGTGCTGAGGAACACTGTAATTATCGCGAGTTTGGAGATAGAAGTACGGAGACTGGTTTGTTTGGCACTAAATCTACTATGGTGGTCAAATGATCGATTTTACATTTCTCATTTTAAAATTGCTGGAAATGTAGAGACACTGCAGTAGGACATAATTAAATAAATTTCTTAAGTCGAACGTACATAATAAAAATGGATGAAATAACTGACGTATTTTTGTTCTTGTAAAACATGAAATACATTTTTAGCGCTGGTAGGTTTAGTGTTAAAATATCAGAAAAATTAAATGTAGGCGACAAGCTAACCAAATGTGTACAATAATAATGATAATAATACGGTATAAAATTAAAAAATTAACATATACCGACAAAGTGTAAATATCTGAGCTGGTTTTATATTTAGAAATAATTGTTTTAGGTAAAATAAGAGACTGATATATCATCGAACACAATAAAATATAGTAAAATATCATATTTATTATCTTGATTCCATATTTTATTTATTTACCCAAGAAGCAACGATACTACTGAAGTTATGTATACTAATATTACGCGTCCGTAGAAATCTACCCTGCTAAAGTCGTCGAGGGTTAAACGTCTTGACGAACCCTCCGTCTTTGACGAGTAGATTCGTCATAATACAAAACGTAGTCATTTCTCCACGATGAGTACACTCGTCAAAAACAGCTGGCTGGTTAGTTATTTATTATGTATTTAAACGAAATACAAAGAAAATCATATACAGTAACTTACACGCTTTACAAAGAGATTGCAACAGCTAACTGGTTAACAGATAGCATTGCTCAGCAAAATATCACGGTTTTACCATACCATCTACCATTCCCCTGTAAACTCACCTACGGCCTAGGAACAGCTAAAATCCCGATGTAGCCATTCGAGAAGTGCGGGCTGACAATTACCGTCGCGCAACAACCCCTCGCTGTCAGTAGCCGACAGTGACCGCTGTCCAGCCGTTAAAAGAACTTTATCACCGGCATTCCATGACTTATCGCGGCACGTGCGTGCCCGTAGAAAGTAACACTTAATGGTCCGGCATTGCTTCATAAATCCGCCGCTTTTTCATCAGTATCCGGCTGGCGTAATTTCGTGGGCCCGAGGAAGAGAGAGAAAAAGAGACCGGTGGAGCGAGCGGGCAGAGCGGAAACTCGGCGAGAAGAAAAATTTGGGCAGATGCTCGTTCGCGGGCCGTCGCATTCGCGGGGACCGATAGACGGTGAAGGAAAAGAGAGGAAAGAGAGGGAGAGAGAGGGAGTACGAGGAACGCGGGGAGGCGGCAGATACGAAAGGGAAAAGAACACAGCGAGCGGGATGGAATGGGGGTGTGGGATGGGGGCCGCGAGCGTAAGTAACGAGTTCAGAATTTCATTAGCGGACGGGCGGCGAGATTATTTTAAAGAGATACGGAATTACCTGATTAGGAGGGAAAAAGTCATTAACTCAGGCGAAACTAATTAACGCTAGGCCCGAGAACGGCTCCTCTTCTACGTGGAAGGGCGCAGCCCTTGGCTCCACGCGGCCGCAAGTCTTTCTCGCTTCTTCCTCTCCGCCTTTTTCTGCTTCCTACCGCTCGGATGCTTCTTTACGGGATTATCCTCCTCGCGAGGAGATCGATCCGTTGGTATGTAAGCCGCGGCCGAAGTAACTGGGAGCGGAATGAAAGGGCAAGCTCGATTTTTTGAGCGCGGAAGAGCTGGCCGCCGACCGTGGACGCTGCTTGCTGTCGGCCGGCTTCGTCGCTGGATCGAATCCCTTGCCTTGCGATTTATTTTACAACTGTGCAATCTGAAGTTGTCGCTGATGATGTGCTCGCATGCAGAAGGGTTTCTGCGTTCGTCGTGGGCGCGCATTTATCCTGGCCGGGGATATTAATAATAAGGGGGGAGAGGTTCATTGTGGCCACCGAGGAAAGAATAAGACAAGTTGGAGTCGATATCCTGCGACAAGGAATTAATATACGATAATGAAGATATAGATCTATTCTATTGCATTTATCAGCGAAAATAGCTTTCGCGTTTCGTTATGTATATGGTATCACGGTATTTGCGTGGTAAGCGTTAGGGCTGTATTAATAAAGGGCGTTGGAAAAGAGTGGGACACGAGTGTACAAATAAATTCATATGTTGCTCTCTGTCTATTTTTCTAATCTCACAAATGAGCAAGAACAATTACACTGAGATCCTTAATTGAAAATTCTATGGAATCCAGAACAAAATCGATAGAACCGAAACAGACGAAAAATGGAAATGCAGGTGGCTGTAGTTTCTCCAGGTGAAAAAAGTAAGAGGATCGCTAGTCGCTTACAAATTGAGTTGTTTGGTTCCGATGTCCCAAAGTAATGATCTACGTAACAACACCGGTAACGAGTCCATTATTGTAATACTTTCGGCCCGTTCTTGCCGGAGGTTGCAAATTCGTGGATACCCGCATTAACATTCCGCGGGCTTGTATTATGCATGCCCATATCTCAGAAAGCGCAAAAATCATTTGCATTTTTTCCAATTCCCTTGGATCTCTTCGGCGTGTGGTAGGCTTAAAAGCCGCCTTAATGAACGCGGACGTTAGGAATGTGGGTGGAGCTTCGGGGCGAATCTAGAATGCTGGCAGCCACTCCCAACAAAATTGCAAGCAGAAAATACACACGGCCGGAAGTGTACAAGTTTATTAACTTCAACAGCACTGGCCGGCCGCGATAAGATCACGGCCGATCTCTCCGCAGCCTTACATTCTCGAACGGAACGAGAAGGAGATTGGCGTTCCAGCCGAAGTACCAAGCCGCGCGGCGAGTCACGCGTCGATGTCCAAGTCGTACACATTGCGCATAAAAAGCATCGGCACACCATCATCAAACACGGGAGCTACGGGCCCCTGCTTTATTACTTCCCGATTAGTTAGATAATCGGGAAATTAAGCCGCCCTAAGCACACGGCCCGACGATCCAATTAGCAACAAAACAAACACGTTCCGCCGGCGTTCAGCAATTAGCGTATCAACGGGAGCGGCCAGATGCAGATTTTTCGATCGAGATCCACGGATGACCTGACTCGGTTGCCGGGACAATGCACGCTGATCCGAATGCGCCGCTCTGCAGGACGGAAGCCGCTCGTGCGGCTCGCTAATTATTGTCTTCCTAGAGGATGGAAAAGTTTCCGCGGGATATCGCGAACGTGTTAACGCCTGAGAAAGACTTCATCGGTGCCGGGCGACGAGGTGAGAATATAATTAACCCGCCGCTGAGTAGACAGCATTATCCTGAGCACGCCGATTCATAACCGTAACAAGATTACCGGCGTGCAACCCTCCCGTCCGGCTTTTATTGTTTACACTTCCCTTCTTACCCGGCCACGGCCCGGCATCCACTTCCTTTTGTCTTCGGCACACGCTCCGCGCCTTGTCTTCGCTCCGCCGGGACCTGGAATCGAGGTGTGAATTAAGAGATACGATCGTGGGATCCTGTGTTTCACTTATGAGCCCGACAGCGTTGCATACGCTCATCCACCGGACGATTTTCGCGCGTAAACGAAGAAGGCGCGAGCACTAATTGCACGGATTAAACGGATTACCGATCTCCGTAATGATTGCGAACTTATGATTTACGAAAGACCGTTAACGTCAACCATTCTCACTTTCTCTTCATAAAATTATTCGGAAATATTAACACGATAAGAATTTTCTTACAAGTGTCTAATAATTATCGTATAGATAAAATTAATAGGTTCCGCTTTGATACGTCATTAGTAACAGAGAAAATCGATGGTACGTAGGACTGGAAATTCCGGTTTGTTAACGAGTTACATTTGTGTCCAAAAGACGGTAATTCAACGAATACTGAAAAGATATTTTAGAAATGGAATCAAGTGTGTCGGATAAACAACCTTTCCAACGAGAAAGATATCTATGGATAGATATCTCCCTTGTCAATATTCAGAAAATTTTCCTAGCGAGAATACTTACATTAAATGGATAATTTATACAAGTCTAGAAGAGCGATCAAATTATAAAAAAGAAGCCATGCATAACAAGACGGAATATTAAGCAACAAGATGAACAACCCAATCATAAGGTTATGTGATCCTATATCGTAGATTAAGCTGCGAGAGAATTCATCTGCATCGATAGCGCTCCTTAACAAGCCAACGAAACAGGTACAGAAAGAGTTGCGAGATCGCGCTGGATAGCCGTTTGCCGCGGATTAAGCCCCATAAATTTTTGCGAACAATACAGTTATTAACGCGACCACCATGGTTATAGTAAGACGCGTTTTCACGCTGCTCCAAGGACGGTCCGATAAAACACGACGTCGTGAACAATAAGGCACGCATTGCAACAACCGTTTCGTCGTTACATATTTATTCGTACGCGGAGGCAACGATCCCTTCATAATCCTTCGACCAGTCGCATCCGTTTCAAATAAATATCTGCTATCTGATCGAAAAACGACTGCTACCATTGCCACGGGACGCGTGTAATTCGCTAATTAAATAAAGATATGGGCCACCGATGCAGCCGGCGCGCGTTGTGTTCATCGCTCGCTCGGGCTCGGGCTCGAGCTCGGGAACGAACCGCGTCCAACAGCTACCGACTCGCCACCGATAGTGTTGTAACTGGCTGCCATGACACGTACCGCCGCCATGATTTGCCTACTCCCGGAAGCACCGGCTTACGTCCATTTACAACGTAAATGGGCTTCAGGCCTGTAATTAGATCGATACTGCGGGCATCTCGTTAAAAAGTAGTCTAGACTGTTGCGCCTGATGGACTGACAAGGCTCGCCGGCGAGCAAAATTACTGACCAATTACATAAATGTAGCTTACGATTGAATTAGTACTTTCTAATTGGTCCGGTTGTAACTGGTTTTATTTTATCAAATTAGCGGCCGCGTTATAATAATGCCGCGCTCATGTAAACGTTCTATACAATCGCGTTAAACGTCCTGTCCCGCTGCGAAATATTTCCTCATCGTTCGTCTTTCGTTCCTTGGTCTCCTAATTGATTCGATTCCTCGGTAATAGATCGGCCGTCCACGCGCCGTTGCAAATATCTCGGATTAATAAAATCGTCGAAGGGCGAACGTCTCTTTGCCAGCCCGAAGGCAGCCCGACGCCGGCACGGCCTGTGCAACGTCCGAGGACAGTGCAATCATTGGCTTGTTCGCCGAACTTTATGGCGCTGAAAAAGCAGTAATGATTTTGTCGTTCTTATCGCGATCAGCTGGCTGTATTTTCCTCCGCCGGGATCCGCACGACGGACGCTAATTGTACAAAGACATAATGAACCGGGCGGCCGGGGCCCGGCGTATCGCCGCGTGTTCGTTAACGCCGTGAAAAGAACGGTTTTACGAGAGGCAATTATTGCGTTAATAATTTACCGCGACTGAAATATTCATAGAACGATGCCAGGCCGGTGTAGACGGCGCGCGGATACACGGCAAGGTGGATGCCGAAGGAGGTGCGTGAAAGGGGATGGTCTTGCTTTCGCGTATCAGCTTGTGTTACAGACTTTACGCCCCTTTCAGGTTATTATGCCGCGTAGATTATATTTTTCTAGTCAGACTTTCATCGCGGTCGGAATGTACGGCCGATGTTTCCATAGGATACGGTGGTTACAACGCTCCGGTAATACTTCAGGGAACAATTTATCTTCCCGACGGTCTCAGGGAATTTTATCGTCAGGATGCGTCGCGGAGTCGAGCTTAAAAAATTGGATTCAAAATTACCCGCGATGTACTAGATTCGTATTTTTACCACAATTTGTTTCGCATCTGCTGCGAACGTAAACCGAAATTTACATTGTGTAAAAAGGGCACTGGAAATTTCTTACTCTATAGCCACGTAGTACCTGTTTTGAAATAACTTATTTTTATGAAAGTAACCAGCGCTGTAGCAATATTTTCATTTTTGCATTTCTAACCAAATTTCTTAAGTCGACTTCTCGTGACTCTACTAATTCATGAAACGCATTCTAACTGGAGATGAAACACGGGTTTATGAGTTGTATGCAACATGTCAACGATCTTCAGAATGTGTCATCGAAACGAACGAAACCCAAAGACTGCGTCATCGATGTCATGCTCACAGTGTCCTTCGATTATCGTGCTTTAAATAAAGAATATTGCGCAAAAGTATTACGCGACCTGTTTTGAATGTGACAGAATCAATTTTGATGAACAAAGAAGTGGCCAGCACTTTATTTAAAATTCTCAGTACTTTTCTACATAATGTAGCTTAATATTATTATCACCTGTAGTTAAAATTCGGTTCAAGACCATTCGAGAACAGAATTTTAATTATACTGTTTTCAGCGCTGAGATTTTTCGAAAGAAATTCATTCACTGTTGAAACAGAATGTCCCCGGAGCCAGCCCGCGAGCCAGCTACTGATCATCAGCTGCGCGTGTCCGCTAAGCGGGAAAATTTTCAGAATCTCTTCAGCTACGCTCCCATAAAGTTGCGCCGACTAAAGCCGGCGACAAAAATCCTCGGAGTTATGGGTGCACCGTTTTAACGCGCGAGCATGCACCGCGTTTTTAGCCGTTCGTGAAAGCTCGAGAGGGTTGTTCTCCCCTCTGCACCCGGCCCCGCGTTCTCCGCGCTTTTTCTTTGTTCCTGTCTATTCCGCGCCTCCCATTTTCCTACGGCGCTCGCCCCCGTCCTCGCGTACCCACCCGCACCCCCGTACACGCTATTCCCATGCATATTTGCGCGGTTCTTTACGAGATACATTTTTCCCCAACGTCATCGTCGTCTTGCTGGATATTCGGCCGGAGATACACCGTCGCCGAGGCCGGCGTGTTGCTGCTGCTCTTAACCCTCTCAATTGCATTATTGACCGTGGATCATTTCCGAAGAATGGAGGATCATAAGACAATAACCATCGCCCGAATACTTTCGTGTTCTTCGATGATTTATTCCTCTTTCCACCGGGGCACCGCGTTTCGGTTAGTGCACTTGCCTAGGATTTCCGAAGTAGGCTATAATTTTTGCGACGCTCTTGATACCCGGACAATGGCTATTCTACTCTGTACTCTTTACATAAAATACATTTTAACGTAGATTTTAGGTTATAAAGCGTATGGAAATGATTCTTGGTCGGGCAAGATTTTTCTCTGCTTTAAACTCTTTTGTGGTCAAAGGCCTGTGTTTCACTCGTGCAATTTTCATTTAGAGGACCGCGAATGTCCCATAAAATTTGAAACAGCCTTTGCCTATTATTCATCTAGTCCACTTACGACTTTTATCGATTAATATTTCAGTGTATCGCATGAATAATTCATCGACCGAGGTTGCATTTCTAATACCTATTCTGGTATAATTAACTCCCTCTCGGAAATGATTATGACATTTATTTATTCATCAGGATAACCCTTCTAGTGCAATGGAATGCAACGGTGATTTTAAGCCTGTTAGGGACTGTTCGATTATACCTATTTTTGGGAGTACGGGGTTAATACGATTAATCGTTCTATTAATACAATTTTGAGATTCGTATGTTGTGCGATGGTTTACAGAATAAAATATTGTGCGAATCAAATATTTTGACAAGATAAACAAATAAAATATCGGCAATTTTTCTCCTATTGGTAAATATTTGAATATTCGTAGTTTTAAGTAAGTTTTCATAGAAACGTGAGTTAAAGAGCACGGAACAACTATAATTCACAGTTTAGAGACCAAATGATAATACTATATTGCCGTTTATTCTCTTACCAGAAAACAGTAAAGAACTCTAAAGTGCATTAGCGTTGTTAAAAATTTTGGAAGCTCCATAAATAAGGCCCAGAATTCTGAGATTACGTTCAATAAGTTTTTCGTAACGTACTTCGAAAGATAAATTATTGAACACAGTTGGTAACAAAGCATTTAGAATATAATTACAATCTAGTTTATCGCTCCTATAACTAAATCTAACAACATGACACTTGCCTGGATCTAGGGACAATTTATTTAACAAGCATCGTACCTGAAGCCAATCCATTTTGTCGCAAATCCAAGGAACCCTTTGTCTCACGTGCCACGTAAGTACAAGAACGGCACCTCGATCTCGGTTGACAATGCAGCGTGTATTATTAATCATTAACAACATAACCAGTCGGCAATAAACATGCCGGCAGCCATGCTGGTTCACCGTGGTATTAATCGATTTCCGGTCTACGGCCGGGGAAACCGGGTCGCGGATGGAAGAAGAAGAAGACCTTTCCGCGCGGACCGAGTCACCCGTTCATTTATACGAGGCCCGATACCGACGCGACGTAACGATGATCGAGGTTCAGTCAGCGTTATGCATCGATGAGCCGGAGAATGCAACTTCATCCCGGGCCGGGGCTGGCAGTCCGGTGCATTCCGGGCCCGCGTTCCGAACCGGTTTCGCTTTACAATATAACTTACGACGGTAGAAACGAACGGTCGATAAGCTGATAAACAAATCTGTTCGCTACCGAAGGAACAATTATTCTTCGGCCGGGGCCGTGCTTCCACGATCGTTGCCGCGCGAAACGGCCTTTTAATCGCGGCAATTTGTTGCGAGCACCGTGTTCCCTCTAATTAATAAAAACGCTGGGAACCCCGGTTGAAAATCGCCGATATTCGGCGACGGTTGGGGGGCGGCGAAGGGGGGACGGGAACGAAGAGGCACGGACCATCGGAATAAACAATTTTATCCGGTCGTCGAACGGGGCCGTTCCGTAATCCGGCTACGCGGACGAGGATTAATTAAAAACGGATTAAGCGAGATCCCGCGGATTCGTGATCCCGCGGGATCACGCGCGCCGGGTAGACGCCTCGCGATTGGACATTGATTTTTGAACGGCTACCGTACGGCTAGTTTATATTTTCTATATGATCGTTGCACCCTTGTAGATGCTAATGGGCTCATTTAGAACCGTACGGTTCGTTATGCGAGTTATAAATAAGGTAATTCCCCGAGCGTTGTACGATGAAATTACCGCTCCTCGCCGGCTCCGGATTCTTCTATTCGAACGGCACGGGATACAGGCGTCCCGGAAAAATCGGCCGGTAATCTGGACGAAATCGTCGGTATTTCTCATGCTGCCGATATTGCCCGAGGAAGGGGTTCCCGTAATCCCGTACTTGATAGTCGGAACGTTTCTCGAACGAGTGCAACGCGAATCGCGGGGTTTCTTCGGTACTGGTTCACCGGCGTATAGGGAGTAACAGTTACTTGGATGACAGGCATTTTTTAAAAATTATTTATAGCTGCCGTGTAATGCCTCGCTTTTAAGGTAATGGTACTTTATGCAACGTGCGAACGTTAGGAAAAGTTTTCGGAAATTACAAATGCTGCTCTTCGGGGCGGACATTAATTTTCTGTGAAATCGATATTGAATCATGGATTTAAGCGGACGATTGTCGGTATCTAATTAATGCGTCGGATAACGGAATGGTAAACTTCGGTGAAACGCGTTCCGCGCGCGAGAGAACGAGAAATTCCGCGATCCGAGAAAACCGGATTCATATATCCCGATCGTCGTTTCCTCGAACGACAAACTAACGCGGACGAGGAAGTACACGCAACTACTGTTTCCAATCGTTAGCTCAGTCAATGGAACGAATTCTTAGCTCATTCGTTCCGCGTATTTCTTTCGCATTTTACAATTGTTAATAGTCGGTCATTTTGCTACGTTTAGCTTATTATTTCCATCGCGAGGGAACTTAATTTTCTTGGGAAGTGGAACAAGTTTCTGGGGGAAATAGAACATCTCGCTGAGCAAAGGGATACTCTGGTTTAGAAGGTAAACATTTCACCCTTTGATATTATTTAGACATAACGCAGCTTCATCATTTCTTGATTATACATTTCACTCGATATTTACATCGTTTATGTAATTTTAATGAAACTTGCTTACTCCAACGATATCCCGATAACATGACATATTTCAGTGTGCATTGCATTTCTATTCATTCGTTCATCAATGGCTGATTTTCATTTAAATAGAATAAACTTTTCATATAATGAAGACATTTAATACCGATTTATCCTGTAAATATAACCCTTTTATATCAATACTCGCATCTAAAATGAATTTACAAGTCTCAGCTAACTTTTCAGTATCCGAATAATGTTAAACACCATTTTCATGTTGCAACGAATTATATTATTACTAGTTTTAGAATCGAGTAGCCGATGTTAGCTGATTTAGCCTGAGAATTTAATGATAGGATTTGTACGAAATGGAACATAAAATATCGTACGCAGTTTGACTAATTTATCGTCGATTTAACCACGAATTCGATTGTAGTCTAAACCGAGAGGTTCCGAATCGAGCAGCTAGTATCGTCATCGTCCAACCCGTAATGCACAGTGGACCGAACGAATGATACTTATGCGTTGATGGTGTTAATAAAGAAGAAGCATCGAGTACCGGAAGAGCGGGAAGATGTCTGAAGGGGGATGAAGGCTTTGCGGAGTTCGGTGTTCGGAGTGGTATCCAGTCAGGTTTCTCGGGTCCCGATATCGGCGGCAGGCCTGGCTCGGCTCATAAGAACGCGAATCGTACGGTTCCAGATCGATACAGAGAGGGCTGCCCGAAGAAACTCGTTACCGAAGGGTACCACAAAAATACAGAAAAATCCCGGGCGACGAAAGCCGACTACGTCTGGCGGACGGTTAGGGGGTACTAAATATCCGGCCGCGTCGGCTGCACGGAACACGATGCAAGTTTACGCCCGGTCATATACGAGCCGGCGCGTGTAACAGGAAACTTACCTTAACCTCTTCACCCTGCCACACTTATTTCGTGGCCGCAGCCGTTCTCATGGTCTGGCTAGTAAGCGATTTCGAGAGACTACCGGAAGGTATATACGGGAGCGGGAACGGCAGCTTAGGGAGCCACGTGAGCACTCAGAAATAGAAGGCCGGCTCTCTCTCTCTCTCTCTCTCTCTCTCTCTCCTCTCCTCTCCTCTCCTCTCCTCTCCTCTCTTCTCCTAGCCTCGCCTAGACTCGCCTCGCCTCGCCTTGCTGTCACTGTCAACGCCTAATGAACAATATATATAAGGCGGCGAACAGCCGGCTAAGAATCCAACATGGCCACCTGCATCCCGAAGGATCGCAAGGGAATCCTGTGATTACATTCCTGGCTCTTCCCACTTGCCGCCCCGGCCGCTTCCAGGCTTCCTTCGAACCACCCTCGGCACGGCTACCATCTTCCCCGGGGCCGTTATTTCAAGGAAGCCTCCGGCGTGTCTCGAATAGTTTTAGAACATCCTTCGGTGACAGACCGAAAGACTTTTTACAGGCTAGTTTAATAACGCCGAGTTTGATTTTATATCATGCTCGACTTCCCGCAATTTTCCAAGGGGGTGAATTCCAATTTATAATTGGTCGCTCGGCTTTGGGGAAACCCTATGCCCTTTTACAGAATTAACTCCGGTCGGGATCTACTCATTTGTGTGCAATTTCGACTTCGTTCTAACTACATCAAATCACCGGTCGAAGCGTTTAAGTTAAAACTTCAATCGCATTCAGCTATTAATGTCTGTTTTCCTCTTGGTATAATTCAAGTTAGCGGAAACGGTTATTGTAGGTAACCAACAAAGGTTTTTTTAATCGAGAAAGAAATTAAATGACTGTATATATCTTGTTCGATGATCATAAAATTAATTATGCCCGAAAGCGAAGCACAGGCACAGTAATTAATCACCCCCATAGTAACCGTCTTCTCTACCCTGCTGTAAGAATGATTTTGTATTCACCTCAAGCTTCGGGAAACTCCGAATGAAATAAGAGTTCAATTATGTTGTGAGAGGTGGATGGTTTATGTTGCTTGGATAGGGAGAAACTAATCTCGTGGTCTTAGAATAATTAAAATAGTTAACATTTCTTTATTATAGTGATCTTTTGTTTACGGTGTCTAATGCACTGGCTTTAGAATTAGCTAATTAAAATAAAATTAAGAAAAGAATTAAGAAAATAGCTAATTACCATATTCCATCTTCTTTATTCTGAACCTAATAACTAAAAGATTACACGTATAACCGCGCTTGGAAATTTGGCTAATAAAAGTATTTCAGGGGACTACACAAACAGTGTTCAGGGAAGGGTTAGAAAACTGTGTTCTAGCTGTACAAGCCACTTTCGTTGCGCACTTAGATCGAATTATATCTCTGTCACAAGGGCTCGCGAGAAATCGTGCGCACGCGATAGAAACTTCTTGCACGGCGCTCGCAGCGGTGTTGGTATTCAAGGATCCATCGATCATCGTGGCATTACGATCATTTGGACGTTTCCGTCCCACGTTATATACACCGACACGCGGGATAATTTATCCTCTTGCACCTTACTTGGCCGCGGTTCTCGTCGATCGTATTTCGTTCTTAATTTTGAAATGATTCGATGCGGCTGGCCGCTAGCGTGTTTTTAACGTCGATGCGTTGTTGTTATCCGAAATATAAATCCTATATTTAGGAGGATGGAAATAGTCATTAGAATGCTTCTAACTTACTAGTTAAATTTGTCGTCTTTTCTTCACTCGATTTCCTAACATTGTAACTTGGTTTCTGTTAAGGATTTTCTTGCTGCAATCGAAAAGAGATCCGTGTAGAACGAAAGAGAAAGTCGTGTAGATTTTTTAAGAAACAAAAGTTTAATAAATTCAATTTTACATAGAGATAATTGAGCGATGATGGTGCTTATTTTTAAATTAGTCAATTTCTGACATGATAACTAGACTGTGGACTTTTATGCAAAATAAAATATCCTGCATCAATTATACAGAACAAATGTTAAATTGAAATGTATCTCTTCCTTGAATAGTTCCAATAAATTGTAAATAGTATACTGGAATTCCTACGTTCTCTTGAAATCTTTCTTCTTCTTTGATATCATCGCACCCACTATTGTCATAAATGCACAAAATCCGTAGTCTAATTATATTAATTTTTCGGATTGAAATATCGGATTTGTTTTATTCATTATTTAGTTAGTAGTTAAGAATTAGAATAAAAAGATTATAAAAA
The DNA here is from genome assembly GCF_028453695.1 of Augochlora pura. Classification (NCBI taxonomy): domain Eukaryota; kingdom Metazoa; phylum Arthropoda; class Insecta; order Hymenoptera; family Halictidae; genus Augochlora; species Augochlora pura. The sequence continues at coordinate 7,733,916 of NC_135775.1, read as the reverse complement.
GGAAAACGAAAGAGAACAAAAACTTCTTTAAGTCAGGCCTTTTTAACAAAAATTCGCAAAGTAATTTTAGCGCGAATTCTGCGTTGTTCGTGAATCGATGGTTAAGGATCCAAAAATATACTTGTTTTAATTGAAGGTAGCAGAGATAATTGAATGAAGATGGTGCATACACTTAATGGAGAGATGACGGTGTCTCGAGCCGTAAAATGTAAGAATATACTGTACGCATAGTCGAGCTAATTGATGAAATCTGCAGTTGCAATATATCCCGGAGAAAATTTATGCGTTCACTCGAGTGTGCCGATCCTCGTCAAATATTTAAATTACGATATCGTAAAATCACCGGTAAAAATATTTCGACGATATACTCGAAATCGTCAATCGTCGGCATAAATGGCATTAAACTTCTGATCGAAGTTTTACGATCGCGAAAGAAATTGGTTACGAGCGTCTATGCGTTCGCGCGGGCCGATACACGAGACGCTTGGGACGCCTTAATGAACAACTTTGCGGTCGCTCGATAAATTTTCATGCGCTATTGAACGCGATGGTTTATTCAGGCGCAATTAGCGTCGCCGGTCGTGTGTGTTTGGTCGTGTGACGGAATACCGGCGACTCGAAAAACGACATAATCGCGAGGACCGATTGATAAGCGGCCACGTGAGACCTATCGCGACATAAAGACCGTTTATCAATGAGAGAGTATCGTTGCCAGTCATTAAGTAACCGAAGGATTTAATACAGCGATTCGTTGACTCGCGAATTACTGCAATTTTCATTGTCGCCTCGCGTGTATCGAACAATATAAAATCTATTTTTATTGCACATGGGAAGATTAAGTTTCCATCTTCTCTGATTAAATCGTTCATTACTAAAAGGAAAATAGTTTCATTTCGAAAACATTAGAGTTAACCATAAGTAATGACATATTCATTCCGATTAAATAATCATTATTGCCACCTTCTTGGAAAGATGAGGAAATGAAAGGATGAGAATTTTGATCAAGCAAGAATGATTTTAATGGTGCACCTAAAAAAGTAATTTGCATAGAATCATACAAAATTTTCTCCAAGTAAGCCTTCAAAAATTAACCGTAAAATTTATAATGACAATAAGGTTTAGAATGAAGTTGGTAGGATAAAGATACAATTAACATCTCTGAAGACTTTCCGAACAATTCAATACATTTTTTCAACAAATTGTCAGTGAATATAAAAAACGAGCAATTCGCATAGGAAGACACCATAATTAACACCATGCAAGTTGATCTTTAACGTGATAACTTATGGGGTACCAGTAATAATTAGAACGTAATGAAAATCGTTAAAAATATCTTCGCTGTAGGACGTGTTAAGATGAGCGAAACGCATTTCCGGGCGTTTTATTTTTTTCAGTAACGAACCGATCGATTTCCATTTCCCGTTGAAAACGCGGGAAAGAAGCGTTGTCGCTGCCGTAATTTAAGTCGTATCTATTTCGCATTTATTGACACCGCGCCGCTTGCACAGCGTGTAAGATTTAATTTAATAAACTGTCAATAACGAGGCGGGATCGACAGCCGGCTCTTTTTTTTCCCCGGCCAGCGAAATCTGCGAGCGTAAATGTCGCCTGTATCGTCGACGATCGATTACGTTTCTAATGGAAAAATATATTCGATACCGTGGATCGGGTATCGGCAGACAATTACCTGCTGTCGAGAATACTCGATTAGGGTCTAGTCGATAAACGCATTAATCTCTCGTACCCTTTTTACCTAGCATTTTACCGAATAGTGTTAAAAAACACACACACACGAAAAACGAGGGTAACATTATCTGCGGGGATCAGCGCTGGTCCGTTCGGGTTTTAATGGAGAGCCTCGATATTTAATTGCGTAAAATATAATAATAAATATCGATTCGCGACGCGGTTTCGCGTCATCGGTGCACCACTGTCGCGCATGATGAAGCTTTTCAATTTCACTCAGCAGATAACACCGCCATAAATACTTGGCGCCGATTAAAAAAAAAAAAAAAAAAAAAAAAAACGCCGGAGGAAGGAAAACTGCGAGCGGAGGAAAAAAAAACGGCGGCGCGGTTAAAATAAAAAAGCATTACTCATTATAATCGGGCGCGTATCGACGCACCACTTTGCAAATTGCGTTCATAAATATTCATCGATAACGCTCGGCCCGTAACGAAAGCGGGAACCGTCGAAAGCATTCGAAATTTATCGATCGACCGGGGCCCGATCTCGAACCGAGCGGATCCTCCTCTCTGGCGCGCTTCTTCGGGGTCTCGTTTTAAAACGCGTCCCAAATCCGAACGTATTTCTTCTCCCCCGACACGGTCCCGTTCCAACTCGAATTATTCCTCGGCCACGAGCATAGAAACGTATCGCAATTTCTTCTCTTCTTTCTCGATCGGGAGATTTTATCGGAGCCGCTTTAGCATAATTTCCGTAATGAATATTTGCCGCGGGTATGAAATGCCTCGAACGTCCGACTCCTTGCGCTATTCCCTGGCAGTATTTATATTTCGTTGATCGATCGACTGCACCGAATTTATAACGGCGGATATTATCGCGAAGTCGCATTTACATATCTGACTTATTTAACAGTTAACAGGTGTCGCACGGTTTTTAATGAGATATTTTTTCGGGGCCCAATTAAGCCGGCATTACTTTCTACTTATCTATTAGCGTGCTTAATGATACGGCGCGATGAATTTATGCACCGCGATCCAATTATCATTTCACACCAGCTAACCGGCATCGGGCGCACCGGCGTGCTGCACAAATACCGCTCGATGTCGACGGAATATAGAATTACCAGGTGGTATGATAAGACGTAATTTGTTAACAGTCTGCGCGCTTAATGTCCCGGGAGAAAGGTAGAAACGATGTAATCGATTTCAGCTTCAATTCGTAATTCGTACGTACACGAGCAGAGCCGCGTTGATGATTCGAGAAATATCATTCGGTGTCACGCGCCTGCCGTTTCTTATTTTCTTAAAAACTTCACGAGATGTAGAGATACATGGGGCCCTTCGTGTTTGAATGCAAAATAAAAATTGCAGGGTAGTTCGTTTATATGTAGCAGGATGTTTTAATTGCGTCTTATCTTTTTTACGCTATTTATCAATTTTAATGCGGTTAACAATTAATCTCAGCAATCCGTTTCATACAATTTTCTGCGCTAATAAAATTATTAAAATATTATTGTCCAAATAACGATTCCAATTTGCTTATTCATTGAATTAAACAAAATGCATGATAAAACGTTCTCTTTTGATCGCGTGGCAGTCGTAGTATTAAATCACTCCTCATTTCCATAGTAAGCACATACATCAATATTATATCGACAAATTTGTACATTCAATTAACAAGTACTCGATTACAGTACGTCGATTCTAGAGTAATCCCGCAAATTCCCATCAACTTTTATTCGCCGATCGCGAACGGATACTCGTCCGGGAGAAATCAGCCAAATTAATCGCTATAGAGACCGCAAGAAGCAGCAGAAGGCCAAACCTCGTCTCGAGTTTGAATCGTTGCGGCGCGGCGCGGCGCCGGGGCCGTAAAATTGCATCAGTGGCAGTAAAGCCGTGCGAGGCTGGTTAATATAAAAAGATCGGTTGCGCAAGAAATCTGTTTCTCCGAGTCGTGGCATCGGCCGCATGTGAAACGGTCGAATAGTCCGCGCGTGCGCGCGCGTTTTACGCAATACTAATTATGCAAACGAGAAAGGAACTCGCCGGAAAAATTCACGCCGGGAATAATAATGCTGTCGATCATGCTAATGGCGGAAGTGAGGCCGAAGATAATCGTGGAGGTAATAACAATGGCGTACGCGTCTACCCCCCCTTCGGCCCCGTTGCGGCCGGTGACTGAGAGCGGAGAGGTGATAAGGTTGACGTTAATTCATCGAGATCAGTACGTGTACATGGCGCGGGTGCCGTTTTCGTCATCTTTCGTTCGGTTATGGTCGTTTCATAATTTTAGGCGACCGATGACAGAAAATCTTGCACGTACGATCAACATCTACTGCGATTCTAGGATCACGATGACGCCATTTCATTTACTGTCGTTAACACTTTGCTTGCTAGGTACATATATGGCTGGTGGAATTATTTGCTCAGACTTTAAAGTTCATATTAATGCTAATATGCCGCGGAATTTTTTGTATTAAAATTAAAATACATACAGAGTAATATCTTGCCTTGAACTTTACATAATCCGATGTATATCTTCTAGCTGAGGAAATAGAAGCATTGCTCAATAATTTTCATATTCTTCATGTATTAATAATTCTAATCGCAATTTTCATAAAATATGTAAAATAGACTAATTTCCTCCTATTCTGACTATCAAAGAGAACTGTTATTTCAATAAGTTTATATTCAGTTCACTACTGTAAATTGATTAGGACACAGGTTTCTTTTATTACATAAATAATTTACTGTACCTTATTTTACAAAAATATAAAGCAAGTCTTTTATGTAGGATTCCCATAACGTAAGAATGTTAAAAAAGTATTTGTTATCATACAACATGACGTTCCAATTTTAATTTGAAATGATTTTAAATGAAATACTTAGATTTTGTGAAACCTCTTCTTTTTCGATAACCCGTTCATTGGAACTTGGTATATCATCGTTGCACCGTGCATAAACCAGAAGCCGAGCAGATGAGATATCGGCGGCTTAAAAGATCCGATTCGCTCGATAAGTTATTACATATGTAAAGTACTTTTTCGTCTAGACGAAGAATTGTGTCGCCCGCATATAACTGACGCGACAGGCCAAGAAATGATTAACTTCTTAATGACTGCGTCATATCGAAAAGGAGTTGAATAATTGTTGTGTCGCTCCGGATTGGTTGTTAGTCCACTACCATAATTGCGATCCGCTTTCAAAAGATCGAAGGAAAGTATTAAAACCGGTGAAGTTGCACTGTTTCCTGCCTTCATCTATAATTAGAGTAATTGCTTGCTGGAAGATGAATTTCTGCTTCACTCCTGTCCAAGATAATTCTCAGGAAATGTAAATTCGCACAGGTATCCGTTAGTTTATCAATTAAACAGTGGACCCGTTCGAGCAGGAACTCGTTAAGAGCCAAACAACTTTCACTCTGGTTTTCCGGATTTATCTTGGTCCAGAAGTGTCACAATTAATAACAATTTTATCCTCAATCATTATTAAGCTCAATAACTGTTACACGGCACGTGTATTTCTGTCGTCACTTATTATTAAGTAATACTTTTCTGCAAGTTCGCGTATAGTATGATTTACAACTTGCCTCAACAACGTCCTCGAATAAACTTGAAACTGGTAAAATAATCATCGCGTTCATTTTCACTAGCAACCGTAAAAATGAAACATCGATCCGTTATGGTATAAACGTGATTAGAATTTCTCCAATTATCGCAGACGATTATAACTCGATGCTTGCCGTCACCGTCATGGAAAATTCACTGCCAAATCCTGACAAAAAATATTTTGGATATTCCCTTTTTTTATTTTCCGACCAGACTAATTCGTGCGCGCGGGAAGTCGCGCGAACGCTCTCGGTCGATTCGCGAGGATATTCGGAACGCGGGGCCGGGCGGCCGCGTGGGGGGGTTAGGGACGGGGACCGACGGTAAAAATCGTGAATTCAGCGAATGACGGAACGCTCGGCGGGCGTTAATGTAATTGCGCGTTGAAGTTTTACGCCCGAATAAATTTGAATCGCGGCGGACGCGTTTCATTCGCGTTTAATTCCCGTCCCGCGAGATTCCGCGCGGCCTGTTTTTACTTATTCGGCGCGAGCGTTATTAGAAAATTCCGGGCGGCGCGTAACTGCGCGAAATAACGCGAACAATTGGCCGGCGTCGTTTTTGCCCCTCGCCAGATTAAACTCGACTTTACGAGCGAGCTTGCGAGGCAAAACGCCGCGCGGCGGCCCGGCGAAGTTCATCATCATCAAGCCGGCGGAGAGCCCGCGCGCTGCGTGACTCGGCCGTGGCTCGAACCTAAAGCGAATTTATACCTTTTACGGCTACCGCTCGTTAGGTCCGCGATTCAATGACCTTTGTACCCCGTTTCTCTCGGCGAGCTTCGCCACCTTTCAGCACGGAAAGACCGCTATCTCCTTTCCTCTCCCCGCTCCACCTCTCCGCCACCACCTAATTAGAATATCGAAAATCTTTATTGTTTCGTCCGATATATACCTTGCTCCTCGGATTCGTTTCGAATTGATCCCGAACGGCGGCCGTAACGGCTGACATTAATTCTTCAAACTCGATGTTATCGATTTAGCAGCGAGCCGCGATTACGCGAGTTCTTCCCGAATTCGTTTCCTGGTTCCCGGCAAGGCATTTATTAAATCTGCTACCGGCTGTCGAGCAGTTTTAACGGCAACCTGTCATTTTTTTCCCGGGTAAACAGCGCTTTGACAAATTGGGGGTCGGCGGAGGCCGTACCCGCGACACTCTTCCGTCTCCGAAATAGAATTCCCGGGGAGACGTTATCGTACTTGTCGCACGGAACGATCTTGTCAACGATACGATATCTTCGATGGTAAGTAGAACTTTTCTGGCGCCAATTACATTTAGCGTTTTCAAATTTCTTTAGACAAAACGAATGTATCTGAGGTAAGAGATTTAATTTAAAAAAGCAGATTTGGTTAGTGTAATTTGTAAAGTTTCACAAAGAAACGATAGACATTTTGTGAGACCGGACTAATGGGACATTTGATAAGGAACATAAATTATTAAATCAAATGGTTTTTTGTTAAAAACATCAAGACGACAATATTTTATATGTATATCGTTATTTATCATTTTATGATGTATCGTTAATTATACCAATACAAGGATTAAGAAACAGAACCCAGAGAAATCGAGTGTCAAAGTTTTCTATATCTCCCATTCCTTGATATTATAAATGCATGAACCCACATCCGGTCGAATAGCTTCGCTTTCTGGTTCTCGTTAATTTTATCTTTACCACCATCAATTTTTCCGTTATGATCCTATTATTAGAGGAAATATCAGAGTTAATGACCTCGGGCTGTAACAAGCATGAAAACGACAAAAAAAGGGGTGGCGGTTATAATTTGATCGCGAGTTACGTATCTCGATTTCATTCCGGCGGATCCATCATCGTTCGCATAAACGAACGAGCCGCGTTTTATTCAAAAGGATCGCCGCCATGGCTTTCTATGAGGTTCCGGAGGCGCCCTCCTGGTCTTCCTTTTTTTTCGTCTCGGATGGTAGCGGTAATTATTCCCCCTTCGCGCTTTAAATACAGTAATCTCTGAGTTTCTTCGGCGTGTTGTTTATGGTAATCCGCCGGTGCCGCTATAAATATTCCTGCAAATACAAAAATTGCAACCCTCGCCCGCGCCGCGATCGCGATGGCTGCCGCTCACGCTAGAGGAAATCACCTGTGGACGTTGAAAAAGAACGAACCCGAAGAAACTCGGTTATGGGACGCGCGGCGGAAGGCGGCCGCCTTCTCGACGGTGAAATATTTTCGACAAGCGGTTGTTAACAGTTTCCCGCGTGTATTTTTACCGGGAATACGTACCGAGCCACCTATTCGTGACGTTGAATCGTCAGGTGTGAGAGAGAGAGAGAGAGAGAGAGAGAGAGAGGAATGGAAACGGATTCGTGTTTCTCGAGCCGCGCGGAATCCAGAATTCTAGATCTTAGCCTTTCTTTTTTCATTGGCCGATACAATTAACGTCGACTCGGCGTTCCAGTGCCAGTGTACTTGCGTGGAATTAACGAATTACATGTGTTCGAAGCGTCTGCCTTCTTTATCCAGTGATGGAAGGCATGATTGATAGTTTCCGAAGATCTGTGTAATTTCAATCAAATACCAAACTGATTCGATAGCTCGATTCTGTACGCGAAAATGTTGCTATTGCTTCGCACTAAAAACTTTCATCGATCTCTAAATAAAATTAAGCTGTAGCAATCTCTTTGCAAAGTGTAATTATACGGCATATGTTTGATTTTCTTCACGTTTCATTTAACTACTTTCATTAAATATATAGTTTAATATCAAAGTATAATATTTGTACAAATATACTATTGTACACTGCTATTACTTTTACTGTTATATAAAGTCATAAATACTATTATATTACCAGTATATTATAAATTACTTTATATATTATTTATATTAAGTTATTACCAGTATACTCATCAGAAACAATTACCTCGTTAAGAAACCATTTGGTACACAAAGACCACTAGAATGAAGCTAGAAACGAGCTCTATTTTTCTCCACTTTGATGTATCACTGTGCGTGCACTAATTAGTAGTCAGCTGTTCGAACATCATGTTTTGCAGAAACATTGCGCGTTTGCGAAATAGTGCGGAGCTAAAAAGTAGATCATTAAAGCGTAGAAAGCCGGATAGGGTGTGGGAATTTAATGAAAGCCGCAGGTTCATAGACGGCCGGAATGAAACGATTCTTCTCGAGCCACGGCGGTACGCGTGACTCTTAAATTAATCAAAAAGGACGAGCACGGAGCAGAGCGGTATAGAGCGGCCGCGGGAGAGGCGCGGAGCGGAATGGAGCGGCTCGGCTCGCGGTGGTCGGCGGTGGTGCACGGGCAATGCAAATTGCAATCCTCCTTTCATTCGTTCCAGGCACCACCGATCGTCATTTCGCTTTCCCATTTCGCCCCGGCGCGGATTCGAACTCACGACTCCAATCCGAGACGTCGGTAAACACGTTCGTGCTCGCACGATATTTGCGATAGACAGTCCCTAACGAACAGCCGGCCGGGAAGACAAACGAGTTATCCAGTCGATTATTGTCTCCGCCCACGCCGTGGGCTCGGTCCTCTCGTTCTCCCGTTAGCGGCGCGCGCTGTCCCCGGTTTCCTTTCCTCTTTCGGTGCCGGCCGTTATCGACCGGCAATGTTAATGTTAGATGAGCGGGGGCACCTGGCGCACTCTCTCTCTCTCTCTCTCTCTCTCTCGCTCTCTCGCGTTGTAGTTATTGTCGCGGAGTCGCTGAAACTTTAATCGGCTTCTTCACCTGGCTTCCCTTTCACCTATTTCTCTTCCGACACGCCGCGCCGCGCCGGACAACGGAGAAGAGCAGAGTCTCGGGGCCCTGACAGAACATTTTTCAGCGGTGCTGACCACCGGCCCGGTGTCCATTAAAGTGATCACGATAATGAAACAGTTTCTCCGCGGACGAAATCGTGAACACGATCGCTTACCATGCCGGTTTATATTTAGCCACGGCGAAATTCGCGCGGGTTCGATCGCGAGCTGCGAAACTAGTAGCACGAATTTGTTAACGGCCTCGTTTAGCTAGACGGGGCGCGTTGCTCCAACGGCATCGACACGTTTGCACGCAAAATTTTCATGCGAATCGAATATCTCATCGCCGGTCGGTGTTGTGTGCTCAGCGATTCCCATTCCCGCGGTTTCAACGATGAGAATAATTACATAAATGAATGCTGCCCCGTGACATGAACATTTTAATTACTACGTAGCGAGAGTGTCAGTGCTGGTTACCACTAATCAACGTGCCAGCGAACACGCCGATAAGAATCTTCGCTTTCTGTTCGCCACTTTTCGTGAACAGGCGGCGCGCGTTCACGGCACGATCCGCTGGAACGTTAATTTCTGGATCATTTGTACACCCGTAATCGCTGGATCGGTTACTGTCAGTCAAACTCCCATAGTGCGTGCCTCGAATTCACCGAAGTTCAGCGAAACTATCTTGCCGAACGTCGCCGAAGTTCCGCGCGCTGCAACTTCGACGAACGTGCCATTACGTAATCGATAGAACCGAAAACGTGTCGGCGTTGTTTTCTTAACAATTCGCCGGTTCAAGGTCTCATCAGGACGATTACTCTTTCGGCGGGCGTGTTGCACTTTCGATTATTAAAAACGCTGGGGCGCAATTTAACCAAAGAATACTCGCTCACGTCCTATTCACTATTCATCGGTATAACTGGCTGCTCATTTTCTTAAGAGCATCCGCCATGGCAAGAGACACCGTCAAACCGATTATAATTTAGAACACAGAGAGCGCGACCGGGGCGGCAGCGGCGGCCTCAGAAGTATCGCGGGCCGCATTAAAAGGCACCGAGTGCATTATTCAAATTATATTGCCCGGGCATTACGAATTCACGTGGTGCTACAATGGACCCATAAACTACCCGTAAAATCTCGCAGCAGATTGCGATCCGATTCGATCCGAGGCCGCCTTAGAATTATCAGATCTAACCGCGGTCCCTCTCCCGTAACCGATTCGATTTCATTCGCGCGTCTCACGCCGGCACGGCGCGCTCCTATCAATTCGTAATGTCTCTTGATCCGCCGCGTAATCGAGTAACGGATCTAAGAAACGCGTTGCGCGTCGAACGATAATTACTCGACGGGGATGTCGCGCATTCCAATCCAATTACCGGGGACGGTCGACAATCGTCCCCGGTGCCGGTTAAGTAATCACACGTATTACCGGTAATTACCGGCCGCGGTATCGTCAATTTATCGACAACGTTTCAGACGCAGCGCTTAAATTAGCCTTTCGCATAATGAGATATCTCGCCGCTATCATTTATCTCGATCGCGGAACCGCGCGGCGCATCGCAGCATCGCCGCGATGCAATCATCCGCGTGCAAGCTTATCGCCGCGCCACTATCGTGTAGTGAGTCGTTATTGGATCATCGTTCTTCGCCGCTTCTTTTATTCAAGGTGATTAATCGCCCCTCTCAGCGAGAATTATTCTGTTACGTTCCGCGGAGACCCGGCCATTGTTGCGAGTTCATCGAAGAGTGCCAAGATGACGGGATCAAACTCTGATTCTATTTTTTGTCGGGCGCTCCTGCTCGCGGTCGTTCAATACTAATTTGATATTCGTGTATTCGAATAATTCGGTCGACGTTGTTTTGTCGAAGCAAGTGATAGAAGCGAAACCGAGCATGGATCCACATTTTCATTCACTGGTTAATGCACTTTATAGACACGCGCGTGCTGTGAATAAAGAAAGACCGGCTACCAGTTGTAAGTCAACATTTCATACTGCTCGAACGACGAAACAAATTAACTTTATTTGAAACTGTCTCTACTCAAGAAAATATGTAGACACATTTCCTCCTAGAGCTTTTGTTGGTCCACAGACTATTCTCGCGTTTGACACTACACGAATCTTTCTTTTGCATCCCAGAACATTTCCTTGAATCGATTGCGACGAATGGAAATGAAACAAAAATTTGTTGCTTTTTTATCATTATAATAAAGTTATTAAATTCTCCTTACGTGTTCACAGTTCATATGTCAGCTACACACTTTTGACTTAACTGAGTGATACCAGTTACAATTACAAGAGCAATTAGGAGAGCAGAGAACCTATTACGAACAGCAGTGATCTCGGGTGCGTATCACGGGATCGTCCGTGACAAAATTACGTTTTAAAACAACGCTGACTAGCAGCAATGCCAGCTCTGAGACTCCATTCCACTTCTTTCCACGATTCGGGCAGCCCGCCGCTCGGTTAGAAGCGACAGGTAGCGCGGGGTTTGGTCGTCCGAAAATGTAATCGAGGTTCGCGACAGCTGCGGAATTAAAGCTTCCGCGAAAGGAAACACGGTAGAAAAATAACGGGCCGATTGGCCTGGCCTGCGAGACGGGTGCTCTCGCCGCGGAACAAAGCTTGGCATCGACCCGCTTCCGGTGGTCCCGGCGGCGCGGCGCGGCGCGAGCGAACGCGGAGCGGAGCGGAGAGCGAGCGCGCGAGGCGGACGGTACGTCCGGGTCGTCCGCGTTTCAACCGTGGCGGAATACGAACGAAAAGGCACGTCGAAACGGGTAGTCACGTCCGTCGCGAATCCCTCTCGCCGGCAAATAAAAGCGGCGTTCTAATAACGTCCACGAAAAGTAAGCTGGCGCGCACGTATGTCACATTTTTCCGCTTAATCGCGGCACGTACGCGGTAAAGTGGGTTCGCAATGGGGGTGCGATCCAACGTATCTTGTGATACCGTGGCGCGCGCGAGAGAGAATGAAAAAGGTGGGTAGAGAAAGAGAGAACGAATGTGTGTGTGTTTGTGTGTGTGTGCGAGAGAGAGAGAGAGAGAGAGAGAGAGAGAGAGAGAGAGAGCGTGAGCGAGAGAGGAGGGAGCGAGAAGCAGAAGGCAGGAGGGGGTGGGTCTCCTCGAGCTGGCGAGAATGTAATTATGAAGCGGAGATCTACGGGAGGAGATAAGGCCCCGCAAGCGTGATGGATGTTTTCAGCGTCTGCTCCGCGTCTGCTCCGCATTACTGACTTACGAGCTCGCAACTATAGACACGTCGTCCCTTTCTTCCCTCTCCGCGGTCTCTGCCCCCTTCCTTCCTCTTCCTCCTCCTCCTCCTCCTCCTCCTCCTCTTCTTCTTCATCCTCGTCTCCGTCTCCTTACGAACTCTAATGCCGCCGATATACGCCCGAGCAGTCGGCCATTCTATGTAAATCACATCGTAAAAGACCCGACACCACCGCCGGACCTTGAGGAGGCCCTACACGTCCTACGGTCCTCCTCCAAAGGACAACGTCGCGGCCCGACATTAAAACGGACGACCACTTTGATCGCGGGGGAAATTAGAGTGCCGCGCGGCCCGATGGCGGACCGTGTACTTTGAATATCGATTCCTTTTTTCTCTTCTCCACTTTTTATTTTCTCCCGCTGCTGCCCCCGCCCTCCTTTTTTCCCTCTGTTTATTCCCATTCACCCCCTCCTTCTCCTTCTGTTTTCTCCTCCTGCAATCCCTCTATCGCCCATTCGGCATTGTTGGCCGCTTGATGGTATTGATATTGCCGTCGGAGCGCGAGCGGCGAAAACGTTTGTATGGTCTGTTATTGATAAGGCCGAACGGTCCTTCGTGTAACCGCTCCAAGATTTATGGAAATTGGATATTAATGTTGCTCGGAGGGTCTTGTTAGCTCAAGAGAACCGGAGCTGAGGCGCGGCGACGTGGAAAACTTGATGTCGCGTCCCTTTCGATTTGCGAAAATACGGAGAGCTCGTCAAATGGGTGGAAATGCTTGCAATTAGGCGAACGGTTGGTATGAAAATATTTTGCTTTGTTAGAATCTGTCTGGAGACGAGAGCTAATTTCTTTGTGCTGTATAAGAATAAATGAAACTTATTTCCGGTTGGATGTAACCAGATATACGTATTCTATAAGTGATATTAATGTATTTATGCTATTATAAGTTTATGTAAAATGCGTGACGTCGAACGACCATTACGAAACGACAACCGTAATTTATCTACATAAAGCCGTTTCGAAAGAAAAAGAAAACGACATCGTTCGTTGATACAGGGAACTTATATTACTGAGAAAATACACATTATAGCGAGCGCAGCAAAGTCAGCGCAGAAGATGTTTGCGTAATCGTGGGCACGAGAAAGTTAATTCGCGATTATTTTGTTTCGGAACTCCGACATTCGATGATTATTTCTTACGATAGTTATTACGATAGTAATTATGACAGAAGAAAGAACACGGACAATTTTGAAATAACTAGCGTGAGTATTGTGGTTGACATTTACCGTTGTTTCATTTAAAACTACAACTTTGATGTCCATGAAGCAGAGGACTCGTAAATACTTTGAAACGAGTGCCTCCAGCTCTTTCCGAAATGGAAGTCACTCGCCACCTCGCTGCCGGCCAGTAAAAAGTGAAGCAAGCACGGGCAAAAAACTAGAAACATCTGTGAATCTCCCGGGCCGAGCGCAATCATCTCCATTATGGCGTCGGCTCGGTCGAACGCGGGTAAGTCACGTCTAGGGCGGCAGTTTACCAGAAAATCAACACCGGGCTCCGTTCGTCATCGTCGTCCCGGCGGGACACGTGTTTCCTCGCGAGGAAACGGAAGACGGGAACGGCCGGGTCTATCCTAGGCGTGTTTCATCCCCACGGGAGATCGGCCGATGGGGAACGGCGGGTTTCTCCGAGCCCGCTCGAAAGCCGAGCTCTCTGCCCCACATAAGCGTCAGTGTGTGCACCGGACAAGTTCTGTTGGGTCCCGCCCAGGTCTGCCGGCCAATAGTCATTAGCTGGGCCCATTAAACCCCCGGACGTGCACGCACGCACTGACGCACTCGCCGCGAACGCGAACCCACACCGAGCAAGGCGAGAGCGGGCATACAGGCGCGTTTGCACGGGGCCGTGGCTCGCACGAAGGCGGTTTCGAGGAAGCCCGACGAGGTACGAGCGAGCCGTGATCACCTGCGAGCGAACGGGACGCCGGCGAAGGGCTGACCGAGCAGGGAAAGGTGCAAACGGCAGGGAGGGGTGGAAAGGGTAGAAACAGGGAGAGGGAACTTGATGGAGGAAGGGCAGCGAAGGTGGAGAAACGTCTCGAGTGGATTTCGTATGAATTTGGAAGTGCACCGTGATCTCTCGAACCTTTTTCAGAATCAAAGTGGACTCGGCACAAGTTTTTGCGATAGGGGATGTTTGTGCATCGCGATCTGGGTCAGAGGCCAGTAGCTTTTTAGAACGCGTAATAGGTTTTTAGAAAGTTATTCTTTGATCATAGACGGGCGAGAATTGCTACCAATTTTACTTGCAGTGGCGTACAACGATACATCGTTAATGATTACACTTGAGAAAATATTTTCTTAAAATTTATAACGAGTCACAGTTTTATTTCTTAATTTACGATTGTTTCTGAACCCTTCGCTGCGGACATCCAATTTTGTAATAACTATACGGACACGGAGTCTGTAAGAATATCGATCAAATATATTGTTTACACAATGAATATACTAATTTTTACATAGAAATTACATATAACATGTATTGTATATTTTTATTGCAAAATATTTCATAGTTACATATAAGAAACTTAAAATTACACGGGAAAGGAACGTATTAATGAGGAATACTGTTTACAATAGAGTCTGCCACACTCCGTGTTCGTAGTTAAGGGTTAATTTTGTAATTATTAGTTTGCACAAAGTTCCTGTAACTTTATCAAACTACGTCAGCCCGGTTTGGAAATTCTCGCTCAGATACACACAACTCATTCGATTAGAATTGGAACGGTTAAATTATTAGCTTAGGTCAAAAGGATCGAAGCGTAATGACAGTATCAGAAATTAAAAGGCTATACCTGCATTTCAGAATTCTAACCAGAAAGTTTAAGTGACTTTAATCGTATCGATGCAATAAAGTCGGGCAGATAAACGAGGACACGTTAGAACCAAATAGTTAAATTATTGTAACAAATAAAGTCTGCGAATGTGTTCCTGAAGGATCAGTTAATCAAGCTAGCACCGTATTAATTGCTAGCTGGCTCTTACAAAAATTCGAAAAAATCAGAACGATTTATTCTATCAAGTAGAAACTGACAAGTCAAAACTCGTCATAGTGGCTACAGTCATGACTAAATCGTATCAATCTGATGCTAACGAAATTTCCCTCTAATGTATCGCCAAGGAGATCGATTATCAAAGAACACCCAGATGCATAAACGTATCTGCTAACTGTAAAGTCTAATGATCATGACTATGCAATATCAATTCAAGTAACTACAATCATAGTGACCGCTTTTAAAAGAAAGCTTTCTGTCTCGGAGTAGCTATATCTTCGCCAATAATTAATACTTCGTAACGAAAAATATCGAGAAATGCTTGAGGTCATATTTTTTATGTTGCGCTAAGAATTTTTGCGAAAGGCGTACTGATTTCAATGAAAAATTTCCCCAAAAATTCTGCAACTACGAGCAGGAGATCTGAATCGAGGGCAGAGTTGAAACGAGAGAAAACTGAATGGAGTTGTAGAAAAACGCGGGCTATCATGCGGACGACGGAATGGCGTTCCGTCCGAGGCCTCGGTTCCGGCGAGGCGAGCAACTTCATGGCTAGCGGCGGGTCTGGTAGCGTCTCCCGGTGAGAGACGGCGAAAACGGTGGGGGTTCGTGTACAGGAGGTAGAGGCGGGCCCGAGAGGCGGCTTCAACGCCCGCCTTCCATCGACTTTATAGCGGCTGATAGCGGGCAGCGTAATCAAACGGCACTTGCCGGCGACGTCGAGCGTTATCGCGACGCGCGCTTACTCGTGGATGGCGAACGCCCGTCGCTCCGGCTCCGCGGCTCGGGCTTGTCGCGTCGCGTCGGCTCGGCTCGATGCGAGCCGGCCTGTCGTCGCGCGGAATGGGCATAATAATGGCCGAAACTGCGGCCGGAATCGTGCGGGCGCGCGCTGCCCTCCGGTCGCGCCGTTTTTACGGACGACGTTAAGTCGGCCCGCTTACGAGACCCTCGTAATTCCGTCTCGCGTTGCGCAATAAACGCTCGATATCGGTATCGAGTCTTCGAGCAGGTTTACGAGCACGCCGATCGCCTCGGGGCGTGACTTTCTCGCGCGTTTTTCTGCCACGCCGGCCTTCCGCGCGCGCGCGCGCGCACGCTACTTTACGAGCGCTGAGACGCTGTTCGTCCTGCGGCAGGTGTCCTGCGAATCCTCGAATTCGTCGCGACCCGTAGCACCATAGAGTATCCGACTTCGAACTGTCAGCACGAATGTGAAAACGCCGTAACCGGCGGTGGCCACTGTTTCGCCGAGCACACTCACTTTCACACAAACCGGTGAACACGGTTTCGCGCGAGTCGCGACCGTTCCGCTCGCGGAAAACGGAGCGCGCGGTTCCGCGGCGAGGAACGTCGCCTCCTGGCTTCGTGCGAGGAACTGCGGCCGCCCGCAGCCGGCGTGAAGCAGAGGAGGCAGAGCAACGGCAACGAGCGGATATTTCAGCTGCCGGCTCCTGCTGAGATGCGGCGATTATGTTTGTCCATTAATATGCGCCGAGACAAGGCAGCTTGGTCCTTTATCCGCTCGTCCGCGGCGCTCTCAGTGGGTCTCTGGGTCTGCGGGTCTAGGCCCTCCCGGTACGTCCTATCATTTATCACCGGGCTTTCACGCACACTTTTCGCCCTGCCCTCTCGCTCCCCGCGACCGGAGACCGTTAGTCTTCTTGACCAGGCCTCTTCGGAATACGAATAAACGAGCCTCGTACCCCGGGCCCTCTTCTGTCCGGCCCGGAATTCGGCTCGCGTCACTCCGACTTTTCGACGGACCCGGATGAGTATTAATTTGACCGTGAAGCTGGCCCCGAAGAGTTCAGCGTAGGTTGCTTCGTGGTATCTGGGTTAGGGGTGACAGCAGACCAGGGACACAGGTTGCCCTGTGGGGCACTGGCCTGGCTGGTAGGACCAATGGAACACTTAATTGCAAATAGGCGAATCTACGCAGAGGAAGCAAGATAGCTTATAATACCTACTTCTCTCTTCGATCTTCTACTTCCTTCGGTAGTCGCTAGAATTTTGTTTATTGCTAGTAGAGTCGTAACGCGTGAATTATTCAACATTCATTGTACTCGGAGAGGAAGCACAATCTTATATTTTAGCTTGGAAGATATACTGCAGACGTTTATGAAAATTTATACCTCCGCAGATACGTTTCGATAAGCTAACGTCAAAATTGTATCAAACTCTATTCGAATGTGTCTGCTACTTGATATTTTTATGACCTATGAATATTTGAAGATTAACAACGTGCCTTTTCTACTATGACCTCGTAAAACAAATAGGCGTGTCTGGAAAGTACGACGTGTGCCTCCGGGGGGCACCATGGAAAACAGCAATCATCCGCCATCCTACGAAGATCCATAAACCTAAAAAAAGTATAACGATACGACGATGATCCGAATGCCAACTTTAGTTCTTCGCGCATCGCTTATTTATTTCGCGACATCGAGTCCGAACAACGAATTATCGGATCGCGGACCGAGTCGCGGAATCTGCTTTATTTATTTAAGGGGGCAATGTTTCGTGGATTGAGTAACACGGTACCGATATTACGGTAACAGCCGGATAACACAAAGTGGAAATGACGGGGTTATCGCGAACACGTCCGAAACTGTCTGCCGGGATGATACGAGGATTTCGAGCATCATTCGTTATTAATGCAAGTAGCCTGTCGCGGCTGGTTACGCTTTCCTCGTTATATTTTTATTGCGATATCTCAATGAATTGCAAGAAATTCTTTGCTGTCACGCCGCTACCATATTCCGCGACCACCGAACCTACCGTTCCGCCGAATTCTTTCCTTCGATTTTTATGTCAGCTCTATCCCCGTTCCCATTTCCTCGTCGAACCAGAAACACTGGAAAGAAACCGCAATTACGGGACCGAAATACATGATAATTTAAAGTACACGTCAATTCTGCATATTCGCGACACTTAAGTTTTTAAAAGGTGCTCCGTTTTTAGAGAAGTAGATACATCGTGTATTTTTCGGAGGTCCAACTGAAACGTGTCTTGTTCGAAATGCAAAACTGATTTAGAAAACAAGAACGAATTTTTCTCTTTCTACTGGGCTGTTGCGTTTTTCTTTTCGGCAGAGGTAAATATTCTATGTCGAGTTAGTTTGGCCAGTACGTTCGCGCGGTTTTCGGCATTTCTTACGGTTAATCGTTTCGAGATGCCACCGCTTGTCCAAAGCAGATTGCAGTTTGACAGGGAACATTTTTACCTCAATTTATATTGAAAGATTTTGGTAATCTGGCTCAGTTGACCAGTTCGGCGAAAATTGAAAGATGGAAAACGAAGAACGACATTTTCGACATGTTATATCGGGGGAAATGTAATCCAGGAACACATGTATCATAAATGGCTCCGGAGATTTTTCGCCCAAGGATTCAGTACATTCTGGTAAGAGAGATGGTACAGATGATTGAGAATGTCTAAATAAAGTGTCTATTTGATAACAATCTTCGTTACACGATACGAGAATTTTTACGCGTGCTCTACATATCAAAAACGACAGTTTGTGTTCTGCACCAATAAAGCGAATGAAATCTCATCGATGGAATCTCCATTTGTGATTTTCACAGGGCACGTGATGATCCATTTTTGAAACGGATGATGACGGATGAAGAAACGTAGACCACCAAACACAACGTTAAAAGTTACACGAAGCCTAAGATCATGCTTTCTGTTTTGTAAGAGAAGGGGATCTTTATATACGGAGGACTATGGAATTATGTAAAATATGGAAAGAAATCGAATATAAAAACGGCTAATACATAATTGATAGACATCTTTTTACATGAAAAGAAAGACTCGTATTTACTCGATAAAGACCGCTCGAACATTCTGGTCAACCTAATACCTCCGGCTAATTAACCCTATTAGGGATTACGACCGGTTGATTCCCAAGGCATCGCCAGTCAACATCAATCCCGAATTTTTCCATTTGAGTTGGACAGAGGCCTTTCCGAATCGATCCAATCAACAGCTGATTGTTCGAAATTAGAGAAGGACCAATCCCGGTCCCCGACCTTTCACGTCCATTAAGAAGGCCCGGGCGTCTACGAGGGGCCCGACGAACGGAATCGAGTCGCGTCTGTCAGCTAGCCGAGAATGGTTACCGGTATTAATAACAATTCCTCCCGGTGAACGGTCCTGCGGCGGAGCTACAGGTGATTTAGTAACTCGTCTGTTAACTTGTTTCTTTTCCAAGCCGGTGGACCCGGGGGCCCGGGGCCTCCGGGGCCCACGAACACCGCGTCAATATGTTAATCCACGGAATATAATCCCCTCGATACGAAGAGGGACCGAGGTTATTAAAGCTCCTGAAGACCCTGTCCTCGTCCCACGAACACGCTATACGCCGGCTACGTCGTCGTAAATATGAAATATCGAAGCCCGGATCCACCGAATCGTCGGTTTCGTCCGGGACCCACGAATCGGGCCCGGGCGACGATGATCGTTTCTAACGTCTCCACCTCCTTCGTTCCCGTCGGATCCTCCTACCCCACCTCCCTGGACTCTCTCTCTCTCTCTCTCTCTCTCCCGTCCTGTGTGCACCGGGTTCCATTCGACTCCTATGCCAATTAAAAATCTCCCTTTCGGCGATTTTACGAGAGAACGAGCCTCGTCGACTGGCGAGCGTGGGACCGACCCAGTCGATTTCTACGCTTCCATGGAATTACCGTCGCGTCGGGACGTGAAAATAATGTCTTCCTTCGTTTTCTTGTTGACCCGCGATTCGCAACCGAGAACTTTTGTCCTCGTTAATTCTGGACTCGCGCGGCCACGGGCGAAAATTTCTTTCCTGGCTGCGACCGGAAGAGAATTCTACTTCACGGCGTTTAGTAATATCTATTTAGTTGGTTATTATTTTACAGATTATCTTCCATTGATCCAAAGTATGGGAGTGCACGGAGAGCTGACATGATGCTTCTTCCGAAATTAATTTACGGAATTCAATCACTCTGTAAGTGGTCAGATTATAAACTTTTGTCTATATTAAATGATTGAATAGATTTCTTAATATAAGCATATATTATAATAAAAATTGTGAAAGGTCCAAATACAATTATTTCATCGTCATTAATCCCTTAAGAACAACGTACGTGTCAAATACGGACCTGCATAATTGCAATAAATTATTCCAGACATAACTAGATTACCTTACATAACAACGGTGCAATATTAGTTTTATTTAGGTCTTCGTATGTATAGCGTTAAAATAAAATAACTTTCATTTTGCGCGAGATATCGTAGTCTTGTTGCTACACTTCCTAGCCTGAACAATTTGAAACGCATCAGTCCGATAATTACAGTTTCGTGAGCTTGGTCCGCGTCCGGTACGTTTGTTGCAGCGTTGCCTCATCGAGCAAAGGGGTTTCAGTTTTTCGTGAAGCGCTCGAGGCGTGCAGACAACAACGGCGATCGTAAACGGTGACTTTCTCGTTTTATCGGCACTTAGCGGCGGGCAACGTGTAATCGGCGCGGGTTTGCGTTGTGCAATGGTATCGACGTCGAGGATTCATCGATCGGCTCGCAAGAAGTCTGCTCGCCCGTTAAGTGATTCGACGCCCGTATAAATGAAGCCGGGGATCACATCGGATTTCTCGAGTGCCCCTCGAAATCCGAGAGCGAAACCAGACCGAATTAAATCAGCGCCATTAGCGGCAGTATTTCCCGCGCGTTCTTGCGTCCATTCACGATCGTAATCGGGGATTAAACAAGAACGAAACTCGCGATATCTGGCTATTTTGCGCATCGATCGCAATAAATTCTGCCCGATGTAATTGCACCCTTCCTGCCTTCTTGTTCCACGGGGACGATCACCGGCCGCAGCATCTCCACGCCAGTAAAACGAAAAGAAAAAGAAGAAGCAGAAGAAGAAGAAGAAGAAGCGCAAGAAGAAGAAGACGACGAAGAAGAAGAGAGGAAAAATAAGATGAAGAAAAAATCGACGGAGAAGCACCGTACGAAGAAGGAAGCCAAGCAAAGGGAAAAGAAAGATAACGGGGAAGTACGAAAAGAATAAAGCGAAGATCACGGGGGCAATAGAAGAAGCATTCGAAGCGGGAGCAAAAAAGTACGCGGTGGATTGTAAGAAGTACAAAGCAACTATCGCAATAAATTCGAGTGCTCGAAGAATTTGAGGCTTGCCCAAGAAAAAAACGGTAGCCGCCGCGGACCCGGGGTGGAAAGGAGCGATAAATTAAAACGAAGGAAATATTTGAAACCTCTAAAAGGACAAACAGAAAGCGACGCTCGGCGGCGCAACGCGAAATAAAAGTGGAGCATAGGAAGAATTACGGTACAGAGAGTCGAGGGGGGGAAAAAAAAATTCGCAACAAATTAACGTACAGGTGGAATTTGAAACCTCCGGGAGAAGCGGCGGAAGCTGCTACCGGAGAAGAAGAAATGGATGACCAGGTGTGGAAAGAAATACTGTGCAGAATGCGCGGCGGAAGCGTCTGTGCCAAATAAGGCGGTGCCATTGTTCAAAAAATCGCGAGCGGCAACGCGAACGACACGGAAATCACCGTTGGAATTAAAATGTCGTATAGCTGTAGCTTAAAACGCTCGTTTCTATAATCGCCTTACCTAAATATTGAACGAATAAGGAATTAAGGTACGAGGGAAAGGGTGCTTCGGTATGAACGAAAAGGAGAAAATGTATTCATGTCGATTACAAATTGAAAATACGGCTTCTCCCTAAGGCACACGCGCGCGTTCTGTTCTTTCTCGCCGTCATCCTTTCATAGCTCGTTCACATTCTACTCTGGATATATTTTTCATACTGCACACGAACTACAGGAACGCGCGAACATATATATCATAAGAATGTATAATAATCGTTAACGCAGACATGCATAAGAATACGACAACCGCTAACTCAATTTTACTTTCAAAAAATCGGTACAATTCCGTATACGCTGATCTCGTCGAGTTCGTTTCGCAAACGATTTCTGGCACTGCCAATAATAATGAAATTATTTTACTTGCTTAATCCTTTCATTTCCACAATTAATTAACCTACAGCTTCTATTAAAAATAGTGTTATAAAATTTTAATTGGACGGACATACCACCGATAGCAAAGTCGAACAGTATGGACTGCATAATACGAGTATGAATTGTACGAGCGAAACGCGAAATAAGAGAATTCCCGAGCTTCTATATCGTACGGCAACCGGTAACGGAGATGATAATCACAATGGCGACGTCGAGCGATCGAAGAGGAAACGAGAGCCGATCGCGCATGGTAAACCGGCGCGGAGCGACGGCGGCGGCGGCGGCGGCGGACCAAAAATTCGTTTCCCCGAGCCTCACGAAACTGCAGCCGATAAGACTGGAATTTATCCGCGCGCATCGGTCGCAATAAATTCGGATCAACGGGACTGCAGTCCCGAAGCTCGCATCTTAATACGATCGCAACACTGTGCAGGCCGCGCCCGATGGGATATCGAGGGAGAATCTTCTGAATGGAGAGCAATTTTCGAATGAAAGAACGTGTCTACGATTTCTCTTTCTTGTTTCTCACCCCGGCTCGGCGTCGTTGCTCCTGCGAGGGGAAAAAAAGCGATGGCGAAGATGCGGCTCGGAACAAGGAGAAGGAGAAGAAGGAAGAGGCAAAGAGGAACGCTCGATCGCGAAAGGATCGAGGCTGGGATGGGGGGAAACGAAGAGAGAGAGCGAGAGAGAGAGAGAGAGAGAGAGAGGGAGAGAGAAGGAGGCTGAGGCCGTTCGCTCGGCACGGTTCGAGGAGATTTTTCAAAAAGGAAATTATAAAAGCGGACTGGAAACGAGAGGGGCGGCTATAAAGAGGGATCTTTACGAGACACGGGGCTGCCGAGGCTCGGGTCTCAAAGAGAAGAAGCGCGCGGGACCTGCCGTGACATCTCGACGTTGTTTATCGAGTTACGGAATTCGAAGATAAAATCGTGCCAATGGCACCGTGTTGCTTGTTCGCTAAGGGTGTGCCACCGGGGTGGACGGGGAACGGCCAAAGGGGGATCGGAGAGTTTGGTTCTCGTTAAAGGACCGCGAACAAGCTTGTTTAGCCGCAGCGTGCCGTGTTCTTTGTTGGGTGGTGGGCATTGTTTTAGGGATGCTCGAAAATTCCGCCGTGCATTCCCGGTTTTCATTTAACAGACGACATTAACGATATTTTCGATCGTGATACCTCTGTCAACGGATGGCGAAGTCATTTATCATTGGAATTCCTCGCGGGGTCCGTTTATACGCGGTCGAAGGTATCGAGAAACGAATGCGAGGTAAATGCAACGGTGCGAAATGTTCTGCGACAGAGAAGCGAACGATTAAAACGTAATGAGAAACTGTTTACCGAAAATTCCAGCGAATACCGGGCGAGGGGGCCAAGGGTTCTCTCTCTCGAGAGAACGTAAATTTCCCAGCAGAAAATAAACTACCGGCAATATGCTCGGACTCGTCCGCGAGAAAAGATCGTCGTCATTATAAAGATAGAATTATACTCTGACGATATTAACTCTGCAGAAGCACCTCGCAATTTCCAGAACGATAAATAACCCTCCTTACTCCGTGAGATACACTCGACGACGCCTTTATTGCGCGTCACTTAAAATTAGTGAGAGCCTTGCTTGACAAATCTCGCCTCTCCGCCGCCCTTTCATCCCTTCGATTCCCGCGAGATCAGACCCGCGATCATGTGTATTCGTATCGCTGGCCCCTTGAATCAAACTTTCCTAGCAAGTTCTACATGTGCTTAGCGCTGTCTCCTCTGTAGAGACGATTGCATGTCGTTTTGTCTATTATGGATGGAGGCATGATTACGTTTGCCAAAAGAGACATCATGGTCAACGCGGTTGCCGGAAGAAGTCTTATTTTTTGTAAAAAAATCCAATACATATATCACTAAAACATACAAACTAATAAATTCAAAGCAAATCTGTTTTTATACTAAACGTAACATAAAATAAAAACAAGAAAAGTAACTGATTTTAAGTTTTGAATTAGAACTAAATTAACTCGAGTCATTTATTTAGAACTTGGAATGATTTTTTAACATGGTGAAAGATGTAGATGATGACACAATAGCTGATGTCGATGAAGACGATAATGTTGACGAAACTGAAGGGATAGCAGGTGCTGAGCTCTTACTACGGGAGCAGTGTAGGTGTGTATTTTGCAGCGTCACCGCAGCTTGAAGAGACGCACGTGTACAGCGGGCCTCGTATAGATACAAACGTCATGGCCATACTAATCGCTATTTCTGGTTACTTTCTGACTGTGTAAAAAGGAAAATATGTTATTATTAAGATTAAGAATTTCATCAACTAGGAATCTCGGAATCCAAAGTTGCGTAAAAACGTAAAAAAAATCGCTCGATAGCATAAGTTTTGCATCGTCGGATTGTAGGGTTCCCCATAGAGTAATCTGCTTTCATACTAATCAACAAGCAATGAAACCACCCGATGACTAATTTCATTAAAATCATGTAAAAAATCTTCTGAAACTCACGAATCCCAAAAACCCGAAGCGATAATATCGACCGCCAAACGTTTCAATTTTTCCTCCGACTGATCGAACCGCAGCTGATCCGGGCGTTTACTAATTCCCATCGAAACACAAATTACACCGGGCAACATAATAACTCCTCCCACAGCGATACTCGGAACGGCGAGTCCATAAAGACACGGGGGTCCCCTAATTTATCGGACGATCACGCGAAACGCTTCTGCGTTCCTTGCCGCGGCCGAATTCCGCGGATTCGCGTGTAACCCGGGACCACTGGCTGCCCCGAAGCATCCCGTGACTCATCTTCGTTCGGCTGGCAATAATAATCCAGGAGGATGGCCGCGGACCCACGCGACGACGCGGCACGCCGCGGGAGACGACGCTTGTAATTTTCGCGGCGCGGACGCGCAGCCGAAGTTTCGAGAATCGGAGGGCGCCGAGAGTGGGAAGAGAACGAAGCCCGGCGGAGCTTATTTACGTTTCAAATTGTCGAAGGAGCGGGGCTGATTTTTTACGCGACGCCAACCGCGGACCGACCATAATTCCGCGCGAACGAAGCGTCGCGGTGCGCGCGCTCCGGACAAATTTCGCCCGTGAAACGGAGGAATCGCCGCGTTCGTTTAAACGCCGACGGTCCGCTTTTTGCTCGCGTTCCTTTTTGTCCCACAACGGACCCCGGGATTCTGATTAATAAACGTCGATTACGGTTTATACGGCGGCCGAGATTGTCAGCATACATCCCGGCCGGCGCTGATTTACCGGCGAACTTTATCTTTAATGCGCGCCCGGTCCTCCGCTCCGCGATGATGCATACGTCGGCCGGTTAATAAGCGCCGCGGTTCGTGCTCCCGCTGGTATCCTTTTTTCCCCGGCGCAACGCTATCGCGGCTTTTTGTAAATAATATTAGGTGTATGTTGAAGTAATGGCCGACAAATTGTGAGCAATGGCTCGACCCCGGACTCGGATCGGGGAATTCGGCTCGGAGCTTGCGCAGATTTGTTATCCGGTCGAGAAGTTTAGCGACCTCTTAGTACGTAGCTTTTACGATGGGACCCCGGTTCGATGTCTTAGTTTTGACCTGTCGAAAGAGTTATCGACTCGACGCGGCACTCGAAGGGGAAACTTTGTACAGCCATTTGTACGCTGTATTTAATTCCATCCGTAATGAATTCGATCACGTGTTCAAAGGATCGCGTCGTATACGGTGTAACGAGATAATACAACGCGCTCGTTATTAACTTTTACAAGCCTCCGTAAAACAGCGTTTATCGGGTTCATTAACTGCGGATCCGATTTCACGTTCACGGCCAACGGCCCGTGCTTCCTGCTTCTCGTTCGCCGCCGCGGCGTCTTCCTCCCCATCGGTTTTAGATCAACGTTACACCGTTTCCTGTGCTTTCGTAGCTCCCGGGGACTCAATCACGACAAACCGATCTCTGGTAGCCGGCGAGCCGGGCTCAGGAATTGACTCATTCGCGGGGAAGATCAGCCCTAACAAGGCCCCGGCCCTTGCTTCAATTTCAAACCAGCTCGCGAGCGCGCTCGCCTCGGCACTGCGCCCGCTTTCCATAATTTACGCATTAACCGTTTCCGCGCGGTGGAACGAGAACGAAGAAAATGGCGGACCGCGCATCCGCGGGCCGATATTCATGTTGCCCGGCCGGTTATCATTCCGTCCGACCGGGGATTCCGTATGAACGTGCGGGCAAATATTTGAAGCTTGGTAATATTCCGCGCTGCTCGCACACGGGATCGCGCGGGGAATAATAAAATGGACGGCGCGCTGAATGTTTCCGAGCACAGCCGCATCTGCACACATGCCGGGCTTGTTAGCGGTGTTTTCAAACTTTTTCCGCGGGGTTCTCGAACGCGCGAAGGCGGTTGATGGGAATCGTCAATTATCTTAATTCAAATTACGGTTGTAAAATCGTAGAATTCTTGTATGTAAAATGCTGCTTCACGGTAATTGCTATATGATCTATGCTATGGCAGTAGCAACTATAAAAGAAACAGGTTACTTTTAGGTTGGCCACGCGTATGTAATCATAAACGATAAATCTGCATCAACATACAATAGAAAAATTGCAACGAATTTTAAACAGAAGTGTAGATTATGATAGATTTTTAATAGAAATTTCAATTGTAATTGATTTTAGATAGCGGTAAAACTAATTGTAATAGATTTGCAATATAAAGTTTAATTGTAATAGAACTTTTTCTTTAAAAGTGAGAGACTGATGTGAAATGAAAGCATTGCCAAAATTAGTTGCACCGTACACAAATAATAAATCGACATCAACAGAACTTTAAACAGAAGGAATGTGATCGATGTCACTGAAGATGATTACTCTTAGAACTTTTCGTGCTGCAGCAATGTATCGCAATTAAAACACGGACTTACAAAATGGAGAGTCGAGATACACTGTCCATCATAGTCGTTTGCAATTCCTGCTGCATTCATTCACCGAAATTTCATCTACAGTAAAAAGCTTCTTATCTGTGTTTCGCCGTCGTTTATCATCGTCGCGTGCGTTCAATTGCATAAGTATAGACAACAATACTCGACCGCTTGTACTGACAACCGATCTGATCCAACACAAAAATACGGAACAACTGGCTTACAAACACAGCTCAATATTTCACGCAGAAAAAACACAGGACAAAAGTGCGGAACAGGAGAAAACCGATTCGAATTTGTCAACGTATCGGAAGAAACGCGAGAGCCCACGAGTTTTGCGGCCCGATTGCTCCCAGGAAACAAAATGTCGACTCAGGGGCCCCGGCCCCCGACCGAATCGTGCGCGACGCCCCGTTTCACCTGATACTTTCTCGAGCGTATTCGCATCGCGCGATATCGTTTACACTGGCTCTGGGCTGGTACGCGCGCAGGTGATCGAGCACGAAGCGCGCGTCAGTTGATTTAGTGTCAGATTGGTCACGGGTTGTCGCCTCACCCTATGATCCTCCGGTGCACCTCTCTCCCTCGATCCCCCCCTTCCACCGGCAGCCCCGACACCCGCAATATTTTTTCGATTTTTCTCCGTCCTTTTTTTCATGTTCCCGTTCCCTCTTTTTCGTCCCGGCTCTGCCTCCCAGCCGGAGCTCTTACGAGCTCTTACGAGCACAAGCCCGGGATCTTTGATCACCCCGCCGACCATCGAGGGCGAGCTGATCATCCGCGGCCTCGCGTCGAAAAGAAACCGATCCTCCGACGCGCCCTCCTCTTTTTTTTCTCTTCTGGATCTTCTCGTCCTCCTTCGGTCCGCACGCTGGCCGCCTGCGCAGCCCAGAGAGCCGGCTCCGTATCATTAGACCGGGCTTTCTGCTTCGTCAGAGGGCCTGGCGACTTTGCGGATTTGTCCGGCGAGTTTGTTTACATCGGCAATGAGCCGCGTCGCGCTAAAACGCGCGCTGTGTCGCGTAATCGCTTTAGGAAAATTGCAGGATCATCCCCCGAGCTCGGTAACCTCCTCCTCGTGCTCGTTTTTGTCCGTCCTTTGCGATCCTCGATTCGACTCGGCTCGGTACCGAGACCCGCATCTTCCAACTTTGTCCGATGCTTCCACGAATTTGGCTTTCCGCGCGATCGATCTCATCGACGAGATCGACAAGCAGTTATCTCGCCCTTTGTACCCGTGTTTCGAGCACGATTTTCAATAAATCACCGACACGTCTGGTCTCTATAAACGCGACAGTCTCGACGTTTATTAAGTGGCTCGTGACATCAGATTTTTTCCGCCGTCGGGAGCCGTAAACGTCCGTGAATGTTTTACATGAATCATGATTTTTCAGAGCGGTGCTCGGGCGAGCGAAACCGCCCGATTCGTAAACCAAGAATTTTATTAACTCGGTACCGGCATAAAAGTTCTATTTGTTCTCGTTAGGGGTTTTATTTCATTACGTTTCACGCACTCGGACGTGAGGTGAATTTATCCAGCGTTATGAATTTATAACGTCCGTTGTCTAGCGATAAATATCGCGGCGCGTGACGTTAATTGTACAGCCCGGCTGAATGCAAATAGACGATATTTCTTAGATGTCTATGGATATCCGATAAATAAAACTGCACGAGGCGCGTCCGTTCGGCGGACCGGGCGAACGGGGACCGCGAACGGTAGCATAGGAGCGGTTGGACGAAATCCCCAGTAACGACTCGCCTAATCATAGCCGAGCGACAGTTGACGGGCCGAAGATCGGCGGCCAACTTTTATACGGCGCGCGAGGCATCGTAATCTTCGCGGCCGGAAAATTTGTTCCGTCGCGCGTGGGCTACCATTACCGCGATTAAACGGTCGAAACGATTCCCGGGTCCGGTTTTGTAAGCTGCAATTTCGTGGCGCGCAGCTGTGATCCGTTCACGGACACGGACAGTCTGCGCTCGTGGCTCGCGCGCCCGCTTCGCCTCCCTTTCGGCTCCTCGTCCCTGTTTCCCTCGGCGCCGCTCCGCTCGGCTCGGCTCGGCTTGTTTCTCCTAATGCCTAGGTGTGGAAATGACTTGTGGGATCGGCTGGTAGCGGAATGGCATAAAAGTGGTACTTTCCAGGCGATCCCCTAAATCATGAAATCGAGGGGCACCAGGCCGGCTTATCGTGGAACGAGAATCGCCCGCTTCTCTCTTTCTCACCACCTTTCGCAGCCTTGCACTCCGGGCTCCGCCGGTATTTCCTGATCCTTGGAACGTTTCGACACTGCTGCTACAACGATCCTTTGATCGTTTTATTAGGAAATCGTAGCACGACTTTTCTAAAGAACATTCGTCGCTCGAAGAAGATCGTGCTACCTTGTTTCTACGGGTAGAGCCTCGTTTGGGTGAATCGTTCAGAGGGCAGAGCATGTCAGGCAACCGAGCGGTTGAGATAATATAGGTTCTTATGTTCAGTTAATTGAGGTCGATTGCTATGCCCACCATTGATATCGTTTAGGTAATGGATACGTTCGTAAACAGTGGCCCGTTTGTTCGTATCTTGTATTTGGTGCAAGTTGCTTTTCACAGAATTGGATTAGGTTAACATCTTGCAACAATTATATCGGGTCAACTCCTCCTGACAATGATGCACCAGTGGCTTCAATGACAATTAATAAATAATTTATATCAGAACCTAATGCAGCTGATTCACAATGCCTTAATAATTTAAAGAAATTTACAAGCTCGAAGCTTTCTAATGAAATTTAATTATTGTCGCTGCTGTTAGAACAGCTTCTGGTCAATCATGAGAATACTCGAATGTTTATTGTTGCTATATACAGTGTAAAACATACCTGACTATTGAGTAAAGTTAGCAATAGAATTACAGGTACGCATTGTGATAATTATCATGAGAGACAGTATGATGGAAAATAAATTCATATTTAATTCTATTAAGCTAGAGAATAAAGTATGTTTTATTATGCAGAATAAATATTTTATACTATGGTAGTGAAAATATGATATGGTATCCTGTCGTAAATTGCGTTCAGCTGCATATGTATGAAAGCAAAATATATCAGTGACCCACATAAAACACGTGTCGATAAAATCAAGAGTTCGCTCAAACTCAGCAGGCACAGATAACAGAGGTTCGTTTGAGAGTTCAAATAATGACCTCAATGTCCGGCCTCGAGTCATTCGTATCATTGTGGTTCTACAGCGTTCGAAGCATCTTGCTTGCTTGCAAGAATATTCATTCATTTCCTTCGCTCTCTTAGAACTTATTTCCTATAGAACACCGAGTTATCTTAATTTGCACGGACATCCGCAATCTGATAATCGAGTATGTTTTGTGCTGGCGTGTATGCAGGTTATCTATCATTTTAAGATTATAAACTGCTGCGACTGTATAATTAGCGAAGATACGTGCAATGATAATCGAGTTAATTATAAGCGTTTCATGCTAAAGCGTGAAGCACCGTGAAACCTTGTAGAGGAAAGCCTAAAGTGATGCATTGCAAAAGGAGCAAAGAGGAACTTACAAAATTCTTACAATGGTTTCGGTAACGCCCAAATTATTATGCTAAATGCAAATGCCTCGACGCATGCCAATACCGATACAATTTCCAACTAGAGCGCGACGATGTACAAGTTCTTCTTACTTGAACGCTACAAAGCGCCGTAGTCGGAGGAGGAGAATTAGAAACGTTAATAGATTAATTCCAACGTCGAGATTCAATCTGTCAAGCGTGGAATCCGAGGATCAATTCCGTCTAGCAAATTAATAACAGAATATGTCGGGGAATGAAAAGATACGTTTCACGCGGTTGTTTCGTCAATTGTAATTATGTCCAGGTAGGTGGCTGCGAGGGAACGGAGCGAAAATCGTTGAGGTCACGCTGGGAAATAAAATGAGACGGAGGGGGGATGACGGGGTGACGGACAGGAGGCGTCTCGGGGCGGGGAACTCGTTTCCTCTGGTATTCACTCGTTCACCGGCTGTTCTCGTGCCCCCCTTTTTTCTTAGTCTATCGGCGAACACCTCTGACTCTAGTTTCCGTGAAGACAGGACAATTAATGGGGGCTCTGGAAGAATAGATGAATAGGTAATCCGGCAGAATTAAGAAGGTGCCAGAAAATCAAAGAAGAAAGGCGGCCGGCCGCTTGAAGCGTGTAATTAATTGTAAATTAAACGAAACAGTTTGTTACTAAATATTACTTAATATTTTCTTACCGACATATCGTTTTACTATAGAGGGTGAAACGTAATTCAGAGGGAGATTCTACGAGACAAAATCAGAAATAAATTTGATATAACATCTTCTTATCCGGCTCTCCATTTTCGACACTTTAAAGTGTATTCGTCTTTTAATTAATCATCATTTACTAAATACTACACCTATCATTTCACAATAATTCTTTTGATCACCATGAACACAGGAAATCTTGGCATGCGACAGCCTATGAATGTTTTAACGCGAAAGGGGAAGTTCGAAATGTCGAGTCTCTGATTCACCGATCGTTTCTCCATTAACGTTAAAAGATCTCCGCGATGACACGGAATAAAAACAGGGGAGAGGAGGGGAGAGGGGCAGCGATCGTGGCGCGGATCGATCATCCCGCGGATCGCTCGATCGTCCATCATAATAGGTCACCGAAAAGTAAACGCCGCTCAGCGATCTGGCAGAAGTTATCGCAGAATAACGGTTCGTCCATGGCCGCGGCGGATGAAGGATGGATGGCTCGCAGTCGGAGGTTCTGTGACAAATTATCAATAACTTCAGCGAGAGTCTAGCAAGACACTCCAGCGAGAAGAGACGGAGGAAAAGGAAGACTAATGACGAGATTGATGTCGACCGCGTTGTAGAAGCGTTGTAAAGAGAGCGCGACGACAACCGACGACGACAAGCTTGAAAGGGATCCCACGTATCACCTTGCCAAACCACTGTATATCATTTTCAGTCGGCGGATTCATCTTCGCACCGGGGAAAAAAAGTCCCTGTTCTTTCACCGGCCCCGTATGAATCTTTCTTAAAGACTGAATGAAAGCATTAGCGCTAATGCGTCCGCCGCGATCGCCGTCGGAATTCGCTCGTGTCGCTCGAAGGGAAACGGAAAAACACGAGTGTTCAAATACTTCTTTAAACAGACTTTCTCTGCAGTTAACCGGATAAAGTAACAAATTCAGCTACCAAGATTTAATAATGAATACAAGCGATTATGTACAATTATTATAAATATTGCTGGAAACAATGGAGATCTTGAAATTTCATACTTATCTCAATAATTTGAGTTTACTGTTTTAAATTGTACGAATTATCTTATACCAATAAATTCACATTCGAATGAATTCTTATTCGGATACCTTTTCGTCTAGATTTTCTATTCAGTTGGATCTATACTCGGTAATATGAAATTTAATTCGTTGACATTTTCTGTTATGTATCATCCGAATAAAATGTTGCCCAACTGTGGTCTCTTTTAACGATTAACAGCAGCGTTGAGGTAGATAAATTATAAGAAAACTCGACTACCACTATAGCAGACTGCTCTACCAGACTCAGAAGAGTAATATTTTCGATTACAAAGAATCTCATTCATCGTAGAATATCTGAGAGTAGAGAGTCTTCGAAATTCGAGACCATTCGTTCAGTCGTCGATCGGTTAATCCCAAAGCCGGGTAGAATGATCAATGGAAATCTCGAATCCGTAGTTGAATAGGGTTGGATCGTTGGGGGGCGGTATCCGGAGGAAGCCGTAGGAGGGTGAGTACTTAAGGCGGGACTCGGGTAGAGTTTCACTTAAACGAGGAGTTTATCCGAAATGAGCTCGTTTCGCGGATTAAAGCATCGCGCCGCGGACGAGACTGTCTGCTTGCCGAGGCGACCAGATGGCAGAAGACGAGGCCACTCACCACCAAATTGGCCAGTAAACGTAACGGGCCGCCATGTAAAGCGCGTATAATGAGTATGCACGGACCGTGAAATAATAAGCCCCGCCACACACGCGCGGAACGCGGCGCTGAGCCGAGCGGAGTCGAGCCGGGCCGCGTTCCCGCTCTCGAGCTGTCGCTGGCTTTTACGCCGCGGGTACGTCGCCGTCTACGTATACCGTAATTCAACGAAGATTTATACCCGACGCTGCTCGTGAATGCCCGCGCCCGGCTCGTGCAAGAATATCTCGGTCCAGATATTTCGATCGGGTACCCGCGTCGTATCAAACGCGGCGCGGCTCGCTCATGAAAAAACGATAAATCACACGCCGGACGGACTTGTAAACTTGCACGGAAGCGAGGCACCGCGTCAGTGGTCTCCGAATCACGCGTCGGCTCGGTTTGTCAACCGTTCGGCCCAGGATCGCTGCAATTTCCGCGGGAAACGCGAAGTCGTTCCAACGACTGTACAAGGACAGCGATCGGCAATCTCTCCGATTTTTAGACATTTTTCCAAGGTTCTAAGTAAACAGAAAATGGGACACGCGATAGACATTTCACTGCTAATAATTTTATAATCCTGGAAAACAGTCATGTAGGAATTTTTTTTTTAATTTTTAGCAGCTACAGTAGAATTCCAAGATCCATAGTCTATTTATTTAACGAAATCTTGAGCAATACCCGTTTTAGTGAACTCCTGACGAACTTCTATTATCTGGCCTATTATACTGTCGAGTGTTACTCCAATTATGCGACCTCCTAGGATTGAAATATTGCTGTCATCTGAGAAACGAGTTAATCCGGTTATTTCAATGAAAAGTTGCAAGTAGCAGGGATAATCCGCGGACTCGTATGAACCTACCCGGTTATCTGAACTGACAGTTTCCCGCCGAGTTCTATCGGACTCGTTTTCATCGTGAATGCGTCGAATACGTAGTTTTATTTCCGAATGAAATCTGTCAGTGTTTAGATTAGAAAGAAAAAGTGTGAAGTTTAAAAAATGATTTGCTAGGTGAAGTATCAGGACGGAAGTATCACTCGAGAAAGAAATATGAACGAAGAAGGCTCGCCAGTGGAGGTGAAACGAGAGAATGAGTATGTAGAACGGCGCAGAAGAGGGCACACTGTTAGTCGAATTAATTTTCGTATTTCTGGGCGTTCTACCCCGGAACGGTATTATCTCTATTCCTTCAATTAAGATCGGGAAGCAATGTGTACAGCGGAATTCCATTAGGCGATATAAGAAAATGGAGGAGTGACGGGATTCGTCAGCGGAAAACGTTCCAAATTGGACCATCCGATGTCCCCCGCGGAAAAGACAATCGTGACAGGTCCGGCCCGATGTGATTCGGTCCGAGCCAAGGCCGCGAATGACAGTCGGGACAAATTCAAACACGAAGGAGGCTAATGGCCGCTAATGGAGGTCGCGTCTTCCGCGGCTACAGAAATAGACGAGGATTCATTGCGGAATACCGCCGTGGCGACTGGATCATTCATTCGACCGGCCTAATTATCCGAGCGTGATTCATAATCGATCGGACCGCGTGGCGCTGGCAACGTTCGCGCAACCGGTCCTCGGTTTATATCGGATTCGCGTCGCGATCGTCGATTAGAGTCAAACGACGAACGTAACATGATTATGGAACTCGACACGATCTCCCGGCGGAGTTCTAATTTGTCTGGTTTTCTGCCTCGGACGCTATCCGCTGGCATCTCGACTCGAGAGATTCTCGAGTGCTTCGTTTGTCTTATTTGCGTCGGGTGAATATTCAGCGGATTTCGGTCGATCGGCTGGAATTGACAACGGTTACTCCCGGCACGTTACAGAACTTCTAACGAAACTTTGCCAGCCGCGGCAACGTAATGAAATTATTTTCGTTCCTGACAATTCTCTTTCCTCCCATTCGAAGTTCAATTGTGTGGAATATGACTCTGAACTTTTTTAGAGCTTCATGTATTTTGTATGATATTTAAGATAGTATTTTTTTCATTTTATGTCGATACATACTAAAATAAGAAAATTCAACTGAAGACTTTAGGTACTTTCAACAAAAAATGCGTGAATTAAATGTAAAGTAATAGAAACATGACTTGTTATCATTTTTGGTGCAAGAAATTCACTCTTTTATTTCGATATATCATAATTTTACTCTCGTCTATAGCGCAATACGTGTTTGAAGTACGATTGCTGAAGCAGCAAGCAGGGTATTTGAATAGAAAAAGTTTTACATAAGACTCGATTTGTCTCGCTGATCGCTTCGTCCAACTCTGATTAATATCGACTGAAAGTACCTACTTTCGTATTACTCTTTAACAGAACTTGATTCTTTTATCTTCGAAATAGAAAGGTGGTGCAGTAATATTCTAGTCAACTATACAGAACAGATCTAAACTATACATACACTTCTAAAAATTTGATTTAACAAGTAATTGACTGAATGGTGTTTCCATTCAATTCCATTGAAGAACGCACAGCATCCCGTAAAAGTTAACGACCCGGCGGGATTTGCGTTCAGAAATTCCGCAAAGCTCTAGCCCTCTATTTCCCGCGGCTTTTAATATAATCCGTAAAGACGAGCTCCCTCTTTTTTGCCGAGCAATAAATTCTTTGCAGAAAGGAAACAGCAAAATGCTAGAAACGAACGGAGGCGGCAAGACGCGCGGAGCTGCACGGTTCAGGGGCTGAAGCGGTGGGCCGTCCTCGGTTCCTCTGCTTTTGTTTCTTGGCGTTTCGGTGGCCGGCCTGCGAAACCAGAAGAGCCACGGAGAGATGAGGACCGAAAGGCGAGAGGAAGGAGAGAGAGAGGAGCAACGAGATTGGACGAGGCTCTCGCGCAGCCTGCGGTATAATTAAAATACAGCCGAGCACCAACTGCTGGCCCGTGCTGCCGCCGCCGCCGCCGCCGCCGCTGCTGCTGTTGTTGCTGTCTTCTCTTCTCCTCTTCCATCATCCAGCTTCCCTCCCCTTCCGCCGCGCCTTTCCGCCGGCTTCATTTTCCTCTTCTCTTCTGCCTCCGTTCGCTTTCGCGCGTTTCTTCTTTATCTGCGGATCAATTATTAGATTTTCGCCGGATAGCGGGGTCGAAATGCTTCACCCCCTTCGTTACCAACTCTCTTTCTCTTGGAGGTGGAGAATTATGTGGATAGTTTTTAGTATAGCAGGGGGAACACGGTGAACGATAAAAAATATTTTGTTTGAATGAGTTTGAGTTTGTGGAACTGTTTCGGCTTCGGTGAATTTCTTCAACGCGTTTCATTTAGATTGCCGGTTCCCGGATTGAAGATGTTTAATCTGGAATTAGGGTGAAGCGTTCCTCTTTCTTTCCTCACACGTTTCATTTTTTATATTATCCTTTATTTAATTGCATTTATTATTTACAGCACGAATGGTTGTGATAGATTATTGAAAAAGTCCATGCTGTACTTTGACGGATAAGAGAAATGACATTGTCAATAGCCATACGATCTCTTTGGCCAACCTAATACGATATAATATTACACGGCTTTTGCTACATATTGCACTAAATAATTCAGTACAAAGTTGTTAAATTAGTTAGTAAAAGAAATTGTTTGATAAAATTCAGATGTTAATTATAAATTCCGTTTCGTTTCCCAATCCAGGATATAATTATCTTGTTTTTGAATATTTCAGCATTTATGCGAATGTGGACACGCGATAAAAATTTGTCCCTGTCTTCCAAGAAATATTTACAATCGAATAGTCAGATTATACAGCTGATCAGCATTTATTAATGCAGCCAGGTAAATCCTGTCCACGCGAAAAATGTTCTTCGATGTCTGATAGGTACGTTCCTACCACGTTGCGTGGTTTGTTGTTTTTTTATATCAGGGGTGGAAGGCAAGCAACGAAATGGCGTGCGAAGCTCCTCGATTCGACAAAAAAATTTGTCATCGTCACGAAACGTGTCCTCGCGCGTCGGTTTATTACACGTTAACGAAGCGACGGCAGGCGTCGATGCGGAGAGCACGCAGCGGACCGCGTGGATACGCGGCTTCACGCCGTCAGATTACAAATTACGATACCGGTCGCGTACCCGGCACCTCCCCCCCTTGTCGTCGTGCCGGTCGCCTCCGTTGGCAAATAATTAATATTCATTACGTATTAACGAAGCTATCGCATAAATCGCTGTACCAGCGGCAAAAATGGTGCCGCGGATAGCCGGTGAGCGACGCGGCTGCGATGGCGAACGGAACATAGTTCCATCGGGTGCCGGGAGATGTAGCGAGCGGTATCGCTTCGAATATCGTTTAGCCTTTAATTAGATTAATAACGTTATAAATTGCCTGAAAATCGTGGCGAGACCACGTCATATTAGCCGATAAAAGGATACGTTCGAATCGGATGCAAATCGCTACGAAAATGCATTTTACAATTGCGTCGGCGCGACTCATCTGCAGAGGCGATTCTGCAACAATTTAAGAATAGATTAAATGTAAATGGGATATTAAGTGACTCCTTGTCGACTATTTAATGCTGATCGCAATTTCATTTCGCAGTGGAATTGGTGTTGAATATGAGACGATTCGATGCAGCACCGGGCGATATAAATATTTTCAAGGGTTATTGATTATCTTTCTTACTTAATTGCCGGTTACAACGATTGATTTAATATTCATATAGAACCAATCCGTTCTGCTCTGAAATGGAGATTCCGATATTTCTTTTTGCCACATGCAAACGAAGTCTAATTAATTTTATTTCCACGCTGAACATAACGAGGTCTAAAAGTAACCGATACGTATCGGCTTGTAACAACTACAAGATCGAATTTATTAATATTTTTCAGAATAATTGCGGCGGAGCGTGATTGAGTAAAGAAATATGTTTAACGATTTCCAATAGAAGCAGCTTCATCGTTTGAATAATTGTCAAATAAAAAATGTGAGATCGGTGGTGGTATGTTTAACGTTAATTCGGGAACGGTATTAGGCGAAGTGTAAAATGGTCTGTCTTTGGAACAACTGTTACGGTGCAGACGTCGAGACGAGTCCGTAATTGAGCGGGGATCGTTCCTCCAAAATAAATCATTACTAAGCGATCCCCGCCTGACGAGGACAGTCACCCGAATAATGGCCGGGTGTAGTCCTCGGATTTTAGCGTGTTCCGTTCGATTCCCCCCGCAAACTGACGCGCATCGAACTGGCTCATTTTTGGCGTCATAAAGAGACGTTTTATCGGGCCGTTTAAGGGTTATTGTACAATAAAAGTGGCATTACTATCAGTTAGCCGGCGCAAGGTCGAGGACCAGGGAGGAAAGAACAGAAGAGGGTCGGTGTTCTGCTCCTCGGAAGCGGCTCGTGAGAAGCACGAGTGGCTTTATGACTCGTAAAAAGCTCCGCCGGCGTTCTTTCTTCGTCCATCGGCGACACGCGCCTTTCGTTTACGCGGCACCGTGAAATTCGAGCGTAATTTTGTTCCGCTCGGAACTGGTTCGACCGATACAACGCCGATCCGGCTCGCGAGCGAAACGGCGGCGCGGCTCGGCGCGGCGCGGCGCGACGAGAAAGGGAGGCGGACCGGTGGGACGGAGAGAAAGAGAGAAAGAGAGAGAGGACATCGACCAGATCGTTATTCTTCTTTACTGTCGACCCGGGTCTGCCGCGTCGCTAATCCCGTGGTTTCGTCTCGAGGCTTATTTCGAGATTTCTAGATTAGATACGCGCGACCGAGAGATTGCTGGATACGTCTCTCCGCGTGGCAGGCTTTAATTAACTCTTCCGCGATTTCGAGCGCGGCCCTCGAATCAGCGCGAGCCGGCGGATCGTATTTCTGCGGACTCTATTGCGGAATAAATTCAACGGCCGGGATCGTGAAGTTCGTGAAGAATGTCGCGCGACGAGGGAAATGGAAATGAAGAAGCTGCGGGCCGGGGATCGCGATCTCGTTACCGGAACGAGGACGAAGGGCCAGTTTATTACACGCGAAATATCGCGCGCTATGCTTGTTTGACAACCGAACCGCTCATCCGCGCCCTGACCCGTATGCTTCTATTATTTGTGGATAATCCGAACAATATTTATAAGATGCGGCGCCACGGCGGTTTATCTCGTTCGCCGCGCTCCAATCGCAAATGTTACTTTTTTATCATTACTTTGTTATACTTTATTATCGCGCGAGTTCATGCAGAAAATTGTCCAGCGAGAAGGGAAACCGACACTATTATTTTGCGATACCGTGCTTTCCATGAATCTTCTCGTATGAAATTTATATGTTGAAACCGCTAATTCAAACAATGATATATTCGGCGCAGTCGCGGGTGATCTTCAGCCCTTACACGATTTATTTTTCGGTGAACGTACGTTGTGCAGAAAATGCGCCCGAAATTTATTAATGAAACACAAATTATTTATCTATTCATCGAAATTTGCTTCGTCGCTTTTTAAATATCTTTTTCGAACGCTGAGGAAGATTGTTCTTCAACCTCTTCTGCGAATTCTCTTGTGTGACTTCAGTCGACTCAAAATCTCCTCTAGAAATGGTAATTTCTGTTTATAAAACAGACAAAATTTGCAAAGGGTTATATCTTGCGAATACGGTGCTCGAGTTTAGTAAAAAATTTGTGTAGCGAAATCAACGTGTGCAATTTGAGGCAAGAATTGTCTCTGAACAAATCTCACATTAACCATAACTTTTTAGGGTCACTGATGCGACATTTTGGTTTTGCGTTTATTTTCCAAGCGATATTTAGAAATTTCGTTAAGAATTCAAAAATTGAGACGAATTCTTCGTTTGACCTATTCTAAAAATCGCGCAACACATCTGCGGTTGGTCAATATAAACGGCTGATGTAAATATGATGGCTGATGGACGCGATCGAACTCTGCGGCAAAACCGAGTATCATGGTGCATACTCACGTAGCAGTAATTGTTTCGACACACGTACTGCGAGCTTTAGAATGAGCAATTCCGATCGCTTCTTTTACTTTAATTCTTTTCTTTTAATTTTTTTCTTTTAATTTTCTTTTCTTTTAATTATTTTTTCTTTGTTTGTAGTTATAACTTTCTTATTGCTTGCAGAATTAATTCTATATTCTAATAAAATAATTGGAACGTGGTTCCCATGAGATGTATTTCAAAGATTAATAGCAGGATAAGAGAATAAGTTGCGGAAATAGGGAGGACGGGGATTAGGCGAAATCAGAGTGGGAACGCGTGTTGGGAGACACAGTTTGAGCATTGACCCTGAGGGATCCCGACAGTGATCGATCGATAGATTTCCTGGGCGGCCGCCTTATTTCCAGAATTCATAATTCACTTACCCGGCCCGAGACGTCAACGCTCGCTTTCACTGGAACGATAAATAAAACGGGCAAGGATATCGGACCGCGGAACATAAGTGCTGTGTCAATGACAAACGTTGACTAGCCAGTGGACAGCCGGCGGAGATTTATTCCTTCGGTGTGATCATTGTCCCCGTGTCGTAATAAATTTATACTTGTAAACACGACGGGTTTCTGTTTTCTGAATTTGACTTCTTGTCGGAAGCCTTGTCCTTGTTGCTTCCCGGCTTAATTTTTGTTCAAATGCTGCAGCACGCCTACTTAACTGCTAGGCGAACCGTTATGTCCTGGGATAAATCTGCATTTAAGTCTGGACCGTATCTTTCTACCTTTTATAAAATCTTTCTGGCGTGGGAGGAATTGTCGTTCGATCGTTGGTTATGAGTGATAACTGGACGAACAGTCTTACGTATCTATGTCGAAAATAAACAGATAAAACCCAAGACGGTAAAAATATTTAAGAAATTCGAAAATATTGTTACATTATTTGCAACCGAATAAAATAATTAAAGAAAGTGTGAGACAATGTTTATTTCGCCTAAAAATTCTCTATCTCGATAGCATTGTACTGGAGTTAAATAAAAATTGATTCTCACTCCTAACATTTCCAATGATTTAAAATAATCTAACAGCATTGTTCTCACGCTCTGCATTCATCGTTTCGTTTTCAATCTGCTCACGTTTGTCATAAACGCATAAAATGCATCGATTCATTAATTTTGTTCGAACTGTCACTTGCACAAACAATTTCAAAATGATGACATAATTAGACCGGCTGATAGTCAGCAGTGTGCACTAATCGTCTCGCGTTCAATGCGACTATGATGCATGAATACCGTAATTTGCCCGGCGCCGCAGAAACTGCACCGTCATTAAAAGTCGCTGCAACTCAATCGAAGTTTCGTCCGCGCAGAATTATCTGGCCGTTCGGCTCGTCACATCCGTCAACCGAAGACTCGACGAAGGAATCGACTGTTGCGATATTGTTGCGCGGCTGCTACAACCTTTCCGTGGAAAACGTAGGTGCAACCGTTCGATGCTACATACTTAATGACCTCCGCATTTAACCTTCCACCATCTGACATTTCGCTCAACCTCTGCCGACGTTTATTGGAACCGTAAGTAGCATTTGATGCAGCCGAGGCGAAGGTTGCGCACCGTCGCGACGAAGCATGTGGAAAGCATGCGGCGACACCTGAACACTTTCCCTTGGGCTTTTCACGCAAGTTTCTATCTGCCGGTCGATCATTTGACACCTAAATGGATGTTTTCGAGAGATGTTTAGACTATGGGAACTCGGAGGAAAGCAACGCCGACACTGCGCATCTTGCGCGACAACTTGCTAAGGAACGTTGTACAGCATTGGTACATCGTGTCGCACACCTCGCTGAATCTTCGACTGTAATTTATACACAATTGTCGCTGCTATTTCGCGAAATGAAAAATTCTGCCATGATCAATTAAGTCGGCATTACGTACCTTTTGCAAGCATGTTGGCCAGATTTCGTAACGTCGTACGATGTTTATGTGAAGTGGCGCTCTAATGTTTTTAAGGTTGCTGAATTTAACCCTTTGCACTCGAGTGGTGATTCTGAGGCGCCACTAAAATTCTTCTATTATGTCTCGAGATAATTTTTATACAAACAATGTTAAGGTTTAAAAAATTGTTAAACAGTGAAACTATTGGTATGAGTAACAAGAATCAATTTCTTATGCATTAAAATGCAATTTGTTACGTAGAATGAAAATATTACGAGGCAAGAAATTTATTTTAGATTTACAGTTGAAATAGCTTCGAGTGCAAAGGGTTAAATCTGTTATACAAAATGGTAAATTCAAAATGTGAAATTAATTGCTAATGACGTAAAACTTAAGTTAAAAATTAGGATAAAAGCAATAATAATATTGGATATCAAATTATGATATTATAAAAATGATAATAATCTTCTGCACTATGATATGACAACGATTAAGGACATATTGAGAAGTATTAAGTATTGCGGAGTATTACATTGTAAAAATACTTCGCGTCCGTCTATATAATAGACATTGCTCAAATGTTCTACAAGTCGGTCCTTTAAGGACCGTATAAAAATTATCTTGACGTATCAACATCCTGTTATCACCTATGCGATATTATTAATCATCAATAACGATCTCTACCTCAGCAACCAGGCGCGATATATGAAAATTTCAAACGGCGTTTGACACTCCTAAATGTACGCAGCATATGTATCATAGAAGCTTCTTGCCGCTATAAATTTCAAAAATTTCATATTTGGCCGATCTTTTGAGAGAAGGTACCACTTTGGGGGAAGCTCGAAAAAAGTAAGAGTACGACGCGGAATGGCTCGTTCGGCCGTCAGCAGTCGAAATAAAAGATCGAGTCGGACCGTTCGAGCGGAACAATATATTTTTGCAAGTCGGGGGCGGCGTGCGGCCCGCGAGAGGTCCGCGTCTCTTTGCGTGCCGCCGCGACGAAGGCGTCTCCGCATTGGCGGAAGGGCTGTTTGAGATCCGAATGCGCGATACGTCGGCGATAACGTTTATGTAGCGAGGTTGGTACGAGCGGTCTGGCGCGAGCAAACTTCCTTCCAGGTTGTACCGGAAACTCATTGTAAATCTCGGTAGTCAGCGAGGAGGAGCCTAGGCGAAGCGAGGACGGGACGGTTGCGCCGGGTGCGCGCGCGCGCGCGCGCGGATCGGAGCGGCGCGGAGAGGATCGCACGATTTCCGTGTGCCTTGTAACCCCGAACACGATAACGTGCGCCCGGGATTCCAGGCTTTCTCAAATATTGAAGTTGGCCCCGATCTTCTCGTGGCGACGAGCCACCGCGCCAAAGGTGGCGTCAACGCGATCAGGAAACACAGCTGGCGTGCCTGAATTAATCGTTGTAAATCTCACGCGACACCGGCCTCTGTGCTCCCGTCGGCCCTCTTTGCGCGGAGGCCGGCTCCGATGGCTGGATATTTCACCGGTGATAGATAGGGATGCCGACCGACTCGATACTAAACCACGAATCCAGATCAATTTTCGGCGCGGGACTTCCGTTTCGCGGACTTCCAGTCGAGTCGTGGTGCGGGGCTTCGATTATTCGGATGCTCGACCGTTCGATTCATTATCCTGTGTTCGAAGACCGTAGCAATGGAAATGGCAAAAGTGAGTCGTTAGCAATGTAAAATATCGTACAGATTTGGTACCTTAATATTTTCTCGTAGTTCCTGATCTCGTATTTGTTGGCATGCTTGTTATATCTTTGTTTTGTTTGATTTTATTTATTGAATAAGGCATATTAAATTTGTATTAAAAAATAAACGGAAAAGGATGAAAAAATTTAGTACGTCTTAATCGATAAATATAAAGTTATAGAAACGAACCACTAAAGAAGTCCCAGGAACATATTCGAAGATACACTCGTTCGCGCTCAAATAATGTTTCTTAAAGTTTTTTTTTGTTAAAGTTATATTCTTCTACAATTTTCTGTAGTTATATACGTAAATTGCACTCCAATACACGAATCACCAATGTAATAGCGTATCTTGAAGAAGTATATTTTATTTATTAAACAATGTCATTCTAATAGCATTCCGATGAACTTAAAGTCGTCAGAGCTACATAGCTGATCAAATTTACCAAAGCATTGATCATCTTGTTGAACTCAATCGAATGGATTTAGATTGAAGTTCACCGGTGGAAGCTGTAACTGGATGACACGTTCGGAGCACGTTCGTATCACGTTCGAGACGCGAAGGATAAGATTAGACCGCGGATTCTACCCGTTCCCGAGAAAAATGAGTGCGTGAAGAACAAACCAGTTAATGCCTGGGAAGAATTCAGAATGCTGCTCCGGGCTGACTAAAAATAATAGCAGGAACGGGTATCGGCTCCTGTTCCATGCGATCGCCTCGAACGAATTTTTGTTCGCGCAAAGATTTGCGCTAAAAAAAAAAGAAGATTCGACGCGATAAAGCGGCACGTCGCAAATCCGGCAAACGCGGCAGCGTAAACCTCACGGATTTCGCGAGGCCCTTGATCGTCGAACGACGTTCCGTGGAAATGCGGTCGCGATAATTAACCGTCTTATTCCGGAGGCGATCGCGCCCGGCACAAAGAGGAAAGAAGACATTGAAGAATGAAAAGCTCGGACGGCAGTCGTATAAAGAAGGATTTTCGATTCAGCGGAGGGAGAAATCCTTATAAGTTGACGCGCCTTGGATCGGTAATCCTGGTTATCTTGGCAGAAGGACGACGGACCGCGCTTGACTCCCGATGCACCTCTACGCGGCCATTTGCATACTGCAACGTCGCGGTGGACACACACGGCCGTATGCAAAGTTCTGACGAGAAACAAATACCAACTAGTCCGTGGACGTTCGAGAGGTGCGTGCTCCTCATTATAAAGCAGCAGCCGGATCCGCGATGAGATGATGCGAATTTACG
Source organism: Augochlora pura (assembly GCF_028453695.1). Classification (NCBI taxonomy): domain Eukaryota; kingdom Metazoa; phylum Arthropoda; class Insecta; order Hymenoptera; family Halictidae; genus Augochlora; species Augochlora pura. The sequence continues at coordinate 7,689,046 of NC_135775.1, read as the reverse complement.
GTAGCGAGCGCCGTGCGGGGGGAATCGGCGTCTGCTTCGTTTTTCCACGCTTGGCATTCGCGGCGACCTTTCCGAGCGGATTTCTTCCAGACCCTGCGAACCATCCTCCCGATTAACGCTCTTGTAAAGAGATCAATGGAAGAAACAACTACGAGACTCGCGATACCATCGCGACCAAGAATGTCGGTGTCGTAGTCGCTTTCGACTTCCATTTCCTTTTCTTAACCCCTTTAATGCCGAACCACGATACATCGTTGTTAGCCAAGCTTGAGATACTCGGCTTCTTCATATTTTTAATAAACGATAGTTTCATTTCCTGATTTATGCTTTGTTTCGATTTTTGAATTATAAGGTTTTACAATATTTTTACTTCTTTTCGGAACTTTGCCAAACTGTGTCAAACAGTAATAACAAGATTAACGATCTAACAGTGTATTATTCTCCTGGTTAGAGAGATTGTTGGGCCTGGTGTTACAAAAGTGATTCCAGTAATCTTTCAATGTCTTTTCGATTTTGAAATCGTCGATTTCTAGTCGAAGAAATTACTAGGCATTAAATTGATTTTTTCTCTTTTAGCTACAGATAACAATGGGAATGTTTAACTGAAATATACAAGCAACCAAAAGTGAAGTTACGATATAAAGTTTTACAATAACCTTTTAATGTTTTGTCGACTATAATCAATACAGTTTCTAATAAATACAATGCATAATCAATTCAATAATTACAAGACCTAGGTTTTGCTTTGTTCTATACCCAGTTGAATCTTCTACTGTCAGATAAAAATGAGTTTCGTGTAACCAACAGTAACAAATAAGAAACCGAGAGTGAACGAAAGTATCGACAAGGTATACAAACGTATGGTAAAATTGTTTTATAAGAATATGAAGACGGATCCCGCATCCTCGAGCGACTTTTATGCCGAGCATCGGGCTCCGCGGAAAACTTGCAGCGTGAAAATACATCCGTCGTATTTCCGGCAGCGCCGCATTCGTTTTTGTAAATTTTATTCATGCCGGATACGTTCCCGCGGAATTTCTTTTCTAACCTGATGCCTCCCTCCACCGCGAGCTCGCCGGGCTTCACGGGGGATGAAATATTTCTGGAGTTTCGAAACTGCGGCGAGACTGAGACAAAGGCCTACCCCCGGAGGGGGGTCAGATCCTTTAAAACTCTTCCGCCGAGTTCTAGAACCGAAGCCGCGCCGCTGCGCACATTTACTCCAATTGTTTCTCGGCGAGTGAAACTGGCGCGATTATTTCGTTTCGCTTCGCGAACGACGACGTGGCTCGTTTCTGTCGTGGAGTATTTGACAGCTTTAGCAGCTTTAATCAGCTGGAAGAGATATCGAGGTGTATCGCGATAAACAGATTGCAAATTTTTATACAAAATAAAAATTATTCACATCTGTTGCGAGAAAGGAGAGCGCCTTAGAAGTATCATTCCTTTTTTAATCATTTTAGTAAATATTAATTAGTTTATTAATGTTATTCAATGCTTTTAATAGTACTTATACTATTTACAATTATTTGTAGTCATTTTTATGACATATGCATAACATTAAATTTAGTATAGTGATAAATGTGTAGACGAAACTAAATTACATGCATCACTGTTATAAAGAAACTAGGATTCAGATTTGCAATTTACCTACCGGTCAAAATAATAGTTTTCACATTTTTTGTTTTAAAGTTGCTGAATTTATGACGAGTCTTTCGTAGAAAATCATTGAAGTTTCTGAAACGAAGGAGACATTTTAATAACAATGGCGAAAGGTCTAAATAGTTCCTGTTAGAGAGCAATGCGTTATAATTACTCTCACAACTTAATAGGTTTGGTGTTACAAAGAACTATTTTTCATATATTTTTAGGGTTCAAAATGTACACAAATAGTCGAATATTTTTATTATGAATCATTTCATTATGAAATCTTTTATTATGAAAGCAATTACCATCGTCGATAGTATGCAGAGGAGGACATTCGAGTTATTCGCGAGGGGCCATTCCGATCCTTGTGTTCTTTTATCGAAACCCAATCAATATTATCAAAAGTATCTTGCGCATGGGGGACGTGTGTCTAACACTCTCTACGTCGACAAATCCATGGCATTACAAGCGTGTATCGGCGAGGAGACGAGCGTAGACATTGTCGTCTTCGTCCGGGGACGCGACCGCAGATATGCTCGGTCGCCGAGGAGGAGAAATAAAAGCCGGTAAAGGCCGTATAAGAATCGTATTCCACGGTCTTCATAAGTCAGCGTAACGATGCCGACCGAATGAGAAAGAGACGGGGGGTTGGCTGGTTAAAAATAAAGCAAGGAGACAGAGCGTCCTGGCGAGGCCGTGCGGAGCACTTCTCCGCGAAAGTCGTCGAGTTTCGCTCCTCCTTCGAACTCCTGACGCCACACGTTCGGATTCTTCTCCTTCTTTGATTGCGCAGCCGTTTCTGCCACATAAAGTAACAATCCAATTTTTGGTAAATTAGCTACACTGTTGGAATCGTCGTGGACACTCAAATGTTGGGTCGTTCGAAAAGTTGATTTGTTCTTCAAAGAAATGTTGCTTCGTACGAGTGTTGAAAGAGAACCAGATTCAGCATTTTGTCAGTAAAAGATTGGACTTTCTCGTACATGACATTTCAAAACTACCAAAAGGATATCTAAGAGTTTATTTTTTTACTTTAAACATTAAAAATTCGTCTTTCAATTTCTCGCGATGAAATAAATAACTTTCGGAACGATGATTTTCTCTTCGTGTACATTAATAGAATCGTATAAGATACTAAACGAGAGCTAATAAAATTATTTTGTAAAAATGAGTGACATTGAAATTATTCTAGAATATTTAGCAAACACTACGTCAATTTTAACCCATTAGCAACCGCAAGCAGAATAATCCACGCGTGATGATTATCAATTCTCAGCAATTGAGGAATTCTCTAAAAATTTTCCTGACTGAATGTTCAATCCTATAAACAATTAACCAATCGGTGATAGTTAATTATCATTATGCACGGATAAAAACGAGTTCAGATGTCAACCTACGGTCGAATCATCCACGAGATTATCGCACTTGGAAAAAGAACGAAGCCATAAGAAGCAACGTTTCGAAGCAACAATTGCGAATGCGATATTACTTGTAAATTATTTGCGTTGGAAATCCGATAATATTTAGGTGTCTTCCGCGGCGGTATCAAGATCGAGATGCATGTTGCCCGAGACACAGAGAGCGGGAAACATCTTCGGTACGAACCGTGCCGGCTACCGCAGGAGTTGCTGCTGCTGGCGCGGCGCGGCGGCGGCGGCGTTGTTGGCTGCAATGTCGCGAGAGAGTAACCTGCATCCTGTCGCTGCAGTTCGGTGCATTCGTTGCCTCGACCTCCTGCAACTCGATCTCCGGAGAGAAAGAGCCCGGAGATCTTATCGCGGGAAACGCAGCCGGTTCGACGTAGCAGAAAGATAAAAAGGAATGGCGGGAAGGGGGTGGGCCCAGTTGCCGGGGTGGGGTGGGGTGCGGCGGGGGGCAGGGAGCCGAAGGGTGGAGGAGGGATTCGCGACATCCCGGTAAATTAACTCCGTTGCTTCGCTCTGCTCCCTTCGCGTCTGAATTCTCTCGTTTTCGTTTCCCCCGCCTTCTGCCAACCCCCCTCCCTCCCTCCCACCCTCTCTCCCCCTGCCGTCGCCCCTGCCGCCGTGTAATTACAGAACGTTGTAAATACTCGAAATGCTTGGTAACCGGGCGAACGGAAAAATTACGGTCCGGCGAGATCGATAAAACCCGCGATCCATAAATATTCTCGGCGGCGAAATCTAGCTCCCCCCCTCTCCCTCCCTCCTGCCCCTTATCTTGTCCTTTATCCTGTACCGGCCCGTTCGGAAATGAAGCCGACCGGAGTGGCCCGGCGGATTAAGTTGATCCGCGCCGGTGATTTCACGGTGATTTATCGATTTTCTATTTAATGATTCGGCAAGCGCCACCGGGCCGTGCCGGGGCCCGATTAAATCCGTTACAGACTTTCGAGGGATTCAATTACGGAATTATTTTAACCCCGGTATATACGAGCACGTGGATCAAAAGAATTTTCAGGCTCCGAGGAATTCCCGCCTTCCTTTCTGCTTCGCGGTGGGAACGGGCGCGTTAGGATCGCGGTGCGAGTGTGCAAAATGATCACTGTACGATGAAGTTTTCCGTTCGGTGGTTTTCAGTGCAATATTTAATGATTAGAAAGTATACCGGAGGAAGTCAAATGAATTTTATGATTGATTTTATTTAAGTCTTACATATTTTCCGGTAACAGTCACAAGATTGAAATTTTGGTTATGGCAGTTTTTTCATACATACCAGGCATATAACTTATGATACTTCAACCGCAACCTACAGTATAAAAGACATGCTTATTTCTTTCAGATTTATCCACTTTAGCTCACTCCTGATTCGCAAAATTTTAGAACAATTTTAGAACAATGTTAAAATGACCAAAACCGGGAAGACAATTTTATTAGACTTATAATTAGCTTAGATTATTTTTATTTTACACAGAAAACCGCAGTACATGACTCGCTTTACTTGGAAACATCACACTGTTTAAAAAGAAATCATGAACGCATTTTCCATGGTGCTAAAACATGCCATCAGCTATTAATACATTCGATCTCATCGCCGTAAACCGTGGAGAGTTTTGTAGCAACGATTAGAGAATGTTGTTATCGTGTTCCCACTAATGAGTAAGAGTGGAAACTGTAAGTTTGAAAACACGTTTACTCCTCCCGTTGAATGCGATATCGTTTCTTACAGAGACCTCTCCCGATTACAGATACAAAGATCACAGAAACGCAGAAATCTATATCGCAGAAAAAGCGGAAAGTCGTCTTCGGGAAGGAATAGCTCGGCTCCAGCAGCACGGAACCGATAACTCCGCGGCGTTTGCTATCGCAACAGGAAACGTCGATCCTTTTCTTTTTCGCGATTAGGTTCGCGCAACTTGGCGCTGTTTTTCCAAGTAGAAACGGACGGGCCATGCAATCTGTGGGTTGAACGTAGCAGCGTAACAACGCCGGTTGTTATTGCTGCTGGCTCTGCGGAGACGCCGCGCCGGTGGCCGTATAAGCCGAAGTTGTAACTCAATGCTCTCCCGACCTACCGACCGTGAACCAACTGGCTGCCGTGCCCCACGCCCACAATATATATCTGTGTATGTATATATTTTAGCGTCTTGGCCGGTGCCGTGGCCCGGCAAACAGTCCCCGGGTAGCAGGGCGGCGGCAGCGTCGGCCCGGGAAAACGAAATCCATGGAATCCGCGCGATAACGAGCCACGGATTAATATATCGTCTCGTCGGGTCAGTCGGATATTGCTTTCCCGTCGGACGATCGATACTTCGTCGAACTTCTTGCGTCCCCGGCCGACTTCCTCCGTCCCCGGGCGAGCTGGAACGAGACGAAGAAACTGGAAGTTGCCGCTCGCTGGGTCCGCGAGGACCGGGATTTCCGGAGAGAGGTTTCGCCTTTAACTCAGTTTGCGTTGTTCCCCGGCTCGGTCCACTTTGCCTGATTCGAGAATCTAGGATGCCGCGTCGGATCATATTTTTCTGCTTCTCTCGCCGAGTTACCGCGCTAACCATTAAGAACATTCCACCGAACTGCAACGAGTAGCTGCGGCTTCGAGATCTGACTTCTGGCGAATATTCTTGCATGGGTGGCCCACTGTGCCAAACTTTCTTGATCTTGTTGCAGTATCTTGGCTTGTTACTCTTGTTCTGCTAATGTTTTACCGTGAGATTGCTTTTCGAAACGGCATCAACTATTCACGACTCGATGAGTTTGCAGTTCCACTGATTGCACGAGGATGTTCGTCGGGTTCATTTACACTTATTCAATTAAACACGTAACTGTAAGTTACTGCCCGTCTGCGGAAATAATTAGAGATTCTTGGAAACGTCTTTATAACAGATATCAAGAGAGTGAGGTCTAATAGTAACAGTAGGGAGATACATTAAGGTTGCGACTGCAGTCGTTGGCAAAGTTCATACGCCGTCTTTATATTCCATAGAACCAGCGTATATTTCATTTCAACCCCATTTCCAATAACGCTTCTATATTTTCTGAGAAAAGAAGAAGCTCTCTAGATCTTACAACATATATAGAAAATATTTATACGAAAATCCATAGGAACTCATGACTGCTTGATAGTAAATTTACCTTTTCACTGCTGATGCCACTCGAACAGACATTCGTAGCTTGCTGACGCTATACCACGTCCACACCTCCCTCCAAACCGGAAAAAAGTGGAATGCAAAGTGCAAAAGTGCGTCCATCGAACCTTCCGCATAAGGTCACCCCGTTCCAACGGCCGCTTGACGATGGGCCAGTAGAATTCGCGCGACCCGAGTTTTCGCACCTTGCCGAGCCGGGTTGTTTCCGGTAATGATGTAAGAGGGAGGAGGAAAGGGGGTGACGATCCTTTCAGCCCGGTGGAAGGAGTTAGACAGGGGGGGGCTGGCAGCCGCGCGGGGCCACGATGCTAATTTTCACGCGGCTCGAGCATTAATTCTAATTAAATATGTGCGCGCGAGCGGGCGAGGGGCCGCGGCGAGATAAGCGGGACGAAAGGCAATTTGTACGGGGACGCGGTCGGTTTCCGAGATAAAAATAAAGGAGAGGAGCGAAGAAAAAGTTTCGGGAGAGCAGCGGCAGCACCCCGACCTTTTCTGGCTGTCTCATCCCGGCCCCCACAACACCGGCCGACCGCTGTTCTCTCCCTGTTGCTCCGTCTTCGGATATTCCGCGGGTTTCTTCGTTCCACCGTGGGTCGAGCGCGCGCGCGCGCGCACGGCTGATCCCGGGAGTGAGATGTTTAATCATTCGGTAGATTGAATTCACGGGTCTCTCTCGCCCGCGAGGCCGACGGTGAATATTTTTGCATGCGGTGTTCCGCAAACTCGAGCGATCCACCGGCCGCCGACGATAACGCCTGATATCTTCCTTTCTTTCGCGGGGCCCTCCGCAGACGATCACGAGGGACCGAAAGGAAAACTGAAAAGTAAATCGCCCTTTCTGGACAAGGGTTCCCGTTGTCATTGACTTCTGTCACTGGCGCATCTTTACAGCGAATAGCGTTTATTTTCAGAATTATTTAATTGTTAGCCGAACTATTTTATACGGTAAATTTTATAGAATAAGTCACGCGGTACTTCATATTTTCTATTTTGAAAATAATAACTAATATTTGGCTTATTCAGATTTTAGTTTGAGTCATTTACAACCCCGCGATGTCATTTATGCCGAAAAATGAAAGGGGGTCGTTCTAGGATTAAGAACGCTCTAAGATTAATGTATTAAACCCACAGACGGTAATGTTTCCACGATACTATACGCAGTTCTGGTAGCTCTCGCAATTTTATGTCTATATTATTCCGTCTTTCATGTCCAAATCAAGTGATTTCTACTCGCGTTAATATTCCACCGAAAAACCGCGGTGTTCAGAAGACGGGTACATTCGCAGATCGAGGATTTGTGTTAAACAATGAAGTCGCGGACGAGGATGATAAATACACACGCGCGAGACATTTGATTTGTCGCATCCCAGTGCGTGTTCGGTAAAGAAAGAGTGGCGAGTCGTTCGAACGGGAGTGAGTTATCGTATCTGGCCCAAGGGAGGAATGATATTTTCGCGCGAAAACATGAATGCCGAATGTAATATATGTCGGACGTTCTAAAATCGCAGGATGCAAAGAGAAAAAGATATTCCCCGCAAAATCTCGAGCCCCTTCCCGGGGGATCCACGATTGCTATACGAGGGATCGACAGTTCGACACTGGAACTATCGACGACCATTGACGTCGTCGTATCCAGTTTCTAGCAATTCATGTTGCAACTTAGTTTCAGATGTGATAACCAAGAGGTTCTGTTACGCTTAGAAAATGCTACGCAGTATTATATTCGCGGGAAAAGTGCAGGACGTTGCTTATTGGGCGGTGAAATATAATAACAATGAGATTTCGTTTTTTATTTTTGCATTACATATTTAGTTTCGCATCCGAAACATTTTAGTTAAATTCAATTTATTCGAATATATTGCAATAAAAATGAATTTTCAAGGTTGGTCAGAAATTAGTGTCACCCATATTTGGTCACTCATGGCCATATTTGGTATATTTCAGTCACCCGAAATTTTCAACTTTTTCAATACTTTTAATGAAATTTGAAGGTAATTTTCATGAAATGTTTGTCTAATATCATGAGTAAGAAGTGCACAAAACACATGTTAATAACGAGAGTGTTTTTCCTTTGCTTTTACCAGAATTTATATTCTTTCTGGCATGCTAACTATAGATCGTTGTATCATGTGTTTTATATCTTGCTGTTTTGCCAAATATCTTTTCTTTTAAATTAGCTATCGTAGTATTTTAGGATGAATATGCAAGAATTTTTAGCAAATTCCAAATATTTTCTATCGGATTTACATCTGATAAATCGAATGCTATGTATATAGCCGTTTCAGTTTATAACAAAAAGTTATGTGAACAAAGACAATGTGAAATTTATAACACAGGTTCTGAGTAAAAAACTGAATTTTTACTGATGACTTTGAATTCGATGGCAGATTTTATAAAAATTATACAAAATCGAAAACGTCTCTCGAATCGAAGCTGGTACTTTTAGTAATGATTTCTGGTTTTGATTGTGCGAAGCTGTGCGGTAAACCGCGCAAGTTTCGTACTCGATTTCAGACTTTCGGTTGACGGTGTACGGACGGCCAAATAAGGCACGAAATCGAGAGCCGGTACGATTCGATCGGAACCGATGAGGCAGTGTAAAGGCAACGTCCACGTCGACATTCCCAGATAGAAACGTGATTGTCAGCCCGTGTTCCGCCTACAGGATGCGACGCGAGACATTGTCGCTAGATAATTGGATCGGCGAATCGTGGCCATCGTGCCACTTCCAAGCCGGACAATGGCACAACAAAAGAGCTAGTTCGAGGCTCGTGTGTCACGGGGGAAAGATGAGGGACGTTCTGGCAATTTTCCGAAGACTGATTGTCCGGCTTGGATAGCAAAGCACTTAAAACGACTGCTGTCCTACGAAATGACGCGAATTCGTTTGCATTTAATCGTTTCTCGTTCAAGCGATGCATTCTTCTCTGATATCAATGCGCGAGCGATCTGCTCCATCGACATGGTCAAATAAAAGCGCGTATAATTATGAGATATGGAAAATTAAATTGAAAGCAGCTCTTTCGTCAAATCAGGAAATTCATCCACGTTCTCTTGCAGCGTCAATCCTCAACGATCGTCCAACATTCAATGCGCTCCTCTTTTGCAAAATCGCTCGTCTTCTTCCGGTCTCTCTGTATCTATCTCACACATATCCATCCTTTTCGCTTTCTTTCAATTTCTCTCATACACAGTCATATTCATTCGTCTCTTTCTACATACATCCGTTTCCACACACTCTCATTATAGTACATTAAGTTTATATATATAAGATCTTCAAATGTTTTATCTTCATAAATAAATTTTAAGAATTTTTGTTATATTAATTTCAACTTACTAAACTTTTTCACAAAGGAAATATATTCTTATTTGATATTCGTTTATTGGAATTTAACTTTGCATAAAGACGCATTGCCTATTCATAGCCATACATTCGTAATAAGTAGAATCAGTCAGCCATGCACAGACATATCTCCAAGAAAACTGACGAAGAACAAATCTTTTCACAGAGCGGTAGAGTGCGTTAACAATTAAATAGCGAAAAACGATGCTATCATCCGTTGTGTCATGGTATTCGTCACGTACAATGTACCCCCCAAGAAGTTGGCTCTGATGGCGAGCGTTGTCCTCGACCTGTCGCGAACGGTCGAGCTCTTTCGATGCCTCGGAAGCGGTGACTATCGATCGGGGTGCGCTAGGTCCGATCTAATTATCCGTCGATAGCGAGTCGCAGTCGCGGGTAAACGGGAGACGAGGAGTGACAATCGCGCTTCTATATCGGGGCAACGATATCGCCGGCGGTTCTGGGCTGCTTGGCCGTTCAGGGTCCGTCAGGGAGCCAATCACAGCGGAGCCGTTCCCGTGCCGGAAACCGGAAGCGAAGGAATCTCGGCTGACGGTGTACGTGGCGGTCGTACGCGTACGTATGCGGCTGCTGCGGCTGTTTCGCCTCGGTTCTGCGTCCTCGGTGAACGTGTGCGAGAGCAGGCCCCTCGCCCCCGTGCCCCACCCCTCCGCGGCCCCCTTCCAGGGGGGAGGATATTGAGAGCGAGTCGCATCGCGCTGGACATAATTTCCGCCCGACGAGATCGGAATTGCTAATGACGTCACTACCGCCTCCGCATCATTCACCGTGGAGCACAGAACGCTGCCAGGATGCCCTGACTTGGCCGAGGACACCCTCTTTGTGCCTCGCTGGCTCCCACGATGGTGGGGAGGCCGACTCTCTCCCTCTCTCCGGCTTTGCGAATTAAAACTGGCTCATTAGCGCGGTTGAATCTGCGGGTTATTCGATCCCGCGTGTTCTGAATAGGCTCCAGATCCTACTACACGGTTTAATTTCCACCTCCTCGCTCTCCCTGATTTATCAAAATGGAGGTTTGTGTTACCGTACTTTCTAAGGGTGGAGGGTGATGTTTGAAAAATTTTCGTTCTTTGAACCAGTAAACGGATTAATTTGAAATTTAATGGATCTATGGATTGGTCTTGAGAGATCTGGAAACAATTACTGCCCGCAGAAATGTTTTATCTTGTTAGCTATTGCTCTGAAATCGTTTTAAAGACGTAGGCTATCTCTACAGTATGTACCATGCAGTGAATCTTTTTCATAACTTTTTGTTTAACTTTCAAGTCGTACGATCTTTGTATTTTTCATTTCCACCGAAACACGAGACTGAATAATAAATAAATAAATGTGATCCGAAATAATTTCGAAAACCGGCCATCGTAAAGAAGCAGCAACGACGCATTCAAATCAAACGCCGACGTACATTCGACACCGGTGGTCGCCGGCGTATATTTTCCGGGAGACAGAAATTTGCCACGCTTTGAATGGTCAATATATCGTATCCAACGATACTTGCAAAATAAGAGCCCCAGGAGGACTGATCCGCGGTCTATATTACCAACAAAAAGAGGATCGGTTCTTCCTCTGTTCCGGAGCACGCCGTCACGTTGGGACAAAGATCCTCCCTTCGGTTCGTTGCTATAAATTCCGTCGGGATCCGTCGAACCAGCCCGAAATTAACAGATTAATATCCCGGGGCTGTACGGGTCCGCTCGGGATAAAAACAAAGCCGCGGGTCACACCGGGATCGGACAAAACTCGATTGTCACGCACGCATCGAACGCGACCGCGGGGGGATTTATGATCGCGGCCGCGGCACCGGCCTCGATCTTACAAATGTCCGACGTCCTCAGTCGGCGACACGAACCCCGATAAATATTTGCAGGATCGTTGTCAGTCCGCGGACGAGAAAGGGGGAAGAGAAGGCGATTGGGGGGGAACCAGGACGACGCCGTTGTTCCATAAAAACTGTCCCGGCGACGTGAAAAGCGTCCGTCTCTCAACGTGCCGATATTTATCCGCCGCGGTGGTGTTTCTTCGCGAATTTCAATCGCCACTGTCGCGCTTCGCCTGGCAGTCTTTCTCATTAGCGTCACACATACGCCGATGAGGTTTTTCATTAGTCCCGGCGATGCATTCCTGTTAGACAGGCCGCCACGACGCAACGATCGTCGAGGGTGGCGGCCGGTGGGCGGCAGAGGGTAAAAAGAGCGGCGGACGGAAGGGGTCGGGAGACATTTTTAATTACAAGCCGGAGGTACCGGCCTCCCTCGCGCCAACTACTCGCCATCAGCTGCCAAATATTTCCGGCGTGTCATTGGACGCCTCTCTCCGACCACCCCTTACCCACACCTATCCGCACGCGGACCACCCCTCTCGCCGACTCACCACCGCTCTCTCTCTCTCTCTCTCTCTCTCTCACTCTCTCTCTCTCTCTCGACTCCTCGGACGGTGACGAATTTAGTAAATTAGTTTGAATTTCTGCGATTTCCCGCGGTGCTCGAGAGTTTCTTCGGCGAGACGACGCTCTCGTCGGGGGTTTGTTTAATCGAGCGCCGACTGGGGTGGAAAGTGCTGAAAAGTGACAACGGTTTCGTTCGTCTAACGGGAGCTTGTGGCGTTTCGAGTGGCAGGGCGATTTCACTCTTTGAGAATTTTCTGACAATAATTAGGGTTCTTTAAGCACCGTCGAGGTAGATTTTGTGAAACCACTTTCGATTTTTCCAAGCAGGTTCGATTATTCTTGCGTGTATTACTGTGGTTGTAGGAAGATGTATTGGCTCTGGCGAGAATGTACTTGTTGCGTTATTAAAGTCGTGTTGGCAGTGCGAAAGAGTACTTTATATCGTATTGTTGGATCTATGTATTTATGGATCTATGTCGGATCTATAGAATGTTTCTGACTTGAGTCAGAGACACCTACGGCAGAAGAATAGACAACAGCTATATCCTATACATAAATGATTTTGATTTACTCAAAGACAGAACTCCGGATTAAAAAGTGTTACACTGAATTTGTTTCTTATTTTTGCAAGCAGAATCGCTCTCTGGTTGATTGCACTATGAATTTCAGATCACATTGTGTATTGTGTATTTAGATTATGCAGGTATCGTTTAACCCTTTGCTGTAATATTATTAAGAATAAGACACATATTTTTGGTGCGTCTATATTTAATCAAGTTCTGAGATACTAATGATTTTCGTTGCGATTTAAAACTAAAGTTTCTTTCGTTCGAAAGGATTGAATAAACGTTCTAAATGATGCTTCGTAATAAAAATAGCAAGTTGTCTAGATCAATTTAACTTCGTAACTCTTACACAATATAATGACATACACAGTTAACAGGCTAGTTACTCGAAATCTACTTCACGATCGAAAATACGACAAAATGGTTAATTAAATTATATCAATTACAAAGCCAACCAGTTTAAATATTTACATTTCGAAGTCTGCGCTCAAAAAAGGTAATTACGCAAAAATTCTGCCCTCGTTGCACGTTTCATCAGGCTGTATGTAAATAAAAAAAAAAAAAACTGTATCGAATAAAGTTCATTTCCCGGATTTTGCGAGTCTCCTCGATAGATACCGGCGTTTGCTCATTACTTTTTCAAGGGAATAATTACTTTTTCCATCGTCCCAGTTTCGATCGACGGCAGGCAGCTCATCGCAATTTCATCCGGCTCGGCGCACCACCACATGGTGTACGATTTTCCCCGGCACCGGAGAAAAACGTAACGCCGAGGCCGGAGTACGCATCTGCTCGAACAGGGAACGTCGGAGCAAGGGTAACGTATGTGACGTCCATGAGACGACGTTAATATTTGAAAGCCATCTTCCTGGTGGCTTCTCATCCCATAGCCACGGCTCGTCCCCCAACCCCCGAATACGTTCTACGGCCGCGCGCGGCGCGCGCTCGCCCCGGTTCGCCGAGTGACACCTCTCGTACGAGCGGAGGCACTCGACGATTATTTATTTATAGGCAAATGAAGTAGAGGCTCCCATTAATTGATGGGCTCTCAGTGGCCGCCAGTCGGGGAGGAGGAGGGGAGAGAGGGAGGGGGGGATGACGTCTATCATTTTAATTTACCGTGTCGTTATTAAATCGTCCCTAGCGGAGCGAGAAACGCTCTCCGCTCTCTCGCCGCAGACTGCACACGCTGAAGGGAATACTCTCGCCTCTTATCCCGCCACCCTTGCCACGCCTCCCCCCCCCCCGCGACACCCTCTCGCGTCCCTGTAAATCGCGCGGACGCGTAGCCCGTTCGGCTCGATACACGGACGGAACCGCCAATGCGCACAATGTGTATATTATTTTTTTCTCGCCTCCGGCCGCTCTTCAACCGGTCCGCGGGGATGACGTTCAGCGCGTTGTCGCGAATTACGGGGGGCCGCAGATATCCGAAACGTCCGCCGAGGGGCGAGAATAAAAACCTGGAAAACCGATTTACGGCCGATCAAATGGAACCCCGTTCCGCCGTTTTAAATGCGAAAACGTCGGTCAAATTACGCATCGAGCGTTGCCGGTTCTCCACGACCAACGATCCGTCGCTGGGAAAACCAGTTCAAGAACCGAGACCCGCACTTCCTCGTACATTTTACATTTTTAGGAGCTTTTCTCTGAACAATTCTTCAAGGAACAGAGCCGAGATCAAAATCAACGCGACTAACTCGGCTGAAAGACTGTGCTAAGCTCGCGAAAAGTTCTGGAATACGATCTCGCTGTGGTGTGCCAAACAGCTGAGTAATATTCGCGTAATCGATGCGGGTGTCTGCAGCAAACGGCTGTTAACACGTCAAGTGTCGATAATCAGTCCCAAAAAATTCGCACAGTATTGGGCGATTTGATTAATGAAACTGATGCTAGAAAGTTGTAATAATCAATTTCTTTCGAACATGTTATAACGAAAATGAATTTGTTAAATTAGCCAGACATCGCGTATCGTTGAACGTGTTAAACGACGAACACAGGATTGGTCTATAAAAATCGAAAAACTTAACGAACTTGAAATGTATATTTTCTAATCATCTTATATATTGATTTAAATATAATATCAGTTCGACTGCAATTAAATTAATACCGTACACGTTTAATAAAGACTGTCTGAAATATTCATCGCAGGTTCGACTCGATATTATAAGGCAAGGGGTTAGAAGATTGATGGTACGCCATGCACTCGATGCACAATAGACATTTTTTGCGCTTGAACAAACCATCGGCGTTTATTTTTCATCGAATATCAAGAGTTTTCATTCTCGACCTCCGCTAGCCCGGTTATTTATCTGTCTCGCGGCAGAAAGAAGGAAAAATCGTTGCGCGCTCATCTTGCCGGCGGAGGGCTCGGCGGCAGGGATGGGGGAGGCGGCGTACTTGTTTTAATTAGTTTTTAATTTGTTTCGCAATAGGGGGGCGTGCCCTCGTAATTCGCGGTATTTTTACCGGGGGCCAGCCCTTTCGCGGCGGATAGTTCGCGTATCTCCGTTCGTCCCGAATAATATTCAGACCATGAACAGTCGCTGAGTTCCCGGCACTCCAGGGACGTGTACATCACCGGGAACTTTCCGCAGAACGGGGAGAGGCCGGCCTGAGGTGGCCGTTAACCGCGGAGATTACTTTACACTTAAAAACGCATCCTTATCCGCTGCACTGACACCGCTTTCCATCCCGCCCCGGCTACTTATCCTTGCCTCGCGGCCCGAAAAAAAGGGCTGATTAAATTTACTCGCTTCGGGGATGGGTCTCTTTCACGGCGTGGATTATCGCTCCTGGTTACCCTAATTTGCTATCTCTCAGCATTCGGATAAAGAATCAACCCCTTTGTGCAGCCGAATCCAACGATTACAATTTTCCGTGAAAAATGCCGCGAATTTTACGCAACACAAATTATTGCTTATTATACCTTTTGACTTCCCCCGTGTGGCACGAGTTTACGCTTCGACTGCCCGAAGCTCGTCGAAAGAATTTCTAACGACCGTGCTCGTGCTTATCAGAAGCTTACTCCCGGATAATTTATCGCTTTACGTGCAAAATTTCTATCGGTTCGGAACCTCGTCGATTAATAATGGACGTCGCGACGTGAACGTGAAATCAAGCTACAGCCACGCCGCGGAACAATACGATTTAATCGTGTAGTCGCAATAACTTAGACTGCAAAATGAATTTCGCGAACAAATATTTCGCTGGGGTCTGACATTTATTCGGGAAACAATCGCCGATAAAAAGTGGTTGCGTTTTAATTCACGCGACTTTGTTGCGTTTTTGGTTTAAATTTCCCATTGAATCCGGGGGCCGATGAAGTTTTTCCGAGCGAGTAATGTAAAATTGTAATGGCCGCCGTTGTTGCAGAACAACAATGGCCCTGTGAAAAACTGATGGGATCGTAAATGATCGTGGAATTGCTTCTGCAACAAAGCGCTCTTGAAAATCTCTGTTTTAAATAGAGAGGCAACGGTAAATATAAATTGTGAAACCGACTTAATAAAGAAAGTACTATATTACGGAACTTCATATATTTTTCGTTGACTGCGCCCTTCCTGAAGGGATATTGAAACAAAATTCAATGAACGTTTATTTCACCATGGAAACCTTATTAAAAAATTTTACACAGTATATTTTCAGAAGGTGGAGCATAGCGTGCTAAATTTATTACCTGGCTGCTTGCTCTGTTCGATGGCGATTGGTTATTAGCAATATCCTGCAAGATTATTTTCTCTGGATTTATCCCTTTAACTTTGGTCGATTGTATATATCAATTTTTAACATCGCAAATATAAACGCTTCAGCAAAAGTTTACAAATATTTTAGGACAATGTGGAAAACCAGACGTGATATTTGCTATTTGTTTTAAGCGGTCTACGTGAAGTTTAGAGACGTAATTAAAACTATCGTTAAAACGGCCGATTTCTTATGTTGGAATTCTATAAATTTTATAGCCTCTTTTTCAAAGGAAATGTTTCATATATTACATTATCGATGTAATCGTTGTAATAAAATGTTCAGAAAATTAAAGTGAATTCGATCTCCTCAACTTTATAAAGCAGCTAGTTACTGCTGCTCGGTAGTTTCAATGCTAATCCAATTAATTAATTAATCTTATATTTTCATAATTCTTAGAATTTCTATAATTTTTATAATTTTCCTTTTTTATAAATATTTCGCAGCATTGAGAATAACAGCAACGTACCGCTCGATGTTCGTACCGAGCAGGATCGAATCGGTGCAGAAGCAAATCGATCGCGAACGCGGAGCCCCTGATTGTTCTCGACGTTATACAATGACCTACACGCCGTAACAATGCTGATTGAACGAATAAACCACGCTCCGGTTGGTCGGACAGCAACTTTCCGTGGGGCATCGACCATAGAAAATTTGTTGTCGAAACCCGTGAGCCGCGTAAACATCCGCAGCGCGGTAATAAGACAAGGGGAAGTAAGAGAAGCATCAGGCGCAACAAAGAGTATCAAGTTCGCAAGATCGACGCCCGTGCACAGCCCCGTAAAATCCCGACAGTGAGGTCGAACTTTCCGACCGGCCAGGAGTTAACCTCCCGCGACGAGCCCGGAGAGTTGTGCCGGTCGTAGTTTCGTCGTCGCGAGGAATACCGACAGACAGAGCGGCAATCGTTCCGGAGTGACGAGGAGGAGGCGAGGAACGGAGAACAGTCGGGGCCGCGGCGAGAAGGGAGGCAGGAGGTAGCGGAGGGAGGCCGGAGGAAGAACGAAGGACGCTCTCCGTCGGCGGGTAAGCTCAGGATTTATGGTAGCGTCGCGACGTCCGTCTTCACTCGCCGTGACGCCCTTCCACCACTCGAAAAGTCCAGGGCAAGAGCGCCACGGGGAGCGGCTGAACCGACGTCTTTCTCCTTCGGTTCTCTTCTGCCGACGATGGGGATCACGTGTCCTCGAAGTACACCGCAAACACCGTGTAAATTGTCCGCCATGCGGTTCCCGGTTTTCGGAAATCGCACCGAACACATTTTTCCGTCGCCTCCTCCTGCCGGATCGCAGGTGTTGGATTCCGTCGCACGAAATGGCCGACGAGGTTCGCGGCTCCCTGGATTTTCGGCTCGTTCGTTTTAGCCGCGAATTAATTGTTTAGGTATGCGTTTGGAAATAGTCTCAATGGTTCGGTCAGAAATAACTTCAATTCGATGGAACACGTTTAACGTTATGGGCGACAGAATTATTTCCTGAAATTAAAGATTTAGTTGCGTGATGATATATTCAGGATAGTAACGAGGATCAGCAAAATGTAAGAAAGTTGACGGATTGTTCGATGTTATAAGTAATAGATTTCCAATTTCTGATTTATTAAACAAGTGACTTCAATTTTATCTGTTGGCTGGTGAGTTGTCAGTCAAAGGGATACAACTTGTTGAAGGAAACATGTGTAACATGCGCTAAGTCGTTCAAAGTGAAACGACGTATCAAGTGACGGATAGTTTGACGTAAACCATTTTATTCGCAATTCATATTGCAATTTCTGATCGTCAAAAGCTCGATGGGAAACGTCGTGGAAAGCAAACGCATAAAACGACCCTCCATTAAATTTATATTTAATTTTGAAATAACGATTATTATATTGGTTAATAAAGTAATGCGTTCACAGCGAGGTGGTTTAAAAGTCTCCGCGGTATTATGGAAAATCGTAACAATACCAATTTAGATAGCCGCGTTACCATAGCCACCGCACGCATAGGGAAGAACTTCCCCGATCTTTATCACTACTTCACTTTATTAGACAGGCAATCGAAATACTTTATTATTCAACGGCGGTTTATGCTAAATCGCACCATCGTAAAGATTTCCAGTTTCCCAAGCAGGAGTCCCTATGACGGTCTAAGGACGACGAGTTCATCGGTGGTCAAGAAATCACGATTAAGTGCGACCGCCCTAAGTTCGTGGAAAGGATAAGAACAGAAATGATCGGATCGTTCGCATATAAACGTGAAAACGCCGAGTCGTTTCGAAGGTGGATAAACCTTGTATAGTCGATCATGAAATCGTTTGTAGCGGACATTGCCGCGCAAAGCACAGCGGTAGATAACAATTGAGAAGGGAAACGAATGTGAAAAAAATTGCTTAACAACGTGAACAATTATATTTAATTTAATTTAACTTAATTTTGATTTATTTATATATATAAGACAACATCAATTTTTACAATAAAGAACAGGAATTAATATTGACAGAGAATTGGTTTTATATTGGCTGCAAATATGCTCATTTTATCGCTGCTGACATCGATAAGTCAAAGTATACTGTAAAGGAGTAGAATGAGATTCGGAAGAGCAGTGCTCACCTAGCAAAATGAGAACAATACTGTTTGCCAGTGAAGGCAGATTTCAAGCGTCACCGATCTTTGTCCCACTTTTTAGCAAAATCGATCACCGTACTTCGCTCGAAACGTTTCCTTTCACCGAGCATTATTCGGCCTCTCGAAGCCGAGGATTCCTCTTGAACGGGAGACAACCGGACTGTTGACACTCGGGATGGCCGTACTGAAATTACTTGAAAATTCTGGCCGCGGAACGCCGAGGGGTAGGGCGGCGGCGGCGAAAGGTTCTCCTGGATATCCGTTTCTCTCTTGGCCAGCGACGGCGGCCGCACAGCGGCAGCATCCACGGGAAACGGTATCAGTATGCGAGCTACGATTCGGCCACATCTCGCGCTCATCCCTCGACTTATTGCGGCTTAACTCCCTCCAGCCGTGGCACACACGGCGTCGCGTCGTATCCCCGTCCCTGTGGCCGATCCGCTCGCACCCTGGCCACATCCAGGACCCGGGCGCAGACCCGGCCGCACACACGTCCTCCTCCCAGCCAAAGCCTCTAAATTGTTTCCATCATAAGTCCAGATACTCGCGGCGCATATACATATACACCGGGATAACCTTCCTTCTGGAGCCTTCCCGGCGCGCCGCGAAAGGTGCTCGTGAAATACGCGACCTCCCTGCGCTCGCCTACCCAAACCCCCCGCGACTTTCCTCCGTGACATTAACTTCAGGTGATAGTACCCGATCGGAACCGTCTCGTGCTCTACCGAACCGGCTCTCCTGCGGGGCGATTGTCACACGGTTGCGTTGTCGATTATAGCACGTGGATAAATTAAATATTAACGAGGATTTCATTTTTTTGTTTTGTTTATTCGTGTGACATAAAAAAGATGGACAAGATAAGCGAATGATTTGTTTTACTTTGTGATATAAGAAATTGATAAAACTAATTTTCGTATCATTTTGTAATATAAAGAAGTAATACAACCATTTAAATACTATTATACTAGTGATGTTATACAAATTCTATTCTGTAATGTAAATAGGTAATGGAATTAATTTGTAAGTAGATTTTGAAATTCATATTTATTATAATGCATTGATAAAATTTAGTGTTACTAGGATTTTTAATATACAAAAGAGTTACACTAATATTTTCTGTGGTAAATTCTAACTTTTTAGGTTCTATTTCATTAATTGAATGGCTTTAATATTGTAGAAATTTTTGATAGTCCGTATTTAACCCCTTAAAAGTGGACTTTTTCCACCTGGCAAGAAATCATTTGATATCGCCTCTGTAAAAATAGGCAAAACTTCTAATACTACTTACAAAGTGTCTAGAGCACTCCTAATTGTAAAGTAATCTACAAAAATTTTCTGCAAGGATTAACATTCCAAGATTGCATATAAATTTATCTACACCGCCATGACAGTTTCTTTACAGCTTTACAGCGGTGGTAGGTAAGAACTTTCAAGAAATATTGTTTACTGCTTATCACCTGACCAAAAAATACACGAGCGCGCGTGCAAAGTTACATAGCCAATTAAAAAGATCGAACTCAACTTTCCCGCAAATAATTATCGTCGTAATTTCGTTCCATGGCGTGAAATCTATGAGAATTGCGTTCGCCGTGTCCGTCGTTCGAAAGAGAACAGCACCGCGTCCAGAGACGTTCGCTCATTCCGATATACGTTTGCCAATAACCTCCTGGACCGTCTACATTTTTATCCTCCGGGTGCCAGGAGACCACCTACCGGCAGTTTAATACCTCCGCATCGAAACCGGCGGACCGAATAAACGTCCCGATGCGAGACCAGGAGTTATGGATCCGGCAGCCGAGCCGCGGCGCGGATCTCTCGCGGTCGCTCGACGATTCTTCAAACGATCAGGCCTTCGGTAACGACAGCATGAGGAAACAGAGAAGTTGCCACTAACGAGCCCATCGAACGAGATTGTTCGACCGAAGCGAGGAATTCTCTCTATGCGGTGTTTTACTTGGTCGAAAAACGTACGGTGTTATGGCGGCGGAAAACTTTCGGTTCGCCTATAAAATAACCCGTGCGCTGTTGTTTGTACAGTCGCTTACGACTTGATTCGTGGAGGATGTTTAGTGGCTTTAAAAACGTCTGGAAATGCACATTGTAAATTGACGTCAAGTGGAATGATTTATAAGAGGATGCCAATGTTAATAATGGGATATGCGTGCCAGATACACGCCAATTTTGATGAAACTTTGCACGTGAGCTTAGGGTAGTAGAGCTGATTACTGTACAGTGATCAATTGTTGTGTTTCCGGTTTGTTCTCCGAGATAATTATTTTATATTTATTATATAAGATATATTATATTAATTTTTTTTTTATTAAAACGTGGAATAACAAGATTTAATATGTCTTATATAATATACCAGAACAAACCAGAGGCACAACAATTGGCCAGCATATATTGTAGTACCGAATCCACTACCCTGATAGACCCAAGAATTTGACAAAATGTTGAATATTATTTATTATTTCCTATAAAAGGGTTTCAACAGCAATCCATTGAATTAAAACCTTTCGATGAAAACTGAAGATTTCGAGCACTTTGTTGAACGGCATTTTCAAAACCACATTGAAAATAGCTTCAAGAAGAGGGTGGAAGCAAGCGTGATACGCTTTCGAATTTCAAGCTCTTGTGACCGAGCAGACAGTGCGCGGCTGCGGCGGTCGGGAAAACAGGTGGGCGGGCCGAAATTAAAATTCGAATTTCATGTACGATCGGGCGACCGTGGGACCACGGTTTCCCCGGGCGTCATACGTACACCGTCGGCCTCAAGAATCGGAATCGCGTACCGCAAACAATACACGTTGTAGGCAAGCCGTGTCCATGCATAATTCAAATAGTCGCACAGCCGCCGCCACCGCCGCCGCCGTCGCGCCGTCCGTGGAACCGCGGAACCGAGCGAATTTTCCCTTCCGTTTCTGCCTCCGCTCCTAGTAAATACGTAATCAGACCTCGCTATCATCCCGCGCTGCCTCCCGGTCTCTCCACCCTACGCCGGCGCCTCCTCCGCCCGCAACCCCTCCGGAGCCTTCGTCCGGCCCTCTCGTGCACGCCAGGCGAGCCGTCGTGTTTCTCGTTTCAGCTCGTCCCGTTGCGCCGCGGGAACACGGGCATCATCGTCGTAGACGCGGTTCCGACCGCCCCCGCGCCCCCACACCCTCGCGTTACACCCCCGTGCACCGTCGCGCAAAAGGCGGCCGGTTATACTGATACGATACGGGGGTTTACACAACGACGACCATAAAACACGTACGAGATCTTCTGTACCGCATTGCGACAGTTTGACGCCGACCTGGCCAGGGTTGTTGCCCTTGCCGGTTCCCCTGTTCCACCTGCTGTTATCGCCTGGGAAAATGGAAAAGTTTCGGGTAGCCTGTTCCGCTGGATCGTCCTTGAAAGAGTTTAGTCGTGACAGCCGGATGAGCGATCGCTTTGGATTTCTTAATGCTGGACCGGCGCGGTTAATAGTTTTAGAAAAAAAAGATGAAGAGGAACAGGATAAAGAAGTCGAGGATCTCGGTGTTTAACCCTTAAAGAGATAGTGAAAATTATTATGTCTTTCAACCCCTGTCTTGAAACGTCTATGTCCCGTAAAACAGGGCTGCAGTTACACGTTTAACGATCTCGTAACTTCCTGTCGTATAAACTTCTATCGCGAGTCATTTTCCGTCGCTTATGACATCGGCCACTAACAAGACCGTATTAAAACTGCAGTTGCATACAAACGGTGCATTGTGTGCCTCTGAAACTTGACTCGCCGATAGACGAGGCTATCGGTTACCCGTTTCAGTTAACCCCTAGACTACTACTCGAGGCGCATAATGGCTCTGCGCAAAATTTGCTTTCGATACGCTGTTGCAACGAAATTTTATCAGAAATTATTATCGCTGTTATTATTAACGAACGTATGCAATATGGTTCACTGTTTCGACCATTTCAATGAAAATCTGAGAAATACGTGCACATTGGCTATATTGTAGAAAATGATTGAATTGCAACTGGAAAAATAGTTTCGAACCCTTTTTAAAACGCAATAACTTTTTTAAAACTGTTTATATGATTTGAATTTCTCGGAGTTGTACATTAACTAAAACATGTCATTTTTATTATTATTACTTAGAACGACAAAAAAAGTGAAAGCTCACGTTTTATTAACTTCTTTATCTAAGCCTATAACGAATATTGAAAAACATGTTTTGAGAAACGTTGTTGTGATTTATAAACAATTATATGAGTCGTCAAGGTCTACAAAATGTGTTCTTTAAATTTTTGTTTGCTCAGATAAAAAGTTTGAAAAACGAGCGTTTTTATTACCATTTCAAGTAATAGCAAAATTAGAAAAAAGTATTTTAGTTACTGTACAGTAAACTCTGACATCTCCAAAATATATTAGTCGCTTTGAAAAGTTATTGCGTTTTAAATGGTGTTCGAATGCTTTTCTGAAAGCATAGTATCACATGCTGCGAACACGGCGCATATCAAAATCTGTCACCGGCAAAGGGGTAGAGAGATGGCCGCAGCGTCGGTAAGAGGGGAAAAAATCAGGCGAGATGCCTGCCGATATACCGCGTTTGTTTCTCCGCCGTCGCAGCCGAGTTTCACGCGGCTGATCGTCGCGTAGCCGCGCGGCGCGTTCCTTTTTGTCAAGCCTCGGTGAAAAACGTCGTCGCAGCTGCGGAATGCTAATGTACAGGCGGCATGGTTCTGCTTTGCACTTTAAACTGTCGCCCCGCGAAACTCTTCCTGCGAGAGGAGTAGTACACAGCGGTGTAAAGGGGTGGGACCGTGAGGGTGGGACCGAGAGGGCGCGTAGGGCGAGCGAGGGAGCGCGAGGAGCCCGAGCCAAGAAGGAAAAGCTTTCCCCGACGATTCCGGCAACCGGTGCACCGTGAAATTCGACGCAGTAAATTCGAGCCATGGCTGCTGCTACTGTCGCTGCTGTCTGCCACCGCTGTCCTGTTCCATTTCGGATTCGATATCGGCTATCGATGAGCATTGTTTCACGTTGCTGCCGCGTTACGTTCTTCGTATGGGTTCACGGCGATATAACAGGGATGAGAAAAACAATTTACTGATTTCAAGCGCGAAGCAGAAATGAGCGAAACGTTATCTTGGGTATGTACACCATTTAGAAGCTAGAATTCAACGATAAATTTATCGTGCTGGTCGAAACGACCGTCTCAAATATTTTCTGGTAAAGTTACTGCAAAAATCATACGTGAGCAATACGGACATGAAAGTAAAGGCCGAAGACGAGTTAACCCTTTGCACTCGAGTGGCGACACCAAGGCGCCATTAAAATGGTTAAACCACGTTTTAAAATAATTTGTCCAAATATCACCAAAGTTCAAAAAAAAGTTGTTGAAAATTTAACTTTTGTATGAATTATGAGACTCTATTTCATATGCATAAACTGCCCTTTGTTATGCAGCACGAAAATGCTACGAGTCAGAAAAGTTATTTTATATTTGATGTTGAAATGGCTACGAGTGCAAAGGGTTAATCCCGAAAATGGTTTTCAAATAACTCCTGAAAATCTTCGAAATTACACTTCGGTTGGTTACACATCCCTCGCGGTGAAACACTAGAATCAAAAATCTTGAGTATTCCAGAGGCTCGTGTTTCTACGTCACAGATAGTAATAGCGGCTGCGTATCGCGAATTCTGGAGAAGGGTTGCGGATGGTCGATCAACAACGGGAGCACAGATCAGGAGCAGCTCGAGGTTTCGAGCAGCATCGGCGTGATCCGGCTCGGGTCACGACTCTGAGACGTCGGGCAATTAAGCGTGGCGCACGCGTCGAATCTTCGCCCCTTAATTTTCCTAATGGACAGTAAAGCGCGGCGGAGCCACTTAGCCGCGTCTACGAGCGGCGTGACATTTTCATCGGGAGATTTTCTGGGATAAACACGCGGCCGGGGCCCGGAGTAATGCTGCGGTTCTCGAAGCAGTCGTGCAGAGCTTCGGCCCTCCGGTAATCCGGCGTGACACATCGCCGATGCATCGAGCTGAACGTCGCTGGCTGGCTGCGGGGGCGGAGAAGCAGGGCAAGAGGGAGAGGACGGGGTTGGCTGAGAGGGAGATGCATTTGCAGCCGATTGTCATGGCTCTGTGTTTCGGCGAACGTCCGTAAGAGAAGGACGAGCCGAAACGACGGATACGTTCCATCCTGGCGAAGGGAGAGGGTGCGAGAGAAGGAGGGAAGAGCGAGAAGGAGGGAAAGAGAGAGGGCGAGGGAAAGAGGGACGAGGGATGCAGGGTGACTCTGTCGCCGCGGTCGTCGCTGCCTTAAGTCTCCTGGTTGTTAAGCCGCGAGACGAATTCCTCTGGACGGCAGCATTTCTTGCTAATGCCAACGCCGCACCTAATCTGCCTTTCGCCTTTCCTTCATCCATTCAGGGCCCCGCGCAGCTCGTTCGGCCTGGCCCGGCCCGGCCCGGCCCGGAAAGCTCTTCCCGTGCATTAGCATGGGCTAGACGCGCTCGGTATCCGCGCCACTTACCGCTGTTTCAGCGACTCGTAATTCTGTCTTTCAGATTTTGTTCGCTGGGATACACTTTACTCCCGCCTTAGACCTTACTCATGTTCTGGAGACGCGTACCGTGTCGGGGAAGCAGGGGTCACTCGTGCTAACACTGATTTCTCCCGACGTGTTGGCCGAGCGATACCGTGCAGCGTTGCATCTCCTTCCGGAAAACAGATAAGGATCGCTAGGAAGATGTTGCAATAACTTAGTTACGTATGGCTTCAGCGTGGAAATCATTTTAATAATTTAGTTCGCTCATGAATTACATCGTAATATTTATAAAGTAACCAGTTTTCCATTGCTCTCTTGGTCCCCAAGGATTGTATTAAAACAAGCACATTTTCACTAGGGAAACCATTCACGATAAAGCGCTCTTCGACGAACCAGTTGTTCAGTTTTAAATACCATCCCTTAGTTTATGAATAAGAGTAATTCTTTAACAAGAAATTTGTGGCGCTAATGAAGTAGGCGTTTGAGTCGTGTCGCGTTCAGTTCACTATCATTGTTTGACAAAGACGAACGTCTCAGGGTTCCATGAATCCTTGAGATGTTAGTTCGATTCTTCTTCTATCTTTTACGGTTTTTCTCTCTGATTAATCTTTTCTAATTCGTAAGCAAAGTCAGAGGTATCATCGCCTACGAAAATACCTAAAAATTGAAAATTAAGAAACCAGCGGTCGCATCAAAGGCGGAAGGACGCGGACAGGCGAAATGAAGAGCGACAAAGGGAAGTGATCGGACGTTCCCGCGGGACCTTATGAAAATTTCGCTAGCAACAGAGTCCTAAATCTCATTAAAACGCGGAACTCGCCCCCGGGGGGTGGCCAGGGGATGGCTCGGCTCGCCGAGGAGGAACGAAGCGGCTGAAGGGAGGCTCGGGGGTGTCGCTGGGAATCTGACGACGCATCCGAGGGAGCGCGGTGACTGCGGGGATGCCACCCTAATTACCTCTGGCCCGATAAAAAAAGAACGAATTAAAGAAAAGAATGAGGTGGGCCGAGGGTGGGCTGCTCGTGACAGCCAGCTAATCGGGGTGTTTAAGAGTCTACACTGATCGCCCGGGCCTCGTTAAAACCGGGCAGAGGAAAAGGCTCTCGCTGCCTTATTTTTGCCAGGCGTGATAATGGGGGTTCGCGAGCAGCGGCGGAGGGGGTGCGCGGCAAGGGCGTTCCAGCTGAAATTGGAGCGGGGCAGAACGAAAGAATGCTGAATCGTATGGCCACGCTTGTGATTTACGGTGGTAGGCTAGCGCCACTTTGCATACCGATCGACGAAATCGCGCCCGGCCATTACGCGATGGCCGATCGGAGGCATCGGTGATTCATGCACTACGTGCAAAAAATTGCACGGGTCGGGAAACAGAGACGCGGATAATTTTGGCGCTAATTAAACGAGATTGATGAAACTGGCTCGCTAACGACGAGCAAGAGCTTATGAAATTCTAGTCTGGCTCCAATGTGTCGCTTTTTCCATACGACTCCGAATTTGAGGCAGTCGCAAGTGCGCGTAGAATCTTCCATTTAATAATAGATTACCATTACTATACCTCAAACTTAGTAGGTGTGGTACAGATACGCGTTTGATCATGATTTAGTGTTCCTTTCGTTCCTTTCGCTATTTATCGCGATCTGTCGATTCTACTTGTGTTGTATTTGTCGTAAGCTCGGCAATGGATTATGTATGAACCTAAATGGCGATTATCGAAAGTTCGGATGAAATTATTTGCCGTCGACATCGAATTACGAAACAGCAACTGCATAAAGAAATTCTAATCAACATTTATGAGGTTACCCGAACATTTCTCGGGAAGATCGCGTCGGCAGTCTCGAGACGAATTCGACGTTAACGACAGGAAGACGCGAGATAACTGCGCATCCGTTCCCCCCGGCGAACATGGGAGGGGTGTAATTAAATAAAGTCGCTTTCTTCCGTCCTCCATTATCTCTTATCTGGCCGTCGCGATGCCGACGTCGTCGCCGCGACGCCGCGACGCCCGATATTTTATTTATTTAGATGCCGAGATGAGAAAAAGTAATCAAGGGTGCGCTAATGGAAGGCTCGGGCTCTCCCTCGTTTCCAGCGTTGAACTCTTTTTGTTTCTGTTGCACCCTCTCTCCGCCCGTTCGCCCCGTCACCCACCATAATTACGCAGCGACTCGACTTTCGTGCCCGCCATCTCGCTTCGAATAAATAACGCAAATGAAACTTGCCTGTCCCGATGATAACGACTACGCCTCCGCGTTTGCTTGACCCGGTGATCCGAGAGGCTCGATAATCTTTGCTGATCGTAATTTACACCGGCCTCTCTGCTCCTTGCGCCAAACTTTTTCATCACGAGACTCTATCATCTTGTTACATTTCTGTTTCGATGCTTCGAATTCTGTATTACCAATGGACGATATTTATTTTTCGTGCAATAATATCAGGTAAGTTAGTAGATACGAATGTACGAAAATTCGCGAACTGTTTATCAGTTACGTGTATTTCCATAATCACGAGTCCGTATTTGTTTAAATCGAATCTTGTACATCTAGCGTACATGCATAATGGTTTAATGAATCATAGAATTTTGAAGGGCGGCTGTGGTGCGAAAATTATAGTAGCGATTAATTAAACTAGAATTAATTTACGAGCAAGATAATTTAATTACAGCTCAAAGCGTCACCACGCATGAATCGTCGCGATTAAACGATCAAATTCTGTTAGCGTGTGGGCAGATAAAAATACAGAATATTGTAATACGTCTAACAATTTATTACACATCAAAACTGCACGAAATATTCAATTCAATTTAGTCCTGAACTTCAGTTTGTCATAAATGACTTAGACCATTTCTATTGCTCATAAAGATTTAGAGATTCACAGTTTTCTTCAATTCTGATTTATTCCAAATTGTCCATAATTATTTATGTATGCATAAAGCCGCAATTTATTAACAGCAGGTGCCAGTTATTCGTTGTCATTTCTTTGAAAAATGTGCAAGTTAATCGTAGCTATACTGTATGTATATGTTTCATATTCTTTGCACTTTGTTTGAATGTAACACCTTCATAAAATATAAACTTTATAATTACATATTTCTAAATATATATTTATAAATTTAAGAATATATTAACGACGAATTATTTTTACGACTTACTCGTCATAGAAAAATGGCAATATTTCGTATCACGACAAGTATAGTCGTCAAAAGATTGGTTAATCGAAAACACCATAGACTGGCAAACAGGAATTAACCCGGGAACTTGCCGAGCCCGTTCCATCCCTATTTTTCCAGTCCTGTTTTCCGGGTTACCCGCGGCATAGGGACCATCAGATTGCGCCTCAAGGAAATTGAAACATCCACCGCCTCGAGGCGAGCCGAGGCTATGATTTAGGGAACGGTTTTGAGTTATGCGTTCGCCAATATTAAAGTATTTCGAATGCAAAGCTATTTCGCCGCCGCAGTGGCCTCCTAGGCGGCGGCGCCGCTTCCGGTCCCCGCCGAGGGAACTATTCGAAAACGATTTCTTCCTCGATCCACGGGAATGCTCGCGGCTAACGTATCGGCGAGAAGCTCTACGTGTTCGAGCGTTAAAGCTCGCCGGGGATTTTACGATCGAATTTGGACCGGCGCTGAATCATTCAGCAACTGCCCCGCGATTTTAACGTTTCGAGCACGGGCTGATCGATACGGATCCATCAATGATTCACCGCCCGTCAATCCCAAGGATGATTCGCGCGGCGAACGATTCGAAACGCGGCCGGATAAATGAAAATTGATCGGGCCGCGAATTCTGATTTATCGCGCCGGAAAAACGCTGAGGGGTAGAGCGCTGCGCCGCGCGATGCATACTTAAAGCTGTTTCATTAAATTCCTCGTGCTCTTTGTCGGACACGAAGATCTTCGATACGTTCGCGTGTCGAGATTCGGTCGAATCGTTGGACGGCTTCACGCAAAAGTTGTATGCATCACGAATTCATTTCTGTATTATTATGCCCGTTGTGCGCCTGTGTTTTATCAAGCCGCGGCGCGACGCGACCGTTCACGTTGTGTGCAATTTCACCACAGTTTTACAGGCAACGCCCCTTTGCCGCGATTGCGGTCCGATGTACTCTAGTTTAAATTATGTGATGTAAATTTGTTAAAAAGCAATCGCGGCACCGCCGCATTCGTATAACGCGTAAATGTTCGCCGTGTTTCCTAGGCGGATACTCGACGCAGCAAATAACATTGATATGCTATACATAGGACTTTTTATTTATCATATTAAAAAATTGTTAGCCATATGGAATGGTCGACGAACTTATGGTAGGACGAAACGATATGTTCGCGATTGAAATATGTCGTGCCTTTTGTGATAATTTTGGTGAAAAAGATGCATGAGAGAAGTTATGTATAAGGCGGCCTCCAATGTTCCAGCCGTTTTAAATACCGCTCTCGCATTTTTCTTTCGTTCTAGCCGGTAATAATCGGATCGGTAAATTCCCAGACAACAGAACATAGTGGTCTATCAGCGTGTCAGCAATTCCAACGAGCTGTTGTAACGAGACAAGGAAATCGGGAACGCGTAGCGGAACCGATCAAGCCAGCCCATTAAATCAGTTCTAACAGAAATTACGGTCGGTCTTTCTGTATCGTTGCCCGCGATCCGGCGGCCGCTATTATTTAGAATATCTCACGGCGAAACAATAATTTTCAGCCGGCTCATTAACATTACACTAGCTAATAATACGGTGCGGCCGATAACAAAACGCGGCGATAATTCACGGGCCGGTCAAACGATAACGAATCCGGCGCGCACAACCCTCGGCCAACGGCGCGCCGCGAACCGGCCCCGGAATTCCCACGATAAATCCGAACAAATAACCTAAACAATTTGCCGGCGATATCGAAAAGAGGCGTCGCGGATCGGGCTCCGGGTGCGCGCATATGTGATAGGTCGAAGGGTCGGGATCGAGCGGCGCTAGTTTCTCGATCGTTCCCGATCGTTCGTTTCTTAAGGGATCGCGCGAGCCCGTGGAAAGCCTCGACGACGCCTCTTCGAAGGGGGGTGGTTACCCTCTCGCTGTAACGGTCCAGGTTAAAAAGAGACGATTCGAGGGAGAGACGGGAGAGGGAAGAGGGTGGGCACAGGGGGTTGAGCACGTCCTCCGGTCGTGCACGGTTTCTGCGGGAGCGTGGCGCGGCATGCGGCCCACGTTTCCCTTATTTATCGTTTCCCGATGCTTATGTTTTACTAGGCCGGGCCGTGCCGCGGTACACGATAAGGCTGGCAAGGGTGGAATCACTGAGAGAACCAATAACGTGATGTATTATACATAATGCATGGCCCATCCCGGCACGACCCGGCCCGGCCCGGCCCGCTCTTCGTCCGACCTACCTCCTCCTACCTGCGCGCTGTTCTCCGCTGTGTAGACGTGCGCGAGCACACCGCCGGTTTTCCACCGCCTGCCGCCACCGGTAAGAGGACTCGAGAAAAAGGGTGAGAGGGACGGGATGGATGCTCGATAATGGATCGTCGCGAGAGATAAATTCGATTTCGGGACTGACTGCTCCGGCTGCCTCGTGTATGCCCGTGTTGCGTACCGACGCCGTGTCTCCGCGACGATCGGACAAACGAGCCCCGACGCCACCGTCTGTGTCCTCTTCATCGGGATTGATTGATCGTCCGCGATCGCGTGTAATTCACGGTCCTTATTCGCCGGAGCCAGCGGGAGCTCAACCATTTTTTCGGGATACCAAGGTTTTCAGGAAGCTCGAGCTGGTCACCGAGTTTTCGTTCGATTTCTACCGGGAACTTCATTTACGCTGTTCCTGAGATATTCACTTCATTTAGGCTGTTCCCGAGATATTACGTGTTAATCACGGGTTTTGGCAGCTTTTTTTTAAATCTTTAACACTAAACTTCATTTTAAAATTGTTGAAATTGTAAAGATCTTCTCGTAGGAAGTTATTGCAAAATTTCTTGACTCCGAGCATACGTTGTAATCAAAATGAGGAACAATTCGAGCGAATTCAGTTATGTCAATCTTATATAGCAACGTAAGTTTTTTAGATTTATCACTCGGTAGATTTAGTTTTAATTATGCAACTGGTACGTTTTTAATCCTCTCACAGTGTTCATAAAATCTTATGCTAATAATATTGGAAACCGCACTATAATACAATGTTTTTAAGATTGTTATATGTAAGGCAGTAATTTTTAATATGAATATATAAAAAGAAGTAAAAATTCATGTGCAGAGTTCAGTATAATTGTCTGTATAATGTAATGCCTAAAAAAGTTACACAAGCTTGATACACCGTCTGGATTATGAATATCTGAAAAACCGTAGAAAAGTTAAAGATTAGTATTGAGAATGGTGGACAAATGAATTTTGTTAAGTCCTCGAAACAGCTCCTTATAAGTATTCTAGAACCAGAAGCAATCTTTTGAGAATGTATTACTGCTACTACATCCAGTGAATCGTAAATAATATAACGTTTCTATCGCGCGCAGAACCCCTAGTCTGGCGATCAGCGACGAAAATACGAGACACCGTTTGAACCGAGCGTTTCAACGACAAAGCTTCCGGAAAAATGGATCTCGGCTTAGGGTCCCCACCGTTCCTGGACGCAATTCCGTCGTCTCCTGTTTCGCGATTCTATATTCCAGCCGAGGAGCCGGACAACGCGGAGAACGGGGGGAGGCAAACAAATTCCCAAACCTATTTCCCTAACTCCGGGTTTGCTCCTGCACGGTGCTCTCCGAGGAGTCATGGATCACCGTGGTGGCACCACGGCTGCCGTATGATAAACGTCGGATGGCTCCTCTTTCCTCGGGAAACGTCTCCCGGCAGACGTTGGCTCACTTGTTGGCTCGTGACGCGCGGAGGGGCGGCTCGGTGCGGCGGGGTGTCGTCGCGCGCGGCGTGCACGTTGCCACGCATAATTGTGTATCAACACGCTGCGTGTGCGCTCGACTTGATAACGTGATGAATGCCGGGTACATTCTGCGCCGGCTGAACGACTACCCTACCTGCCCCTCCCCCGCAGCCCGCCCCGGGCCCCTCTTGCCGCCGTTCTATCATCGGGGCTGACGATGAACGACGGTATCGAGTATCGAGTAACCGTGTCGCGACATTGACGAGATGATCGATTGCTGAATGGCGGAACGCGGCGCGGCGCCTCGTTCTGCCGGGGTGAAACGCGGCACGTTGACATTGTGAACTAAACAATTTTTCGACGGGCCGGTCGGTTTTATGTGGGTTAGCGTGCTAGCGGTCGCTGGCCAAGAATTTTCCGCGGCGGAAGAAAGTTTCGGCGTTGTTTGATTCATAGATTATGCTACCGAGATAGCAAAGAGATCGCTGATATTGAAATCAGTTTCTTTAGATCCTCCCGTCTTAAATCGAACTCCGAAAGTCTACGCGGTTCAAAATGATACTATTCTTTCTCAGAACCAGCTGCTCATCTCGCTGCGAAGGTCTGACGCCGCAAAGTATCGCAGTTGTAGAGCGAGTTCGAAGGTGCCTATTGTCTTGGTCACGGCCAAGGTCAGCGTCGAGAATAGACGAACCTGGACCTATTCGAGGATCAGCGGTGTCGAGAGGAGGAGCCGCTAATCTTAGAAATTCAGTAGACGTTCCCGAGGCATTTGACATTCCCCAGATTTCCAGCGGTCCGAACGATCTCAATCCGTTCAGCATTCATCGACGGATTGCTGGTTTCCACGTGTCTGCCCCCGGTGTTGCGGTAGCACGGCCGACGACTGACGAATTTATTGCGGCCAAAAACGGAGGGCGGATCTTCGCGGTGACCGTGCGAAACGAGCGGACGAGAAAGAAGCCCGGGCAAAGGATGCGGAATCTCATTGAGAATTCATGCGGTACGTACGACCAGGACTCCAGGAACAGAAGATCCTCCTATCGGGGCGAGGCGGTTCGAAGGGGGATGGGAGGGGGTTGGTTGCCGTAGCCGGGGAAAGATCCTCTCGCAACGGAGAGAAGAAGAGAAACCCGGGTAGGATACGGGGCCGCGAGGATGGAGGTGGGGATCGGGGAGGGAGCGGTGACACTCTCATTTCGGGGAGAATTTACAAGCCGCCCTCTCGCGTGCCTCGCATAGTCAGACCTAGTCCGACCTACTATACAGATATTCTGAACATGGCCAACAGTCTGGCATAGTTAAGTGCTCTTCTACTGGCCGCGCGTTACTGCTTACGAAATTCATTGACCTGAAAGCCGTTTCACAGTAAACGGACGCTGGGGAACGCGTAACACCTGTCGGACGTGAAGATCGCCATTATGTTTACGCAATTTCTGGCGATAGCCGAATACATTCCAGCGCCTTCGTAAGTTTACTCTCAGATGTGGCCAAAGAATTGTACATCTTAAATATAAATAATTTTTTTTATTAATTGCACACAATGCTGAAATACCGGTAAAACTGTGTTTGCTCTGTACAATTTGAAATTATAATATTCGTATATGGATCTTCGCTTGAAACAAAAACTATTAGCATCAATTACAAAGGAAAGACATTTTTAACCCCTTGCTGCAGTATTTTTGTTACAGTTAGAATGATTAGAACCTCTCTTGATTGCAATCAATTCTTAGAAAAACTAATTTAATTAGTGAAACTGGATAATTCAAATTTATCATAGCGGATGACACTTTAGTTCTTTTGCATTTCAAACATACTAGTAAATACAGTCTTTTCGAATATATTGTAATAAAATAAATTTTGGAAACTGCTAAAAAATTAGTATCACCATTATGTGATCGACGCGACACTCGTTTCAAATAGTGATGACAAGAAAAGTATTTTATTCGGACTCAAAAGAACAGAGTAACATTCATAGTGAGATTTATGAAATTATTACTAAGGGTCAGTGATTTTAATTCATTTGATTTGCTGACTTATATTGCACTCGTTAATTTTCCAAATCCGCAGGCGCCACGGAAATCTGTCCGGTTCTCAGACGGCGAATTTATTAGCTAGCAAGAGAAATAAAAATCCTTATAACTCGCGAACCTAATACGTTTAAAATCCCGAGCAAAGGGACGGAGGAAATAAACATCGATTCGTTAAGAGCTCGTTAATTTCTGGTCCGAAAGAAAGGTGAAGGGGCGCCAGAAATTTGCGCGGCGCGGCCCGGCCGGGTGAGAAACCGCGCTAAAAGAAAACAGGTTCCCGGGTCTCGCGATCGTGCTTCCGTGCCGGCGAGCGATCCAATTCGTAAATAAAGTTGGCAAGCGGCGAATTGCGATCGTGCACGCCCACATAACTCCCACAATGGCGCAACGATTCCGTTCGCCGCGCGTGGAGGCATCGCGATGATTGCGTGCCGAGTGGCAGTGAGGTGTTCCCGTGGATGACGATGCCGAGCGGATAAGACGCCGGGTTGCTAACGGACCAAAACCGGGCTTAGGGTTTGCCTAGACGGCGACTAGCCGGTGTTGACGCGGTGGGGCGGTTGCGGGGTGGCTCCGATACGGATACCCCTCGACCCGATCCATCCTCGGCCGCGCTATCGTGCTTATAACTTAAACCCGCTTCGCCGAGGTGCGAACAATCTTGACTACTATCTGCTCGGTAAAAATAAATTCGCGGGATTTAACGGCGGTGCTACCTGCGCGGACGGTAGTCCCATCATTTTATTTCTTGTTGGTCGCGATGCTCTTAACCCCAGAACCCTTTTGGGACACGGGCAGATTTCGAAGAGGCAGGAAACGTACTAATCAACAGTGATGATGACAATTCTTCTCTAATTTTGATAAGGTATGTAAGTGGTAATGTACGCAAAGGTCCTTAATGTTTTATTTTTAATTACTCTTAACGTAGTTCTTCCAAATATGCATCGATATATTCATCTGTGAATATGTATACATATAAGTGTAAACGTCATCACTAACTTAACATTGAGGTAAAAGTAGATACACAAGGAATATAAATTTTTTAATTACTCATAGTGACTCACATTGTAATTGTGAGGAAAATGGGAAACATCTTAGACATATAGTATTTGTACCATTGCTATTTCAACATTCGTTCAAAAAGTATTATAAATGCAAACCCTTCCATTAATTTTGTATTTCCAATTTCAATTGGCTCTTAAATCCAGTTTAAGTAGACAATTCAATCAGATAAATTGCTGTTGCATTAGGAACAACAGAAGGGCTATTAAAAATATTATTTTGAAAAATTATTTGATACAAGATAAAATAAAAATAAGAATAAAGATAAAATAATCAACAGTACGATTGTGAAAATGATTCGCCATCCGAAGATTAAACTATGTTAAATAAGTGGAATTTTTATGGGCGGCTGAGCGCGCGTTGATTAAAACGTATTAGACGTTGAAGCTCGAAGATCTAATGAAAATCTAGAATTCGGTAATATCGTGTCGGGTATCTCGCGTCGGCATTCCAGCGGCGGGTTCAAGAGTCCAGAGTGGCGAAGGTCCCCGGTGCTCGAAGCGAGATGAGCAACTTCGCCGCGGTCGGGATTCAAAGGGTAGGTGTGTGGGATAAGGATATGATAGGATAGGACAGGGTCGGTACAGCCGGGTGCGGGGAAGGGTACATGTCTCCGCGGGGAAACTTACATGCATATCCTGAGGGAGGCCGCGCGGCGTCAGGTTGGCACAAGGGTGGCAGAAGTTACGGCGTCTCGACGACGCCACTTCCTAAGTCTGCCCCGAGTATTACCTTACCGTGTCTAACCCTGCATCCCAGCGCCGGGAGCCGGGAGCCGGGAACCGAGAGCCGAGCTCCACGCCGCAAGCTATCCCCTTTCAGCTTTGCAGCTTCCAGAGGCGAGCGACGCCGTTCGAGGCCCAGGTGTTGCTATCCAACCGGTTAAAGCTACTCCGAGCGTTGCTGTCGCGTTTCCTCTAGGCCTCCTTCGAGCCTACGGGGTTGCAGAGCCGAGACGACTTCTACGACTTCGGGCTGACTTGCCCTGCGAAGCGGCTGCATGCGCGAGCCGAGCTCGTCGGCGAACGACCCACTTGATGTGCCCTCCGGGCCGGCGCAAGTTTCCCAGAAGTTTTCCCGGAGCAGCCAGTCCACGGAAAATTTTCACGCGACCGGGAATATTAAATTTGTTTAACAAGCCTTTCCGCCCTCCTACCGACCGACCCCCTTCGGCGTAACTTCTTCCTTCGGTCGGCGTCGAGGCGGAAAGGGATCGCGAAGGCTCGAATGAAATTTCGTGTAATTAACGACTGCCCGGGGGAGGGCTGATAACCACCCCGGCGGATTCTTATTGCGGAGCTGGGAATGAATCGGACAGTATTTTTTGGGAACTTATTGCTGCCAGAAGTTGCGCCGGAAAGTCTTTCAAGCAGTTTGATAAATAGGATTCGACGCTGTTCGAGTCGACTCGTCGGCCCGCGATTAAAATGTCTGTCGTTGTGAGAAGGTACTGACTACCAAACCGTGGATCGTTATGCATTTCTGACATTTTCATTCGTTTTCACCGAAAGAATTTTTCTAATCGTTGAAAGAAATTCCTGGACCTTGATCGGACATTGAAATCATGCCGGCTTTTTTGCAAAGGCAAAGAGGACAACGAGCCGTTCGGTAGGAGGCCATTAATTCCCTTCTAACACAGCGATCTTCCAATTCGTCAGAATTCCGGAACTTCCGTGGGCTTTAGAGCGACGGTCGTCCCCCGCGATTCCACCGATCAATCCGTCCGCCTAATTACCACATGAAACCTATCAATCCGCTCGGCGGGGCCCTGGGCGCTCGGGCATTCTTCCACCCTTTCCCGCGATCTCGCATAAAGAAGGAAACGTCGTGGCTAATCCGTCGAGCGACGCGACTCGTCCGGCCTGCTCCTCGTCTCCTCTCCGGACTCCTCCGATCGCCTCTCCTCTCGTCTTTTCTCGACGAGCGACGGTCCTGCGAACAAAAGCGGGGACGAAGATCGTCGCCGGGATATCTTCATCCATATCAATTACTCTGCGATTAGATGGATGAAGATACGTATGCCGGGGAACGTCGCAAGCTGCCGAGAAGACGGGAGAGACCCTCGCGGCGAGGAACGGCGAACAGAGGTCCCCGGGAGTGATTGACAGCGAGGCTGCCAGGCCGGGGCCCGGTCTGATTCTTTGATTGACCGCTGTCACCGGCCCGATAAGAAACGGGCCGGCGAATATCTTAATGAGAGTCGCCCGCAGAGAAACCTCGCCCCGCCTCGCCTCGCTCTCTCTCTCTCTCTCTCTCTCTCTCTCTCTCTCTCTCTCTCTCGGGCTCGCCACGCAACCAGCCGACGATCGACTCGTGCGTTTCACGTGGCTAATTAACCGGCCAGATCTATTTACACCGCGGGGTATCGATCTCCGATTGACGCAGCCCGGCTACGACCGCCGCCGGACCAAGATCCTGCCAATTAACGCCGGCCAATCGATCTTCCGCCGTTTTACCGGTCGCGCGGCTCTTATCGGCCGACTCCTTTTTGCCTCGGCGAAAGCGGAAACCGAAACGACCCGGCGCTGTGCTGCATAGGTAATTAACGGACGTTAATTGATCTAGAAATTGAGCCGCAATCGGCGGAGACGGACGGATCGCGTTGCCGCGCGACGCCGGCTGATGGAGGAGCGTTGACGCGAGCGTAAATCGCGTATACGTAGATCCGGCACACAAGGAGATTCAACGCTGGCCTCCGTAATGGACCGTTTGTCTTGGTCTCCGTGGCGCCGCGGGTGACAATTTGTGGTCGAATGACTTTCTCCGCGAAAAAACTTCATTAAAATATTGGAGCCGAGGATCTTGCTAATTTACCGGACGGATAAATGTGCGGTTGTTTACGCAAAGTACCACTCTCGTGGTTGCATGTTTCCTCAGACTGTTAAGCAGTAGATGCAGGTCTTCCTTGAACTGCCGTAACAATTTATTAACGCGTTAATTGCCTCGATAATTTAGCATGGTTCGCCCGTCCGATCATTACGAATTTCTCGTTATGTGTAGTTTATTATTATATAATGTTGTGCGATCTATTTCGGATGTAATATTGAACGATATTCGGCATGGAAATTCACTGGAATTACGTTTCTCGATCCTTATCAATCACCTGTAACCTCCCCGATGGCCTCTCCTTTGATTGTCATACCACAATGAAAATTCGGACAATTAAGTTGTATGACAACGATTGCTTTCTCAACGTCCATAAGTTTCCCGGAATTTCGTTAAAATATTAAAACCGAAAATTATGCCACTATTTCGATGTACTGTTCAATTTTACGAGAAAATAATCGTGCGACCAGAAAAGGTGTCGGACAATAATCTTGAAATTACCGTGAAGATGAAGATGCCTCGATGAGCCGCAAAGACGACGGCTGTTTCCCTCGGCTAGATAAATAGCAGGTAGTTCTCTAATCTGTGCCCGATAGGATGTGCACGATCGAGATATCGGGACCGCGGGGGCGGGCTTCCAGAGCGGGCTCCGATCTCGTACAAGGGGACGGAGTGGGAGTAACGTCGGCCGAAGGGAAGCGTGGAAGAGTTAAGGAGATGCGGTGCATGTAAGACGCGGCCGTTATCTTGTCGATCAAACAATTAACAATGCCAGTCGGCAGAGGCGAAGCGGCAAGGAAGAAGGACCGGCACGCAGGAGGTGCACCTTGATCAACGGGATCCACCGAGTCGGGAGATACCGGCACAAAGAGATAGAAGGGACAGAACAGCGGCCCCCGATCGGCTATAGGGGAGCCAAGCCTCTCGTCGATGTCTCCTTTTCGCAGTGTTACCGTTAATTACCCATTAATTAGCCGTCCCTTAATTGCCACCGAACGTGCACGGCCGCGTACTAGTCGAAGGACGAGGTCGGCACCATATCTGCTCCTCTTTGTGATCGGATACCGATCCACCGATACGATCTTCCGGAGCTTCATTCAGATTTCGGATTTTTTTAGCGAACATCCAGAACCGATGTTCCGCGAGTTGCTCGGCTCGTGTCAACTATTTTAACGCGGCGACTGGAGAAGTCTTGCAAAATGGCAACGCGGTGTCTTCACAGGATCCTAGACGACGCGGCAGTGAAGATGTTAACTTCTTCTTTATTTATACATGTCTGATTGAGCAGATTAGTAGTTATTCAACACCGAGCGAAACCAAGAAACTACATAATAATTCCTAATTCTGTAGATCGACCGATAAAAGATAATCGCGTGTGAATATTTACAGTCTAACGATTGTTGAAATAAGTTTCATAACATTCACAGTTTCTCAACAATATCAGACACATGTTTTATAACCACAAGCTGCAGACACCTGTGTTTAATTCTACAAAGAATTTTCAAGTGGAAGCAAACAAAAGGTTTGATTACCGCTGTTTTTACACGATCGCCTTGTATAAGAACATTGTTGAAATTCGGGACACTTCGAAGCCTCCGGAGGACCGTCGGACAATTTCCCAGGTCCTGGCAGTGTCTCGGTTCTGTATCGGTTCGCCGGTAGCCGGTAGAAACGATCAATCTCCAGGTACCCCGGTCACAAAGTCCCCATCCGAATATTCATTCCCGGTCGGCGCAAGCCACCGGGGTCCCAGTCAACTGTCAATGCGTGGACAGCGGGAACGCGGGTAGGTGGACAGAACGGAGCCAGGAGAAAGGAGGTTGCCTCGGAGGCACCTAAGATCCGCGGAGGCTGATGTATTTATAAGGAGGAGGATTTGCATACGATGCAGCAGATCGCCGATAGCGAGGAGAGCAGCGCGGCGAGGCTCTAAGATTCAAAGAAGCTTTGTGCCATTATATCCGGACCCTTCTCCCTTCCACTTTCGACAGCCGGGCGTCCTGCCAGTTCTCTTTTAGCGAGTGAAATAGCAGTCCGTACTATATTTCTTCTTGCGTTCCGGATTCGCGGCCCCGGTCCGCTCCGCACCGCTCCGCACCGCTCCGCACCGCTCCGCACCGCTCTGGCCCGCTCCGATCTCCTCGCCTGCTCGGCCGCCACTATCCGCCAAGACCAAGCGAGTCACCGCGTTTCCCTGATTGGCGTTGACTTATGAAGCGATCGCTTTTCGCCGTTTGAATTCGACCGACCCCTCCCCCTCCACTTTCCGAACAACCACCGTGGGACCCGCGCTGTTTCTCATCGAGGCTACGTTCCCCCGTCGCCGCTCCTTTCCGCTATTTACGCGCTCGTTATCATTGCCAAGTCTACGAGACTGTATTCACTGTCTGCTCGTTCGATGCTGCGGGTGTTGAGCTGCGAAAGCTTGCGGATGCAACAATGATATCGTCGGGGTGATGGAGGACTTTTACGTTTCGTCCATCGTATTTTAGCAACCGCCGTACAACAGACTGATTTATATTATTATATGGCAGTATATAAATTAGCAGGGATTGCAGCGATGTTCAGTCTTTTGGAATCGTTCTTTTTGGATTTTTTGACATTCGATTTTCCTCGGAATCGATTCTTTGACTTTCAGGAGGATTAATTGTCGCTAGTAAAAGGATCGATCAGACTGCTTGATACTGTCTTCTATATATTCTGGCACATAACTCAAATTATACAAAAATAGATGACCCATGACTCTGTTGATTGCATGAAGGACTATGCAAGTTTTAAAAGAATAAATAAATATCGATTGCTTTATGATAATTCTTAGGGAATTTATTACCGCATTGATTCATCTAGCATCGATTTCTTGGAAGAATCTAACCTTACAATTCAAACATCCCAATTTCGTGTAGCTGGATTTTTTCTCTCACGCAGGCAGTTCCTATCGCTGAATCCATACTGAAATTTTAAACGTGGGTGATCGATGCAGCCAGGATTGTCGTCAATATAATTTGTTCATTATTCCGAACAATAACTGAAAGAATAGAATCGAAAAATATTGAAATTCGTGTCAGCGCTCCGGACGTCACCGATCGATCCCCGAGCCGGAATTTGCATAAACAACCGCGGTGAACGGCGATCCAGCGCGATGATGTCGCGTCCCCCGCAGAAGCTCGCTCGAAAACCATGAAATCCAATCACGCATCCTATTCAGCCAAAAACGCCCACTATAGAATGAACGATTAGATCCTGGTGAAAACAATCTAGGCATCGTCACGAACACCACGATATCGCGCGCCGTGGACAGACCGCAGAGAAGAGGCTGGAAAGCCGACGGTCCAATAAATCTCTCTCCAAAAACAAAGTCATCCCCGAAGTCACGCCACCCGGCGAACAACAAACTCTCGGCAGAGCGGCCCCCGCCCCCGGTATTCGGCCGCGGAGCCGAATGCCTCGGCGGATTCACCCCCTCGAGAATCTTCCATTGGCATCGCGATAAATCAGAGGCCGGTGGTTGGTTGCGCGTGTCCCTGTGTTTTTCGCGAAGCGGAGCAGAGCGGAGGAAAGCGGAGCGAGGCAGAACGGAGAGCTGAGAGAGCCGGCATGGAGATGAGGACCACCGTGAGGCGTGCGCGAGACTCTCGAAACGCGTTTCGACGACGGTGATTTAATGCAACGACGTGCAGGTGTCCGGGAGCTGGCCTGGCCAGGTATCACGCGCTTCAAACAGTCCGGCCTGTCCGCGCCCTGCGAATCGAGCCCGGGGAGGCGCCGCGCATTTTGATCGAGCCGATCGCCTCTTCATCCGGCGATCCGGGCGCCCCCGCGCGCCCCTCCGATGGCCACCGTGCCGGCGTCACGGCACAATGAGACACGTATCATCCTTATCCTGCCACATCTTGTCACGATGCCGACGCACTTACCGCGCCGCCACGCCGCCAGCACCGCCGCGTCGATTATAACGATTTGTTCGCGCGGGCCGAGGCCATCAAGCCGAAACCTATGGACTTCGGTTCCTGGAAAGTTCACCCTGGATTCGCGATTCCAGGCAGGTCCTGCCGATTTCGAAGACCCCTTATATCAATTCTAATCGCCCGTCGACGCATCCTGCTTCGCGATTGCAGCACTTCG
Source organism: Augochlora pura (assembly GCF_028453695.1). Taxonomy (NCBI): domain Eukaryota; kingdom Metazoa; phylum Arthropoda; class Insecta; order Hymenoptera; family Halictidae; genus Augochlora; species Augochlora pura. The sequence goes on along the minus strand of NC_135775.1, from coordinate 7,646,752 downwards.
CTGGCTGATTTAATCGCTCGAAGCCAGAGCTACTGTTGGAAAGTCCGTGTAATAAAACGTAATTCGACGAATTCGAGAATCTTTTATTGTTGATGATGTAAGCGATGTCGATTCGCAGGATTATGCGATATACAGGGTGAGTCAGCCAACGTTTGCACCTCTGTTGTTTTTAGGTACGTGAAATGCCGTAAGAACAATTGGAATGGTTCAACGGAGTTCACACGATGCTATTAAAATATTTATATTTCTGCTTTACGTTTTTTGCTTTTGTAAATTGGATGCATTTTCGTATTTGGTCCCTGAGCAATAGGAACGTGTATTGTATCCAGAAATGTTTGTTAAATATAATTTGCAATGTAAACGTATATTGTTCTAGAACATGCGTAAATCGATGGAAGTTGGACTGATATTTGTTTGTCATTCCACGATTCTAAAAATATAGTTTTTATTTCACATACTTTCCATATTCCAAGTATATTGCACACAATTCTATGTATGCGTTTGTCGATATTTGTAAATGCGAAGAATAGTTATGTGATACTATTTTTATACGTAGAATCGACATCATTCATAAACTAGAACGAATATCTGGTGTTTGTGGAAATATAGTTAGAGGTGAATGCAATAAAGTCCTAAAAAATTTTCAGGTGTGAGATTTTATTTAAACTCAGTACAAATAAAAAAAATACACACGCCCATCAATTAATTCTTCTGATATGGAAAGAACATTTTCAGTTTCATTATTAATCTGTATCGGAAAACAATATCAACTTACCATAAACGAATTTAGAACCCATTAGAGTTACATACTATAATGAAAATTACGATAAACGATATTAATTATTTTGATCAAGTTTCTGCATAAGTAGTGCATATATTCTGCATATTAATTTCGTATAAAGACCTGTTGTCTGGTAATAAGAATGGAAATGGTAACGTTGCGCCAATAGACGGTATTCATGAATCATTCAACAAAATTAAACTTCTACTTAAAGGAAAACGATGGAAATCGGAATAGTTTCCAGCTTATCGGAAAATGTCCGCGATCGCGGCCGTATTTGCAAGAGACAAGTAAAACCGTGAGTGGAATTCGGAGTCGAGGAGCGTTGCTCCTTTTGCCGGAACTTACCGGAAGGGAATTAATAACCGCTGAACACGTCGCCGGTGCCCCGGCGGAACACAGAAATTACATCGCGTTGCATTCGCCGTATTTCCATATTTTTAATTCCGGCGGCGTCGCGACGAGGAAAAACGTTGCCTTCGCAATTATAGATAACAAATGGTTTGTTTGGTGGTCGGCCGGTTTCGGCGCGGGCCGCGTGCACGCTCGTTATTTCGTACTTGGGAAACGCGAGTGGCCGACGGGGAAACGCGTGGGAGGAGGCGCGGCCCGCGCAATAATGCTGGCCTGGAAAAGCTGAAAAAAGAGGGCCAGAAGGGCAGCCATTACTTCCGACGTTTCGCGTCCAAACGATCGCCATTTGTCTCCTCGCAGCCGGTGTTATGCAAAGAGCCCTCTGCCATTCGGTGACTCGGCCCGTGTTGGTAGTGAAAGTTATAAACAAACGGCATATCCCGCCGTTCCTCGTTCCCCGTCTTCCGTTCTCGGTTTTCATCGTGTCGCCGGGCACGGATTCCGCGTTCTGGATATATGAATGTACCGAGAGATTGTTCGTCCGGCTCGGAAAAACTTGTCCGCCGCGGCCGTCGACCTAAAACCATCGGACCTGCTCCTTCTTATGGCAGATTTAATTATTTTAGAATACAATACGTATTTCTTGGAATTAATTCTTTCAAATAAATGTCAAACGATTGAAAACAATAGTCCTAATTCAGTTCTCCAAACAAAATTATTAATTATCATTGATATTATTATTCGCTAAAGAAAATACTCTTCTCTTCATTTTATCAAGGATATCGAGACTGACAATAATTTTCGGAACATTTTCAGACAAAAAGATGTCAAGACGCCGTGGTGCTGAGAAGGTCGAAGGAAGTTCGCTAAAAGTAAATCGCAGCCGTTTCTTCTGCTTGCATTTCCGTTCGTACCTTTCACTAGCTAGCGACCAGCGAAATACGAACGTGATCGTATGGAAACGCGGGTCAAGAGGTGACCAGATGAAGGCGAAGACAATGTACGCCCCTGGCGCCGCTGGACAGAGACATCACAACGCCCAGAACGTGAATATCCTGAGCGGAGGATTCCGCTTCTGGAGATACCTTCGTCAATCACAATTTATTATCCTCGAGGAGAATGCGATTCCGTACGACTGGTCTTTATAGCAACGTATTCATGACGAAATAAATACATATCACTGTTGTATTTTATCTTCCTTAATGTCGAATGCTTTTCAACTGTTTCCTACTATTCGCAATTATTATTGCAAACTGAGATCGACGATTATCGTTAGTTGCCCGGCTCGTCGATCTAAGCGCGATTACTGATAACATGTTCTACAATTGTGGTGCAATTAGACGTGAAATTGAGCCTACTAACTTGTTTTTTGAGTACTATACCTAGGTAATGACGTAATATTTGTTATTATATTATATTTGGCATATTTATCACTTATCGGGTCTTGCTCTTGCAATTAAGCGTTTTACTGTTATTAAATGTTAATTTTACGTTTAGTGATACGTATAACTATTCTACAGTGGTTGCAATTACTGGATTAATTCCTACGCGATTTAAGGAAGAGGAGAACTACCATGAATTGGACACTGTTATTTATTATAGGTTCATAAGAAAACTGAACGTCCTGTGTACTACTAATTTAACTTCTTCAGGGATGAATATTTATAGGAAAGAACAATCTTTTAATTTATTCCTTTTTTTAATTATCATCCCTTTCATTTAATTCGATGAGGTCTTTTTGGTATTGCTGAGGGATTCTGTAGCGAATAATTTTTAGGACAAAAAATAATCCTTTCAATAAAAAGAACCTAGAAATTTAGAAAGTTGAGTAATTTTTATATCAATAATTAGACAGGGGTGAGTATAACAGAGTAATATATCGATTTCTTACATAATTCTCTATTTAGCTAATAATATTACCCCACTGTCCTGTACTCATTATTCGACGTCTTGTAGACTGAGTGAAGTCCTCGCCAAGCAGTGACCAAATCGAATTAGTTGATCGCCGGAGCAGTTACAATGAAACATTAATTAGTTTTTACCGTCGTTCCAAGTTAAATATTATATTCTCGTTACGGCAGCAAACTAGTCTCGATCGCGTGGCCTCGTTTCCGTTCACCAGGGAAACGTCGCAAGTGACTTCCGTCCTTTTGATATTTTTGCACCATGGTCGTTATCTCGAGTCGAGGAATCCTGTACAAATTTCCTATTGTTTTCGTGAAACACGTTGTTCCCGCGGCGTTCGTTACCAAGGCAGACGTATAAAATGTGCAGGAACCGCAGTAGTGAGTCGAGTTACGTGGTAGACGATGGTCGATCCGACGACCATTAGCTCCGGGTAAACAGAGCCATACTTTATTCGAGGGGCGTCACTCTTCCTCCAACGCGGTTCCGCTCCTTTTTGCTCCGGAGCTCGTAATGTTCTCTGTCAGAAATACGTTCAGGATCGGGACGGCAACGGTGTTCGTTTTCACGTTTAAACGCAAAAAACCCTCTCGATCATCCTCGGGCAAATATCTCTTCATTCCTGGATCCAACATTTATTTCTCAATCGGGTTTCTTGCGCCTGTGCAATTTAGGTTCGCCGTTTGGTCAAAGAAACGATAATCTTGTAAAATGTTCACGCGCCGCGCGATTAACATCTGCTTTTTATTATCCGACGATCTTTTTTCTTGACGGGATCGTTAAGAGTGGCCGAGGAGCAACGAGGATGAATAATCGTCTAGTGGACTCTCGAAACCACAGTTTACAATGAGATTATTGCGACAGGATAATATGGAAGCGTTCGAAATACAATTGCATTGTGCACTACTATGTAATCCTATGTATCTTTAAAAAGCATGTCTTGCTCAATTTCCTTTGATGATCAACTAGAACGTCGTAGAACTAAATACTTACAAGTAACTTGAATTTTCTTTCGCAATTTTGGACAGTGGAGTGCAAGGATATAATTACATGCACCTATCTTTCACATGCACATTGATCCAAAGTTCGAAATTTAATGTTATTTCGATATGTTTATTGTTTCATTTAAATTCTAGCTTTCTAATTGACTATTGAAATTATTAATATAATTACTTAGCTATAGTGTTACATGTCCTCTCTTTCAATTTCTACAGCAAATCATTTTGCATATGGACTACTTACTCTTATCTCATTGCATATGAGATGTGTTTGGAAAATATTATTATTATAATTATTACTATGATTATTTATTTATTAGCGGGCATATTATCCTACATGTACATTAGTAGTAGTAGTACAACAATATATAAGGTTTGACGAAGAGTGAGAATATAGAATTGTAACTCTTATCACTGATATAAGGTCTTTTATTAAAAAAGTACATTGAAAAATACCTAAACAAAAATTGACGTGCACATGTCCAAATAGATCTCAGAGCCCATAGTTCAATAAACACCGTCACCGCCTGAGTGCAACCCCGATTCGCGGGTCTCCGTTCCTTAGGCTTTCCACTCTCGTTGTAGATCGTGTCCCCGACACAATGAACGGAGAAAATTCCGCAGAAGTCGCGGCTCTAGGTGCACGCGCCGTCGGATGATGTAGTCTGCGCGGAAACGTGGCCGAAGGAGCGTGAAATACGCCACGGAACGGAAGTTCCGCAGACGGCGGCGACGTCGAGACACCGCGAACAGCTCGGAAGCCAGACGAGCTCGTCGATCGAAGGAACGACCTTGTCGATCGACGACATGCAGACCGCGTTCTCCCTTTCGCGGAAACTTCTGGCACGCGAGGAGACGGATTTTACGAGCTGGACAATGTAACGTACGCAGGTTAATTGTCGCGGAGGGCAACGCACGGGTAATGGCCGAATAGCAGGACGACAACGCGACGAACCTTCTTACAGAGGGAGGAACGACTCTTCTCATTGCGATCACGTCCCTCCAGACTTCCACTTGACGCATCTGATTATTTTGCATTGATGATGCTATGATTGATTGGGTTCGGATCTCGCTACGGGAATTCGGATGGAGAACATTCAGGATATTTGACCTCGGAAGACTTTGATCTACCATTTGGCTAATATGATGAGGGATGGATGATGAGGTGTTCCAAACTGGACATAGGAAATAAGACGTTTTATTATATTATATAATAGTCGTACAATTTTCAAACAACTTTCACTAAAAAGACAGGTATATTATCGTGGTCAAAAAATTTGAGAATATAATTTAAACATTCTAGGACAACGTTATCTTTAACATTATCTTTATCTCGAAACACGTGGGTTATCTTGACCCAGTGTGACAACAGAGAGTCAACACGTTCTCGACTGCACTCCAATTCAATGTACCCTTACTATAACCTGCTGTTATTTTAACAAGCATCCATTTTGTATGACAGGGATTTTATAATTCAGCAATTGACACTGGAAAGTATAAAATCTGTTCAAAGGAGTAAGACATATGTGACTATGCCCTCTAGTAATGACTCCTGGCATCTACAAAAATTGTTACGTCACGTTCTAAAATAATTCTTACATTATCAAATAAGTTTGCATTTCAAACAATGCTGTACGCATCGCCAGACTTAACGTCATGCTCACAAAATGAGACAACAATGAATCATATTAAATAGAAATACTATAAATAAGGGAACTATTTCAGAGCTACAGTTAAAATGGCTGCAAGTGTAGAAAGTTAAGTGTATTTAGACGATACTATTAAAAAGTGTCCAGGATGCAGAATCGTTTCAACGCTGTTTGTCGCAGGGCAAGTGGGACGCTAAAACCTCTTCGGTCGCCGATCACTTAACCGACCGAGACTGACTCGAATAATCAACGGCGAATGAATCGAAAGACCGGCAATTATTCCCGAAGGGAATCGTGACGCACGCGGAGATGCGCAACCCTCTCGAGCTTGCTTCCCCGAATCTGTCGGTTACCCGATCGCCAATACGTCTTTCCGGAGGCTAGTCAGGCAGTCAGAGCAGGCGGGTAGGCAGGCAGCAGGCAAGCAGGCAGCCAGGCAGCCAGGCAGCGATCCCGCCAGCAGTCGACGTCGAAAGCTTCAGCGGGGGATAAGGTGGCCGAGGGCCAGGGCCAGGGCCGTTTAACCGGCGATAAATTCCCGTGTTCTGCTCGAGCAGCCCTCGAGCGGCCGATTCGCGGCGGGGAAATATAAAAAGCCGATTCCGCGGCCGGGCGGACGAGTTCTCCGGGTATCGGGGGAACCCGAAGGAACCCCGAGCAGGAAAAAGGAATACGGCGAGGTGGCGGGAACGGCCGGGTGGTGGAAGAGGGCAGAAGCGATCAGGAAAGGGGACAGCGGCGAGCGCAAGAGAGAAAGAGGGAAAGAGGGATAGAGGGAAAGGGAGAGGGCGAGGGCCGAAGCCTCGAGGACGAGAGGAAAAGAAGAGGACCGGGGGCCTCGAGGATAAGGGAGAACACGGGGAGGTTAGATGGAGAACGGGGCCAAAGGGGGCCCAGGGAGGGGACGTTCGTTAAATATACGAGTGTATTGAAATTCCGCCTCGAGACAGAGCGCGATGGGACCCGGTCGTTGTGGAAGGACAAGATCGCATGACGGCTCGAGGGCTTGGGAGCCTCCCGCTGTTTTGAATACGATCCACCGTCCGTAAGTCCTCGTGTTCGCCGCGCGCTGTGTAGAAGCGAAACCGCCCGTATACACACCGGGTCCGTCCAGCCCGGAGACGACAACGACCCGACGCGACTCTCGGCCACGCATACCGTCGTCCACTCTAATTTGAATGTAACAACGTTCCGTTCGCCCGCAACCCGATACCATCTCCCGAGACCTCCTTCTCTCTCGCTCTCTCTCCCTCCCGCCCGATCTTCCTCTTTCTCTTCCTCCACCCAGCCTCTCCTGCCTCGGAACTTTCTTTGCCCGCCTCGTCCGGCCGCTTCGGTTCGCGTCGCGGTCGCGTTGTCCCCTTCTTGTCCGGGCCGCCAGGATCTTGGACAAAGGGTATCATTACTGGACCGATGATCCTGTGGCCAGCGGTTCCCGATACCCGACCTGCGAGGGATGATCCCTGGTCGTCCGATAGGGTGCAGGAGGATGCGATTGTTTTAAAAATGGCTGGAATGAACTTTCTCTTTCTGCAACAAACTCTTTGCAATCTTGCTTCGTTCAGATCTAACGAGAGTAGTGGTAACCCTTTTGCCATTCCTTAATTAAGGGATGTTCGTTGGAGGACAATTTCACATTGCTACGGATCATTGTTCAAGAAATATAGTCATGTTTCCGGGATTAAATTGAATCGTTGTTCACAAGTGTGCAATGTATAGAGACTGCTGGTGTTTGATTTATTTATGCACACATATGTTGACAAGAAGAAGCACAGATATAAAGAGATCCGGTTTTGGGTCAAACTGGCTCAACTAGGACACGGAAGACGACTCGCTCGTTAACTCTCCCACTAGAAATTTATTCAAAGGTGACTGTGAACACTTCTTTTAAGACAATTATTCACAAGATTGCAAAATATCCAATATCACGAAACTTGTTATACCTACTTGAGAGTATCCAACCAGTTTCATTAGTTATTTATCTCCTCGTTACTAATTAAAGATGGCGTGTGTAGTACGTATTCCAACGCAAGAGATTAATCACGTCAATGTAACAATTTTCTATTAACTGAAATACCCGTCGATAAATCTTTATAATGTCCGACCAATGGGAACACCTCTTCTTCATCTAGAAAACGCAAAGAAGCGAAGCAAAATTGCCCCAGCGTCGAATCGTTGCTTCGCGCGGATTAATGCCGATTAATCGCGGAAATGCGACAGGTAGCGAATTAAAAGCGCGTCGATCGTGTCAGGCGAGCTACGTAGCAGCGCGGCACGAATTTACCGTGAAGTTGCCGGCGGCAGCGATTCGTGTCACCCGGTTCGATCGGCCCGACAGTCTTCGCTTCGCGCGGCGCGCGGGGCGTTACGTGTCCCGGGGCACGCGAAAAAAGACGAGCGGATGATGAAAAGGGTGAAACACGCGGCCCCCCCGCCGTCGGTTCGATCGTTCATGACAATATTTGGTTACACATGGCCCCGTGTCGCTCGGCGAATGTTGTTTCCCGTTGCGATGGAAAATTACCTGGAGCGTTGCACGTCACCTACCCCCGTCCCTTTTCATCCGCGTCGACCGATCGCTCCACCCAATAGACTCTCGCGTGTTCTCAAAACACCGGAACACTGACTGCGTGAACTCACCTCGATGCTCCTTTTCTCGTCGATACCGATCCGGTTACGCAGCGCGCGAGGATCGATCAGGATGCGCGAGATTAATCAACTCCGTTGCTTCGGATAAAATAAATGGAGAAGCGCATCTTTTCGAATGCTGGTATCCGTATCACGATTACTATCAAAGACGGAATTTTTTAGGATTCTATTAAGAATTTTAACTGAACCTTGACTGTAGTTACAATTATTATTCAGAGTTGAAAATTCATGTTCCATCGTTGGTTCGCTGTCTTCATTGTATTAAGTACATTGCTCTGTGTCATTCAATTTTTGCTTTATTAAAACAACAAATCTGGCTTTATTCAGATTGATCGACATTTTTCTGGTGTTGTAAACTTTTAAAAGGGATTTCATTCTATGTCTCCTAAAAAAGAGTCTTTACAATTTTAACAGTTCGAAAATAAAAAATGTATGATCGTTCGCCTTGACAGGTTTAGTGTTGATTTACGTTATATAACAGAAATCACGCTTAATTAAGAAAAAAACAATATCAAGTCATACATATTTTATTAAATCCGAAAATATCAAATGCAATGACGTCAATCTTGTGTTCACATCCATGTCAGTTTAAAAATGTATTTAGGATGCTGGGATAGCATATATATGTAAGTAGTTGATTACTATGCGTGAAGAAACTATAGCAGTCGGTCGCCGATACCTGTGCAGAAACTACCCCTAAGTGGACCGACGTATGCGAACCACTGTCGCGATACTGTCCCGCGCGGGTGTGCGGGACAGATACCTCGGCTCCGAAAGAGCAGCGCGGAACACGGATTGTTTACACGATCGGGCAGTCGGCGGTGTTTGGTTATATTACATGCAGAGTGCGCGATGACGGGGACGTGTCTCTGGATGATTGACGGACGACGGTGCACCACGTCGCATCGCAATGCAGGACGTCGCCTGGCTTCCCGGTAGCCGCATGACGCGAATCCGCAAGTTCTGGCTGCGTCTGTGCGTGCCCAGAACCGGAGAAAGATCGGAAACCGCGTGCACGTGGTGCAACGAGGACGAGATCGGCCGATCCGGGGGGGCAGAGAGGGACCAGAAGAAGGATCCACTCTCAGCGACGATTGCGAATGCGTGCGACGACGGTCCGGCTGCGCCGAGGCAAGGACGATCCCTTATCTTCGGCTGGCTCCTTTTCCAGGAAAGCCCGGGCTCCGCGCCAAATTACTATAAATAGGCGTTAATCGATGCGGTGGGAAAAACGGCCGGACGCGAGCGGAATAACCGAAGATGGCGAGCCGCCGCCGCCGCCGCCGCGCCGGTTGCTTCAACGGGGATCACGATTGCGGGCGAGTGATTCAGAAAATCTTCGGTTGATCTTGTTAGGGATTCGTCCAGCGGAAACTCGTTAGACCGTTGCTCTACTTGATACACGACGATCTCGTTCACTTATTCTATGTTGATAGAACGAAATATTTTCTGGGCTAGCTTCGGAGGGCGAAAAATTCTTTGTAATTTAGTTAATGGGCGTGCATGGAAATACGTTTACAAATAACAATTTATAAACTGTATAACTTCATTATAATGTAAAAAAGGGGCGAAACTGTTACAAATCGTTCAATGTACCTGCGTGTACCAGTACTTAGAGGTAAACGAGTAAAAATGGAAAAAGTGAATATAACTTTTCCTTAGGCAATTATACGTCCCTATTCAGGCCCTTTCGATATTAAGCCTTTTACGTCTAAACTTACCAATAACAACATTGGCAATTCGATGAGCCTAACTCAAGTTTCTTTCCTCTTGCAATCTTGTTCCGTGTTTCCGCAAGTACTTGTTACACGAGCAATGTTAAAGGCAGATTGTAGAAACTGTTTTCGACCCAATTTTCCACAAACGCGGAGCTTCCTGCAATTGTGCAGTATCGTATTCCAATTTCTACATCGTCCGACTTTCTTCTAGCTCGCCCGTTCTCTGGCAGGACGGCAAAAAAAAGAGCGGGTCGACGAAGTTCGGTCCGCGTCAGCGCATATGAGAGACACAACAATTGGCCCGATAAATCTATACACCGGCGATAGGAATCTTCCGCGAGCTGCTGGACCGTTAACGGTTCGAATATAAACCGTGACGTTTTCCTTTTCCGCCGATGGAGAACGTCGAGCTCTACCGTTAATTAGTTCCTGACAAGAGAGCCGCTCTACCGTCCTCCTCTTTTCCTCTCCCTCTCTCTCTTTCTCTCTCTCTCTCTCTCTCTCTCTCTCTCTCTCTCTCTCTCTCTCTCTCTGTCTCTTCATCCCCGCTCGCTCCACCAGTTCTCCACGCTCGGACCCTCGTGTCTGGGAATCGTTTTTTGTCGTTATAAAGTAACCGAACGCACGTACGTCAACCGGCGCCGCTAGACAGCCAGAAATAAAGGACGTTCGATTGGTGAACCGGGAAAAAATACGTAATCGCGGGCGGACGCGACGGTCCGCGGACAGCCGAGGACAGGCTTCAGAAAATTAGTTTGCCAGAGAGAGGCCTCGCCGGCACTCCGCTCTCTCTGTAACATCAAAGAAGCCCCCAATCCTGAGCCCGGACGGCCGGCACGCTGCATCCGGCACTGCGGCGGCGAGCCCCGGTGTCGATGGGGGACCGTTTCTGGCATCGGCGTCCGTATCCTTTGTCTCGAGGATAATAATTATCACGTCCTGTTCGGCAATTCTTTGCGGCTCTGTTCGGCCTCCGATCAGCTCGGCCCGACGCCGCTCGACGCCGCTCGGTGCGGTGCGTGCGCGCACGTGTGCCCCTGTTCCGCTACCCAGGTAGGCAGCTGCAAATTAAAATCGGTATTGGCCCCAGCGCTTCGCCAATATTTCACCGGCCCCGATTGCATTACAACGACGACACTTGTGATTGGTTGTCACCCTGTCCGCCCTGTCCTTTGTGCAGTTTTTCAACCGGACGTCAACCCTACCCCCTAACTCCCCCCGATACGATGTGTCCGCCGCGATTTTTCGCGTGCTTACCGATTGATCTTTCTGCCCGCGGCGAGACGCGGACACGCTCGCCATTATGTCGATAACCGAAATTCTCTGCTGCGGAACGTCTCTGTACACCTTACTCGGAGAGGCCGAGGAGAAACTGTTCGGAACCAAATGATCCTATCCTCGGTGATCCAAGACTGAAAGCGTACGCTTTCGTGGTGTTTCAGAATCTTCTTGTTACTCTTGATTAACACTTTTGCTGCCCAATAAGAATCGAAACGTTCCTTGCGTTGCCAGTATATTCTACGGGCTAAGAAACGAATGATTAAATTAGCCTCCAGTTCACTATTAACAGTCTTTTACATTAACAAATACTTCTCAGCAATTGTCCAGCATAGTCTGTTTATAGAAACATCCTTGCATAATTACTCCCACGTCCGATACCAATATTGTACATTTTCCTCGAAGCAATTAACGTTATATAACACTTCGATCAGGTAGCTTGCCAAATTCAATGGGCAGGCTGTCAATCGGAATATCGTAATTAGTTTCGTGGTAGATGGATTCGACAGAAAATAAGGTCTGAGGTATATTCGTGGCATTCTTTTAGATAATTATTTTCACGGTAGTCAATATTCACCTCCACCATTTCCCGCGCTATCGTCGTGTCAAAGTTGCACGACGCCGTTCGAAACTACGTTTATTAATTACAACGCGAGCCTCGCGAGCGTGTTTCGGTCGACGTGTACGGATAATTCGCCTGATCGCGGGACCGGCGATACAAAGAACACGGAATTGTCGTTCGTCGGATTTCGTGATTTATACTGAATGCCGGATGACGCGGAGGATGGTGTCACACGATCGCTGGGAGAAACACAAGGTTTCCGACGGACAGGTAGAAATTACTCGATACACGCGAAGAAATACTATATGGACAAGATTTGAGATTAGATGAATCACCTTCGAGCGCGAGGACGTTGTCTCACGGGTATAGGATTCGTTATCCGCGTTTCGCGTCTGCATAACCGAAGAAAAATGCATTCGTCGCAGCAGCGATCCTCCGGAGACTCGTCGAAGTAACATCGCTGCGTTTCGGAGCCGTGTAAATCAATCTTATAAAATCAAACGTACGAAAAGCCGCACAGTCTCGGTACGTATGACAACCGTACATTTCAAGTCGCCGATACAACTTGGCGCAACGCGATATTTAATTAAGTGTTCTACGTCGGACACGTGCATAAATATCGGTATCGATAATTAATATTCTAGACTTTGATTACAAGCAGACTTTGCCCCACATTTTACGATAAAACCGCTCCCGGTAATCCTTATCGACAAACTGCGACGGTCACGAGCCTGCAACAGTTATAAATACGCGGGGCACAATTAAACAGGCGACTCAATCGCGTACGTTATCGCAAATTAAATAACCGGCGAAGATAATGTTCATTCCGCGGTTCCAATCACCGCGGAGCCGCCTATGAAAATGCTTGGACTGTCCGCGGCCTATTTATCGCCACATGGAACTTTCATTTCAATCTGCCATAATTCTCGTCCCGGCTTGATTCAATTAAAACTTGGACACTGCCGGCCGCCGTTAACCGACGAATCGGCTCCGCGAGAAAAAAAATCCCGAGTAGACGGAGACGGAGATCAGGTGGAGTTAACCGAGCGGAAAGCATAATGTGCCCGCGTCGCGGGAAAGTACAACGTAGGCGACTTTCAAGCTTCCCGCCGATGGAATACGCAAGGGCTTTCGGCTATTGGCGAACATTTATTTGTCGGTCGAACGTAAATTTGTTTAGGGGTGGACGTCTAAGGGACGAGTAGCGACCGTTCACCGTCACGGAACATTTGCCGCGAAAAGTGCTTTCACCGGGGCTGCGTCTTCGGTTTCCTTTCACTTCCGGTGATCCTGAATTTCAGCAACGTCATGCCGCGCGGGGGGAACCGGCCCGCCACCCCCGCACAGATAATTCCGCGATATTTTTCACCGACTGGCTGAAACGAACCCGAACTCGGTTCGCTGCTTCTACGAGAGACAGGTATTCGTTCTTATTTTTGCGACAATTTTCTCTGTGATCCCTCTTGTTTTATGTTTGGCGAGCATTGAAGAATTTCTACTCACTATTATAGTATAATAACGTCGATTTTTTTAGATTCTGTTTTGAGGATACGGCGCATTAGGGTAGTCGAGCATTGCTGTGCCTTTAGTTCGTTTATTTGGACTAAATTTGTATCATATTTATTGAATAAGATATATTAAATTTTGATAAATATTGAAAATAATCAAAAAAAGAATAAACGTCTCCGATATCCTATGCGTTTAGTTAACTACATGCAGTGGAGAGGGGCACAAATATATAAAGGTATAAAATAAAGGTATGAAAAACGTTATAACATTAAGAAGTAATAGGATAATAATAACGTACCTGTGTCGATGTTTTTATCAACGAAGATCTGAAGTAGCTTGATAACCATTTCAGTCAAACGATACACTCAACAGAGAGTGTGCAACATCGAATCAAAACGGACCAGAGATTCATTAGGGTTGTTGAATATTATGGTTTAATGAACAGTGGTTTCAGTTCTTAAAATTACATCTAATTTATCACAAACTTAGTTAAGAGCTTTATATAACAATGGATCACAACAATCTATGCTTCAATAGTCTCCTTACGTCTAAACCTTATATTTCCCCATTTTATATACGTACAAAAAACAGTAATCCGATTATATAAATAACGAATGACATAATTAACAGCTGATATGCATATATATTACCAATCCTGCATTATCGACTTCCATATGATTTATAGTTTCTTTCTTAACAACGCTGAAGATGCAAGAATCGCTGACAATAAATAGAGTACACCAAAAATGAACGCGAACCGCGAGTGGAGATTTTGAACGGGTAAGTTCTCCGGGACAGTGAAGTAAGCTAAAAAAATGAAAAATCCTATGAAAGGAAAGCTTAGCCGCGGCCATCGTTAAAAAGCTTCGGCGCTGTATGACGCAGCGTTCGAGGAGGGCCGTAGGCAGCGAAACGACCGGTCCCGCCGGCAGTCTTATCAATCAGAAAGCCGTAAGGTCGCCGCCACGGGTTACGATACAATAAAACGAGCCATCCGGGCGGACCACGGGCGAACCACCGCCACCATATTTATACGTGATTCCACGGCGTGTACGCGCACGTACCGGGGACACACGCGCTCGTCCGCGAGGAGGGCACGGCTCGTAAAACTCGGCCATCCGAGCGACATAAGTTCGCGGTGTAACGTGACACGTGAACACGGACCGCGTCCGTCCACGATGACGACCAGGCCCGGGTACCGCGGAAGACGGTCCGTGGTCCCTTCGGGACATTTTTAGGCTAGCTACGAACCACGGCGCGGGAAACGTCGTCTCTTTTTACGAGCCCATCATCCGGATTTGTACTTACTTAGGAGCTACCGTGCCCAGCGGTCTGCTCCGATGGAGAATTTAAACGCTCGTCCACGCTCTTGATTCGTCCCTTTACCTTCGCAACTAATATTTGCTCTTTTTATGTGGGGCTTGTTTTTTCAGAGATTTCCACTAGTTGGTAATTTTTCTTAACGTCGACTTAACCTGTTAACCTGGAAAATAACTGTTGTTCGACTCGTTAAAGAATGGAGACCTTTTCTTTGTAGTAAGTAGTTCTATTATCACGCATAAATTAATAACAAAAATCGCTTCTCACTTGTTGATAATTTATTGTGACAGAATATTTTATGACACATCTAGAAAATATACAAATCGAATATTTCCAGTGCCTCTTTATCGAATTTTTAAATACACTTGTGGATTCAGTTAGTTGCTATACATTTTTAATAATGTATCCTGATGTCCTTACTGTATTGTACATAAAAGAACGTTGTAATGGTGTTTGAAACTAAACTGTGCATATTAAAAGTGATAATACGTGATCGCTCTATATACAGCGAAAATAGTCGTCATGCTTATTGAAGTTGTTTCGATGGCGTAACGAAATATTTTTGACTTCGAAAGAAGGTAGTATATCTTCCACGCGAATATGTATTAGGAACTGTTGATATAAAAAGAAATTAAGGTGCTTTATGATATTACATTCCTGTAGATTTTATCTGGAAATGAGCTATTAAAAAGGATATCTAATCTATTTTAAATTGCACCTGTCATATTTGTAATACTATTTCTATGTGAAATATGAGAAATATTAAATTTTAGTATAATGGTTTATAGTAACTTGTTCTACAAAATTTAAAAAATGTAAAGATTACAAATACGTGTAAAAGAAATACTTGTTTAACCAACTGTACAAATAAATTTACAAGTATATAAATGCTTCTATTCAGATAAGGAAGTTGTAAAAAACGTCGACTACGTTTCCCGTCGCGAAGGTGTAAACGTATCATAAAAGATTACGCTTACGTGTTTTCCGGAAACAAATTCAGCACGAACAGAAATCGCCGCGCCCGCAGCATTTTCGATAATTTCCGCCGGTCGGGTCTAATGACATGTCTCTGCGTTTAGAAGAGCGTGTATAAAACTGATTTATACGATTGTACTTCCCGGCGGGCCATTTATGAATACAAGGCGCGCAATAAAACCGCTCGGAATAATTAATTAAATCATTGCTGAATTATTCGCGTAAAAAACAATGGACCGTATCGAGTGCTCCCAAACGAATTTATTATCACGGCCGGCGGATTCCGCTCGCGTAACAATGCAAAAATATACACTAAAAAATTTGCACGATAATAAGGGAACGGGGTGGAGAGCGAGAGAGAGAGAGAGAGAGAGAGAGAGAGAGAGAGAGCGTTCGGGCGCCGCGATTAACGCGAGGGCGGCCGGCGAGCGGCGGGGCAAGGAATTTCATAAATACTTAAACAAACTGGCCGAGCACACTGTTCCCCCGATGGCGGATTCATTGTTCGCGTTTTCCGCGCGGCGGCCACGTTGCCGGCCGAAAAGCACGGGAAAATGCAGTTCCGCAAGGCCGATTAAAAATTAGCTGAAAATCCGATATCGTTCATTACATCATCCCGCTGCGCGATTGTTTTTATTTGATGCTTCAACGCTCGCGTAGCCGTTTTAAATTATAGAGGATGCATTCGACGCGGCCGCGCGTGTGAATTCGACGTTTTTATTTGTAAGCTGATTCGCTTTTCCGTCGAGCTGCAGCCCGTCGGCTTGCACCGCCGCGCCACCCCTCGCCCGGGCCCCCGCAAAACCGGCAAACCCCTCCGGCCGGATAGCCTCGGTGAAATTTCCGTGCCCGCTGATGCGTATGACGTATGTAGAATATAAAATGCGCAACGTATTACCGAACAATTCCCAGCCGATAATACGTTCGAATAGACGTCACCGTGTGTCATTAATGGTCTCGCGGTTTCCGCGAGGTTTTCAAGAAGCATAGCCTCCCCAGCCTCAGATCAATCGCTGGCGAAGAAATCGCTGCCTGCGTTCGAATGTATTGTGATGGTCAAGTTTAAAGAGCGACGGACCGAGAGCTTCTTTCAATGTCCATTCACGCGAGAGGCTGAGACCTGCAGACTATGTTAACCCTTTGCACTCGAGCCCATTTTAATTCTAAATCTAAAGTAATTCGTTTACCTTATAGTATTGCCATTTTATGTGACAAAATGCTTTTTATGCATATGACCTTAACTTCTGCGATTCATACCAGCAGTTTTACTTTTAAGAATTTTTTAAATCCACACTTTGTTAGCATAAACATTGTTTTGAAATGTGATAGTACAATTTGAATGGTGCTTCAGAGTCACCACTCGAGTGCAAAGGGTTAAGTTGCCACTAAAAGTAACTGTGAGTAGGCATGGTTACGCTGCTCTCGAGTTCCATTTCGAGACCACGATTATCTTAAAATTTCAAAATTTCAAGTTAACTTTTAACTGTGGACATTCAAATTTTAACAACTATATTTCGTGTGTTAGGGACGATTAATTGCTTCTAGATCCACTTTAGCTAGAAATAATAAACTGTGATATTCGCAGTGAAGAAGAGTCCACAGTTAAGGGTTACAAAAGATCGCGTCGCTGTGAAAAGAAGACGCGAAGAACATCGTAAAAGGAAAACGCAACAAAATTGCATCAAGATTTAACAAATTCGCGTAGTTCAGGCCGAGCTAATTATTTTTTCCTGGAGCTCGACTCCGCAGTAAATCAGCTCATTGTTATCTCGTCGACGGAAGCGGGGGGGCGCCGGGGCAGGGGAGGGCAGAACGCGAAATTAATCGTCGAGCATTATCAGAAAAATTACCGAGCTGTAAAATTCACTCGGCGTTCGCGTTCGAAACACTTACGGTTCGTAAAAACGGTCCGCGCGGCGGCGTTTGGAAAGAGGGATTCGGTGCCAAGGGGGGCGGGGGAGGGCCGCGCGGGTGGAGGGAGGAGGGCCGAAAAGCTGCGTGCTTCGACGAACGAAACAGGAACGAAAAAAAGGCCCGGAAAAATAACAGAACGAAACAAGCAGAAAAAAGGGGTAGGAAAGGGTGGAGAACATCAACGCGTAAAATGTTTGCCGTTGCGACGGACGAACGGTTATCGCGCGTTGCTGCGATTTTTGGTACACGGATCTCGCGGTGGGTGGGTGGAAAATCGGTGGCGGGGGCAGCAGGGGCTGGCCAGGGTGAAGAGGATTGGGCGAAAACGAGCGAGAGGGAGAGAGAGAGAGGGAGAGGGACGGAGAGGAGGGGATAGATGGAATCAGAGAGAAATCGAACGACAATAATTATCGTGAAAACGGAATATCTCGCTGGGCAACGAAGGGATGCACCGGGGGATGGCGGCGGTAGGGGGTTGGGAGAGCCCAGCCGGATGTCATTCCCGGTCGCATCGTTCGTGCGCAGAGCGAAAAAGAGAGATGGAAAGGGAGAGAGGAATAGGATGGGAAGGATCGGGCGCGGAGCAACAGAGGCGGGAGATGGTGGAACAGGGACGGGAACGAAGCTCGCGGGGGTGGGAGCGAGAGGGTGAGAAAAATCGGTGGCGGTGCGGAGAGTGGGGCACGGTAGCCGGCTGCCATTGTGTTCGTTATAATTAAAAACGCGATTCGCAATTGCAAATTGGAAAATGGGAGAGAGCGTACACCGGCCGGCGTTGTTTATGGGCTGTTCATTGATTTTTATGCGCCGAAATTAATGACCGACCGCGATTTCGGGGCGTCGCCGTATAATCGGCGACGTGTATGTACCTATGGGTGCCGTTATACGCTCGTCCTATCCCGCCTCGGGTCCGTAAAAAGGCCGGAAGGGATTCGGACAAATGCAAAATTTGCAACGCGAATAACGAGTTGCCGCGCTGCCATCGATACCTTATTTGCAGATACGTACTCCGTTGGGATCGCTACGGTTAAATGATTGCCGGACACGCTTCCGGCGGACACTTGCGAGATCATTTTCGATTTGCGTTGATAAACGTTTTAACCTTTCCGCGTTCCGCAACGACCGTTTCTCGATTACAAAGATAAGCGGCATTTTCATTTTCCCAGCGTGCTTTACATTTCTAACTGTTCACTTTTTCGCAAAAACAATCCCCATACGTGTAAACTGGTTTTTTTCTGGACTTACGAAAGTATGGAAAAATACTGACCCCTGTTTACCGTCATCTATTTTTATTTCTGGACTGTAGAGTTTCATGCGAAGTAAAATTTTTCTTTATATTTTACAGAGACTATTTTATAAACATGATTCCATAGGGAGTCACTAATATTCTGCCGCGTTTTGCAGAAGAAGTGGTTGATTCAATTTGTGAGAAAAACTTTTTAGGAATCTTAATATGTTATCAGATAGTGTATACTATAACATGAATAATTTATCTCACTAAATATGTTCTCGCACAAATTGAGTCGGACGAGAGAAAGCTATCTATTCTAAAAAATACGGTACAATATTAGCGACACCATACAGCATCACACCAGCAGTCTAAAAATTCACACGTTTCTGCTAAAATAAAAACACCGTCCACATTTCATCCGACCACGATACTTGACATATTCACAGCCTGGTAAAATAATCTATGACAGAAAAAAATATTTTCGAGCACTATCGAAAAGAGTATTAATCGCTTGATTAGGCGGATCGGTAATACACGTACCATGAAGCGCGCGAACGAATGTTTCCGGCGAACGGAGGGCTGCGCGGGTTAAAATAACGGGGCAGAAGGCACGTCGACATCCAGCAGCTCTTATATCACGAAATTCGCGATCCAAGCGGCGCAGATATGGCGCGGCCAGGCTGCCCGGGATCTATCAATTCTATCAGCCTCCTCTATCTGGGCTCACGGCATCGGCCGATGAATGTTTACTGCGCGCGGATTGCGTTTGGCACAGCCGGAAATATTACACGGCGCGCATTGTGCGGCACGCTGCTCGGATATCACTTAACAAACGTTACGTGCCGCGCGATAAGTTTTTATGGAAAACAAGCGGGCCGGGACCGGGCGTGACCGTGTTGATTAATAGAACCGAATCGCCGGACATTTTTATTGGCTGAAGATGAGCGCGTCGATACGCGATAAAAACGCGATAACGCCGCGATTATTATACGCCGGTGCACCCCGGGCTCGCTCGCCTCGAAGAACGTTAAATTGTGGGAAACTCGCGAACTCGACTCCCCTGTATACACGCCGCTAGTGATTTCGATTTGGAAAATTGGAAATCTAGTTCGATACTTTTATTCCTGTGGCGAATCCTCTGGAAAAAATTTCTATTTACACTCTTTCAGTGTCATAAATGTATAACTTTTTAAAAATTCGATCAAATGCTTTCTGTGTTTAATCAAAAATTTGCAAAATTTTAGTTGGTAGGAATAGCAATAAAAATAAGAAATGTTTCGTAATTATTTTATCTGAGCCTGGAACGAAAATTAAAAAATTGACAAACAAAATTGAAAAACAAAAATTGTTGTCCCCTTAATAACTCAAAAAATAATAGTTATAATAAACATTGTTCTATTCCTATGAACAGAATAATTCTGATGGAATAATTCTGAATAGAATAATACTGACTGGAATACTTCGAACTGAAAGGATTAATTTCGATCCTAGAACCGCTTTTCCATTTTCTTCATCTAACTCTCGTTTGAGTTCGTCATTTTATTAAAATCATTATTAATGTGTAAGTAATTGTACACGTGCAAGGAAAATTAACGAATCATGAAATTTTGATCGTGAATACGAACATATCGCATGTACAACTGAAATGAATCTCGCCTCAGCTTCCCGACGGTATCGACGATAAAAGAAGAAGAGAAACGCGATGTTTCGACATCGACGTTCGATTTCGAACTTAAAGTCTATGGAAAGTGACAGACTTTTCCGGCATTTCCCCCAGCGTGCTCCAGCGTGTTTTCCGGTGCGTTTGAAGTTATAAAGATCCGTATCGGCGGCGATAGTGATTATCCAGGATGGCGACATAATCGTTACGTCGTTAACTCTTAACGGCTGCGTAACCCCGCAGTATCGCGCGCACAAAAGCGAGCCGGTATTTTGTTTTATTGCGTCGCGCGCAAGCAGTCGTTTTCCTCTCCGTTCGCCGTCAATTACGGCCGATGTTCACGCGCCCTCTAATCAATTCCCTATTCCTCTTGCACAAGAAAACGAAGTGAAGAGTTTCTCTGTATTTTGCTATTTCTCTCTCTTTCTTCCATCATTCTTTTTTTGTATTCATAAATTCTCCGAACTTTGAAAAGCAAGTGGAGGTTACTGAGAAAACTTTCGCGTACCTTTTGAGTGAGATCATTTTCAAATTAAATTTTTAGAATGTTGTTCTATCAACTGATTTTTGCAATATGCATTTGTCTTTAAAGCTGGAGACCGTAAATCTGTATCAGTTTAATTATATGTATAGTAAGAAGGCTAAAACGCGAAACTATCTTGACTTAATTTAGCTCTTAACTCTTCACCCATATCTATTAAATTTATTCTAAGTATAATACTACTCGCGTGACTATTAGCTTGCCGCTAAAAGTAGCAAAAGACAAGTTGTAATATACGTAATTTAATTTAATCTAACCAACATACATTTTTTATTAGACGAGCTAAATTTTGCAATAACGCTTGATACATTTACCTTTCTCGTAGTCTTCGCACCATTTTGGTAACGCAAGTAATATTGCAAATTTTTAAAGCATTACAATTTATTCATCTTTGCTTCGCCGGTCATTGGTGACTCGCACTGAGCTGCTAACAAACTCAGTGCCAGTTAATAACTGTGACTATGATATTCAACCTGCTACTATTACACAAGCAAAAAATACAAATAAATACAGCATACAAAAAGACAGTTTTATTTATTAACAGTTGCTTCCCCCCGAATTAATTCTCTGTGATTCGGCAGTGAATAAATGATCCATTTGAAGTTTTAAAACGACGCTGTAGACCACTATGCGACGCAGCCGCTGCGCACAGCAACGTAGTGACTTTTCTTCGCCGGGTATAGGTCGTCCAAAGGTATAAGGGTAATCCCGTGGGGTGCTCCGGAGGGAGTTTCATATAGAGGGCCGCCACGGTGCGGCCTCATATATAAGGATTTATCACGGCTAAGTCTCCCGTATATTGCTACGTACCGAACCATGCCCCTTCGTCCGCAACCTTCGATCGTCACCTCTCTCTTCATCGTCCTCGCTCCATCTGCGCCTCTCTCTTCGGCCAATCTAGCTTTTTGCTCCCCTGTCCTGTTCCTCGACCGCGTCCGTGCACCATGACGCCTTCCACCTCGTTTCTGGGCCGACGGTTTTATATTCGTTGCCCTCTATTTACCGTTTGCATCCAATTACAGCGGGTTCAACCTGTTTTACGCTCGATAGGCCGAAATAGGAACCGTGATAATGATATTGTTCGCGGGAGGGGGCCACTTAGACTTCGCGTCGGTGAAAGAAAGCACAGGCATTTTATATAATTCTCGCAAGTATGGTAGTCCCAATACAGGATGGGTTAAATAAAGTTTGCACCTCAAATGTTCTTATCGTTTTTCAAGAGTTGTCAAACGTCTTAAAAATGAGGTTATAATTAACATACAATAACATTGGCAGGCGTTAAAATTAAAAAAATAAAAGAGCCGCGAGGCTAGGATAATCGTACTTCCTTTTCCAAAATTGTCTATTTTTGTTCAAAAACTGAGTGACTATACAAGAGGATTTGCCGTGCTTATAAATTCTCGCGACCCAACATAATGAACAGTTCGGAATCCGAATTACGTTGCTAATTGCAGCCAAAGTTAAGTTACGGACTGTAGCAGTTCACGGTGGCAAGATTACGGACTCCGAAGGGGACAGCCAGCGGTCCTCTTAATACAGTTCCAGGAGCCGCAGAGCAGGAGGCATCGAATTGAAAAGAATAAAGTTATTCGGAAACCGCGAAGAGAGCACCGGAGGTCTGGCCGCAAGTCCAGGCCGATAAAGCCCCTTACGGGTAACCATGAGCTCCTCGTGTACACGGGATATCCCGCGGTAGCTAGCAGAGGGAGATCCCGAATGTGTCTGGTCTTCCTTCTTTTTTTTTCTCTCCCTCTTGAGCGCCGGCACAATATCTCCTCGTGTGCCGTTTATTCCGAATCAGATCCCGGATCCACTCGTATGACGTCGCTTCCGTTCCCTGGGGGATTAGGTCTCGCCTCCTTCTCGCTTTCTTCCGCCCGGGAGCCCGCTGTCCTCTTCGAGCTCGCTTATTCGCGCTAGTAGTCCTCGGGAGAGGAAGGAATCGGCGAGGGAAGCTCGGAATCGGGATCCGGAAAAATAGGGTACGTGATCGAGAATTTTCCGCTGTTTTCGGACCGGGATGTCTTGCTACGAGGGTGAAGAATGCGTTCGGGCTGCCGGTCTTTAGCGAGGATTGTTGTCTGAGAATTGGGATAGCGGAGGGTGGATTTTCATTTGCGCGAGAATTGGGAGCGACGTGCTCGTGTCCCCGAGTTATGCAGCCATGGGACCGTGTGACTAACTGGGTTCTAAAAGCTGTTGAATTAATGTTGAGAAAGTTGAATATTTTATGCTACGAACAGATGATAAAACGATATAGGTGTCTTCATTGAACGAAAAGTATATTAGATATGTACATATACACCCAGCGGTAGTAAATATAATAATATAAAAATATTTGATATAAATTTGAAAAATATTTTACTTAAAGTTGTCTCCGCCCCCTGGCCAATAGGCCACACCTTTGTCCAATAGGTAATGACTCCTGGAGAGTTGGTCCTGCCCCTGGCTGATAGGCCCCACCACTTGCCAATAGGGCCCGTTCACTGACCAATAGACTACGATCCCGGTCCAATAGGCCACGACTTCTGGCTAATAAGCAACGTCCACTTGTCAATAAGCAACGACCTCTGGCCAATAGAATATGTCCCCCACAAAATTTAGCCCCGCCTTCTGGTCAATAAACCCCTCCCCCATAATCCTCCGAACGTGATTTTACAACTAAATGGGTGAATTTAATACTAATAACATTTTTCACATTTCTCAATTACATAAACTCCTTACGTACTTTGACGGTCTTCTTTATCAATAACATAGCTTTGCGAATCATTCACTGAATTCTGTTCGGACATCGAGTTAGTTAAATTGCAATATCATTTATAAACTACGACGGGGTAGTAACTCCGTTACTTACAATAACCGTCTTGTTAATCTGTTTACACATCGTATAAAAATTTTATATATCGCACATGAGGTATCATGCACATGTATTTATTTTATTGTCAATATTACATTCAATATTGGGTCATTTATTCATCGACATCGAACCTCAATTATTGGATGACATTTTAATTAATCATACTATATAATTACCAACATTATATATTATCAATATAATTGTTATAAAATTACTTCATATAATTCCCAATATACAGATCCTTTTTGTCTATGCATGTACCAATTTTCATCTTTGTTCTCCATAGGACTTCGAATGACTTTCAAGCGACCGGTTGATTTGATCGCAGATCTCCGAACCGCGTTCCCCGATCGCAAACACCATGGGTCCTGTGCACATCGTACGGCAAGGTACGCGATACGGAATAATTTGCGGCCGAACGAATCGGCCTGTCCAAACGTCGGATGATTCATGCGCTCCCCCATTGTCAATCTCCTCGTGTAAACTCGACTTAACGACAGCCGTTCTCCTGTCCCGGCTAATACGTGGCGGTGGGGTAGGGCGCGCAAAATCATCCTCGAAGTAACGGACTCGTGTTTGCGCATTCCAAACGGCCCTGGCCCCTCGAACCGCTCCAAACGATAAGGTATGCCGCTAACGATGCCGTGGCCGCGCGAGTTAATGCGACGACGAGAGCGACGCCGGTCTTCGGCCCGCCAAAATGCCGCGGTCCCGGTACCTACGAGGAATTTGCGATTCCGTCGGCTGCCACCTCCAGGAACCGCTTCCCCGCAAGGCCGAGACATTCCGGAACTGTCGGAGCGGGCTCAGGAACGCGCGACGCCCCCGCGATTAAACGGAATCATGAAATTTCGGGGGATTATTTCGTCTATTTGTTTCGAAGATTCGGCGAGCCTCGGAGAAACCGCGAATTTGTATGGTGTTGTTAGGTCAGATGGAATTAATCGTATTGGTGGAGGCGTAGCTGGTCGATCTTTATGCAAAATAAAATGTTGACGTATCGTTCGCAGATAGATAGTGATAAATGGAAGTTTCTTCATCGATTTCTTTTATTTAGCACTTGAAATCTCGGCTGAGATTCATATTGACTGGCAAGAAAGTACGATTCATAACAAAATTCATTTAATCATTATCAACACCATTTTGTTCTCTGCGACAATAATTCGATATCCTTCCATTGTAAAATCGCTTTTTAAGCAAAAGAAAGAAAGGAAACCTAAAATCTTTACACTGTAACATCGTTTGTTGACGAAGATTTCGTACATAATCTACTCGATATGAATGTTATTCGAGTTTTAGAAATCGAATTCCGTTATCAGAATCAAAAGCTTAAAAGAAAGTGAAGACATACAAAGAGTAAAAATTCTCTTGTTCTGTGAAGTAAATTATTACGAACAAGAAATTAACATAGCTATTCAAGAAATTGTAGAGGATGGGGTTTAATTAATTACCGATGACAAGAGAACAGATTTTATTCCAAATTGCATTCATGCTTAAGTCCTTGCACTATAATGAGTCAGACTCGTCGTGAAAATTATATGCAAGATCTACTGAATATGAATATTATTAATTTCTTCTACATCGAAATAAAAATGAATTCTTTTGTTATCAAAGTATAGAAACAAAGGTGAATAAAGACAATACAGGACACAAAAATTGTCTGGTCCTGTCAGAAAAATTATTAAGTACAAATAAGTGCTAATCGTCGCAGCATGAAAGAAGTGATAGTGCAAAGGGTTAAGAGTCTGTTATCAGAATTCTCCGTCACGAGTCAGACTCGTCAAAGTGCGGCAAGGGGTTAACAGCGTGTAAAGAACCAAGAATTTCAATGAAACGTGATGTGCCATGTAACCACGGACAAGACACAGCAATAATTCAATGCGAGACCAATCGGACGATTCCTCGCTTGCTAAAAGTCCATTGAAGCACCAGGAAAAGTGACTTCCAGCGTTCGCTGGTATCAGCTCGATGCGCATCCACCGGAAGAACCAAATGCGGCATCGATAAACGGCAGAAGCAGAATTTTCCGGGGTATTAAAAGCGGCACAAACGAACTTCTCAATTTCCTTGGACGTCACTCGGATAAAAAGTTGAAAAAGTAGGAGGGGGAGGGGGTGGGGTGGGAGGAAATATTAACGACGGTACGTGCTGAAGAGGATGAAGTTACGACCTTGGGTAAGGTCGAATTGCCCTGCAGCGGACGAAACATTTCCGTCCGAGCGTGTAAAGCGGCCTTTAGGCAGAAGCTGGGTTCTATCGCAGTTCGCGAATTCCGTCCTGTCATTTGTAACTGTCGGGCTGCTCATTACAATTCCCCATTCCTCGCCTCCGAACCGACCCCCCTTCCCGCGCGCCCGCTGCCCATCCCCTACCAGACCCCCCTCCCTCGCCCCGTTTGCCCTCGAACGTCTCGTTTCTGCAAGCGGGAGCAACGAAGGGTTCTGGCGTTTGTGCTTACTCGCTTTCCCTCTCCGTCTTTTCCTATGCCCGACCACCCCCCTACCCGCCCTACCCACGCAACGTTCCTCACCCACACCGGCGCCGGTTTATGCGCAAACGCAACCTATTTCACCCTCGCAACTCATCCGCGAGGAGGAAGAACGTAGGCTAATAAAAATATTAATTTTTAATTGTCCGCTTAATCGTCCGCCGTACCGGAGGCACGTTGGACGCGTAAGAATGCGAATGGGGTGAACGGGGGGCGTTCGACGATCGCAGAGGGCAGGCGAGGGTGTTCTCGGGACGGTTTTCCGACGCGAGAGAATTTTAAATTGGATATCGAGGGCCTGCCGTGACAGATAATGTTTGGCGGTAAGTACGTTACGGGGAATTTATTGTGGGCAAATATTGGCGCAAAATTCCAAAGGTTACGCCAATCGCTGACACCCCCGTAAATTATAAATATACGCGCGGCCGATAAATCCCGCGTTTATCCTGGCCATCGTAGATATATCAAAACGCGGCTCGACGACTACTATGCATATATCGATCGCGTTCGTCGTTCTTGCCCGATAAGTGCGACGGAAAAACCAACCTCCCCCGCGTTATCGATACAGAACAGAGCGGGATCGATACCAAACTAACCACCGACGTCCCGAATTAACGATATCAATCTAAACGATCCGAGGCATCCCGAAGTGTCTTTATTCACCGATTCAGCCCTTGTCACCACCGAGGGCCCCGACGACCCGCCCCAAAAAATATCTCACGCGAGATCGAGTCGACGCCGGGCCTTTTTCTCTCTCCTTCTAACGCACACACTCCTTCCCTCTCTCTCTCTCTCTCTCTCTCTCTCTCTCTGCCTCCCTCTTACTCCCTCGGACGAGTCAGCCCCGTCCCCGGCGCCCATTTTCTTTATTACATTCCTTATTTCCTATCCACCAGCCTCTCTGTAACTGTAATACAAATTCCTATTGTGATTTATGTTGATATCAATGGCAACCCCTCGGTGTCGTCCCGTCCGCCGAGAGCTCGCCCTCTCGCCCCCTCCAGCGCGCCGAAGGACGCACCCCGCTCGCCCTCCCCGTCCAGATATTATGCTTTATTGAATCAGAGTTGTCACTGTTATTGTTGGCTTCGCGCTGCTCCCGTCCCCCCGTTCCGTTCGTTTCATGGCTGCCAGACCGGGGCTACGGGGGTGAAACCAGCCGTCGCTGGATCTCTATGAATTTTATTAATAAAACAACATCGGCGAGAAGCGCCGACAAAGCGGCGACTGACAGCCCGTAGCCGCTCTTACGTGTATCTGCCGTCGGGGCCGACGAGCGTGGAAAATTCGCGCGTCTGTAACCTCTCCCGCATCCTCCTCGGCCCTCGTTCACGCCACCCTCGGCGCCACCCTCGTCTCCACCTGCACCCCCCCCCCCCCCCCCCCCCCCCCCCCCCCCCTCTACCCCCCGCCCCTTTGCCAGGGCAGAGAAAGGAAGCGCGTCCCGGCGTCGGATCCCGGTTTTCTAAAGCGTCCCGCGCGAAGGCACCGCGCTACTTATCGCCGCGCGAGGGTGGAGTACCTTTGTGTTCCAGCTTCAAGAACGCATTGTCGACGGGCCACGGCTAACGCCAATACCCACCATCCGAAAACCACGCTGACGTTCCGCCGACTCGTTGTAAGCCTTTTCCGGATAAGCCGGGGACCGCTTCTCGTTCGACAGTTTTCATCGACCTGCGCGCCGACGGCCGCCGGCCTCGAATTATTGGGGAAAAGTTGCCCGGTGATCTGTCCCAACGCGCCGATCGTTAGGCGAATTGAAAATCATGTCCTGGCCGGGGGTTGTTTCGTTTGTTGCGCGTCGTCGTTCGCGATCGGGTTAGAGATTTTGATAACGGAGGAGTCGTGAAGACAAGAATAGTTTTCGCTTCAAGAGACGTGCATACTATTCTTATTTAATAAATTGTCCGCGAAACCAACGGCCTGGGTTTGATTTGTTGTTACATGACTTTTTTCATATTTTATTTTAGTATGATATTTTTATAAAACATAATTTAATAACGAATATCAAAGTGTATATCCTTCTTAACTAGTTACTTGTTCTTGATGACTATCTTGGTCATGAAAAGTTGACTACATTATGACGAGTATATATTCTTCAAAACAGATAACTGGTTAAGTAAAGTTTGCAACCAGTTTCTATTTAATTTGTAGTGTCTTGTAAATATCACGATTAAGTTAATGTTCATAGACAAACAAAATTTAGGTACCAATGCTATAAATTACACTCAAATGAATTAATAATTGTGGAAAATTAAGAAGAGGCAAAGTCTCCAGTCTCATAAAAATCCTCCAGACACGACCTGAAAAATACGAACTGCAACGAAAACAACAGTCCGAGAGCAACACCTGCAGAGTCATCCAGCGATCCCGAGCGTTTCGTTTCTCTGAATGAATCTACGAACCGATACCGCCATTAACCGTCCGATTGAAGAGCAGCTTGAGTACGAAAAGCGATAGGGAGAGGAAAAGAAATCGAAAGGAGACGAGAGAAGAGAGAAAGTGAGCAAGACGGTAAGAAAGAATGAGGAACGTACACGCGTGCGTTTACACAGTGTACGACAGTGACTTGCGACAGTGGGCTGCTATAAACGTGATTAATGGACACGAGCCCGTTTACCATTCTGATACTCGCGCTGCAGCCGGAACAACAAAGTGCTCCTTCACGCGGTCCCGACCTTTCCCCTCTTCTTTCGTTCGTCCCCTTTCGACGTTCTCCTCGCGGCGAACAGGATTGATCTTCCAAGAGGACGGAACGCTAACCGAACTCATTCGGCGAGCATCGTTCGAGAATGGTACTGTGAGTTATCGTTCGTGCGAGCTTTGAACGTGTTCCAAGGTAACGTTTCACAGTTTTGAGACGCGAAAGTGACGGCGGACTTTCGAAATAGGCGCAACCTTTGCTTAACTTCGGATTTCGAAATGTCACGAGTCGCGTGAGAGCTCCGACACGTTGCGATATCCCGTGTTTGGTCTTCGTTTCGGTTCCGCTGATCGATTGGACGATCTGCCTGGATTTCGATTCGATCGTTTCGAGCTATTTCGGGAATTGGTGACAAGTGGAAGCAATGGATCCTTTACCCTTCTTGCAGACGAATAGCAGGAGGTGTACAAGGTGTTGAAACGAGACCGTCAGTTTTCCATTTCACCGGCTCGTTTCATAAATGCATCGAATGCACGGCCCATGTACAGGGGAAACGTCGAAAAGCAATGATCTCCGCGACCCGAATCCTTGGTTCGGTAAATTCGCCGCAGGAATCCGAGCCGAAGGCAGAGGCCGACATTCCATCAAAGCCCCTTCGGCTGTTGGACACGATAGCAAGACGAACGCCCGCTCGCCGTTAGCGACAGCTCGCACGGTATGCCCACGCGGGGGTGCTCTCTCACGTAGGACAGTGCAAACATTCTCGATTTACACGTTAGCCATTCCATTTGGCCCGAATCGGTTGGAAGCCATTAATATCGGCGAGCGTGAAAGCCGTTCGGGCTCGCACTGGCAAGACAGCCAACCCTTTGCCCGCCGATTCCGTGGAAACCACCTACACAGGGTTCCTTCGAAAGTCTCCACCCATTCTTCATCGTCGCGTTCTTTTCCTCGGTCCTTTCGCTCCCTATCGCCTATCGCCCCCCGGCGCAACCCTTTCGCCTTGTCGCGGCCCTCGAGAATCAATAAATACATATTTGTTCGACACACAGGACATCAACTATCAATGACGCTAATACCATTAGTCGGGACCTGACGCAGCATGGATCGTGTTCGTCGGCGAAAGACGGGGGTGGAGGAGAGAGCAAGAGAGAGAGAAATAGAGAGGAAGAGAGACGGCAAGAGACCGAGAATCAAGGATACGAAAGGGAGATGAAGCTAGCGGGAACCGTTCCTCTCGTTCCCGTGATTCCCGCAGAGTCACGTTACAAATGACTGCGGCCGTCTTCCATCCTCGTTATCGAAGTGACATAATCGTCCGTTCGTAATGCACGCGGGCTACGGTATCGGGCCTAGGTGCGAGGACACCCGAGGCGTCGCGACGCGTCGTTGCGAGCCACGGGGCCGACGTCACGCAATGACGTACCAGCATTTAATAATCCAGCTATCGTTGTCTCGGTCTATCGGGCCCACTGTTGCTGCCGCGCGTTCATTAACCGGGAGATACTGGCTCGCCGCGACCGAAAGGTACCGAACCAGTACTTGCTAATATGAGTTGGTTATTGTTTCACGGAGGATGAATGGAGAGTTTCGACGCCGGTTCGATGGATAATGAACAGCGAACAAGGTGATGATCGCGAGAACGATCGGCTTTCCTCGGGATATCCCCTTGCTACCTTAATTGGGTCCCGATACAGCTCTGCTTCCTCGAGATGTGACATAGGCAATGCTGTTGATGCCTGAAAGGGTTGCGGCATCTGTCCCCTGTAAAGTAAAGACACTTTCCTGCTCCGTCTTTAGATGAGTGACCCAACAGAAAGGTATAATGCAGTAGCGTCGTTGAGCTTTTAACTCCTTGCACTACCGCTCCTTTCATGCTGTGACGATTAGTACTTATTCGTACTTAATAATTTTCCTCATAGGACCAGACAATTTTTGTTTTCTGTATTGTTTTTATTTACTTATTTACCTATTTACTTATTTCTACTTCGATGTAAAAGAAATTAATAATATTCATATTTAGTAGAGCCTGCATAAAATCTTCATCACGAGTCTGACTCGTTATTGTAGTGCAAGGGGTTTTAACAATAGCGAATGATTGTTAACCCTCGCTGTATCACGTCCAGGTTTTTTCGTACTCGTAGCCTTAGGCTTGTCTTGACTGTTTGACACTTGATACCGTCTGCCGTTTCATTATACTAAAGCAATGACAACAAATACAGAAATAAATGTAATTGTTATGTAAAAAAATCTAGTAGGATAATAGTAATAATAATAGCACCAATAATAGTAATATAATAATGGAACAACGAGATTTAAGTTCGAAATGCTTGTATACATGAGATCATGTGTCCGCCACTCGCGATCATAAACGAGTTACCGTGAGGGGGTTAAAAGAACCCTTAAGCTACCTTAATTAATCGCTCCTGGTTTTTTGTATATGTAAATGTAACAGCATCTGAATGTATAATTTGTGGCAATTAGAAATGAAGCGAACAACAGTCGAGTGCTAGAACGGCTATTGTCGTCTGTACGAACCAAGATTGGTAAAAAGTTTGGTAAATACCTGATTGACACAGCGCGCCACCATGCTTACGCTACAGCATCGGTAATCCCGTGGGGGGGACACACAATCCCCGTAGGCTTTGATCATAATTTATGGTTGTATAAGAATGCGAAAGGGAGTCCCGTTACTGTTTACCGTCCTATACAGGATTACACATGATACCCGTCCATTAATTTCTGCGGCCATCACCTGTCCTTCTTGCCTTTCTTTCTGGCTCCGTTAACCTGATTACGCGGAGCCCCCCTCCTCGACTCCAGAGGACCGCAGAAACGATACCAGCGTAATTGCGTTCCAATAACATATAAATAAAGCCACGTAACAGCGGTGTCCACCCTCGGGCGGCCGCTTCTCTCGAAAGTTCGTTCTGTTCCGTCGTATCGGTTGATAGAATCGAAAGAGAAGGACCATAAATCATTCTAATACCCTTGCCGCGGGTTCGTCAATGTATCCAGTCGAGGAGGGTTAAACAGGGCGAGAGTCTCTCTGTCTTGGCGGGGCTAAAATGCTAATTCCGGATCCGGCAATAAAATGTCCCCGCTGATCCCGTTGATCAAAATGAAAGAAAAATATATCGGCGCCGGCGACCGGGAAACACCTGCTGCACCCGATCAGGGAAAGAGTTCGAGTAAATTACTCCCGGGCGCAGTTTTCGTGAAGGACGGTTCGCCGGTAGCGTAAGCCTGCGGAAGGGTGTTCCGAGAAGGGTGGCTGTGTTGCTTGACGGTGTGTACGTAGGACGCGGTTGTCGCGTGTGGAGGGCCCACGCCATCTGCGCCAATCGCGGTTACTCTGTTACGTTAAAGCCCCTCAGCCAGTTTCCAGTTGGCAGTTCCAGTACGGTCGTTTCCAAAGGGTTTTAGAGTCGTAGATTCAGTCGGTCGGTCGGCCGCCAGCCCGCCATTACTCATTCCAGGGACGCGGATACACGCCACCCTAGACCGCGCAAACAATTTGTTTCGGGGTCGGGTATCTCGCGGCGGTTGCTACAAGTCGCACGGAAGTGACGACGAAATCGCGGAATTAATCGTCGGCATTTTGCCGGCGAGGCTGTTCATTATGGCTTCGACCGGCGCCGCGCTATTCCGAACGAATTTTATCGTACCTCGCGTTTTACTTTCATTACGAAGCCACTGTTTAATCTGTCAATCGGGCGAATAACTTTTGCTCGTCTCATTTCGAAATCTTAAAGCGATACAAGAAATTTCTCTTCCCATTATTTATTTTGGTAGAATGCTTTGTGATATATTTAAAAAATATGTCAATCAAATGTTGGTTGTGTTCCTTAATTGAATCGCTGTAACATATACATATAAATGTATATAATATGTTATCCTGTTAGATATTATACAGTTTTCTCTAGTACACTCTTAAAAATTGTCGTTTTCGTAGAGTTAAGATTCTTCTAACTTTTACCATCAATCGTGTTTGAATAATTTATGTAATTATTTGATTTGTATATACGGATGAATATCCATTTTTACGAGAACAAAAATATAAGCTATGTTAAATGGCTTCATAATACAAACAAATCTTAGTCAATCGGGTAAACAGTTTAAAAAGGATTATTTTAAATCTAGTAACATTTAATATCAATTTTATCAAATATATTAATCTTACACTATTATTAATAAACGTATATGCCTGTAAAATGGGTTAGTCAAACTAGATCTCGATAAATACTGATAGCTGATCTTGCAAAACGAGATGTAAAGATGATGAGTAACAGCATGTACAACTTGATACGTATAATATAGATTCCCAATAATTCTTCTGAACTCGAGAGAACGTATATTCGTAGTTGACATCGGATAACATTAACAATTCTCGGACATATTTCTTTTTAAAATAGAACACCTAAGAATACTTAGCAAATGGAAATCATTTATATCAAAGTAGCATTATTTGCGATTTCTGAGTTTCTTTCTTCCGTTATCTGTACCAACGACCCATCCTTTCCCCCCGCCATTTTCGTCTGGACTAAACAACGCCCCATTCTGTTCTCGGCCGAGGACCAGCCCGCCGTCCAAAATTTCGCATTCAGAGGGGCCCGCCTCGCCGCGCTTTTTCCAATAAGTCGTCGGAGGGCTGCGCGTCCCGCCGCCATTAAATTACTATTAGTCCCGGGTAATGGTAATTTGTAAAAGCCACTTTTCTCCGGGCCATTTTGCACTTACTCATAACTGGCGCTCTAACTTACAAGTCCGACGTGCACGCGGCGCCATTATCGGTTTACCTTCGACCCGGTCTCGCTCTCGGGCTGCGCCGGTGTGCCCCGGCGTCGCGTACCGCCGCCGTACGAACGTAACGAACGATCGGTTCTATCGGGGTCAACGATTCCCCGTCGTTTTTCCCCGGTAGCAAGAATCGTTCCGAAAGGAAATCTCGGCCGGGGGCGATCGGGACGATTTTTCGCCGGCGGTGTCCGGTGGGAGGGCGGATCCGCAACTTCGTCGGACGATTCCGTCGGCGGCGCTGCCTTCGGGAAGTTGCTTTCCATCCGCGCCCGGTATTCCCGCAGGATAGAGGCGAAAAACTCCGGCTAACTCGCATCTGTATCAATTTATGCCCGCCGACAGTGCGGCCGGCGATAGCGGAAGCACCTTGGCCACCGGTCGGAAGGGAGATAAACCGGTGGAGAAGTTCCAGCGCGTGATAGGGGATGTTTGTGCCGTTCGACACATTGCGTTTCCGAGTGAGACGAGAATTATTTACGGGGTGCGTCGGACGACTCGGCGCGGCTCGCTCCTGGCAATCGTTATCGTTTCAAAATGTTTCACTCTCGAGAAGATCCCAATCCCCCCGATCGAACTGCGCGCAAATGTACGCGACTGTTTCGAGGAATTTTATATCGGCGAGCTCTGATGATTTTCGTTGCTCTGTTGAGATTGAATTTTTACCGCCTTGGCGTTTACAATCTCAACAATTTTAGAAAAGTAAAACATTTTGTTTAATCTTTAATCGCATTACAGTGACTGTAACGGTGCTACATAATTATTTCAACGTAAATGTACATGCACAAACTAATTTGGTAACGTGCGATATTTACTGAAACATTAGCTGCTAGTAATTAGAAGTCGGGTCAAGGGTTAAGCAAATTAAAATTGAGAAGTTAAATTATATAACATGAATTACTTATGTTTCACGGATTCTAAGCAAATTAGGCAGATGTAACAGATCAGTGGACAAATTAAGGTGAGGTAGCAGGATGGTTAGGGAGACTTTTAATGAAAAACGCCATATACTTCTATATACAAGCTATATTTTTTATTGCTTTATAATAGTGACGAGGTTTAAAATATATAGAGTACTTTATAAATCATGCTACCATCAACCAAGTATTATACTACATCCTAGAATAAGTCGAAGAGAACAATTGAAGTTTATTCGTACAATGCTACCTTTTCAAGAAAATCTTCGACAGAAGAAATATTTCCACGGAAGTAGAAGCGGCAGGCTTTCGAGCTCGATTTCTCAACTATTCTGAAACGAATAAATTATTTCACAACTTGGAGGACACTCTGTGCAATGTGACAAGAATTTAAGAAATATAAAATTGTAGCAAAAAAACTCTAGTTTCGTCGCTTTTCGTGACTTTTGAGGGGTGAAAATTCTACGCGATGGCATACTATTCTATCCATGATACTTTACAGTGCCTAAAAACGGCCCTCTCAGGACCCCCATCAGGCTCCCTGACAAATCGTTCCATCTCTACTGTCTTCGGCTCGAGAACGGCCGGTTAACGATCGTTTAACGATGCCTCGGTCTGAATGCTCTACCGTTTCTGCGGTGGCAAGCGGGAAAACCGCAATGTCCCATGAGTATGGACAGTGCTGGCGCGATGGTTATCGGTTACTTTGATGGATGTGAAAAATAGGACCCTCCGCTTTGTCATCTTGTCCCGTTACGGATAAGGAACTAGCGCTCCAGCGAATGGAAAGGATCGTCGGTAACGAAATCTCAAGACCTTGTCCCAGGTGGATGAGAGCTTGCAACATTTTGCATTTTGTTCCTCAACCGGGCTGTCGATTTCATATATGGTATACCAGGTTCACCGATTTAAAAGAAAAGAACTATTTCCTATTTATTATAATGTAACGTAAAATGATACAGAGAAAGGACTAATTCTATTGCAAATAGTTCAATATTTTTTAATTAATCGATTTTATATACATTTTCACGTATGTTACGTTTAGTACTGAATTGACCCCGACTGTCAGACGATAGTATTGTTTCAGTAAATGCTAATATTACCAAATTAACAAGTGCAAGCAATGCGTTGAAAGATTACGAACTTGACGAGTCAATAGAGCATTACACGTATTTCGAAATATTTTCATTCACATATATCAATGTATGTTTTGTACAAATTGATGTTTGGCCACCATAATGCAGTTGGAGGTTAAACTGCAACTAGAAAACATTCAAGCATATTTTCTAACCGTGACAGAACCTTAAAATAGCTAAAATGGAAGCTGCTTCAATAAACGATTATACACTTGCACGGTCAAGCATTTTCTAGAGCCCGCCGCGCCGCAGCTGTAATGGAATTTTGATGTTAATCGTAGCACAAGGTACTTACTCGAAACACTTCCGTCCCGAGACGCGAATGGAAGTGTCGAACGGTTTGTCCAGCCACCGAAGGACAAGTTTATGGGTCTCCGTCACCCCCGACGTGGAACCAGCATTCATTAATAGCTCCGCCTCGAGTTAGCCTAGCACGACGTCGTGGCAGTCCGGACCGTCGCCAAAGCCCGACCCGGCTTTATGGCCGTTTAATTGGCCGAGATAGACGACGATATATTATTATGCTAATTTTCAAGGAACTTCGCGGCCACGGGAATCGTTACCAAGAGATTAAGGGCCCTATGTGACATCGTACCGTTAATTACCACATTGAACACAGACCGCACGATGTTAGCGGCTTATCCGGGCTTCCTGGACTATTTGTTGTCTGTTTACATGGCCGATTCGAACAACGCCTACATCGAAAATGCGGCAGCAACACGGCCTTGTCATTAGCGTAAGAAAGAGCCCTAAGGTGTACCCTTATGTCGTTCCGCGTTATACGTATTCGTACCTCGTTTGATTGCCGCTTAACGTCTCGGTGCTTCGTTTCGTTGAGGTTGAAATCCATTCAGTCGGCTCTGCGCATCGAAAACCTCGGACCCGTGTACTCTGTGATCGATGGCTACGGTAAAATTCTGTAACGGCGCTTATCGACCTTCGCGTAATTTCACGATCGCGAATTTACAATTTGTTAATTCTCGCTGCAAACATCAAATAGCAAAGTGTTTGCATAAGAATCGGTGTAAATTGGACGTGAAAGCTGTCGCACGCTTTATGGCGAACAGAACAGTCGCGCCTTCGTCTATGCGAGTATTTATTGCGAAGCGTTTGGTATTTTACTGCGGATGACACGGTAACTTCAAAGGGTTGCCTCGTTTACCAAGTGAATGGAATTAATTGAAATTAATGAAACCAAATTTAGTCATGAATTTTTCGAGGAACAGTCTGTCCCATCGCCAAACATTTTATCCGCGATATCGCAGCAGAGAATAATTTTGCGGAAGGATTCGTCGCTGAAAGCGATGCGAAATGGAGAATCGAAAGTAAAAAATGGCGGAGTGGTTCCAGCAGCGTTAACTAACCCAGAAAACATGAAAAATCGTCGGTGCCGTGGTAGGGATGGTTCACGGTCGATTACCCGGGGCCGACGCCAATCTTCCCGTCGATTTTCAGCGGTCCGCTTCGCGCCGAGCGTATCCTCGCCTGGCCGCGCGGTCGCCGCGAGGGGCGAAAGTTCATTTGCGCTTAATGCCGCGCGATTAATTGCCAACCGCTACTTGCCGAGAGGTTGTAAGGCCATTTACGGCCGGGGCTCGGGCCCGTGTAAGCGAGACCCTACAAATTCGTTCGCACTTAAATTTCATCGGGGCGGCACTCGCGGCGGATTTATCGGCCTTTCCGCGCGCGCGCTCTCCCGCGAGCGGAGAAAGCACGGAAACGGGCCCCGGGAGCGGGCGTTTCGCGCGGCGATCCGGAGATCGTCGTTTCGAGCCCGATCGCCGACGTGTCTCGGACACGAAGCGGCCACGGAACGGCCACGGAACGGCCACGTAACCCGAGACCCAGAAGCCCGGGGGACACGCGCGGCTACGTACCCGCGACAACTCTTCTCCATTTCCGTCCGCTTGTGTTCGGTGGATCGGCGCAATTAGCAACGACCTCTCCTTGACTCCTCGAACGGGCCGGGGTAACGGCGGAGAGCGCGAACCAGCACGTAGAACCGGCACGGAAACGGCATTTGAATTGCATTTACTCGTGAGAGCATTGCCTGATTCCGTGTCTGCCGACGCAAGGAATTGCCCGTCCGCGTATAACCGTCGGATTAAAGGGGATCCCGGTGCGGCGTGTCCCCGGGAACAGGCCCGATGGGACCCCGTAATCAAATGGGACAACTCGGACCGTTCCGGCGATTCTTTGCGCCGCGGGTGCACCGTTCCTCGCTGCGAACCACGTCGCCGAACTTTCGCCAGGCAGCCGCCAGCCTCGAGGGATGCGTCGGCTGCAAAGATCTCGGACTGACACGGACACCGTGAGTCACTTTCGTCGAACGAAATTTCACCGCCTGAAAATGAAGATTTAAGATTTACGAGACAAACGACGATACACAATCTGAGCTATCTTTTTTTTAATCCATTTACTTCAGA
Source organism: Augochlora pura (assembly GCF_028453695.1). Taxonomy (NCBI): domain Eukaryota; kingdom Metazoa; phylum Arthropoda; class Insecta; order Hymenoptera; family Halictidae; genus Augochlora; species Augochlora pura. Next base: position 7,608,443 of record NC_135775.1, on the reverse strand, counting down.
CTTGTATCATGTGAGCAACACATGTTTTAGTGCCAATCGCCATTTCAATGATATTTAGCATGCTATATGTGCATCACAGATAACTTGCTCGCATTTAATGGGGGAAAACAGTTGTTGAAAATATCTGCTTTTTAAAAAACATTTTATATTTCATTTTTATCGTTAGCAAAACTGACGATAGGATTTTAATAACATGTGTGCAATGAGGACTTTTAGGATTACATAAAGGCATTGTTTTAAATATATAGTGTTGTTCTCATATTGAAAATTCAAACGCAGAAATTAGTGTGATCGTAAGACCCGCAATGTTAATCCTAGAGCATAGTTACGGAGTTAGTTCGACGCACTGTATTTAATTAGTCTACTCATTGATTAATTCTCGAGAATTAAATTAAATAAATGCATGCTACATTAAGAACAATAAAAAGACTAATAAATTGAATAAAACTGAAAATTGTCACAAACATCATCAATTGTATAATGTAGAAAATAACCCTCGTTCGAAGGTTAACCATTAACTGGACTGTCAATTGCTGGCAATTATTGTTCTAACAAATATTGCATATTACCAAATTAATAAGTGCAAATTAATAACTTTACATTGAACCATTGCAATCTTAATGACTTACGTTACGTAAATTTCTAAATTATTACACTATTATTTATTAATTGTTTAAAGCGGCGTTTTGAGGCAGCGATAATCATAATCTGGTTAAAGGTTAAAGACCGCGAGCGGATAATAACAACGCCACGTTGAAGCAAGTTTAGAAGCTTGATTTGACGATTTTCATACTTTATTTAGAGCTTAACCGACGTGGTACAGATTCGCGTTTGCTGGTGACGTTTTCGAGTTCTTTTCGCTTGGTCTTTGTCCATTGTCAGTTCAGTTTTCGTCCTCATTGGTTGTGGATTAATTCAAATGGTGGTTGACCGTAATTGCCTTTATAGACGTGATCGTAACAGTCTCGGTTGGAGTAGCGGTAAAATGTCGGTAGAAATGTCATTCTGTCTATCAATAACAAATTATAAGTTTTACGAGCCGTTTGTGGAAGTCATGCCAAGACCGTGTTCGATGACACCTGCGTTTGCGGAATCGTCGAGTACCCCAAACATCGCAGTCAGATATGACGAATTCTAGGATTAAGATGGAACATAGGCTAACACGAATTCCTCATTCTATTATCCTTGTCATTCTAGTATCTAAGTTCAATTCAACTTCTACGAACAATATTCCAAAGCTATATCTCAATCTAGCAATTGTATAGCATTTACACAACCATCCTAAATCGCCTGATACGAAAACTAACGAACGGTGCAAAATCGTGCACACCCTCCCGAAGCCGTACGGATATTCGGTGAAATCGGCTGAATTTCCAGTGGGACAGGCGCAAAAGAAGAAATTCTAAGGGAGACAGAAAAAAGAAGGAGGAGATCCGACGAGCATCGCGCGGAGTCCGCGTTACAACATTACAGCCGCGTGTTTTACAACGCGACACCGGGCGTCCCGTTCGGCCTTAAATTTCGCGATCGTCGCGACGGTTGTCCGTGGGAAAATTGGCGTGTCGGGGGCCGGCGGGCTAGCGGCGCGGCGCGGCTCGGCGCGGCTCGGCTCGGCGTCCGCTCGGCCGGCAAAAAATTACATGAATTTCTAAAGGGCAAAGGACACGGGGAATTGTCGAACGCGCGGGCCCGTGTACGCGCGGCGAGCCGCGCGGCCGGTGTAACGCGATCCTACCGTAATTCACGTTGGTTTTACGCTTTATGCGACACGCGGAACATTGCGCGCGGCCGCGCGAATTTACGGGGAGGCCGAGTCCCGCGTATACCGGCCCCGGGGACAAAACCTTTGCGACCGGAACGCTTGATGGACGCCTGGCCGGTATTGGATTAAACGCCTCGAAAAAAGAGGAAAGGAAATAACGACGAGAGCGCCGGCGAGAGAGCAGCCCGCCGCTTTTTCTCTCCCGTTCCCCGCAAGACTTTCCGTGCGGCGAGCGCTCGCGAGCGTGCGCGCGAGCGAGAACAGATAAAAGCGGTCGAAATGTTTTATCGGCGCTACTTTTTCGCCTGGACGCGACCGCATCGACCGCGCATTAGCTTGTCCAGCCCGCGCCGGTACACTTCTCGATGTCAATTTGCGTTCGGTTAGGATCGGTCTCTTTGAGTTATGTCACGTTCGCGCGCGCTTTGGATTCACTGTGTTTGCTCATCAACGAATTTGTTAGGAATTCTGCATCCGTAAACATAATATTTCGCGTTTTATTATCGTCAACTGTCCCAAATTAGGCAATAGTTTACATAAAACGCAATTGTTCATAAATTTGTTTGTAATCCAGGTAAATCTTGTAAATAATAAATTATTTGGCGGTCGTTGACAGCCGTCGCGTGCGGATGCAAGTGGATTGAAACGTTTTTTTTTGTATCGACATGCATTGTTTGAAATAAACTAAGGAACGAATGATTGTAAAACAGCGCGACACACAGAATTCTATGCATATCAATCGAGATATTCGATTTACGAAGCAGATAATAATTTCGGCGAGCTCGATGTCGTATTTTCCACGTAATCTATCGAAGTTTTCGAATCGGTTTTAAACAAACTTGAAACAACCCGCAATAAAATTGAATTACCATTGCGAGCGCGACTATTATCCATCTTACAATTAGCCGGCGGTGAACAATTTCCAGCTGATTCAACGCCTGGAGCAGCCAGTGATTTCCCGCTGAACAAAATACGCGCGTTAGCGTAACATGCGAACACGGAGCTCCCTCGATCATTCTCGTTCACGGCGAAAGTAGCAATCAGCGGGACGCGGCGGTTGTATATGCAACAGCCGAATAATTGTAAAAGTATGACGGGGGATGGGGGGGGGGGGGGGGGCGGACACGAAATCCGATGCACGGAACAACGCGCACGATTTTTAAACAAACGTGAATAATTCTTTTTGCAAACGGCGTTACCGCGTGGCGCGCATCGATTTTATTATGTGGACGCGTTCATAGTTAAACGCGCGTAAATTCTCGTAATGTTTGGCGAGCGACAAGGGATCCGGTGACAGCGGCGCGCGCCGACAACTTGCGAATAACCGTTTTTATATTTACATGGTAATCCGGCGATAAATTCGCCGCTCCTTTCGCGCCGGCTCATCGAGTTATTTTGAATTTTAATTTCACGCCCCCATTCTTCCTCGGCGGAACGAAAAAAAAAACCCGCGCAGACGAAATCCCCGACGATTTCTCATCGAGTTTCACCGCGACGGTATCAACGCTGAACCGCAAAAACCCTTTTATAGCGCGGTGTATTGTTCGATTCTTAGTTCTGCTTTCACGTACGAAGAGATACGATCGATCGCTCCGAAGTGGTATCGAGAAACAGGTGGAGAATTATATTTCCGTTATACTTGGTGCTCGACGAAAAAGCACGAACGTGTGGCCATAGAAATATTAGTTGCTAAATCAAATCTTTCTGTCTGCACGCAAGATTGTAATAACGTCGAAGAAAATAGAAATTTTGGTTTTTGGAAATTGGCTCTCGAAAGTCGTAGCCTCGAGTGGGTTAACCAGCATTTAACCTTGACCAATCGCGACTCGTCGAGTGCGTAGCCTGTTACGCCCGCCGGTAAGTCGAGCTTTAAAGATTCAACGGTATCCACCGGTAACCGGACAGCTTTTGTGCCGGGTCCTCACGCACGCGGCATTCACACGCACGACACGGCGGTCGTGCTCGTGTGCATCGAGAACTCGGTGGAAAAAGGGTTGAAAGGGTGGCGATAAGAGAGGATAGCCGGCCGGAGTGCTCGGTCCGCGAAAGAAAAGAGGAAGCCACGGGGGTGGCCGGCCAAAGGGTGCAGAGGGTGGGCGAGGGATGGGCGAAGGGTGGCAGTCGCGCATTGTATCGCGAGCTTTTTGAGCGGAGCTCCTGCTCCAGGGACGAAGGCAGAGCACGCTAGCGCCGGCAGAGGCTGTTTCAAGAGGGCGAGGGCGAGGGCACGGGGGTGGAGTGAGCCACCGGGGAAAGGGGGTGAGTCGGTCGGTCTGGTGGGCGAACGTCTGTCTGTTGGCTGCCAGCGAGCCAGTCAATCATTACGGGCTGCGCAAGCGCCTGCGACCCACCACCTTCCTTCTCCTCCACCCTTCGAGCGGCCCCGCGACCACCCCCCCGCGCCGGCCGACCTCTCTTTCTCCCTTTCGGCCCTTCCCGCGGCCGTCTCGCTTCCCTTTCTCCGTTTGGTCTGGTTCCCTCGGCCGCTACTTTTGCTCGTCCCTCTCCGTCGCTTTCTCTCCGGCTCGTTCATCCCCTTCATTTCCCTCAGTAGCGAGTTCACCCCGTTACTCCGCGCTACAACCACGCTACAATGCTGCCCGCCACCGCCGCCGCCGCCGCCCATCCTGCATATTTAAGCGAGCTGTCTTGCTATGCACAGACCGCACCACCAACACCGACCGCTTCCACGACCGTTCTCCACCATCGCCGACCCAATATCCAACCCTCCCCCACCCTCCACAGACGCGCATGCTTTGCTGCTTCGTCTTTGTCCGCTTCTGCTCTCGCGGTTCCCTTTTGTCGCCCGGCGCTGAAAGAATCTCTCGCTGAAACCGGGTTCCTGGAATTCTTTCGCGACGCGGAATTGGTGCCTGTCCAGGGGAAAGACGTTGGCGATTCAGGAAAATCGTGAATGGTCCGTCATACCTGCGATCTCTTAGAACGACAGGATATCATCCCTCAATATCGGACGCGTTTAAACGAATTACATTCTCTTGGAGGTTCAAAATAAAGCTCTTAAACGTTCGCATGGAACGTGCAACATTTCACATCTGGATACTACAAGATGAAAGGCTTGACTAAAGAAATTAAATGACCGTATCGTTCAAAGCACTACGGATGAATTCTACTTTATTTTTCAGCTCGATATCACATTTAATGTTGTTGATGAAAATATGTCGTCGCTTAAATAGCAAGCTATCGGCGTACTGTATCGAAAGTACGATGATTTTCCTTCTGTACACTCGATACTATATCGATCAGTGTGCATTTCTTACATTTATTTATTAAAAGCCATCGTCGTCACCCTGGAACGACACAGAAAAACAACCATGTGGTCAACAACATGCGACGACCTTCGGTAATCTTCGACCTGCTGTGTCCCAGAAAACCGCCACCCCGGCACTGTTCCATTGCACCACTGGCCCCGACATCATGAGACCTCTAGCCGCAGCATCTCGTCATCAAACTACCCTTTCCGGCGCAGATATCCTCGCGAAACTAAAATCTCCGTCGGCCGGCCGTCGGAATCAAGCGTGGCGCGTCCTCAGGCGCCACCAGTTTCGAGGGCGGCAAAACCGTGAACCCACGCGAACCGGATTTGGCGCGCCTGCGTAGGCGTTGGTGGCGCGACGAGTCGCTTCCACGTCGGCGGGGGTTGAGACCGGAGAGGGCGGCGTGGGAGCGACGAAGGGTGGTAGCCCAGCGTCGCGGTAGTGGTGGAAGCCCGGGGGTTGCGTCCCGCCGACGGGGTGGTAGTCGCGCAAACCGAGGGTCGCCCACGGCTCCGCTCGGCTCCGCTCGGCTCGCTCTCTCGCTCGCACCACCGCCGACTGGCCGGGGGTGTTTCCATGGATACGGCGCTCGCGCCTTGACATTGACAAATGGCTGACCGAGGGTGAGCCGAACACAGCGCCGCTTTTACATATGCAGGGACACCCATTTGTCCGCGCGGGGTAGCGCGACGGGGCCGGTGGATGCGCGGGGGTGGGGGAGGCGAGGGGCGAACGAAGAACCAGAAACGACCGCCACCTACGACCGGCGTCTACCGTTTCCCGCACTTCTGGCCTACTATTCGCCACCCCCGAAATCGAGTGCTGCCCGACTTACGGGTTCCTGAAACTACGCGCGGCTCGAACATGTGTCTAACCATCCTCCTCCTCCTCCTCGGCTACAAACAGCCGGCCGTCGGATCATTGCTGATCGCCTTAGTCGAGTGGAATGGTCATTGATGCGACTGCCGGGAAGATAGGAAACGACCGCCGTAGTAGGTCGACTGTTTAGGATGCGGTGGCCGGCAAATGGATGGTTTTGACTTCAGGAGAGGCATGAGTAAACTGCTATTGTAATATACAGGAACGCGCTATACTTGTATATTAATCACAAGTAATAATTAAGTTGGTGAAAGATGGTACGAAAACAATAGTCTGTATTTTGGTGCTTTATGGTAACTGGAAAGAAATGGGTGGGTCATGAGTGATCCCGTGAGCCATAAGTAAAGAGGAGAATACTGCAGAATACGAAAATACACGATGTCTTTATATTATATATAAGAATGTATGAAAACGAAATCCACCTTCTAGAAACTGTATGGTGCTTTATGTTAGCCCGAAATAGATGGATAGTTAACGTTCTGAAGAATGATAGGAAATCTGATGGATACCGTAGACTAAAGGAGCACAGGATACATTTATATTTACTGTACAAATTGCTATAAGCGATAGTCGCTAAAAGAAGGAATGACAATGGTCGCCGCAGCGTCGTGAAAGGTGTGCGAACAATTTGGTGCTTCGTGGCAGTCCGAAAAAGACCGAACACGTCCCCGAGACCGTGAAACGACCGTTCGCAGCGATCGCAGCGACCGATACGCGCCACGCTGGCTGGTTAACTGTTAATCTTTTGTAATTGATACCGCGCCTGTGGAAAATGTTGATGCGAGCCGGCGAGCCCGCGCGCGCACCGTCGCCGCTGAGTAATGAATTAGGGGATGAATTTAATCTTGGAATGGCTGGCTGGCCTGCGAGTTTGTTTACCTCGTTATTTCTGGCGGATGGTCGGGGCAGCGGAAGCACGGCTCTGCTCTCGTTTTATTATGCGCGGACGTTGTTGGAACGACTGTCGATGTGGCTTGAAATTTTCGGAAGAATTTGTTGAAGCCCGGCCTGGCCTGGCCGGCCGGCCGGATCGGGGGCGGGCTTTATGTTTTCCATCGACCGAGATGAATCCTGTGCAACACACGCTGCGCAACATCGGTCGGGATTTATTCGTGTCACTGATGCGCTTGTAAAATATCGATGTTTATAAACGTATGGGTCGACGGTGCGGGCGGGTAAATATTGAAGTTGCCCTTTACGCGAAGGGATTAATCGGACCGCAGCGTGTTTTCGTTTGCGATCCGCCCGACGCGACGAACGAATCGATGAGTTTTTAACCGTGTTGACATCGCTGCTAAACGCGGTTCGATTTTCTGTTAATTCGGCGACTGAAAATTTATCTGTAACTGTCCGGTTACAACGACACCTGATAATACGCCGACTGTCGCCGAATGACACAATCGTGTTTGTTTCGTTCCAAAAATTAATCTTCTGTGCAATTCACAATAAAATGCGGCTTCCCATTTTTACCGAACTATCGATATCGAGTAGAGGGCGACAAATTATACGCAACTCGAACAGGAACTTATTAACGCTTTACGTACCGGTTGCCCGTTGATCCAACCGTCAATTGCGCTTTATCAAAAAAGGAGCTCCAATGTCTTCTGCGATCAATTTTGAAATACATTCGACGACTAAATTGGCGAAAAGAGATCGCGCTGAGGCAAGCGGACGCAGGCTGTCGCAAGTGAGCGATCATCTGACGGAAAAAAAAATCGAGCACGGTGTCGACTTCCTGACTTCCGCGGCCCCGTGGCCCACCAGGAATACTAAGGAGAACAACATCGTAATCGCGTCCCAGGAGAGAAAACGATACCAGCCCCTTAGCAGTGCTCCCTAATAATGACCCTCGGAGCTCGTACGGCATAAACGGCCGACTATCGCGCATTACTACCCCGAAGTGGCCACTCCCTTCTGGCAGACCAGCCTCGAGTCTAATATCTCATTACCGCGCCACCAGTCAGCCGTGCCGAGCTGCCATTACGAGATTGTTTGCTCACGGGCCTTCCGTCTAATGTATTGCCAGTTTCCTAACGCGTTCGATCGTGACGAACTTGAGGACTTTCGGCAAACTTTACAGTAGATTCATGGTCCGTACACGATTAAATGGATCTTCCGGAATTGTCACGTTAAATGGCAAAAACCAACCCCTAGGATTCCTACCAAATTCGAGCGATTTAATTAATGAAACTGAAACTGTTAAATTGTATCGCAATGGATAGCAGTTTAACTCTTTCGTATTTTAAATATCCTAATTAATTTCAAAAGGAAAATGAGTCAATAATTAGTGTCAGCAGATGTAATCGACGCGATACTCTACCTGTTAACCAGCTAGCTGTTTTAGCAAGTATGGTCGCCATAACATAAAATGTAATTTTTTCATACTTTATAAAAGTGTTGTATTTGAACAAAATGCGAGAACTGTCAAACGTATACGGTATAATTACAGTAACATTTTTAACAGATTTCAACAATTAACCATGAGTTTCAAATCTATTTTTATAAAAATGATAGGTATAAAATGAAAACAGTAGCAGTATCTTCTAAATAATAATAAACGGTAGATAAGGGTACAGGAAAAGAGCCAACGTCTGCAGGACAGGAGTTTGTCAGCGCGCCTGGTTTTCCGGTGAAAATCCCGGACGAAAGTTCGCGTCTCGAGTGCGAGCATTTCCTATTATTTCGAGTCAGCTCCTGGTCTCGATGGTTGAGCGTCGAGAGAGCGTGACGAGCTGGAAAAGAGAAAAAGGAAACAATCGAGCGATCCGTCGCGGCCGGGGGTGTGTTCGCGGGGCCGGGGTAAAAAAGGAGACGCCTGGCAGCGCCGGTCTCCGGGATCACGATTTGTCTCGTTAGAAGCTGGAAAACGTCGACGGCAGCGCCGCGTCGGCGGTTTTCCGCCGCAGACGCCCCGCCAGAAAGCATCGACGCTAGCAGAAATAATTGGTGCCTTCCCCTTGATTCCCGACTTGCTCGCGTAACAAGGTCCATTTCCATGGAATAACCATCAGCGGTAATTGGCACCTACAGTGGATACGCGGCCCCTATCATATTTCAGAACGACGCTGGCCAGAGGCGGACGCGCCGGCCGGGAGGGTGCGCGGAGGGACGGCAGGGGGTGGAAAGGAGACAGGAAGAGGAACTCCGGTCCAGGGGAGTCCGCGACGCGGATCGCAAATGCGTGTTTTATACAGCGACGGCACCCTTTCGCTTTTTCAACGCGACCGAAGGGGGTGACCTTTGCGGATAACGAAGAGCCATCGACAGCTCGCTAACAACCCTCTGTCCGGCTTGCCAAGATCCGACGTATAAAGTGTTCACTCCAGTTTCCAACGGGATTCTATTTCGCCGATTGCGGCCGCCGGTAGCTATTTTTGTCGACGCGGAATATTTTTAGAATTTTCGTAACTTTATTTTGGATGGAGAGACAGCGGACGCGAGCCTCCGTTAATATCACTGATCTAGTTAAGGAGATATCCTGTAGATTACATCCTACGCTTTTCTTCGAAAATCAGGAAACGCAATCGCAATTTGTCTTAGACATTACGTAAAATAATGAGGGAAATATTTGGTAATATATTTTCGATATTAATACGAAATCTACCGAGCATTGAAAATTAATAGTGTTTATTGCTTTATAAGTATAAAAGTACTGAATTAATATAGAGCGGAAGCTATTTCTGTCAGAATGTGTTCTTGAATTAGGGTATGTATTGAATTATTTCGTGTGAAAGTGTTTATATAATTATAATAATTTAAGAGGAAAAATGCAAGATGCATAATTTTCACCAGCAAGATGGGTTTATGGTTGAACCTCCAACTGGAAGTGAGTGTATGACAAGTATAAATTAAAAAGTTATTTCGCTCACTAAATTTTACGAAATATTTGAAACACGGGTTAATAATAAATGAGAAATAAATTATGAGAAGAATAGTAAAATAGAAATACCTCACTTACCTTTCTCGGATCGACGAAAATCGAGACAGCTCGAATGCGAAGGAATACGTTTCAGCTTCAAGTAATTCGAAGTGAGAAACTCAATTAATCGTCGTTGATTGTTTCAAAGCTTTTTGACTTCGATCTTCTCGATTCCGTTTATGTTTCAACAATACTTTGATCATATCGAAAATAATTAATCGAGTTTCCCGCAGATGGGATTCAAGGATCTGGATCGGCAAGCACTCGTGATAAAACGCGATGCACGCGTGATGCTCCCGAAATTCGAAGGACGACTCCACTCTTGGTACGATCGACGAATAAGAAAGACAGCTACTCGAAAGAAGAAAAAAAAAGAAACAAGAAAAAGCAAACGATAAGGTACATCCTCGCTCGGGGTGGCGAAGAAGAAGATAAAAAAGGAAAAGTAAACAAGATGAACGAGCATCACTCGCGTCGGCGGATTTTCTCGCGAGCGGTTCAAATAAAAGGCTGCAGACACAGAGGGCGTACACAAGATGTAGCATTTAATGCTCACGTTTCAAAAAAACACTATACAATGGACACTCTCTAACATAGACCACCTTTGACATCGTCCTTCCTTTCATCGTCATCACGCTGCGATCCTAAGTGTGTTCCTTCTGGAACAGGATCGATCGAAGCCGATTACCGCGAGACGATCGACGCTGTTCCCCGTTCCGTGTTTCGAGACGTGTTTTGTGCGTCGAATTCGTTCATGATGGCGTCTCGACGCGCGCGCCGGGGAGACGCGCATGCACGCGCGCGATATCGTCGCAGGATTGCACGGCGGGCGTGTGCACGCGCCGACCCCCGTAATAATAATACTTTACATCGACAGGTATCGTTTTCTTTCGCTGCGTTCACTCGCTGATCGTAATCATTGTCTAGCGGCAGCCGGGCTCCGCGAAAGCAAGGATTACCGCGCAATCAAGGGGATGATATTCGACAGACGGGCAACCCCTCTCCGAGAGGACGCGACCGCGAGAAATTTGAAAATGAGAAGACCGGAGACCTCTTCCGATCGCGCGTCGTCGTATCACAATCGATGGATCGATGATCGAAGACCGGTCGCGAGTCGGCGAATACAGAACACAGTTCGATTTAATTCGTTTTTTTTTTTTTTTAATTTATTTGCCGTTCCTCTTGTTTTTTTTTTACTTAAGGGTGTCAATAGGTCGTCAATACGCAAACAGTTGAAAAAATCTGATTCCATACCGATATAATAAATTTTTAGCTTACTATACACATCGTCGTCATCGTCAGCATATCATAATCATTACCACCGTCATCATCATCATCATAATAATCATCATAATTATCATCATTACCATCATCATAATCATCGTTATCGTAATCATCGTGATCATCATCAGCACTCTCATCATAATCATCATCATCATCATCATCGTACCATCTTCGTAATTACCATCGTAACGTGGTTTATCAGCATCTCATATCGTCAGCGTTATCGCAATCGTTCCGCCACTTTCGATGATCGTAACGACGCCCGATCTTCTGAATAATACAGCTAGCGACGCCGACGCCCGGCGTCGTCGTCATATCGTTTCCCGTCGTTACGATCATCGCCGCCATTTGCACGGCGACGGTGGTCGCTCGAACGTCATCGTTTTCACCGTAATTACACGATAATTATACATTACTTTCCCTCTCTCGTACGCACGCGCGGATTCTTCGGTGCTCCGTTTCACGCTCGCGCCGCTTCTCCCGCATCTTCCACGCCTCATCTTTCTTACTTTTACCACTTTCTCGTCAGCTGTCAGACACACAGCACGCACACTCGCACGCATACGCACGCGCGCGCACTCTCTCTCTCTCTCTCTCTCTCGCTCGCACACACACACACACACGCGCACTCAATCTCCAGCCCTATACATATATAACCGCTCGTTATCTCGTCGCCGCTCATAAAATCTTTGTTTTAAGTTTCTTTACCCTCTAACATGATTATTACTTAGATACCTTACTGTTACTTCGTATACATTTTTAAGGCGATGATTCAATCGGGTGAACTCATTTAGAAAAACGAACAGCCAATAAACGTCGTCCGTTCGCCGGCGTCTTCGCGCCCCTTCCGCCGGATCGCGGCGGACACCACGCCGGACACCGCCCAGCCGGCACGACACCACGGTCTCGTTAATCGCTCGTGCGATCCTGGCGTTGCTCGCGTTTGCGGGGACGCATCGCCGGGCATTTCTACGAAAATATTGATCGCCGGTTCTCCGACCGGCACCGCGGGGGTGGCCGGACGGGGTGCTGGTCGCGTCGGAGACCGGGGTAAAAAGACGGAGAGCAGGTTCGTCCGCGCCGCCAGGGTCCGTTGCACCCTAAGAGCGGGGCGGAAACGCGCGCGCCGCGGCTCGCGTAGACCCTTCTTCCTGACCTAGTCCGCCGGACCGTCGTTCCTCATCAGCGTGAAAAAATAATTCAACCACCGATGCCTGCGTCTGTCCACGATCGTTCGACCCGCGGCCGCTTCGCAAGCGTGTCTCTGCGCGCGGTTGCAAATGATATAGAAAAATTGTGATCGAACGACGGTTCGGCGTTTCTATTTTTCTTTTTTTTTCTATCTTTCTTTAGACACCGCGCCGATCGATCGGAGGCTCGATCGGTGGTACCGCGCGCGTTGGCCCGTTGAAATTTCTCGTGAACGCGGCGAGGGCTCGTGCGCGCGTCGTCGGGGACGGCCGACCGCGGAGGCGTACCTCAACAAAATTAAACAATATATCGTTCAACAAATAGAATTCGTAAAAAACCCGCACGCCTCTTTGGCGGGCCGTCGTCGGCGGCGCGCGGCCCCCGTCGCGGTTTGTCCCGTCGTACGTGTCCATGATTGTCTCGTACTTTGATAATCACTTTGTTCCTCGATTCGCGAAGTAGGATTGTTCTCGAGAGCGAGCATCGGGCGCGGGGAACCGTCCGTAGGCCGCTGGACTCGTCCGCGGATCTTAAAAATTCTCTAGCAGTCGGAACACGCCGCCGCTCTGCTGGCGGCGGAGCGGATAAAAACTCTCTGGGTCCCCGTGGTAAAAAGCGTCCACCTTAAAATCAGGTGGGCCCCGGGCGAGGCCCGCCAGTCGCGTTTTAAAACGTTTAAAAGTATCCGCGTCGATGTCCCGCGGACGGTCCGTGGCGCGGATCGGTTGCCCGCGCGGTCCGCTCGCGGCGTATACCATGTATCCTGGCAGCTTGGTCGTCGAGAAACTTCAACCGCGGCTCAACCACGGCGGTGCGCTCCAAAGAAAAAACGAGAAAACAACAACGGAAACAGAAACGGTTGATCGTCGTCGTCTCGACCGGGTTTATCGCTCGAGATTCCGCGCGTAGGATCACACGATCGATTGCCGCGCTCGCGAGGACGAATTGCGCGCGCGCGCGCGCGCTCACGCGGCCGATTTTAACGATTCTGATCGGCCGCGACGCGTCTCACGACGAGTGTCCGAGATTTCTCCAATTAACCAGGACCTAAAGCTGACTTCTCTCGCACCTGAGTCTTTCGGTATACGTGGGTTATCGTTTTTTTTTCTTTCAGTATACTAATACGCCGCTGCGCCGGCTCGAGAGGAATCGGGGGAGGAGATCGTTCCCCCGGGCGATTTCACGTTGCCATTTTGATCCGTCGCTCGTGCCCGATCGGCGGGAAACGATCGCGGCCCGGTTCCTCTCTGATCAGCAGGACGCGCGACAAGAGCAGTGTGTTTACATTTAAAATTTTTATAGAAGATCTGCGTGTATGCGGGCGTATTGAAAATATCGATAAAATTTCTCTCGTATGCTCTGCGTCTCTCTCGATCGTTCACTTTCTCGCAGCCTCGTTCTCTCTCTTTTTTTCATTCACCTTGCATTCTCTCTCTCCCTCTCTCTCTCTCTCTCTCTCTCTTTTGCACGATGTCTCTTTCTCTCTCCCTTTCATTCTCTCGTGTCCCGTTGCCTCCCCCGTTACCTCTCGATCTCCAATCGATCATCCGTCGCGATTCGACCCACCCTAGGATCCGTTGTTTCGAACTTGCCGCGCGCGCTTCAGGGGAGCATTCGCGACGATTGACTCTGACGTATTATCGACGGCTAATTTCATGAAATTTTTCAACGTCCTCGCGTTATCTCTCTCTCTCTCTTTCACATATTCACTCAACCCCTCTCAATACAGACGCTACTTTCTTCCTGTAGTGTCGTAACGAAGTTGCTCGCGTTTCTTGCTTCCCTGACAAATGATCAATGTTTTCGATTGTAAAACGGCAAATCGGATCGCGATAGGAAAAATGAATGTAGGAGAGGAGGAAAGTGTTGGTAACGTTCGGACTCGTAGTATTCTGCTAAAAGTATGCTCTCCAGGATATGAAAACGGAAGTGGACCAACGACTTTCGACAGATTCGACTCTGTTCTACAAGCTGCACTACGCACCCGAGGATCGCGCATGCCCAATATCTCGTTTACGTGCGTCGTCGAATCCAGAACTCGACGGAATTTCGATCGGCTCTGTGCACCGATCGACCATTCCGTCGAGAGATCCTTCGGACGCCGATATTCCATCTCATCCCCGAGATTCTACTCGGAAGCCGTTGGAAACACTGCCAAATGACGTCGTTCGCTCTGCGTAGATAGCGAAGATCGAGGGGAATTTCGTTAGATTCCGATCGTTCTACTCCGAGTGTTGTTCGACTGTAATTTCGTCGGCATTCTACCTCGAGCTGATATAACATTCCGCGCTTAAAACTTTTTGAAGGATTATTATTCTCTCTGTCGAATTGCTCTTATAAATTTGTCTGACGTTTTCATTTTCTTAACCAATAGTTCATCGCTTTTTCTGTATAATTAACTACAGACAGATGATTTATTGGCTAATCTGCTATTAGATAAAAAATGCTTTCATTGCGAGCTGTATCAAACCAATTAGAATAAAGAAGACGAGGCTCGAATCAGATTCAAATCGCAGAAGCGAGTAAACGCGACGACCATTGTTAAGCGAAATATCTGTGACTTTCGACAGGAGGAGGTCAGGGTGAAAGAAGAGATTGGAAAGGAGGGAAAGAAGGAAAGAAAGAAAACGTCCTTCTCGATCGTGCTCGTTAACTCTCGCCTCTCACGATTCTCACCCTCTGACGTGTCGAGGTTCTGACTGGTCCGCAGTTTCTCCATTTATTATCGAGCCCTTTGGCCTCCCCAGAGCTTGTCGCGTCGAGTCACGGCACAGAAGAAGAGAAAGAAGGAGCGACGGGAGGAAATGGAAAGATGAGAGAAATAGAGAAAGAAAGAGTGAAAGAAAGAGAGAGAGAGAGAGAGAGAGAGAGAGAGAGCGGGAGAGAGTTGGGCGCGCGCGCGTGCTCGCGAAATACCGTGTCGCCCTCCCAATCGAATGTGTCCGTCCTCTCCCTGTCCACGCTCGTCGCGGCTCAATTAACTATTTATACACAATATATTATATAATAAACCGTAATCGTGTACTCCATTGCCCAGTGTGTATGTTTTTGTCGTTTAGGTTCTTTTAATTATCGTTACGGTGTGGGAGACAGGGCTTGGATAATAACGCTCTTTTTCGCGCGCGCTTCCGTGTACACTTGTTGTATCCTCTGTGTGGGCCAGTCTGTACGTGTGTGTTTGTGTGTATGCTTGGGTGTGTTCTCTGTGTATAGATCTGTCACTGTGTCTTGGTGTCGGTTCAGGTGGGGGTTGGAGGGACCCGACGACGAAGAGCGTCCGATCCTCTCGCAGGTATCTATACTTTTGTATTTATATATTTATATATTTATATATATATTTTTTCTTTATATATATAGTCCCTCACCGCCGTCACTCGCGTGTTAATTAATTCTCTCTTTCTCACGCACACTCGTACCCTTTTGGGGGTAGGAATTGGGGGATGTGGAGGGGATCTGCCTCTCTCTCTCTCTCTCTCTTTCTCTCTCGCACTTGCTCGCTACCATTCTATTTCTCTTGCACTGTGTTTCTCGTATATTCATTTGTGTTGTTTCCCTCCCGGTTCCACGCGGCCACCACCTCACGCACACTTACAGATGTACAGACGCGCGCAGACACGCATACACGCGCACACACACACGCACACAGTCGCCTGCCGAGAAATACGGGAACGCACACGAGATAATAATCGTCCTCCCGCAGTCCAATTAAAACGCTCGCTTATGTATATATTACAACCGGGGCCACGTGTTACTTCAGTTATGTATATATTTATATATATAATTACTTCCTCCTTTAATTAGTAAATTCATTTATCATTAATAACTGTACAAATTTCAATGTCACCTATAGAATTATATGCAAGTGAATGTGGTCGACGCTCGAGTCCGGCACACACGCGTCGATTCCATTCCCCGTTTCTCTAAACGTTACCTCGATCCCACCTGGTTCCCTCTCTCGCCTCGTGTCCCTCGTCTTCAGGCCGCGACGGATGCCTTCGTACTCATTCTCTGTACGCGCGAGGTGGGTCCACGTCAACCCGGCGGCCGGATCGGTTGCCGATCTCCGCCGCGTTCGACCGCGGACCGCGGCCCGTCGCGCCGCTAAAATTCTTTTCTCTATTTATATTTATTTATAATGAACCGTACGGTGCCGATGGGCACGGTCTGTGGCCCGCGCGTGTATGTAACCGTATGTACGTCTCTATACATACTCGACTCCGTTCGTCGTCCACGTCGCAGTTCCTCGACCAGCCTGCATCGTCCATCCCTCGTTGCATCTCTCTTGCAGAAATCGACGCATCCCTAACTACTACGGATCCCTGCGAGCACCGGGTTCGCCGTTTCTCTCCCTTTCGTATTTTTTTTTCTCTCGATTGCCCCCCGTTTCTCCTCCATATTAATGTACACACCCGCGCTAAATTACCTATATCACTCGTGTTAATCCGCCTCCCTGTCTTCCATCTATCGTAAACGTAGCTCGATCGCGACCGTATTAAAATTTAACATTTAAATTCTTCGATCACTACAATATTACACCGCGACATTTGTACACAGAACAATCACATGAATTTCCACGGCGGGCTCCCCCTCTCGTCAAGTCCCGCCGAGCCGCGCTCTTCTGTACCCATCTTCCTCGCTTTTCCGGTTTCTCGCGCTCGACGTCTCCGGCCGGTCGGTCGTCCCGCTCTCCTCCGTCCCTCTTCTTCACCCACTTGTCCTTCCTCTACCACGATTCTTCCAGTTCGTTTCGGCGATCTTGTCTTGACTCGGCGTGTCGCTCGTTCGGTTACCCTTCGACTCGCTTACGCACACGTGCGACTCCTTCTTCCTTTTGTTCCACGTGGACCGGACCGACGCCATCGCGAATCCACCGCATCCCGCGCACCTGGGCTCTCGAGTATCCGGCAGCACGGGTCCCGGCGTGCAACGCGGGGAAAAGAGGTTCCCTCTCGTGCCCTCGCCGCTGATTGCCCGCGAGCCGGCGATCCGTTCCTCGCCGCTCGGGGCACGGTGCTTCCGTCACGCTTCTACGTTTCCCGTTCCGCAAGAACCGTCATTCCATCGTCTACCTTCACTCGCGACTACTGCTGCAACGTGAGAAAGCGCCGCCGGTTAATGCGATTCCTCCGGGACTCGCGGATACGCTTTGTCAGCGTTATTACTGGACTGCGGACGTTCACGCGAGCAACCCTTTTGCACCGACGAATCTCGAGATCCTCGGATTAATTGCCATTGTAATTAGGCTGCGGATGTTTATGCCGACGCGCGATCTCTCGCGCTCAATACGGAGATATCGCGCTCTTTATGGCACTGTTGATATATTATGTCATGACTTTGTATGCATAAAATCCGCGATAAAAAGGCCGAACATGAAAATTGCAATTTCTTGCTGAGAATCTTTTGCGATAAGCTCGCAGATGTCCGCAGTCCAGTTGTTATAATTCATTTATATTAATGCAGTGTCTTTTGTGATCATTAGTACAGGTTTTTGTAGCGTTTATACTTCGTGGAAATTATTTTTGACATTTTACAAAATCGAAATCTTTCAGTTGCTGGAACAAGTAACTACATAATACTCATTCTCTTTTCAAGGCGAATATGAACGATTAAACTTTAGAGGAATTGAAAGTGCAAATTAAACTTCCTATTAAAATTCCTATTTTAATGAGTTTCCAAAAGACACTACAATAATGCTTGGAAAGTGTCGCACTGCTTAGGATGATCCGAAACCAGCCATTAAAATTTATGCTTTAGCTTCAATTTTCATTCTATTTGATGTTGAGTTTTAGAAGTACAGTAAGAAACTCGAATAATCGTATCCCTTCTTCCCAAGTTGTCCATTTTTGTTTCCAAGCTGAGGGACAATTGGGAACAATTTATTGTACCCACGTACACTTGGTCACCCATGTTGTACAGTTTCGGATCACCGTGGACATCATTCGGAATGTTCATGGAATCGATTGGTATCGGTGTCTCCGTGTCACCGGCCGGAACAACGGGTCCGCGAACAACGCTACTTTCCCACGTACCTTTATAAGTGATGTCCATAGTACTCTGGCGGGTAATGGTACTGATTGTGGAAGGTGGGATCACCGGGCGGCCGGTGCATCATGCCCGCCGCCTGTCCGTCCATCATGTAGCCCATCGTCGCATCCGGACTGTATGCCCCGCTCGGACCTGCGGACAATGGTGGAAACACTACACGTTACTACGGTTAGATCTCTGTTCCATAATTGGCAAGCGGGTATTGGAAAAGCTCGTCAGTCCTCTCGACAACATCCTCGAGGTCCCTTTCGGTGTTCCTCTGCGTGTTACTAGGAACTTTCCATCGGTCTGCCTCAAGGATGGGTCGACTCGGATGTCTGACGAGCTGTGTTTGTGTTGTGTGATCGGTCGACGCCGCGATCGCTCCTTATAAGATCGGTTTTTGTCCCTTGTCGGGTTTCATTAGCGAGGGATCGTGCTCCCGAAATAGGCAAGCTTATTTTAGAAGTACGTTTTCATTAAACCTAGCATGCTAAATTGTCCACGGATTTTTGAACATGTTTTAAGGATGTCATTTTATAAATTTGTCATTTTCTTGCGTTCACTGGCACCTAAATGTATTACTTCTAGGTATTGTATAAATCAATATGACCAGAGCAGGAAATATGTATATATCACCTTTTTTATATGCATATAAAATTATCCGTCCTCAAGCAGAGCATAATCTTCTGATATCTTAACAAAATTATTAGGGTGAATAATTATTAGAGTTTGTAAAGCCGGTGCAAGATTTTTATTTATTTGCAGATGAAATTTTGCGATGCAAAAGAAAGGTAAGTGAAGTTTAAGATGAAACAGACTGTCAGTAGACACAATCGTACAGGATAAATATGAAATCATTGGTGTTCTTTAGAAGTAGAAAGAGACTGCAATGGACAGACATATGAGTCAAACGTTCAATACAAGTATAAAAAGAAGCGAAGAAAATAAGCAATCAATAGACGAGCAGTATTGCATACAGATGACAACCGAACAATGTTCCAACTATCCTCTCGTCCGCCGATGTGATTTCTTGTAGCTTCGTCTAAAACCCTCGACCTTAAAGGAGCAAATAAAATACACTGTCTGCGTAAACTGAAGAACACGAAACGCGAAAAGCGATACATCGAACATCATGACGCCGACCAGACAGACGCATTCATGTCAGCCAACGGTCCGTTCGCTCGCGGAAGTACGAATCGGTGGAAATTCGTAAATCAAAGTCCAAGACCCTAATATCGTTAAGTAGACGCGGACCGGAAGACGACGGACCCGCTGCGCCAGCAATCCGTAGCAGGACGATGCCAGGACGAGCCGAGGGATTCAATCTTCGTCGGCTCGGAGCGGTTCGGAGCGGAACGCGACGACAGCTCCTCTCTCTTTTCGTAAGCGGTAATGGAGCCCGGGATCCACAGGAGGCTCCCCTAGTTTTAATGTCGGTATCTTAATGTATATTGCCGCGATAAATCAAGGGCACTGATTGCGTCCTACCCTCCGGCACCAATACCAAAGCCGGCGAACGAAAACGGAGGGAGAGGGCGTCATCGAAATCTCCCGAACACGCCGGTACCCTGAACACCAAGCCATTGTCGAGCACTCTTCTAAGCCTTTCTTATGCTAAACCCCGATGGACTATCTCCACCGGAACGATATTATGCTGTTTATTGCCGGCACGATGCCAGTTCGTCTCGCTCGCGTCTTTCACCCGAATAGAAATATCGCGTTTCGATATCGGAATTGCCGAATTCTGTCTCGTCGATTCGAACGACTCCGTGGATGCGCGAACGGACTGCGAATTTTATGAACTTCTGACAAGATATGATTGTTATTTTGGACGGAGAGTTCCAAATACATGATCTGATATAATTGAAGACAGAAATTTATATTTTATAACTTACACTTGTGCAGACGATACTTCATTTATAGTCTGTCTGTTTTATCAGTAATTTATATTACATGCAGTGGATGGTGAATGAATTATACTTTGTAATTTTAATAGATTGTATTTAAGATTTAATAACTGTTTGTAAAATATTCAAGAGAATACAAACATGTGACTGTAATTTGTGAAATATTTTTGACTTCAAATTATTGATGATGTAGAATTCAAATTGTAATACATTTTTAATAGAAATTTAATTGAATCGATTTAAAATAGGAGTAACGTCGATTATAAAACATTTTTTATATGAAATTTAATTGTAATTAACTTTTATTATAAGCATAGATTATAGTAGATTTTTGACAGAAATTTCAACGATAACAGATTTTTTCAAGAATTTCAATAAAAATTTAAATAGTAGTTCTTGAATTCCAAAAATTGGTCAATCACAGCAGTTTTTAAGCTGGCGGAGTCGCAGCTCGAACGGGGTTACTCATCCGTCGCTGGATCACTCTAACGAAAGACATTGCATTGTAATCGTTACAATGTGATTCGCGAGCGAACCAGAGTGCTAGACCGCGTGCGTAATGAAGCCACTTACAACAATGCGCGTATGTAATTGCACGCTGGGGCAATGCTTGAAACAGAACCATCAAATTGCAGCACGCGCTAATTGAGAAATCGGAGCCATCCGCGTCGGTGAAATGAATAAAAACTGTTGCGTAAGGATCGTGTGACGAGACGGTGCAGAGTTTAACGAGCGACAGATCGTTTCCTTGAATCCCGGAGGGCAGAATAATATCCCGATAGCCACGGAGGAAGGAAAAACGAGCGCATCGAGATGTAATTCATTTTCCTGTGTGCGCGAGCGATCCCGCGGCGTGAAGGATCAACGGCGCCATTTTCCACCAATCACGGGAGCCCGGACGATTATTGCGGACCCAATAAAACCTTTGTGTGCAGGCTGCGTGCAGCTCTCGCGAAAGGAACGTTCCTCCTTCTCGTTCTCTGTCTCTCCCGCGGCCTGTCCGCTCCGCCGTGGAATGTAGCCTCGTATTATGGCCGCTACGATATCCCACTAACGAGGGACGTGCGCTTGTAGTGTGATTAAACCGTGCTATAACGCAGCGGGGCGTCCCGGGATGGCCTGGACGGGCCACAATATGGGAAATTAAGGAATCGGCCGCACGGGAGACGCGGCCGAAGAAATCGCGAGGCCCGGGGGGAGCGATCTTTTCAAGACGAGTCGCGAACTTGTCTCCTTCTGTACGTGCAAATTGCCTCGTTAAACCGAGCCCGATCGGCCGGCCCGGCGATTACTCCCTGTAAAATTGTCGGCGAATCGGAGTTATGCGCGTGGCTTCGGTCGTTGGCACGGCCGAAGCGATATTTTCCTCGTCGGCGGAACCGAACAGAGAGATCACCGCGAGTCGATACGCTTGTTTCACGGCTTCCAACGATTTTTATTGTTTCGTCTCGACGAGTGGGTAGAATGCGGAATGATTATCGTTAAGAAACATTTAATTCCCGAAGAGAAAGAATCGGGGTATGTAATTCCGCCGAGTGAAAAATGCGGCGAAACGATCGCAGATGGCGATTGTAAATCTCGACAGGTCGACAGCCCTGTCGGTGGTAATTAAATGGCACGACTTCGAGCATGGGTTTAACAATGAAATTAAAAAGCAGTAACTGAAGTTTACTTCTGGCGTCGAAGGTTTTAACGAACGCCGGCACGGGCACAGATCACTTTGCACGACGTAGCTCCGCGCATCCAGAATTCGTACACGGCAAAAAGAAGCGCGGACAGCAATTCGAAAACGTCGGGACTCGCGTCTCGTTAATTAAATTTCGTCGTGCAGCCGGCGCAAGTCGAAGACCGCGAGAGCCCGGATTATTTGTGCAGCGTACAAGGTGCAAATAAATCAATATCGAGCGCTAACAATATCGAGCTTGCCTTCGAATGCATGAAGTCGTTCTACGAGAGCTGGCCTCCAATTAAGTTCGAACGGGGGACGGTGCCACCGGGACCGATATCATACCGCGAGCGATTAAACCTACACGGCCAGTATCCTCGCGGCCGTCCGCTCGACCGCTCGACCGCTATCGACAAGAACAAAAGAATCGATGGTATCTCTCCGGGTCGTCAGATTGTTATCGATCCGAGGAGCGATCCCCTATCGACCCGGTCCGGTCCGGCAGCAAAAAGACCGCGGCGTGCTGCGCGTCTCTCTCGTCGCGCTTTAATAAACGAAGACGAACCATCGGATAGATATGATCGCCGCCTTAATGGCACTTCTTACGGCGCCTTTGAGTCTCGTCGAGATAGCACTTTAGAGTCGTACGGGGAGTTCGTTAGCCGGTTCCTTCATCACGAACCGACGTTACTTTTCCAAGGGGGGCAGGGGCAGCAGGACGGGGGTGGCCGGGCCGGGTCACACCGTAACGACGGAGCCGCGGGAAAAACTCGGTGTAACGTAATAAAGCCGGTCCGGGGGCATGTCCGCGTAAATCCGCAAAGCATCTTGGTTTCTCGGACCCTTCCCGACCCGAAATTACCGGCAATACCGCCCCGGCCGGTGATTTAGCTGCGTTCCCAGCCGGAGGTGGTGGTTCGTTAATCGCCGACGCGGTAAGTTGCGGCAAAGTATGTCCGTCGACGCGGGAACTTCGGCCTCGAAGACGAGTCCGCAGCGAAAGAAGGAAGAGGACGCTCGCGAGCCACGTGATCGTATCCGACCAGCGTAGTCTGTCCATCGAGAACCGCGTTCCTCGTAGATTAGCGTTAACGTCGCTCGAAAGGAAGCGAGCGCCCGCTGGATGCCCTGCCTGTATTTTATTCGATTGAATAATGGTTGATTTAGCGACGATTACAAATTGGCCGGCCGGATGATAAATCGCCGGCGAATTGATTAATAAGGGAGCGTTAAACGCATCATTATAATCGAGGATGAATTATGCGGGCTACCGCGCGCGCAAAGGTCACCGGCGATATTTATGACAGGCAGCGTTCGCCAGAGCCGCGCGCCGGCTGAATGAAATCGAACGAAAAAGTGAGCGGATGAAGTGTCGATCGATCGGGGTCGCTTCCGAGGAGCGGCACGCCGAGGCTGCCGCGTTTTCGTCTCGACGAAACAGTGATCCATAATCGTTCCGTTCTCGGCGAAGTAAACAAGAAAAGCCACTTCTTAATCTACCTTGAGCCATCAAAAAGCCAAAAAGAGCACGATACCCCCGTCGTCATATTTCCCCCATCAATTCCGAGCGGAAACAACTCGCGCGCCGCGGGGCACGTCGTTCACCGCGATTACCTTTAATCAGCGGGCCGGAGCAGACCGCAAAACACGGAAAGACACCTTCGAGCAGCCACTAAAGCGTATCTATTATACGGAGGAAGATAATCCCCTCGGAAACGAGGTAAAACTTCGAAATCCGTTTTGCGGAGGGGGTGATTCGGCTCTCTCGCCTTCTCCGGCTCTCTTGGGTCCTCGCGCTGGCTGCCGCGCGCCAACACGGGAACAACATTAGTAACTTATGGTTGCGGCCTAGCTGGATGCCTGGCTGCGTTTCAGACGGAGATCCGGAGGTACGGAAGCGTGTAAGGCCGCGGCGGCGGCGGCGATGGCGGCGGAGCCTAGACGAGCGTGGAATCCTTGCGAGGGTGGAAGGAGCCGGGAGCTTCTGAAGTTAGTTGCCGGCGACACGGCGAGCGAGCGTTTCGCCGCGAGTTTCTGCCGTAGTTCCAGCGTAGTTCGCCGTGAGTTCGTTCTCCCCTGGCCCTCCGGTTGGCTCGCGCAGACCCATCCTCGCCCCCCCCCCCCCCCCCCCCCCCCCCCCCCCCCGGTCGCGTCGCCGAGTTTGCCGGGGGCTTTCACCGGCGGAACGGTGTGAAAACCGCGGAAGAAGGGGCGCGAGCCGGAGGAAGCCGGAGAAAGACCGAGGAACGTGATAAATATGAGCAGTCTAAGTAACAACCATCAGTTCCCGGAGTTCACGGCGTGGCCGAGTCTAGTAACGAACTTCCGGCAAGATTTAGAGGGGCAGGGGGCGGCAACTGGCGGACCAACCCCCGTGACCCGGCCGGAATTGACGACTTAATTAGCGATGCCCACGAACTGTGAATGCTCCCGTACTCCGCCACCGACCGGAATTACTCTTCCGTCTGCTCGTTAATACATTTCTTTTCGATGCCTTTCCTACTAAATTTTTGACCGATCTAGCTCTGCCTTAAGCGACTCAGACGGACTCGGTCGCCAAAAATCGCTTTTTTTTTTTTAAATAGTGCATTCATTACAAATCTTCAACCTAACAAAATCGTAACGTCACCCGTTTCTTTCAAGAGCGCGGCTCTTGCTTCGTAAATTTTTAACCCGTAACCGGAATGCAAATAACGATGAGTTATTAGAGGATTCCATGAATTTTTAATTCACTAATTTTGTAATTTACGGTTATTCCAAACATTACGATAGCTCTTGTTAAAAATCAGACTAAACATCTCATTATTACTAAACTTACTATTAAATTTGCGTAAAGTATTTACTGCGATTAAAGGTTAAACATTCAAATAAATGTGAACTCTTCCTCTTCTAGGAGATTAGCGAAGAAATTGGTTATGGAAGGAATTGTTAATGGAATCGTTGAAGAGCGACAGCAATTTCATTCCATCTTTGACTCATCGCAACGACCATCGCTGAAAATCAAATTTTACTATTTCTGAAGCCTTTCCCAAGCCCGGCAAGTTATCACGGTTATCGAGCATCTCCGATGGTATAGTCGGAGGTAGTTAAGGACGTTCGAGTCTCAAGTTCACGGAGGATCACGGTGAAACTGATCGAAGCAGGCTACAGGATGACGGTAATATCCATCGAGAGCCAAACTACCCTTGAGTCCGAAGGAAGGAGCCATAGAGAGGTCGACGTCGAATCGTCACGGTTAGTGGGTACCAGAGGGAGCCAGAAGCTCCCCCTCCTACCCCCGCCTATTTCTCTCTGCCCTACGGTTCACGGGCAAGCAAATTCCGAGAGGTCGTCGCCGAGACACGGGGAAGACGTAGAAGAGAAGGGAAGGGTGACTCGTCGAGCGGAAACCGGAAATGTGTTCCGGAACCTTCAACAATCCCTCGATGAAACTATTGGTCATCCGCGACGCAATACCGGATACGCCGGATCTAATAACTCATCCGCCTGCTGCCTGGCTCTCCTCCCTCACTCATGGTCGCTGTCGCCCTTCGCCCGCCGACTGTCTCACTCGTAATCTATTTTTTTTCTCGTCCATTTGGTTGCCACGCCGCCTAGTCTCTTTTTCTCGCGTCGGCCGCCGTTCGTTTCCTAGCATTGTTCGTTTCGACGGCGATCGAAGATAACGTCGGCGAGGCCCGGACAGAGGTGAAAAAGAGAGCGCGGAGAACGGGGGATGGATAGAGAGGCAAAACGCAGAGAAGGAGAAAGAGAGCAGAGAGAGAGAGGGAGAGGGAGAGAGCAGCATCGACGCTGGCACAGTGTATTGTGACGATCTACAATGAATTTCGGCTGCGTTACCATTGTTCGCGCATCCCGATCGCAAATGCTATGATTAAAACGGCTAATGGAAACAATTGCGGAAACCGTTTGACATGGTCGCGCCTCGTTTGCTCCGGCTTTATATCGTATTGTCGAAACCTGGGCTAGAGCGATGATTTACGTTCACGAACGCGAGGACGCGTTCTATACATATACCCATCCGCAGAAGTATTTATCTCGTGTTTATAATTAATCCATTGAAGGATCCGATGAAACTTATAGCGAACAAGTACACGCGTGTCGGAGGATCACAGTTCAGCCCGTGTAAGACACGAATTTCCAGACGCGGCACTTCGGGATACCGGAGGACCGTGGTGACGAAACAATGCGCCTCAGGTCCATGGGACTTAAAACGCCTCTCGGGGGGTGCTGGCCATGATATACGACACGACGTAATTGCAGGAATTTAATCAATCAGAGATATATCCTAGCGCGAGTACAAGGCTGTGCCGGCTAACCTTGCCAAGCCGAGTTAAGCCCTCGGGGAGTCTCATTTAAGATAAACCCAGTCTGGACGACGGGGAGAGCCACCGACTGCCGTTGTCCTCGCGGATGATGAAACGCTAGGACTACTATCCTAGATTCACCGGCGTTCCCCAGTCATTTTCCCAGCCGGAGACCTCGGCCATCCCGCCTTTTTCCAGCCCGTCCGTGTGTGCATGCACGCGCGCGTACGACGCGCACGCGAGAGGAGCCCCGGCGCGGTGTGTACACGGGAGAGTGGAAACGGCCACACACAAAGCTTCCCTTGCGAACCTCTGATATATAGCCCCTTGGAGGTCGATGACTTCCGCTATTTTTCTTCCGCTGTCTCCAGCAAGCAACTTCCCTTTCCTAACGTGCACCCCGCCCGGCCGTTTCGGTTCTTTCCTACGTTCCTGGCCTCGGATATCCAGGAACGGACATCGATCGACCTCCGCGCGCCATGCCGCGCCGCCGGGCTCTCGGCTCTCCTAGCGGGGCCCCGAGGATGGCCCGGAACGATCCGCGCGCCGAGAACGCAGCCGGGATATCCGGGGAGATCGTTCGCGACGCCTACTCGCCGATCCGATCGGTTCCACCGTCCCGGGATCGTAAGTTCTCCCGGTCTGCTCGGGAACTCGCTGCTCGAGGAGAATTTCCTGGGAAGATTTCCGTGGGGGTGAAGGATCGAGTATGCAGAAGTAAATAGCACAGTTATCGAGTCTCTATTATTTAGAATTTCGTGCATTTTTGTACGAGGAACGTTCTCACTTGAAACGAAATTCGACGTCTTCTTGACTACTTCATTATGTAGCAAGAAATTGCTTAGAACAAATAGTTTCCAAGCAAATTTTTAGGAGAGCACATGTGTGTTTTGCAAAATATCGTATGATCTTTACAATTATTGAATAATTATTGTATTATAATCATTATTTATAAATTATGTTTATACTTATACAAAAACTTAACGTTTATCGTCCTACTCTCCCCACAAGCTTCAGATTTCAGTAAACAATTTTACTGTTCCGCTTCGATTTTTCAGCTACAGGTAAACTGGCAAGTTTTATCTATCTATTACGAAAAGAATTCCCGAACAAAGTGGACCGCGACAGAACGATGTTTGCGCCGTAGAGCGGCTCGGTGGCGAGAACCAGCGTATCGATTCGCTCGGGGCGCTTGTTCGCCGAAGTACTTATTTACGAATGCATAAGCAACGAGCATTACACGGCAGATTTTTGTCGTACAAGATGCAGAGCACCGAGAGGAAAAGACGCCGAGGGTGGAGAAAAGAGAAAGAGGGAATGGCCGGCAAAGAAGCTACTGCATTTATGGATGTCGCAGCCGTGACAAGCCGAAATTAATTTACCCCCCACCAGAGTCCGCGGCGGGGTTGGCATATTTTAACCCAGTTCTTCAGCCGGGACGGTGTTTTTTTTTCTCCACCGCGTTCAACCCCTCGATTCCTCGCCCCCGGACGCGCGTCGAAACCACATAAATTTCTGCCGGCGGGACAGACGCGCCGGAGAGATCGGGATTCGCTAAATCTGGTCGGCGCGGCGATTCGATAAAACCCGAGGAGCGCTCGCGGTTGACTGGCTCCTTAGTTGACGCGATAAATAATTAATGATCGCGGGACGAGGACGGAGGCGGCGGTCGGGACCGAGAGAGAAAGGGAGAGTATACATCGGCGAGACCATAAAACAATTAATATTTATAAGGTACGAAGGAGGGGGGGATCCCCGCCCGGTTCGGATATATATTATCGGATCTTATGCGGGCCTATACGGTATTTAGATATTTTAATTAACCGATTGGCTATAAATTATGATAATTAGACTGTCCGAGGAACGAGGTGAGCCACGATAGTCGTCTGCCCACGCCGCAAGTCGCAGCTCGCGGTGTTTTGCCGGCCTCGGGATCGGAATAGGGACGACATGTGCGCGACGCGATCGGTCATCGATCGATTTCGAGACGATAGTTACCATTCGAGACGCGTTTCAGGAATTTCTGAGGTCCCGATCGATCCACGACATATGGCGGTCGCTCGGGATTTGTGTCACATATTGTTCGAATTTTTTTAAAATACCAATCAGTGCGCTCTGCTCCGGAGATTGGTTATCTCTTCGATGGATGTTCGAATAATATTGGAGTGTTGCAATTGAAATGCCGGTTTTTCGAACTTCCCTCCTTTACAGTCTCTTCGCTGCAAACGCTGTTGTACTTACATCATTTGTAATGTACATGTCTAATATATATATGTATTGTAAGATATAACAAATAATAATATAAGGAAACAAAAGAAATTCGCATAATTTATTTGCACTATTTTATATTTGATTTCAACTTTTTGACTGGAAAACTGTTCGGAGAAAAAATTTAAAAAATTTGCATTTAACAAACTTATTGCCTCTCTTTCTTCTGATTGTTTTCAAAACTGTATTATTATCCCTGCGTCGCGTTGAGAAAAATCAAGTCGAAGAAGTCTATTTTGGTTAAAGAGATATTTATTAAATTTGTGAAATAAAATTTTAAATTAAAAATTCAAAAACGTTCATTTCAGTTGCAGCAACTTAATACATTTCCTGTCAGATGACCGAGCGTTATCAAAATCGTATGACAAATTATACTAACACGTTGATTGGTATAGACGTATACTCGCGCGTCTTGCGAACCCATGAAGATTCACAGCCTAATTGCCGCTGGTATAGTGTTGACAGGTGCCCGAAAAGTAAACCAGCCGGACAATCGACCTCTTCTTTTTCGGATCGCTTTCGATTATAGATCGACAATGAACCGGCCCGTTGAATGACGTGAAACGTAATGAACCGGGCAAGGGACGAGCCACGGGTTTCTTTGAGCATCGAACGCGACGAGGCGTGGGCAACCGAACAATAATGTCCTGTTGAAGATGGACGCGAAATTACGAATTTAACGAGGCGGATGCAACAGCCCCCGGGAGGATCGCCGTCAATGGATTACAGAAAGCATTCTTAACAGTGTCAATAAACGGAGGTTATGAGAGCCACAAACGTCGGAAGTGTCTCTCCTTACGACAGACATAAATAAGCCGAGCCGCGGCTGGCTGGTCGTTTAAATGTCGCGAACTAACTCCGCCGGGTGAACCGGGTTTGGACCTCCCGCGCAATAGAATTCCGTCGCTGCTCGTTCGACGGAAATTTTCCGTCTGTTCACGTATCTGCGTCCGTTCTCCGCAGGCATTATTAAGTACGTAACCCCATCGAGGCTATCTCTCCTGCTTTTCACAATCGATTGCCCGAGCGGTTTCTAATTGAAGGCATTTCCATATAAAGGCCGAAGTTATAACGACGCTTGCTTCCTTTGCCAATAATTTCATTGAGATAATAATTTTCTATTTCCTCAAAATTCGATCTAATCGAATTAGTTTGAATTGAATACAAATTTACAATGTGTAGATAAGAGTTTGACAGCGCTGCGTAAAAATGCCTTTTATTCCTTTGCTGTACTAATTTTTTCACAGTAACAATGATCAGAATTTTTCAACAATTTCTTAAAGAGAAGAGAAAACTATTCGCTAAGATATATTCTTCATAAAATGAATTTCACATAAAAATTAAATATAATACGCATTGCTCATGTCGGAGTTGGCTCGAAGAGGGGAATGTATTAGAAGTAATAACATATAATCTACTTATGCTAGAAACAGTAAGAAATAATATTTATAGTAAAGTCTGTGAAACTCGGTATCCATAGTTAAGGGCCAAATGTACAGATCAAATTAATACTATCAACTTCCATCATGTGTTTGACTCGTCATAAAGAGTTAAGCATTTCCACTTATGATTTCGTAGTCTCTGTCTCTAGTATACACAGTGGTGAAGAAAACGTAGACAATGTTAAATGAAGAAAAGGACAGGTTTCGATCTACTAGTATAGATCTACGTGGAAAGATCACCACGGAAAATCAGTTCTCCGAAACCGAAGTCGCGTGAAACTTTAATCTCAACCATAGCTCGACGTTTCCAATGAAGAATGACACCGTGGCAGCAATATCAGCGACAACGCGCAGCCGCGGGATATAATCGAGCAGCGACGAGCTACGTACGAAAAATAAAAAAAAGAACGCGGAAGGAAGAACGTTTCGCGAAGAACACCGGTACGTGGCACGTACCCGTCGATCCCGCGACGCAAAATCGAAGAGACCCGATCGGCGATAAAGCGACTTAACAGCCGAGGCAACGGCGTCCATGCGTTTCCACGATACCATGGGCTCCCCTCCGACTTCTCTGCGCCCACCGCCCCCCCCCCCTCTTCGGCCCCCAATAGCCTCAGATTCGAAGCACAGGCTCGAACCGAGCGAGAGCCAGGTTTCTTCCTGCTCGCCATTACCGTGGCGGAGCCTTGATGGCGAAAGTGGTCTAGGGGCAAACGGTCAACGAGACTCGAGATGAGATAGAACAGGCCATTATGGCTACGCCGATAAGATAGGTCCACCCTCCGTGATACGTGGTAGCCACCACGGTCATGGCACAGCCTTCTGGGTACGGCTTGATACACCGGACGCGATCCACGGCATGAAAAATCTAGTTGGAAGAGACGAGAATGGAACGACCCGAGGCGGAGAGAAAGAGAGAGAGAGACAGAGAGAGAGAGAGAGAGAGAGAGTAGGAGCGGCTAGGGGGAAGGGGGAGACGAGGGGCAGTGTCCAGCGCCCTCGAGAACTCGGACCTTATCTTTTCATACCGATCGTGACCGTCCAAGACTTCATTTCCGTGCTCGAGGAACCACCCCAACGTCAGTTTATATGTACCCACGGGTAACGAAATGGACCTCTTGGCTCGTTTTCATGGAACGGATTTCGGTGTGCCGCCTCTCGCTCGAGGAAATTAGTTTATGCCGCGCAGGTGATGGGAAAATGGTGCGATGACTTTATCCCTCGAGGTGGTTCCCAGATTAATTTGGCCGAAAGGATAGAACTTTTCACGGTCGTCCAGTCGTCGTTCGCTGATTAATTCCCAATTAAATATATTTATTTCTAGACTTCCATTTTTCAACATCTACTTTTACAATATTCTAGTTTCCAAATGTTCTATTATTTAATCATTGTATCATTTAGATATTATTTGTATTCTTTAAAGAACAGAATATTTTGGTATCAAGACATTGTAAAAATAAATTATCATTTCGATAATTGTGGAAATGTTCAAGATTTTTAAGAAAACTAACATAAAGTATTTTATTCAGGATAACACTTGGACCAGAGCTTCGATTTCGAGATGGTCCCTTAATCATTAGTGGTACATGTAAAGGACACATCGACTCGAAAATTTTGCGAGAGTAGTAGCCAACATATACATGAAACAATTTTTAGAATAAAACTACAGACTTCTACGAAGAAGACATTTGCCGTTAACACGACGGAATGCAATTTCCTCCATTAAGCCGGTCGTCCGTTCCGGTCGCCGCCCTCTGGCAAATAATAACATTTCTATAAGTCGGTCGTTTGTATTCGGGGACTGGCGCGCATGCACCCCATTTCAATTAACGTATGATCTATGTCGTATAAGGAGCCGTATCCAGCACCTTTCAAACGATGGGGACCGTAATGCGCGGGAGGGGGGATCGGCTCTCTAAGTAACTCTATATCACGTCTACGTGACACGAAACGCGGAGGCAGAAAAAAATCTTCTACGACAAGGGGCCAGGGATCGTCTCTTTCAACTGTCCCCTCGTGTTCGATCGTTCCGCGGAGGACTCCGTGAAATATTACACTTATTTGTCGGGCAATGTGCCGCCGGACCTGGTAAACAATAACGGCTAATGTGGCAGGTGTTTCGGCGAGGGTGGCGAACGCAATTTATCAGTGGACGGTGGGTTCTTTAAGTGGACGGAGTTAATTTTCCTCGGATAGTACAGGTTATGATTCGCTCGTGCTCGTACGTTCCCTAAGGTGAAAAATCCTTTTCTCGCTTGGGAGATTATTGCATGCGACGAACAGTTACAATTAGGCTGCGGACCGTCGCTTAAATTGTGTCACTCTTGTAAACTAATATAGAACTAGTGTTAATAAGTTCAAACTAATACACTGATTTTTTCAATAACTTAAATTTTTTAGACATTTATTTTAGTCATAAGTGCATCAAATCCGCTGTCTTATTATTATAGAAAATTATTCATGGTGGTGGAACTTGCACACAAAAGATAATTTGATATAATTGTAATATTTTCAGCATTAAAAGAACAATGTTTCCCTTGTCTACGATCTTATCTTGTCATATATTATCCTATATTCACTTTCCCACGAAAGAATAAAGCCCGCAGCCTAATCATCGCAAAGTTACCCTGGGTAAATGAGGTCAATAGAAATCTGCTAAAGGTTCCAGAAGCGTTCTGCCCCGTCGAAGATCGAGAAGTTCTGATCCTCGGGATCGAAACCAAGACGCGTCGAGGCGAGCATCGCAGGACTGTTCCGATGATATTTCCGACGGGTCACCGGGGTCGGAGAGGGAGGGTGGGTGACATTCGCAATTTCTCCCGATTCCCGGTCCCCGGGACATCCATTTTATTTAGCGCACCGTCGCACGGTGGGCGCGGGGCGGGGGAGACGTTAAACTCGGCGGCCGAGGGTCTTTCTCTTTTTCTCCATCTAGCGATATCCCATCAGCGACGGTAGGAACGTTTACAGCGGGCTGGTGTCCAGAGCTACCGGGCGAGGATCTCCTTTCCCCCGGCTCCTGGATCGGCCGGGGCCGGGGCCGGAGTTGGCCAGATATAGAGTGGCGTGACGGAGATCGAACCGCACCACGGGGTGGAGAAGCGACGGAGGAACGGGGAGGGGTAAAACGGTCGGTGGGGGGTGAAAGGGGGTGTTTGGACCTCTCCCGAGATGGACACAGAGAATCGCCATTACAAATTGACAAGCTTGATTGATGGCCAGCGCGGAAGGGACGACGCCCGGCACGGTCGATCCGGTAGAAGAGGACGAAGGATCAGCGCCGGGAAGAACGAGGAGAAAAGGGGAGTCGAAGGGAGGCCAAGGGGGTTGCGACGCGGCCACGGAGCAAGGGGATCCCGGCCAAGTGAGATGGAGTGGACGCTGTGTACGCCGGCTAAACCGGACCCTGGAAGCCCAGGGACCTTCGGATACCGTTCCACGTGCTTCTGTATAATGGGAAACGATAGCTGACGGGATCGGGGAGGCCGGACCAGGCGTTATCAACCGAGACCTCTCAGCAAGTGCGTGACGAATGGTCCGCGAGGTGTTCCGCAAGGGTCCCCGCTTGTGCCATACAATTGGAATATTCGATGACTGGACGGCGATCTTTGATCCTGCGTGCTACGCTGCTTCGGAGGTTCAGTGGATTGCTCTGACGCCGGTTACCAAGCGCTGGCTGGTTCGGCGATCTCGATTATGCCGCCTGCTCTATAATTCAGCAACCGAAGCTGTGTCTTTAACCCTCCGTTGTCACAATTGGTCGAAATGCTTTCTTTTCTCGAATCAGCGATATTGTCGTCGGAAAAACATAATTAATAATTAAATTAATATACTAGGAAGTCAAACATCGAGTTGTAGAAGGTTCAAATTAAATTCTCGAATTATTGAATCCAATAGTTTAGCTTTTATGTGATATACTCTTGCTCGCGTAAAAATTATTCATTTTAAAAGCAGGTTAATATCAAGTGCCATTCTTAAAGTTTTATGAACGACTTGGAATAAATTGTAATAATACTTGTCGTAAACGCACAAAGTTCACAGCTTACAAACGAACACTGACGATCGAAAAAAAGTCAAAATTGGCGAAGCCCGCAGGAAAAAGGGTCGAACGATCGAGCGGCGTGCACGAATCAATCAGTCGAGTCATCGGCGCTCACCTGATCCAATCTGGATCGCGTTCGGACGCAATCACGGGTCACACGCGCCGGTGGATCGAATTAAAAACCGCCCGCCTAATTGAACACTAATCGCCGGATGCAGTTGGACACGGTGCAGAGCCACGGCTTATTCGGTCACGAACGTTCCCGTCGATCGTCGATCGCATGGGAAACCGATCCACCCGATCGTGAATGACAATCGCGAGCCCCCGTGAAAGTAAACGCGCGCCGCTACGGCAAGGAAAGGAAACGAAGACAAGTATGGGAATGCTCGAAGGCGGGGTAGAGGACGACACGGAGCCGACCTTTCCGAGTGATCTACGTCTCTGAACTCTCATATCTTCGCGTTGACCCCCGGCTACCGGCGAATGCCGGGAATAATAAGCAAAACCGGCAATTAAGATATCTTCGACGCGGCCCGGCTACTTTCGTTCCCTTACCCCTTCCCTGCGATTCTCCGTACGCGTAAATCGAACCGAGTCCCGGCGCTGGTCTCGTAAACCGCGCGGAACGCCGCCGCGGCCGATGTTTGTTGGGACTGTAGCCGGCCGATTCGCGGTAAATCGTTTATTACGCCGGCGAGTTGCCCGATCGAGTCTGCCCCCGTACCAGGAATCGATGATCGCTCGGGTCAGCGGTGTTCATTAGGCGCAATGGACGCCGAGGCGTTCTCGATCCCTGCGATCTTCTCGCTTTCTTTATTACACGGAATATTGTGATTGTAATTGATGACGCCGTCGGGTGCGAACCGGCGAGTTAACGACCGATGTCTCCGTTGTCGATAGACCGCACTTAAGGACGTAAAACAGGATGATCGCAACACCGATCGGTTTTTCCACATATCTCGCTGAT
Source organism: Augochlora pura (assembly GCF_028453695.1). NCBI lineage: Eukaryota > Metazoa > Arthropoda > Insecta > Hymenoptera > Halictidae > Augochlora > Augochlora pura. Next base: position 7,573,507 of record NC_135775.1, on the reverse strand, counting down.
TCCGCTCTCTGTTCGCCGTTCTGCTGACTCCGTTTCCACGATAATTGGCAACGCGTACAAAATTCACAGGCGCTTATAAATAATTTCGAACGCAGCGACACGATGAACAAGCAAACTATTCAATTAATTTCTGATTACGATGTATCCGTTTAATACTCCAAAATGCCGCGTCAACCACATGTGGGTGACGGAATTATTAACGCGGATTTGAATATTGAATTTAAGTTGATCCGCTGTATTTTCCTAATTTCACCGGGAACCGCAAAACGGATATTGAAAAAATGATTAATGTCGTACGAAATAACTTTTTCGATTTTAATTCGATTATGTAAGACATGGTCTTATAAAATATCCGCGATGGTTCTGAAAGCGTGGAAATATGAAACGAAAAATGCAAACCAAATCCGTTCGATTAAATAGCACCGGAATATTTCTCTCGCATCGGCTGATCTCTCACTAATTGCAACAAACAGGAGCAACAAGTATAAAACAACGTGTCGACGTCCTTAAACACTTTCGATTCCCCGAAGGTTTGAAATCCCGCCGATACGTTTCTGTAACAAGTGCATAAAGTACGCGGTCTTAAATTCCGTCGATTCATTTTTGTAACAAGTGCATAAAATCCGCAGTCTATTCGCGTATCTATTTCCGAGGAGCGCGCGAAGATTAAAACGGCGTAAAAAAGCGTTCCGGCAACTCGTTTCCCTCCGGGCCGTCGTGAAAGATAAAATAATTAATTGCGGGCCGTCCGCTCGATTGCAGCGCCCGGCGAATATTCCCGGCGAAGTCGCGCGCTATCGAGAACAACTTGTTCCCCGTGAATATTGGAGTCAAGAAAGACCGGGACTCGTACGACTCGGCCATAGAGGTTGGCTGACGCCTTTTATCGCGGCATCGTTACGAAATGCACCGTACGGTCACAGCTTTACGGTACTTCGGGGCTGCTGTTACGTTTTTACTGCGTCGTTCCGCGGAACACGCGAAGGGACGGCGATTCCACCGGTGTTACCGGTGCGCCGGCAGTAACTGTGTACCGTTCTCGCGTCTTGGCGTCGGTACGCCCGGCGACGGTTCAAAGGTAAGGGAACACGCGAAACTTTTTGATAAAGAACGCGCGGCTTCTTGCCACCCCGGCGAGCACACCAGCCATCCCCGAACCCGCCGGGACTTCGAATCGCCTCGAATTTATGGAACAGAAACAGCAACAGCGTTTCTCGAAAATTTTTCGCACTCCCGGCCCCAGGAATTAACTTCCGACTTTATAGGGCGCCCTCGCTCGCCGACTTTCGTGTCTTTCTACCTTTTTTCTTTTTTTTTTTCGTTCAAACAGTGCTGCAACACAGACGTGGAACTGCTGTTGCTGTAAGTTCTCCCCTCGCCGATGTATCTCACTTTCGTTCAATATCGAACAGATCAATATTTGAAATTTTTCTATTATCTCCAAAATCCCTGTTTATTCATTTTTATAATAGACGTGTACAATCTACAGTCTTTCGAATGTTTCAAATAACAAATATTATCCTCGATTGTTTAAGTTTTTATGCGATCTTCAATTTTTATTGATCCCACAACAGTGTGCAAATAATTCTTCATATGTTTTCTTTGAAACACAGCTATATAAATCGTTTCTTACTGAATGTATTAAGTCAACTGGTTGAACCTTTTCTGGGCTGAATACAATCATTTACAACGAAGGGGAAGAAACGGCGAAGATAATGCAGTGGATAATGTAGTCAAGCAGGATCAGTGAAATGTTTCTAGAGTAGCGGCGCGCAGTCAAATATTTACGCGTAAGTGGCGAAATTATGTGATTTTCGCGGAACCCCTCGGAGGGTGGTTCTGTTTAGTATCGCGGCATTTAGTACCCTGCGATACACCTCCGTCGATTCCGCTCCTCGCAGCGTTTCTCAGAATCCATCCAATTTCTGCGCGGCCACAATGCGCCGAATTTTGCTGCTTTATGATCTGGCCCGTGTATTTTTGGAACATGCCGCCGACTGCCATTAGAGGATGTAGCCGGGACGTTGTTCAAAAACACGGGACCCCCTTGAAAATATTACATTACACTTTCAAATGGAACGGTCAGCCCGTGTAAATTAAATTAAACGTCCGCGTGGCTTGCGGAATCAGCGCCGCGCAATCCGCTGATTGAAACGCTTTCGACGGCGGGGCGACGCGAAAAAAAATGCGTTCGGTCGCTGTCACGCGAAATTATCGGCGAGATACAGTTTTGCGAAAATTCTGTTCGCGGGGATTCCTCGGGATTTTGTTGATTTTCACGAGGACTCGCGACTCCGAAGATCAAATTTTAAAAAGTTTCCAGCTGCGTCGCGCGCGCGCGCGCTTTGGCGACCGAAGGAGGAGGAACGACGCGAGCTCGTTTTGATGGCGAGGACGCTCGGAGAACCCCCGTACGGTATAAACCTAATAGAATCTGTGGACGACGCGAAAGCATCTTGTAAGTCATAAAACGATACTCAGCTAGTTTATACTTTATAGTTCGAGCGGCCGTCCGCCTGTTTACTATACCCGCGATTCAATGGGGGAAGGATTTAAAAGGGATCGCGGTTTTATGGCTGGCATTAGAACCAGCTAGGACCCCGCGCCACGCTTTAGTGCTCTACCCTATCGTGCGTGTGCGTAGCTAATTTTACACTAATTTTCGACGATGATCTCCTTAACTATTTAGAAACCCAATCGGACATTTTCTGAATCGTTTGCCAATTCGATTCTGCTGTATTAAGGAAGTTGTTAGTTAAGAACGAGGCTCGTAACAGGCAAAGCTAAGGAAAATAAATCTTTATAGCAATTGAAACTATAACAAAATTTGTAGGTCGCAGTATATATATTTAACACTAAAGCTACCATACTAGTCAGAATGATATGATCCACAATTTTTATCTTAAAATTGTTGAGATTATAAAAATTATTTTGCAGGAAATGTTTGAATAAATTCCTTAATTCAAGCACTCATAATACAGCTATTATATTACGTATTATAATAAGATTAATTATTAATTTCAAGGTTGTAATTTTTATAAAGTAATTCATGTCAAATATTCTTAGAGTTCAAGATTTAGAGTTAATGATTAGTAGATTACCTTGCTTTAAAGAAAATTGTATGAAATAATATTTAAAAATGTTTCAACATTACTTAATTTACGATTACTAAAATCACAAATATTATAATAAAACAGACATAATACAGATCACTGAAAATCCGAATAAAGATGTGCTTGTTATTACAACACATTTTATTGCAACATCAGAACATAAAACAGCTGCTTTTAGTGCTCCGTTCGCGCGGCGTTAAATAATTCCAACGGCGTCGAAAACCTCGTCGGCCATTAAACATTTCGATAGCAGAAAAAGCGTTCCCGGTCTCGCCTCATATTTCACAAGGAACGTCAGCCCTAACCCGGCTTCGAAATCGCAGATAACACTTTACGATATTCGAGATTTAGCCGCGATGTCAACTCGTGAATCATCATCGGGCAGAAGTCGCGCATGAAATCACTGATTGTAGCCCGTCGTTATCACGTAGCAAGAACAAGCTCGTCAACGGGGCCCGCTCGGTGCTGCGGGACTTGGGAATAATAACAATAGGCCGCGGGCCACGCGGAGTCAATGCGGAGCAGCTGCGATCCCGCGTAATGAAAGTGTGATTGATGATCGGGCCGACGCGCGTCATTAGCTCGACGCGAAGAAGCGCGACGAGGAGGATGCGCTCGTTCCCGGAGAACGTGTTCTGAATTAGCGGGCAGCGTCGCTTAATATAATTCGAATGAGCTATCCCCGAAGCTCCCCCCGTCCCGTAAACGTAATATTTCCGGATAAAAGAATATGAGCAATGACGCAGCTCGTGCGCGGATAATTTAAATGCTGGGAGCCGGGGACCAGCGCGGACCTGAAGCGACTCCGTGATTGCCGAGCTCGGTCGGAGAGGAAATTAGATTCTGAAACTCGGACTCTTCGGCCACGAAATTCTGAGACACCGGACTCCAGACGTGAGATCAATCCTATAGTAACAGCCTCTAACACACTTTCACGCGAGTTTGTTATTTCCGTGAAAATACATTTATAGCGATTTGTGATTTTGTAGGCAGATTTTATTTACTGGCAGGTGAAGCAAAGAAATTCTCATTCTCTATTGTTCATTTATATTTGAAAGGATTGACGAAGAGATTAAGGAAATATTTGTACATCTAGTTATTGCAAAATTCTTACTGAACCAGTTGCTCTACTCTAACGAGTTCTAGCATGCACTTTTGTCAAATCACTCGCAATTGTTTCACGGAGAATGTCTTAATCAACACCGTTTCATGGACAATGTTAATGAACCGATATGATGAAATCACAATGTTTTCGTCGACACTTGTTTCACCGACATTGACTCCATGTTTACCTGTCAATAATAATCGTTCAGTACGATTGGCAGGCAAACATAGAGTCAATGTTGGTGAAACGAGTGTCGATCAAAGCATTATCGGTGATTTCATAAGGTCGGTTAATTATTATTATCGGCGAACCAATGTCGATCAAATGTTGTAAGTTAAGACACTGACAGCGATTTGATGCGAACACTTCTAGTATTATTCCGTTTTTCAACGCTACGGAAATTAATTTCTATGATAATCTATTACGTCTAACAGCAGCAAAGCGTAGGAATATTGAATAAATAATTTTATGTCTACTACGAATAAGTATTGAGAATTACATTTAATTTTGCAAGTTTAATTTGATGCAATAAAATATGAAATTCTTTAGAAAGTCGAGATATTAACCCTTTGCACTCGAAACAATTTTAACTGTGAATTTAGAGTAACTTCTCTGGCTTATAGTAGTTTTATTTTATACAACAAAGTGCTTTTTTATGTATATGAAATTGATCCCTGTGATAGTTTCATTATTTAACATAGTTTTTAAATATAAACTTTGATGGTAAGGTATAAAAATGATCTTGAGAAGTTATACAACAATTTTGGTATTGACTCAGTGTCACCAAGTGCAAAGGGTTAAGTCGACATCAAGTTCTGTTCTCTTATTATAAATATTGTAGCATACAAATACACATAGGCGCGTAATAAATATCCTTAATTTTCTTGCAGGTAAAGATTAGAATCGAAAAATTTCTAGTCATTGTAACTATGGCGATAATGGCACTGGAAGGGGTCAACGAGGTTTTACAGTGGGAACGGCATACTTTAACGACATGCAATTTGCACCGCTGCACAAATGCGCCGATGCATAGGTGATGCATGATAAAAGATCGACGTACGGTAGGCAACCACCTAAGCCAAAGCTGTCAACGTGCGTTTGAGCTTCATGAACTCCTAGGGGTTAGCTACTTTGACTCGCGCGTAGATCACACGGAGTAACAGGTTGACCACTGCGAACAGTGCAACGGCAACTGTCAGGCGACGTCAGTTTGCAACTATGATCGCGGGAGTCAAAGATCCTGCAATTATGATTGATGGGAACGGGTCACCTAGCCAAGACGTTGCGAGAATACTGAGGTAACGTTTTACGGATACAATATATATTATCGATTACTTAAAATTCTTTGTGTATAACGCTTAATCTTGTATGCAGAACAATGAAAGTAGACAAAAACCATACGCGATACATATACTAAAAAAACAGTGTATTATTAGGTCTTAGAGAACCGGACCATTTAAAATTTTCTTTAACCTTTTGCACTCGAGTGGTGACTCTAAGGCACCACTAAAATTATTCTGTCACGGCCCAAAATAAATTTTATACTAACAAAGTTTACATTAAAAAAATTCTTAATAGTCAAACTATTGGTAGGAGTCACAAGAAGCAATTATTTTAGATTTAAAGCTAAAATGGCTTCGAGTGCAAAAGATTAAAAATTAATACGTCGTAATCTTTGATTTCATTCGTAATAGATAAACAGTATGACTGCATTTATATGAATTTGTTGCGAAACAAATTGATTCACATAATGAGATGGTTCATATAGGATATGCTGCCACTGACTATGATTCCGATAATGTATTAAACTAATCTAAACGAAATATGAAATTACGATCATGAAGCGAGTTCTACCGTATAACAAGAACGTACCGAAAATGCAGCATTATTTTCGTAGGATAGATTTCAAGTATCCGAGCTTGCTGGAAAGTCGAAACAGCGATTAATCGATCTCTTTCGACATAAACCGTGTCACCTCAAGCTAGCGAGGCCAGACGGGAACATCGGTTTGGCCGGTCCGCGGGGGACCGTGAGCGTTTGAGAGACACATTTATCTCGCTTCCGTTCGAACAAAATCTGCCCTGGGGCCTAATGCTTCGGCTATTAAGCTTTAATGGACTGCTGATCGTCGGAGGAAGGGCGCGGGGTGGGGTTCGGCAGCAGCCGGGACACGGTCTCGGAGGAATTGGAAAAATGGCCGGGCACGAGAGCCCGGCTCGGCCGGCTTCGTGAACTCTCGCGAATTTTTCTCTGCCGCGGCTCCGGTTATCGCCACGAGAACGCCTCACGGACCTGGAAAGTCCACGGAATTCTCACGTAACCCCATCGATTTCAATCGAGGGCCAAAGCCCCGGACGGAGAGGGCCGGAAAGGGCGAGTCGGAGGCACGAAGCAAACGGGGGTGGTTGGGGACTGCTCTTTCCGTCTCTCTCTCTCTCTCTCTCTCTCTCTCTCTCTCTCTTCGCGAGCGAGCTCTGATCAGGATTGACTCGGGATGACAATCTAACGTACACGGGTTTCCACTTTACTCGCGGCACGGACGACAACATTTCGGCTCGTTAGCTCTCCCTCTGCCCCCTCCACTTTTCGAAATTACCCCTTCACAGACCGCGGGGGCCGCGATCGTGACTGCCTGATCGCTGATCGGAGCATCCGTTTGATTATAAATGGTGGGTACGTGTATTATCGTTGTAAAGAAATTCCACTCATTAATTATCTATTTGTTTCATGTTGCCTGTTTGAAATTATTAACAGTAAATCTATTGCAGTTTAAAATGACCAGTTTTACATTTTTTATTTCAAGCTTATTGAAATTACGAAGACTCTGTCATAGAAAACGATTCGATAAATTCCTTATCTCAATTATATTCTGTTTTTGTCAGATTACGATAATGTATGTAACATTGTACAGCAACGATAGAAAGAAAACGACAATTTAACGTCATTCTGAAAGGGTTAATAAAAGAAGGTAAACAGCACACGATTTATTCGGCGAGAGTCCATCGTTTTCGGATGCGTAACGGACAAGTGATTTCCGGACCGGTCGGAGAACAAAATATTCCGTCGGACCTTCAAGAAAAGCACCCCTAAAGCTCGGCTTGGCCGTAGCAAACTACCCGTAACTCAGTGAGTGTTTATGAGGGAGCCGCTCGTAAAAATGCGAGCCCCGGCCGCGGCCCGTTTCGACCGTTTAACCGGACCACCCCATCGCGAGGCCCTGCCTCCGATTCCGTGGAAACAAAGAAACCCCCGAAAAAGACAGTGTGTCCGTGGGGAGGTGGTCGGCAGCGGCGGCGGCGGCGGCGGGGGTGTGTTGCCGGCTCGTAAAACTCGGTCTGATCACCGGCACCAATTATCCCGCCGTTATCCGAACGTTATCCGGAACGTTATCCACCTCTGGCCACCCGGAGCCTTCACGAAACAGCCCTCCCGCCATCATCCGAATCGCAAGCGAACCCTTGAGCCCCCGAAGAGAGGGCCGGCCGAGAGAGCGACGCTACTTCCAGCCCCTAACCCCGGCTAGGTAACCGTTGTTGTCGCCTTTTACTGCAAACGAAGTGATTCCCTCCTCGTAAACGCGACGTCTTTACAGATTACACGGCCCGGATACGCCGGGGGTTGCTGCCTTTTCTTCCCTCCTGTTTGCTTTTTTGGTGGCTGAACGCCACCCCCGGGCCTGCGTGTAGCGTTAAATTGGTCGGGTGGTTTTAGGTGTGTTGTAACGCGGCCGCCCCTATTTTGTTCCAACGGCGACCGGTCGCCGATACCGCGGTTTTTATTTAACTCGGTATAATTGCGAACGGAACCCGCGCGGAGAAGTCATCCCCCGCCGCCGCTTCTTCTACGTCCAGGCTACTTCGAATTTCATCTCAGACGAGGTTGAACCGGTGAAGACAAAAATAGCAACTATGTATCTATTATGGTATACGGTATTATCGGATGACAATTTCTGTTCTCAGAACTCCGTTTCCTAAGTTATTCAACGCCGAGATATTTCTCCGCGGTTCAAGATTAATATATCGGACCACGGAATGGTTGATTCCAAAATTAATATTTCATCTTTCATTAATACTTGATTCTACAATTAGTATTTCAAAGGCACAGAAGAATCTAATCGAGGTCTGTTATTATTAACGAGTGTTAGCGAAAGCTGCTTGAATTCTTTTTATTTTATTCTCAAATCGGCAGACGCTGAATTTCTCTGAAATTTTTATGATTTGTTACCATTTACGAATGTAGATATGTATTTCTAGCGCTGGGTCCAATTGCTGTGAAATGGGGGTTCACATGTCAGAGAACGAACCTAAGCGAGACCAGGGTGATCGGCGTTCGCCGAAGGAACAGGCAACGATTTCGTATTATTCCAGTGATTCGTTTATTGATAAATGGTCAAGGAGATTGCGGCGCTTGGCAAACGCGATGATTTCCAAAGCACCCGTTACATGAATTGCACGGGCAACACGTCGCGATCGATTCTCCCGTGATAAAAGTCGAATTGACGGGCGACGTGATTGCCAGTTACCAAAATTTGCATTTTCGCGATATTCTTACATCTAACGGGACTCGTACCCTAACAGTACAATACGATTTCCCTACCAATCCAGAGAACTACGTTTAAACTATAAAAGTATTAATACAGTCGCCTAAACTAATAATTATCTGATTGACTGTTTCATAAAACAGTAAAAGGTATTATTATTAATAAAAGATATTACACTAACAATTTATATATATATGTTTATATATATAGAACAAATTTTCCTCCTATATAAAAGATTCTTAAAACAAATAAAAATCTCCAATTTATACGTAAAATGATTATAACTACAAGTAGAGAGAATACTTAAAATGAATAAAACTGTTGCTATTCGTAAAATTTATATGGTTAATAGAAGAAATGCTTAAAACGAATGATAACATCCTACATACATATTTAAAGGATTCTTAAAGTCAATGAAGAATGTTAACAAAACATGATTATAGTCGCATAAACGTTACAAAAAGATTAAAGGATTATAAAAGCATATAGTAAACGATAGACGATTCTACAATATTTACGGGATGTCTAGGTACGGTGACAAGAGGAAGGAGGCACAATGTTCCCCGGTGAATGGAAGTTCGCTTAATCGAGGACAATTATGCCGATTCGACGAGCGGTCCTATCTGGACCGCTAGTGTTCCTTCGTTTCGACGTGCACATCGATCTACGTCAAGCGATAAGGACCGGGTGTGTAACCCTCGTGATAAGCCGGATAAACGTATCCGTGATGCATGCCCGGCACAGGTGACATGAAATTATACGCGTCTTCGGTGTTGTATGTGTGTGTGTAAGGATCTGTTGACAGAATGGGGCTCGTCTTACCGGCTCGATTGCTCTGGTCGATCATCGGCTGGACGATTCTACGCCTCGCGTTGATGAACCTGTAACAAAGGAAATGCCCACAATTAATAAACCATAGGACAGCATGCAAATAGAAATTTCAATTCATCGGTAAGTCGTACGCGGAAAGAGAAGCTTCCTTCTTATTTCACAAGGAAACGATTAGAGACTTCCTTAATGCGAACTAGACATTTATGATCAGTTTGAATCACCGTAAATTCTTCATAAAACAGTTGCATATTTCATTTGACGTATAAAAGCGTCGGGAAGGTAGCGAGCGATTCTGAAATTTTAAAACCTTATTCATAAGGTAACGAGCTATTTCCAACTTAACTTAGTTCGATCGTATCTTTTTAGTTGGTTAATTAAAAGCTCCTCGTCATTGTGCATGTCAGGTACTTCTGTTTTTATAGAAATATAGGAGAAGAGAAGCACAAATGGGCGATCTTTTCATCCGTTGAACAGTTCGGTAAATATCTTTTGGGAGAATCGTTGGAACACGGGAGGAACAACTTGTTCCAGAGGAAGAAGACGGAACAGTGAAGGGTCGGCGTCAGCAGATAATCTAAATGGAGGCTCAGTCATTTAGTTCCGCGAACTATGTAAATCTCTGTCCAGCGTTGGTAGCGAGGAATCTATTCGGGTAATCAGAGATAACGATTCGAGTCAGGTAGGCCAGACGTATTCATGACTCATTATGTAGATCAGTGGATCACGGGTAGCGGGCATTAGGCGATCGCCGCGATAAGGTCGAAAGCTCGGTCAGAACGCGCGTACGTACGTCGATGTATCGTTCATCTCAATTTGGCCGGCCGGGGCGGCACCGTCGATATTTCATCGGCGTAAGGTCGGTAATTGTCGGACGTAATTTCCGGCCGAATCGTGTATGTTAATTTGACGAAGTGGCCGAGCGAAATGCACGGGAGAAAGAGGGCTACAGGTGCGCGGGACTGCGGCCAATCAGAACTCGTCCTATCGATCCTACTTGCGTCCATGTCAAAGTCACGTTGCTCTTCATCCAGCGATCGCATTAAATATTGCCAATGTCAAATGGCTTCTCCAAGAAATTTTGGAGACTTGGTTGAATCTCAAGAACTCTCATAAGAAGTGAAAGGAGCATGCAGTTTATTAAAACAGAATTTCTTTTTTACGCTAAAATAATTTATTTAAGTGTTAGTATACGGATTGATGAAAATCCATGTTGCATCATAGTATGAAAAAAATAGTTTAAAGTTTTCTAGAGCAGTTTCAAGAAACTATTTAATTCCTGTGTTAATTTTAATGGGTCCAATATTCTGATATTTTTAATAAATACATAATATCCGGAGCTGAATAGTGAGATGGTCGGTGTAACTAAAATCTTCAAACTACATTAGCATACATTATGGAATTATTAATTTAAACTCGCACGGTGTATACTATAATTATACATGCAAATCATTCATGTCAAACTATTGATGTTCTCTGACAATAGCATTGAATCGAGTGATACAACATTCAGGCTGGACTGTGTCTGATCAGTCGCAGGCATGTACTACTGAAACAGTTTCCTGGAATCTCCCAGTACCTAGCAATTTCATATATTCCTAAATACACCCGCTGCTGGTTTTATTATATCCGATCGTGCTGTATAAAAATCCTTAACTACTTTAAGTAAATAATTGTATTAGTTAGTAATCTTTTTCTTCCGAAATAATAAAAATGTTTCCGTGAGAAATTTTTAAAGGAAGTTTGGGTAGTTATCGCGTCAAATAGATTTTAATAAAATTGATCGATGAAAATATATACATTTAATTGAAAAGCAAATACATATTGTTAGAAGTAACTGTATTCGTGTCTTATCCTATTTAGTATGTATCGATAAAGTATGAATTGATCTGTGAATATTATAATGTAAAATTTACTGTTCTTTAATACTTAGGTATTATTGTTTCTAGTATGCTGAGAAGAACGAGACATGGAGCAAGTAAGACCACTGCACCGTTAAGACAGAACAAAGAATTTTCAGATAAAAATAAAAAAAAAACTAAAACCTGGCGTCATTGTTCAACGATTCGAAACCAATACGAATTAACACAGTAATCGAAAGTGGTGCGATCAGCCGGCGATCGATGCCTAATCAGGATAATAAAACCGTTCGTCCGGGAAGCGTGAACAGGAAATTTTTGGAAAAGCAGCCGAGGGGTGGCAGCCTGGAGCAAGAGTCGGAAACCCGAGTACGACCTATTATCTCGCTAACAACGAGGAAAAAGGGGGCGGCGTGCTGTCGGTCGTAGGAGCGGAACGCGGCAAGAACCGGGCGAGCGAGCGAGCGAGCCAGCATCCTCGATACGTCATTAGCCACGGTGAAGGAGCTTCCGTGCGAGCGCTTTCCAAACAATAGATCTGCGGTCTATTTCGAGGTTGGGAGAGGTCCAACGTTGGGGGCGGATGGTGACTCGAGGGGAGGGTTCGGCGGCGTAGAACCGAAGCGGGGGCGAAACGAAGACAGGCGAAAGGGCGTACGTCAGCCGACGTCAGCGTCGCGGCGCCCTAATGGGCGCAGACGCCGGAAGTGATTGGGTTTCTGCTCGACTGACTCGAGAGCACACCCCCTTCTCATCGCGGAGAACCACGATGCTCCAGAGGGACGGGGGGGGGGGGGGGGGGGGGCAGCGGCCGCGGGGGGGGGAGGGAGAGGGGAGACGGAACGGAGGCAGATGCAACCCCTCTCTTGTTTCGCGGCGCATCTTTCTTGCTCGGGCTCGCTCCTGGACGACTACCAGTCGCTCCTCTCGGCCTTATGAATAATAATTATCAAAGTCTCGCCACAGCCGGTCGCGTTCCGCCGCTCGGACGCAAACGAAGCCCGGCCGGAAGCCGACCGACTCTGACGGGGACTTCGCGTTCGATTAACGCGCCTGGGCACGGTTCAACGGCTGTATCGATATCGATGGTAATGCGCAGGGTGGACTGGGGTGGAACATCCGAAGACGACAAGGAGACACTGGCCTCGGCAAGATATTGTGGCAGGATTATTGTGAACGCGACAGCAGATATGGCGGAACAGGAGGTCGTGATTTAAATAACAGCTGCTCTCGTCTGGATGCGTTCTTTCTGTAAATCTTAGTGTATTTATAACGTCTAAAGATTCGCGCTAAGATTTCTGTTATGTTATAGAAGAAAGTGTTCTCAGTTATTTATTAAACGGGTAAAAAACGTTTGGGTGTAATACAAAGTAACATAGAGTGAGAACTGGACTGATTACTAGACTGAGAACTCTATACATTAGTTAGAAATACGAGTAGGTCAATTTCACGTATCAAGAATTTAAGGATATTGTTGCACTATTTTCGTTCTTTTCGCACAATGAATTTAGACAATTTACGAACATAGAATTGTAACAATTGTCAACTCGTCAAGAGGTCAATTGTTTCCTTACTGGATCGCCTCTGTGTCAGCGAAGCTCTTCAGCTGCACGTTAACAATTACAAGGAAGCGTCAATCAGAAACGCGTGACTCCGTAGACAGGATTTTTCTCCGCGAGCAGAGTGAACGCACCGTCAAACATAAACACCATCGAATTGCAAATTTGCCGGGCCGTTACAACCCCCGAGCTCAACGAACATCAAGGACGCACCGTCGACGGAACGTATAGAGAGCAGGCCGTCATCCAGAAACGAGTCGAACGAGTACATAAACGGCAGGAGGATCGCAACAACCGGCTCCCTTCAAAGTCAAGGCCTCGGCTATCGTTGGATGAAAGAGTATCCCTGCTTGTATAAACCGAGGGCCCCTTCCCAGCCCCCGGATACTCCTAAACGCCTCTGGTTCCCCTTTGGCGGCGTAGGCAGCGTGTCACAGCCAGCTGACTACCGTCGACCCACCCCCGCGCTACCCTCCCTGGCAACCACCCCGTGGCTGAAATATCGCCCGAACAATGGCGCGCAGCCCCTGGCCAAAGGAGAACGGGACGAGCAAGCAGAAAGAGAGATAGATAGATATATATAGAGAGAGAGACAGAGAGAGAGAGAGGGAAAGCCAAAAGCAGTGGCAACTGCCCAATCTTTCCTCTCTTTCTACACGGGACCCAGCGAATATCTTCGCTACCGGAAAACTTAACCCCGCCGTGCAGAAAACGGACAGGATAAAATTTTACAGTCGAGGTGGCGGCTGGCAAACGACCTTGTCGACCCTCCATTAAAATCGACCACCCACCCCGAGGATGTTGCGCGAGGTCTGCGTTAATTTTTCAACGAACGACATAACGTGCCGTTGAGTTTTCCCATCTAGCTGCACGATATTCTTTAACCAATGAACAAATGATTGCGAAATAAGAATTTCATCCAAGTATCGTAGAAAACGACTATGAATCCTTTCGTCGTTATTTTATCTTTTCATATTTCTTTATATCTATTCTTATTACCACTATTGATATTATCTTCGTCCCGTATTTTATTTTTTATTTATTTATTTATTGTATTTATATTACTGTCCTTCTTACTTTTTTTCTTTTATACTATTATAACTTTTTTATAGTCACAGTATGAAAAATGTTTGTTTCGTCTATGTATGCAAATAAATGATAGAAAATTTGAATTCTAATTAATCTAAACACTGGGTGTGAAGTTTATTCTTCAAGAATAATATTTAAAAGCTAGGTTAATCTATCTACCTGTTAGGTATCAACGAGCAGTTCGCTCGACTGATACAAATGAGAAAGCCATGTTTTCCCTGGAAATTAAGTTTTTCCAGTGTCGTCTCGCCAGCACGAGCACGTTTTATCCGCTGGTTGCAGGTGCACGTCACCACGGCTTTCTATCATCGTGATTAAAAAGCAGACCAGGTGGGGGGGTGGCGAAAATCGCGGGAGCCAGTTACGCGGGCTGCAATTAAACGCGGGGCTCTATTTTCACCGTGAAAACCGTCGCTCGCCGAGATGCGCTTTTTATGGGTTTATTATCGCGCGCTATCGTAATGGCCCACTAAAATTATCGGTTTACGATGCAGCGCGGGATCCGACGTCACGCCCCTGCCCCCCCCCCTCGTGGACACCCCCGTTTCCCCGAGGGCGGCCGAAGCATATTGTCGGGCAGGAACCACCCCTGGATGACAAAACACTTTTCACCGCGCCCTCCTCGTGCTTTCAGGATTTTAATGCAGTTTTGATTATGAAGCCGATGGGGAGAGGGGGAGGGGGGGGGGGAGAGGGCGCATCTCGGTTTCGCGGCGTGAAACAAACCCGACGAAACGCGCCCCGTCACGCGAGGGGTTGCTAACACCGGCCCTCGCCGCCTCGTCATCGTTCCGATTCCGAATTTGAATTTTTCATGGAACCCGACACGACGCTTTCCGTCCGCGCGAGGACGATTTAATAAACGGGTTTAATAAACCCTCTCGCCGGTCCACCGAGACGCCGGGAGACAGTAACAGTTTTCGGGGATGGCGGCGCGAGTGGACGGACGGGGATATTGTTTTCAAAAATTCCGCTCGCATTGAATGATTATCGTTCCCAGTTCACAATTGCAATTACGGAATTTTCACTGTACGAGTTTTCACTCGTGTATCATTTGCTCTCTGTAATTAACTTTTTGCTTCTTATTACTAATGTAAGCACGTTTTCATCGATGTTATAAATTATTTCTCTTGCGCATGAAAGGGTGATCTTTAATTCTTCCCATTCTCTTTTCGTATGTAATACAAGATTAAATAATTTAAATTTAAATCCTCTAATTTTCTCAATTTAAACAGTACTATTATTGAGTCACATTTTTGTCTCTGCATTCGTCGCGTGCACAAATGTAAGCAAGTTTCAGCAAATTAGATTAACATCGTGGTTCGTATTCTACACAAGCGTAGCGGACAACGACACGTCATTAATCAGCATTGCAAAGGCAATAAATAAATTAAACGAACTCGGAAACTAACTGAAAACTAAATGAACCGAAGCTTCGAATCTCGTTTGAATATTGGAAAATCCGTAGTATCGATTAAGTCGAGATTTCCGTTTCCATTCACGGGTCGTTCCAGCCCCTACAAAATTTCGGTCAGCAACTCTGTTAACCTACTTGTCGCGTTGATCGCTCGAGAGGACAGGTCCGGAAACGTTTCGGCGCGATTGACAAATCGCTGATACTCATGGCGGTCGGGTTCGGGGCTCGTCGTTACTTTTTATGGTGACGGGGTGAGGAGGTGTGGAGGGGGAGGGGTGGGAGGCAAGAACATATGACAGGGTTCTGCCACGAAAAAAGGCATAAAAGCCGGAGTTACGACGGGGGTGTCTCCCGCATGACCTTCCGGCGCCGTAACGAAATTTAGTGCGCTCCGAGGCGCATACATGAATAATGCCTGAATTTGCTTATACACACGCTCTGCGTGGATTCGATTTTTATGGTTTTTCGAAACGCTTCGGATCGAGTGGAGATCGAATGACCGGAGTGGTCGTTTGCCGCGTGGATTCTTGCGGGAAATGGCTGAATCGCGGGAATCGGGTATCTTGCTGAATGATAAAGGAACCGCAAACGTAGTGGCACAGTGGGAAATCGTTCCGTGGAATATCATTTATATTCGGTAAGATACAAGTGGTGAGAATCGGGATCGTATAATTCTCTCGTACTTTGTTGAAGCAAATTGAACTCGGATAAGTTAAAATGCGATAAACGATATTTCGCCCGGTCAACCAGGTGATATACTAAATGTGAATGTCCTTTGATACTTTATATTGTATTGTATTTTTATAATTTTATTAGGATCCGCTAAGTGTCGGAACCTTTCAATTTGAACTCGACTATACAAAATACTTTAATGTGATGCAATTTTCCTAGTTGTTCACATAGACGTCACTCTATTAATTCGAAATAAAGTGCTGTCCCTTTATCATTACTATTTAAACATTGAAGTATACAATAAATATAGACTGTCTCGCATGTCCTTTCAACAAATGCTAATCAACATAATTGTGATAAAGTATTATTAAAGTAATATCTACGTCGTGCACCGAATCTCAAAAATGTTATCAGAAAGATCCACAGTCTGGCGATTACAATGAATCAAACGGAGAGAGACAGAATCTAATTTACGTATGAATAGTCGGAGCGAGTGGCCAGATATCGAGAGATATCGCTGCCGGGTAGAGGTGGAAGATCATTTTCACGGCGTCCGAGTCAATGGTCGCTCGATTGAGGTCCGCCATTGACACCCTCACGGAACGACATGGCGGCGGATTCGTTTCCCGCGCACCAGAAACACCAGTAACGATGATTACTGTCGCGCTGGCAACATTTACTCTCCGTCGGCGCTCGCAATTATCGGAGAGCTTCCATTAGTTAACTGCAGTCGATACGTGCGGTGCACCGGGGTGCTCGCATCAAAACATCATTACTGCACGGACACGAGAACGCGGGAGTCAGGCCGCGGCTCGGTATTGGTAATCAATTTCCTCGCTGTACAGAGAACCGCGAACTAATGCGACGCGAACGGCGAGCTTTCGCATTAGCGGGGATCGCAGAGGCGTCACTGTGATCATTGCCCATTACAAAATGAATCGAATGGGGGTGTTGGCGCTGCCTGTAAACCGTGCGCTCCCGCGGAACTTTTCTGATCCGACGAACAAAAATACTCCGTCGACTGCACCGGTCTTTTTTTGCGATCGTTAATCCTATCCGTCTATCGATAACACGAGTAACATTTGCGAGAAGATTTTAATATAGCTTTTATACAAATATAGATAATCGGAAGCGTCAATGTCATAGAGAAATCATTCTGCAAACTCTTCAGTTTCATATCCGAGAGTCGCGAAGCTCAGGTGAAAGATAATTTTGTTTCAAGCTTATTATTAGCTGTTGCTATTAATAGCTTCGGCAAAATAGAAGTACTGCTAAATCATTTAAATATCCACTAGGTTAAAAATAAGTATATCTCTTTTAAGAAATGTTTCTCTATATCGGCGAGCCATCCATTAATGCTGATTTCTTGAAATATCGGAAGTTCAGGAATATCGAATATTTCCAAAGATAAACAAAAATAGCTCCGTTTACGGGCGGACGTTATCGCGTTAAAGGGAACAGGTTCGGTTCACGTGAACGCTGAGGATGGCAAAGGGGCTCGGTTATAAATCCAGACGCTCATAAGCCTGAGATGGTCGGCGCTGCATTCACGATCGATAAAATCATTTTATCCGAATATAATGCTTGTTCGATTCGCGCGGCGTTCGTCTCTTTCTTTCCCCCCCTCTCTCTCTCTCTCTTTGTCCCACTCTTTCAACGCTCCTTTTCTTCCTCCTTTATCATCTTGTGACTCGTTTCGTCCTTGTTTCGTTCGAGATCGTGATTTCATTGTAATGTATTCGAGCGATCGGTTCGCAACGGGACCCCGAATCTTCGGTGCCCCAACCCCTCACTCGACTCACTACGGCCACTGTTCCTCCTACCAGTGATACATAATTCTAGTTCGACAAATTCAATGAGCACCGTAGACCGTGAGCATCCTTCCAGCGTGTAATCGGGTTTCCTGGCGGCGTTGCCGGCAAAATCGCAGCGCCACCCCCGCGTGACTCGAATTTTAGGGGTTGGACCGATCGCGCCCGGCCACATCGAAAATTTGTATCCGTGGCTGGCCAACCCCACCCCCCCTCCCCCGCCCTGCGATTTTATCGGTACTTTATGATCTGTTTAACGGCCATTCTCGCCGTCGGATAATGAAAAACGCGCGCGCCGCTTCTACGATTGTTTCGTAGATTTCCTGGGGAAACATCGACGCCATTGTTTCTGGCCAAATTACGGTCATCGATTTTCTTGATCGTTATTGCGACGCCTATAGTTGATCCAACAGTTACTTAATTGTTCTTTCGTTCGTTCTGTGTCGTGGTTCATTTCCGGGGAAAATATCGGCGCCATTTTCTTTTTAGTCCAATTATATTTTCTTAGTTTTTATAGATCTAAACAAGGTTAATCTAAACAAGGCGTACTTAAGTTAACGATGACTAATATAACTCCAGTCACGATTGTCCGACAAACAACGAGTTAAGAAGCTAATAAATTCCAGTTTGGCGACTTTTCACCCGGCGGAAGAGGTAGTCAAAGAGTTGATAAACCACGACCGTTCCTGACACAGAGAAGAAGAGGTCGAAAAAGGGGGCTAATAGAGCGTGTGAGCGTTTGGAAGAAAAAAATGCGCAGCTCGATCGCTGGGAATTTCTCGTAGCTGGAGGGTCAGGCTATAGGCGCGGAGAGAAGAGAGCGAAAGAGAGAGAGAGAGAGATAGAAAGAGGGAGAGAGAGAGAGAAAGAGAGAGAGAGCAGCTCGGCTCGGCGATCGCGCGTATCGGATACGCGTAGACAGGTTATGTGTGTCAACAAAGCGATTTAACACGCGACGTGTCACTGATAGCTCCCGCCGCAGCCGCGCGGCTGCGTCGCATCGACGCGGCCCGCTCGACGTGTGCAGCTCGGCTGCGTTTAATCTATGGCCCCGGTGCAACGGTTTTTCCGAAAATTCCGACCTCCGTGGCGAGAGAGCGCTCCCACCCCCGCAGGCCGGCCCCGGCCCCGGGCCGCCAACCCTCTCTGGAATTTATATAATTGTTTTGCCGGGGTCGCCACTAAATCGTGTTCCGAAGCGCGATAGCGCCGGCGCGTCGTTTCGCGCTGATGTTGATGGGCGGTTCGACGATCCCGCCAATAAAAGGATCCGGGGAAAAACGTTCGACGTCCGATGCAGCCCAATTCCACGATTTTCGCCGCTCTTTTCCGATTTTTACCGGCGCGCAGTATTTTGTATTTTTATTTTCAACGGCTTTTCTATTTTCCGGCTTTTTCCACCGAGGCTGCAGGAACTAACTCCTCCACCCCCTCCCCTCTCTCTCTATCTCTTCCTCTCCCTCTGGATAGGGACCAGGCGATCGACCCAGGTTGATTGAAAAGATTTCGCTGAATAGCCTACGCTGGTATGCGACGCTAAGTGTGCCCACGACGCGCTCTGTCCCGCGATTTATGCTTTATGGGTGCTCACGCGTGCTTTCGGTGCCCGCGTGATCGAGTGTTATGAAGGAGAACGGTCTTTGTTTTGGTAGTGATATTAATGCGATCGCGGATTTGGAACGGCGTTCGATGTGCTCGTTGGTTGATTTTACAGCGACGCTGTTTTCTAATAATTAATTACCAGAGCCAAACCATCGTTCATCGCCTTTGTTCAATAAAATAATTGAATGTACTCTTTCGATGCTAATTTTTCTATGTATTGTTCCTTTAGCGGCACGTCGATTTCGGAATTTACTGGAATTTACACGTTCATGTTCAGGCTACGTGGTATTTGTAATCTTGCTAGATCTTTTTGATGAAACATTTATTGACGGTGTATCTAACTACGACCTAACTATTTATAACAAGAATACTGAACAAGTACCAGGATATAACATAGGATTAACGATACACAAATTCTCAATAAACATTACTGCTCTAGAGTGTCTGTAAATTTCAGTCAGTGACTTTATATTTATTTTATACATATATTTATCTTATCGTTTCTAAGCACACTGCTCAATGAAATAAAATATAACAGTCTTAGAAAAGTTTTGTATCTAAAACAGCAGATCGAATTGCTCAATTAAAAGTTCGCATTAGTGAGAATAGGGGGACCGCCAAAGGTATCGATCCGTCATCATACTTAGTCGGGGCAAGGCCCTGCGACGCGTCACTGTTAGGGAAAGTCGAGAAGATCGCAGCGCTATCGACCTGCGGCGATAAGGAAAGCGCGACATCGGGCGTCGATTACCTCGAGTCAACTAATTCGAGGAGAGTGGACCGTCTGCAGACATCGGTATCGTAATGGCGCGGGTGTGGACACCGGGCCACGTTGCCTCCATTCGGAACCCTTGGAAGGCCGAGGCGGCTGGATCCGCGAGAGCAAGTTATTGGGTCCGCAGCTGTCGCAAGCCCACCCCCGTAATGGGGTGGTGGGTGCCCGAGCCGATTGTCACCGGCCACCTCGTCCTCGGGGTCAGACTCATCTCGTCGCAGGGTCGAGGGTTGATACCCCCAGGTTGCACGGCAGCACCCCGGTCTCCTCGACTTTCCTCCCCTTTCTGTGCTCTCCGCGTCCACCCCCTTATAGCCTGATTTTCACCCCATCTCCGTCGGCCCCGGCGAAGGCGTCAGCTTGTAACAGTCTCTTAAACTCCGGGCACCGGAGCCACTATATGTAGCAACTGCTGACGCCGTTATAAACTGCCGCCGAGCCACCCCCTCTCGCCCCCACGCCCCCACGCGCCCTGGCCCCCGCCGGCAATCCTGGGACCAGACGCACCACCTTGGCAAACGGGAAAATAACGATCCGCCGAATTTCGCGCGAGCGTTAACGCGGCTCCTGACACGGCGGAAGAGGCGAGCGCCGTGTTCCGGGAAGCTTCATCAACGCGTCACGCCGACTTCGTTCGCCCCGATTCGACGGCCTGAAATATGGGGGACGCGGCCGAAAGGACCGGGACGGGATACCCGACGACCTTTATTGACCTGTTCCAGCTTGATTTTTATGGGACGAGCCCCGATATCTGTTTCTTTCGAGAGACTCCTCGACGGATCTACGAGCTCCAGGCAATTTATTTAACGAAGCCTAAGTTAAGAAGATCCTTCAGGTGACTCCGACAGAAACTCATTTCCATACGGTGGTCGCGAGTCATGCTACCGAAAACAGTCATTCCATACGCAAGCACAAGACGAATAAAAACTCTTGTTCAATAGTATCACTTTTCGAACTAATTTTTCTCGAAAACGGAGCCTTAAATGAAATAATAAGTTTTGTCTTATCTTTGCACGAAGATTCACCCTCCTCCCAGTTGTACTACTAGTCATGTCTACACATCATCACTGACATGGTAACGTGTCATAGTTATGCATGCTCGAAAATATACAGTCATCATGAATTCGTAACTCGTAAAGTCGATGAACATGCGAAAGACAAATCCATTTCGCATGATAATCTAAACTATATAGTCTGAACTAATATAGTCGTTCCAAAGATCCAAGTTCACAGTGCAAAATAGATCTGTCAGCGCTATGGATTGCACAAATTAAGAACGAAAATTAGTCAACGCAACTTGTTCTACGTTTTGCCACAGTGTCTTATAAAGTACTGCAACACGAGTCACACGAAGTTTAGGAGTAAACGAAAGAATTCGGAAAGGCAGGTGCAAGACGGTAAGCCGAAGCGTTGACTCGCGCCACTCGTGCCCGAATTTAGGGGCACGTGGCGACGATAAAACAGCGCGCCGCTAACCAGGCCGTTGCCGAGGCAAATGCGGTTGTTTAGACGTCTAAAAACGCGCTCGTGCCATCCATCGCGGCGGTGGCCCGAGGAAAAGGAACCCATTACTCCGGATCTCGGCGATCTCCGCGTTTCACTCTCTGTGCGACCGCTTTTTATTCAGATTTCACGGACGGAGAAAACAGGCTGTCTGAGAGGCACTGCTCGCGGGCCAGATAAGGGGTCGTTTAGATTGACCACTCGTCCTCAGGATGGCCCTAAAGCGTCCCGTTTACCATCTCCGCGCCATCAAATCTCTTCCCTACATCTCCGACCTCCGCGCATGTGGAAACGTTACGCGCACCGCTCTCCTTCCGTTCCCCGTCTCTTAATCCTCTTCCCCCCGTCGTGGACTCGAGAAAACCCGTCGTTTGCGACCGCGGAACCCGGGCTATAGTTTTCTATCTTCGGGATTCATGGATCTCCCCGTACGACTGCTTTAACGCGTAGCGAGTCGTATATGCCGCAATTTCGACTTTAACTTATACGCAGCCTAATATACCGGACAAAGATATAGCGTGTTCCATTTGCTTTAAACAGCTCCAATGTCTTCCTCAGTTTTTATGACGCGCAGCAACAGATGAGCAAACATGGGTTCGGATTGAACAGGCAGGCATTATGATTAGGCCGCAGATTTTATGGAGAGAATGTGTTACTACCTCCTAGACTGCAGGCTTTTATGCGGAATAAAAATTATTTTCGTTGATTATAGAAGCCAGAAGTTACATCGTGATATATTTTTCGTGACGCTAACATTTTATATTTTTAAATTCTTCCAGTGCTAAAAATGCGTAAAATCCGCAATTTATTCTTATGTGCAATCATTATGGTATTTCTCGATTAATGCTCTAATAATTTAGTCTGAAATCTACTTTCAAGTGTCAATGATTGTAATCGAGGTCTCCAAAGTTACGAGCGAGTCATAAGAAGCTGAACGAACAGTATCTCGGATATCCTGATGAACTCAAAGTAACCGGCGCTTCATATCACTATGATACTCTTGGATTTTATCAAAATATCTGTTAATGAGACGAAGCAAGCGTCGCACCGAACCGCGACAGTAAAACGCGCGTGGCAAACAGAAAGTCGACATCAGAGAAACCTCGCACAAGGTTTCAAATTTCTTTAAACGTCTTCGGGAGCAGTATAATCGTCAAGAGAATGAAACGGTCGAAGGAGAAATCTGGTAGGTGTACTGGGGACAGAGAGAGAGAGAGAGAGAGAGAGAGAGAGATGGATAGAGAGAGAGAGAGGGAGAGAGAAAGAGAGAGGAGAAAGGGAGGGAGAGCTCGAAATTTGTATCCGCGAGAAATAGAATACGCGAGTGGTTTATGGGTTTACGCCGCGGGAGGATTCACGGGGTCCGTCCGGCATTTTTTATATTCCTATGGTCTTTTCTCTCGTTTCTCCGCGCGCACGGGCTCGCCGTCCGCGCCGTGGGGGCTCGCCGTGTGCGCGGAATTTGAATCCTCTTGTAATAAAATCCGGGCTTTATGCGACGGCCGGGCAGAGTCGCGCGCGCTCCTGCAGCCCGCGCGCATTTACCTACGAAAAGGTGAAATGTATACAGGTACGTTCCGCCTATACAGTCGTGTCGCTGATCAGGTATAAAGCGCCGGTGACCACTCGGCTGACCACCGCGTCCCGCACGGCAGATGTAAATAATACCACGAAATTGCTACCAGCCTCCGTCCACCTTTCCCTCCCTCTCCCTTTCTCTCTCTCTCTCTCTCTCTCTCTCTCTCTTTCTCCGTCTCGCTCTATCCGTCAGTCGCACTTCTTATTTTCTGCATTTTAATTCCCCCGGTCCCGGCAAACCGGCTCGAAATTATGATTAATCGAGCCGGCCGTCTCCCTTCATTTTCGGCGGATAGCGATCCCCTGTCTTCCGCGCTTTATGAGATTGTCGCAAGCTTCGGATTCGCCTGTACACCATTTTGCCGGTTCCGCGGTCCGCATTTTAACCAAACTTTCTAGTCGTCTGCATTCATTAAAATCGATCTTATCACGATTTCCTTTTCCATGTAAAAATGCGTCGAATTTTTGTCGATTGCATCGATAATTAAGGTAATGTGGAAACATATGGATTAATGGAAAAGCAGCTGATTAGGATGAAAACGTAAGCTTAAAATAACCGAGGTAAAGTATATGTAAAAGTAGTGTAAATAGTGATCTAATATTTTCACGAGGGTCATATTATATCTTTCGAAGAAACATTACTTTTTCTATTCTAGGTATATTAATTCATATACATTATTCACTTATAAAATACTGTTAACTACAATACAAAAAGTTTATAAAAGACTTGTCAGATACACGTTACAAAATACATTTTTAGAATTCCATAGACATTTTTTGACCCTCCCTTAAGCATACCAGGGTTAATACTTTTTTGAAATTTATCCAAATACTTTCCTTATACATTACTATATTATAAAAAAAACAAACCAGATCGTATAGATAATGCGTTTTGAGATAAAAAAACGAGTTCAACATTTATTATTTGAGAAGATTCAGGAAACTACTGGAACATCAGTATTTCACTTTTGTTGCTCGTTTCGGACTAAATGGAAAAAGAGACTCGGTTTCGGCTCCGGTATGCTCGCAATGCACACGGCGAAAAGATTCCGACGGAAGAGGGGGGAGGGGGCAGGGAATGACGCGGGAAGGAACGGGGCCGGTGCAGTTCTGCGAGTCCTCCGGTAATTTGTAATTCGCAGGTGGGAAGCGGAGAGATGCGAGATACCGGGAAGATTTAGTGGAGAGGAGTGCGGCGAACGAGCAGACATGCCGTGGCTTGTCGAGGGGTTTTTGCAAACGATGTACCGATGTCGTGCGTGACTTTAACGAGACGACATTTAGTATGCACCGGTTGAATTTTCCACGCGGTTTTCTTTGCTATCCTGCCTAGCGATTGCCTGCCTCGTCCTTCGAGCAGGAGGCTCGTAGACTTATTGCGCCTCGATGGCTGCTTATTCAATTTTGTAACGAAAATGAGTCGTTGCGAATTGCTGCTAGAAATTCAATTATTTATTACCCTGATGTTCCTTTTAGTTTTACGTTAGGCAAATATTGAAGAACGGATAGTTATATCGTCTCTGCAGGTTTATATTGCCTGCATATTCTTCCAGGGTAAAATTAACCTTTGCAGATTGTTTCGCAAAAATTGAAAAACATACGCATTGTTCAGTTAAAAGATCGCTACCAGATTCAACGGCAATTTAAAAGCGACTTTGTATCTTGGCAAGCCTCGCGTTACAAAAGCGTGCAAGCCTTCTTTTTCGACAAAACTATCGACAGAACCGCATCCCCCTCCGTGAAATTCGAGCACCGATAGCCATCGTTCGTTTCCCCTCGTGTCGTTCGCCGCGTCCGTCTAAAGTCAATCGATCGTCTCGAACCTCGATGAAATCGGATCATCTAATCTCTCGTTAAGCGTCAGTCGTTGATGCAGAGGGTGGTGCAAGCGACCAGGCGGGTGTATAATTACTCGGAACGGGGTGGTGTTGAGGGGGGAGGGAGGGTGTGGAGCAAGGGACGGCGGGAGGACGGTGACGTTGATAGCGAAGTCGAAGTAAATCGGATTACTCGGATATCATCTGCGTAATGTATGTATGCAGGCATGTATACACGGAGCGGTGCGTCGGGAGACGAGGGACACGGGGGTGGCAAGCGGTGTGCGCTTCCTCCACGCTCCAGAGGAACAAGGGTGCAGATAAAGGGTGCAGTGCACGCGCGGGAAATGTCCCGGCTACGACATGTTTTTCTAGACAATTTGTTCGGCAACATTAATCACCGGGAACGCCACGAAATAAGCAGAGGGGCGCAACACCGGGGAGGGTCGACGCACCGAAGGACGTCATGCTTCCTCTCCTTTATCCCGGCTCCCGTGCAAGAATGCAACACAGCCGGGGGATTGTCGATTATTTGATTCGCACGACCCCTTTGTGCTCGGCTCTTACTTAAGATTCCGTTTTCTTTTCACCATTGTGCTCCAAACGCAATTTTTCTTGTAGAAGTTGACCCTACCCACTTGACCTACGACTTTACCCATAAATTTTATAATTACAAATTCACCTGTAATGTCGGCATTTATGCTTAAATTCTTGTAATTGATTGTTATGTCCATTTAAAAAAATTCTATATAAAACCTTCGTCACTAGTCCGACTAAATATTTAGCCGAAAATGGTTGAAAATTTGCCAAAGTCTCTACAATATACTCATATAATTAATTTTTATGAATTCCGCGAAATATTTCTCAAATATTTAAATCTGTTTTCGAAGTAGAAATATTTCCAGTCTACTTACGAAATAATATTCCCCCCCCGAATGCGACTACACCTCGCGAAATAACTTAATGATCAGCCATTCCGAAAATACGAAGCAGAATTGATCGCGCGGTACTCGCCCCCCGCAAAAAAGAACACCATGCTCGCATCGGCAACGGTACAAGAAGTAAAAAAAAAAAGAAAGAAAAGTATGAGTTCTCCGTACGGTATGCGAAAATTGCCTTCCTTATCGAGCACGAGCTCGTAACTCCGCATTAATCCGCTCTTATATATTAAGCCGCGTGCACTGGCCGCGTTTGCGAACCAGCTGCACCGGCCCCGTCCCCGGAGCAACACCACCTTCGCATCCACCACCCCCGCATCCGTGCAGGAAACTACGAGACGCGGCACACAATACCGTGAGATGATTATCTGGAAAACTAATTTCACCGATGCGCGCGCGTGTTATTACTGTTCGCCACCCCCCCGGTGCCGCACCCCTCCCGACCACTTGGCCATCCCCCTTGTAGACGCTTTCATTGCAGGTGTTACGTTGCACTTGGAGAAAGAAATTATTAGTTGCGAAAAGGACGTTGCAGCGCGTGCTTCGCTTTTTCTACGAACAGAAGTCCGTGTAAATACAATTCAGTTGCATCCATCGAGTTACTTCGTTGGGTCGATTTTAGGAACTAAATATTTTTAATAGCACCCTACCGTGATTGCAGGAATAATTAGTACCTCGCATGTTGACTATCTCGTACAAGCTTCGCGTAATCGTTTGAACCCACCCCAGGTATTAAATCTGCAGTTTTTCCGACAGTCTCGGCAGAAAAAAAACGATTCAATCTCGTTTCTAATGTGCCCGGACGTAGGAGGTGGTCTGAAAACCTAAATAATCAAGGGGGGGTTGATCCGGCGTATCGAAGCTTCGCCGGGAACCTCCGACCCGTGACGGCGCCAGGCATTTGTCTCGAGATAACAACGAAACGGACCGCAATTCCACGGAATCAGCCCGCGCGTCGTGGAGCGGTCCGCAGCCAATCTACTTATCGGCACTTCGAATGTATTCCACGCGATGGTTTGCTTCCTGCCCCCGTCGGCCACCCGCACCCTCGCGGCGAATATAACGGCCGACAATTTCCTATAAGTCCGGCGTTCGCTCTGGTCCGGTCTGACGGGGAAACTTTCGACGTTGAATTCCGCCCGACGCCCACACGCCGCGCGCATACATCCGTGCACGCACGTACGCCGCTGGGCTATTTGTAATTTTCATTATCTCCGCGTAAAGGGGAACATTTAGCCGTCTCGGCACGTAGGGAGTTAATAGGGGAACCGGCCCTTGGGGGTGCGGCTTCGTTTTTGGCTCCGTTACGCCACGCTCCCTATTCCCGTTCAGCGTACACGCTCGCCTCGCTCGGTGGTCCAGGTGATTCGCCAGGACCAGGAATCACGACCACCGGCCGTTCCTCGTTATACATCTTCCTGCGGGAGAGATCGATAGTTTCCTGTTTCGATAATTTGGCTGGACGTGATACATCGTCCTCCTTGGGAAACACCGCGACGCTTCGTTCCGGAGGATTTAGGGGCACGTGCTGCTGCCTGCGAACGTGCCCGCCGCGATTATTAAGATACGGGTATCTGGACGTTTTGTTCATTCCGCGAACACTAGATTTTCAGAGTAATCTGTTCTGTTAACTAAAAACTTCTTCATATTGCGCAAAAGGTTGTACATCGATTAGAAATCGGTTAGAAAAGCGTCAAGTCCGCAGCCCAGCGATTTTGTTCTATCAACTATTTAGCACAAGAATATCCACAAAAGGTTCCATAAAAATGTTGTAAAAAGAACACGGAATCTAAGGCCAATACAGCTAAACAAAGATGCACTTCTATTTTGAATAGCTAGCTAGAAAAATTGTTTATGTACGGACGCAAGGGGAAGATCGACAATAAGACGATTTAAATGAAGAATCGTAGGATGAAAGACGCCGACAAGAATGTATCCAATTAAAGGGAAAGCGAAATTCTAGACTCGTCGAACGGCAGACCAATACGTTAGACGGCGAGATCGCGATTCCAGTCGGTCGTTTGTTGATTCAGCACGCGACACCAGACGCCGTTTCTGGACGCAACAACAATTTCCTGAAATCTGACGAAATTGGCCCCCAAGGCCGTGGGCGAGCGGCGCGCGGGGGTGGGCCGGGACGGCCGCGTAACGGCGTTTATTGGCTGCTTTAAGGCCGTTTCTATGCTCGACACATTGTCGCTAAATAACGCGCGCGCGCGCAAGAGAGAGAGAGAGAGAGAGGGCCCACCCCCTCTGCACCCTCGGCGAACGCTCGTTTCTACTCGACGCGTACGTGCCATCCCACATGGTCGACGGAGCACACACGAGCCTGATCGCACACGCTGCGAAACGGAACGGTGTGAGACAACGAAAGCTCTGGAGCTTCCGTGGGAGATACGAGTCGGCCAATATGCGGGCCAAAGCCTTTGAGATTCGACGGAGGCGATTGGAAGTCGTCGATGACCGGCTTCTTCCTCCCTGTTTCGCAATCCTCCGGAGAGAGAACAGCGTCGTAAAGGGATTAGGTGGACGCGAGGAAAGAATTGCGGGGGTCGGGTATTTGCATCGGCCGGCCATAAATCTAATACACTATTTTCGAGATGGTACGGTCTTCGTCTGCCCGGCCAAGAGAACGCCGAGCCTCGCATAAATACCGACCGAGTTTCATACTCGAGGAATTCCTGGCTTTTTGGCGTCCCCCGGAGCCACGGTATTTAACCGTAGACGGGTTTGCTAGGTGGTTCTACTCGGTTAACGAGATGGAAATAAGGAGGCACGAACGAAGGCGAAGCTTGAGTCAAGCAAGACTCGAACGAACATATCTTTTAATGAATTTCTTTGCGAGTTGATTATAATCTTTTTCATTTTGTGTTCTGCGAGACAAGATATGTGTGCACGATTTTATGAAATTTTATATGCGCGAATTCTGCATCGGCCACTTTGCGAAAACTGTTTCGGAAATAAATTATGGAAATAAGTTAGTTGTGTTCCACTTTAGCCGAGAGAATATTGCACGCTTGCCGCCTGCGAGTTGTGCAACTGTTTCTACCATTGCGAAACGGTAAAAATGGTCTTGTATTACAGAGAGAACGCTAATTCAGCCGAGAAGGTGAAAAACGGCGGTAATCCGACACAACTCCGTTCGATATCGTACCTCAGCCCCGGACATATTAAGAAGCGAAGCATAAAGCAATTTTCTATCCATTGTTCCCCTTCGGCAGCCATTATATCCGAGGACGCGACGCCCAACACCTATCCCACACTCGAGCGGAGACGCGTAACGGCGCGGCTACGAAAGGGTTGAAACGCGACCCCTGCTCCTGGCGTCGCCACAGAGGAAGAGAGAGGGCGTACGAGGGGTGCAGGGGCGAGAGGCGGACAGAGGGGGGTAATTCTCATTTGGGTGTAATCGCGCTCGCAAAACTCCATCACACTTTCCTAATAGAGGCCACGGGGGAACGCACGCCGGTCGAATGGCTGTTCGGACGCGGCCTTTATGCCGGCTTCAACGTTACATTTCCGTCAGCGTTGTGTACGTGCGTCGACGAGCCTGCATCCGGGACGGCGTAATGGGGGACACGCATTGATAATAGAGATGACAGCCGAGATGCTCTCCCGGGGGCTGAGCGCGATTGTTTAAATGCCGTGGTCGGCTTGGGAATTCGCAGCGACTCCATTCACCGATTCACTTGCAGAGTATCGGATAGAGAAAGCTTAAGGACATTGGGAAACGTATGCGAAACTCTTGATTTCTGATCGGCAGACCGCGAATCTTATCCATTTATGAAAACAATAGCAACGTGAAATATAAAATGGGATGAATAGACGAAGTATTAAAGCACACGCGCATGTAATTTTTAAATGAATAAAATTATTAAAAGAAAAGATGCGTGTTTAGTCAATTCTCAATTTTTTAAATTGACGAAGAAAATTTTTATCTTGCTTAAAATTACGTAGTATATTGATTAGGATTGAATAAGTGATCTGGGGTCGTAGTGTGAAATAAATGAACACCTTTTACACTCTGGCGCAAATAAAAGACCTACGGTGAACGTCTTTAAGACGTCTTATTTCAATTAATCTTCTTCAAAGAAATTAAAAATGTTTCTTTAAAATTAAAAATTAATTTCAAAATGGTTCTTCGTGTTATCTTAGTATATTACAAGGTACAGAGAACGGACGTTATCAATTTTCTTTTTATCGATTATAGATATAATCACCGACAATGTTGCAATTGTTGAATATTTTGTCTACTTCCGGGAAGGAAATTACAAAATATGTCATACTATCAAAAATATATTAGAAAAATATGAGTAATATCGTCCAATAAAAAACATAAAAAAAGTTCTTGTTTGTGAACATTGCCTTTCTTTCTTTCTTTCTGTTTTTGAAGGTTTACTATCTTTCATTTGCAATGGTGAAATAATTTCGATAGATCGATAGAGTCAAAAATGGAGAACAGTATGCAGAAAATGCAAAAGACAGTGTTTTGCATATTTGTTGAAGGTAGCTTTGCGCGATTGAAGCGATGCACGGATGGAGCGTGGAGAGAGAGACAACGGGAGAAAGAGAGTAAGCACAGGTGGGGCTGGATCGAGATTATCGGCGAAGAACCGAACCGGAAACCGGTATCCCGAGCACGAAGCTCCTCCATCACTCTGCGCGGAGCGGGTTACGCCGCCATTGCTCGCACGACGTCTACGTAGCAAACATCCGCGCGCAGTTTCCGGAACGGTGCCCTCCGCCGTGTCCTTCTCCACCTCTTCTACCACCACCACCATCGCGCACTCCTCCTACGATCACCTCCGGACCCAATGGATGCACCATCGACATGGTCCACCTATAACTAAATCCACGGGAGCTCGGTACACGCGTAAGAACGCGGATTGCTTGACCTTTGCGGCTGCTGCAAAGCCTGGGTGGCCATCCATTCGATCACACGAATCCGAGAAAACTCATTTCTATATCATGAATAGACCACCATGTATCCCCTTGCACTGCGATTTCTTTCACGGATACGTTGATTAGGACTTCTCTGTTATTAATTAATTCTTACTCAAAAAAGGAAATTTATTGACAACATGGGTAACAGAAAAGTAGAATTTGATTTCGATTTAACCCTCGCAAGGCGGCAGCTTTGTTAATTTTGACCCAAAGTATTCAAATCGTTCACTTAATTGCTCAATTATCGGCAATTAAATAAATTATTGTTACCTTATAAATATCAGAAAAGCTAGCACGTCTGCAGGAAATATGTACAAAAATATTTTTTCAAAAATTACTGAAACGAATTTGTTAGAAACGATAGTAGAGTTGTCAGAATTGTCCGCTGTCCGAGGGTTAATAGACTCGAGTAACTTCCACGTTTATCGACTTATGTTCCAAAAGTTGGCACGGAGAATAGCTGACAATATTGTTAAGCAGATCCTACAAATTCGCGGAGCCAGTTTTAGAAAAGTCGATCAATATTAAAATTAGCGGGGAATTAGAGAAACGACACTTGGATTAAAGTAGCGATACAACGAATCGATTTTACGTTATGTTAGGGCAAAAATAACACGCCATCGGGCTGGTATGAATTATTAATGGAGCGATAACTGCCGTAAATAGAACTGATCAGTTTTCGATTGAATTTGTTTCGTCGATATCCGCGATTAACCGGTACAGAACGGTGCGGGCGAGTACTATGAATGTCGGCGAGTCTCGGATAAAGCACACGTCTGGCGGGAAGAGATTCGTTTCTTCTTCTTGTTCGAGGACTGGAGGTCATTCCCCATGAAAGAAACATAGCGGAATCGCAATTGTGTTCCGTAGGAAGGATACGGGACGAAGCGGAGAGAGAGAGAGAAGGCGACGCGGGAGAAGAAAAACGCCCAGACGTCGCAATTACGGGACAAAGATCAGCGCGCCGGAAGGGATAACGAGCCCCAGAAAGGGATAGCTGTGCGCAGGGGTGTACGTCGCGCAAGTAAATAGGCGAATTCGGTCGGGCGTGGATGGCTTAGTTGCCGCGATGGCACACCTGTGGAGCAAATTTACGAAATGTTTACGAGCGTCTGAAGGGGCGTACGCCCCCGGCTCGGCCCCGCCACCCCCCGGATGGTACCCTTCGGGAGCACAATGCCGCGTCATTCGGTATTATTACATCGTCGCTATCACCATCTCGCGGAAGCAACAGGGACAACCGAATCCACTCTCTATCTCTACTTTCCGCGCTCCATCTTTCCCCGCTGTTGTTGCGCCGCGCGCGGCGTCGCATTTTCACAGTCGAACGTTTTCATTCCTCTGCCTGCACGGGTCTCTTTTACATTTTCGCGTCGACACGGCAGAAATTACCATCCTCGACAATTCCCGTTTCTTTCCTCGCACACTTCTGTTTCGGCCGCGCTGCGTTTGCTAACGAATAATTTTCTGTGCCGATGTAAGAAATTCTATATCTAAAAATATGAATCGAGTTTCTGGTCTTGTATATTTTAAAAATAATATTTTAAGTATTCAGATTTTATACGTTCGCAATCGTACAATGTTACTTAAGCCGAAAAATGGAAGGAGGTCTAGGACGATTAGTCTGTAGATATACGATACTTGTTTCATGTATTAATGGTTAATTTTAAACAACAATTCACAGCATGCTTTTACATTTTTCCGGTCGAGCGACAAGTAAACTAATAATTATTGTCATCTGCAATAAATGAATAGACTTTGTAAAAATTAAGGAAGATGGAAGATTCAGGGCGCAGAGGGTTGAGGTAGGTCGCAAGGGGGTAAAGTCCTGGATCGGTCACGGGTGTACCTAACAATTATCAGAGTCTCAAACGACTCCTTCCCAGAGCGACCCCGCCCATCGGCTTGAAGCAGCGTTATCCCCGAATTTATAGTTCCCTTTTCCACACCTTGGTACCTTATTAGTTGTGCCAATCGACTGGCCTTTAACCGGGCTACGGTATCTATTTAAAAGGTTCCTCGGCAGGAATGGATTGTCGGCTGGAAACGCCTCGGCCGGCCACGGTCACATTTTACTCGCCGAAAAAAGCCGACGTATATATAGCTGTATCAATTACAACGGTGTATTCCGGTGCGCGAGCGCGCAAGGGAGATTGGCCTTCTCCCGTTTCTCTTTTCCCTCCCCCTCTCGCTCTCTCTCTCTCCCTCTCTCTCTCTCTCTCTCTCTCGCCCTCTCGCGCCGCCGTACGGCCCCGCTTTTTCTCTCCCGGTCTCTCCTTCCCACCCTGAGTTATGAATGTGCCCAATTACATCTTAAAAGCTGTGCTCCATTAATTTTCACAGCTGCTGCCGCTTAATTGGGAGCCCAGCCTGATAATAAACCCCGAAGCTTGCACCCGGGGCCCACTACTGCGTTTATGGTATGCGAACGGCACGAGAGACGCGGAGGATGGGGAAGAGTTGACGTCTTCGCAAACGATTGCATCGATCGGCCCCGCCGGTTTTACCCTCCTCTCTCGCAACGGTGTCGTTCGGTTTTACGACTCTGACCTTGATTCCTGCGACCGTCACCCCGGGTAACCGCGAAATCAGCCGCTTTAAAACGATACTTCCGCGTGCGACGGGGTGAGGTCCGCGATATTCGATCATCGCGACTGGAAACACTCGTTTCGAGGCAACTCGCTGCGGACCTTCGAAATTAATGGAATTATACGTGGATTCTATTGTTCAAATCCATTACGATACTTTTCTGAGAGATTATATTCTTAGAGGACACTTTTTTCTTGGTAATCATAACTTGTAATGTTAACTTGCAAAGAACCAACGTTTTTGTATACCATATTTTAATAATACTGACTAGCATGTTTTTGGCAACTGGTAATATTTAAGTGCATTATTTCATGATCTCCAAATTATTTAAAATTTATTAATGAAAGGATAAAATAGAATCACCGGTGATTGACGCGGTCCGAACGGAAAATATAGTGTCAAATAGCGTTGACTGACATGGCGCTTAACCTGTTAAAAACACAGATGGCTGAAGCTTACAGTTACGTGCACACAAATTTGAAGCTAATGAAATAAAGGAAATTGAGGAAAATAAGCGAAGTACGTCTGTCTGGCTACAGGCTGGATGATACCACTTCTCAAATATTCGACCGTCCAGGAACTTTCCCCCAACTTTTCAGGTAAGTTTAAAGACAAACTGTCACTTGATAATTTTATAACTAACATATAGAAATAGTCTGAATGTTCTCGACAAGCCCTTGGAATCTTTCAAAGATGTCTCGTAAAGCTAGAATGTATCTTCACAAGAGGTTCCATCGACTTGATATAAAAATCTGGATATCCTACAATAATCCCAGCCCAGTGCACGCTATTACCCGGCGAGGCATGAACATAAACAAATACCCGGCGCGGAATTAAAGATCCATCCGCATCGGCGATACGAGAGCAATAAATTCGGCGAAGGTTCTTGCGATGCTCGGCTCGGCATGGAGCGCCACTCGCGTCCATTCCGAGCGACAATAAAACGTCCCCGTACAACGGGTCGCGGGTCGAATAATCCGCGGTGACGACGTCGAAGGGCGCATTTCCATAGATCACAGCCATCGCGCCGGCCTCGAGGATGCCGCGTCCGCGGACGCAACAATGACGCGGTCGGCGGCGAGGTCCGCGCTCGCGTTCCATAAATCGGCTCCTCTCGGGGCCCTTTTCAATAGGAATCGTTACCATCGGCAACGTTATTTCATAAAGTTTCACGGCGCGGCGCGGCGGCGGCGAGCCGAGCGGGTCGGAGACGAATAAATCCGGCGGGTCGGCGCGCGGCATCAAGCCGGCATTAAAAATAACTGATAGGGTCGTGGCCGGCGATTTGCATGCGCTCGTTACTCGGCCGTGCACGAGCTCGTCTCTCTCTTTCTCTCTCTCCCTCTCTCACACCATACACGCACATACTCCCTCTCTCCACCTCTTTCTATCTCTCCGCTAGCAACGAGGGAAAAAACCGGCGGAGAACCGGCGCGGGAACGGCAAGGCTCGAACCATCATCGCATACCTGCTAATACCGGCAATATCTTGCGCCGCGCGAATGCGATGCGTCGCGGCGCGGCGCGGCGCGGATCGAAGCGGAAATTCCGAGCGCGAGCGGATCGCCTCAAAGCCCGCGCGACTTTGCACGGCTCTGCGCAGGCCGCTCCACCCACCGCGACTAAACATCTCTCCGTCGGCTTGCGAAACGTCTCGCGGTAATATTACCCGAAGCAAACGACCAGGTAAGCCGTGGCCGCGCCACCCAAGTGGACCTTGTTAGCACGGATATCCCCGGCGACGCACCACCCAGAAACCGGAGGAGCGTGCACACCGACGCGTACAGTAACGAGAAGAAGCGGCGGGGGAAACCGGGGGCCGCGGCTCGCTCGCTCGCTCGCTCGCCCGCTTGCTCGCGGGTAAATAGAGATTCTCCTTTGTGGCTTCATTATCGAGATAAAGCCGCGGTTCCGGCGAGGAACGCCGCCCGGAGTCTATTGTGATACCACCAAAGGGGTACGCGATCCCGGTCAGCGATGCGCGCGTTCACTGAAATTCACCTGGAATTCGGATCGTGGGAAATTCGGTGAACTCTCCTAGGGGATTACTAACGCGAAGAATATTCCGCGTATTGTTCTAATATCGTTGCCAGGGCTCTGCAAAAAGTTTTGATCTCCGAGCAAGGTTGTTAACACGTTCGCTACCAGGTTATGTTAAGTAAATCATAGTCAGCGATGAATAAGTCCTTATTTGACGTGGTTGTTTCTAGGATATATTTCTAGAATTGCAATTATGGAAATAAATAATTCACTGTAAATATCTCCAGACAAAGAACATTCTAAAATCCGATGTGTTGTGTTCAGTTTAACAGTACAGTCCATTTACAAATTTGCCGAGACACTCTATCATAAACTAAAAAAGAACACGACCCGTACATCTGTGACACTGATCTCCGCGAACCATTTCGAGACGTCAGTTATAAACGAAGCGAACATCGACTGTAGCTAACTAACTCGTCGATGGAACAAATAAAAATAAATTCGAAAGATTTCGTACGGGTGGACGCGACGTCAAGTCATTTTTCTTCAGACGCTGCGAAGCGTCGCGAGCGCACAGATGCGAGAGAGGGAACCGTGGGTTAAGAGAAACGGCAGACCCGCCGTCTGAACGAGAAGGGAAACAACGCGTCGCAGTCTGCGAACTCTAACAAATACCCGTTGCAATTACACATTACAAGTTAAGTAACACTCGGCGTTCTCGGAACAAGCGCGAACCAAACGGCTTTCCGTGGAATAACGTCGACGAAGGGGTTGGTCGGTCTCCGCGTCACGTGGAGGGCGAGATGCGGGGCGGTGTTGCGGGTTGATGCATGGGGTTGTCGCGCGTCGAGTCATGTGTCATTGAGCCGCTCGGAATCGAGAAACCGAGGTAAGTACGGTTCCCCCCGACGTTGGCCGGAATCGACGAGGAACGAGGCCCGGAGATCAGCGAAAAGAAGAAAAGGAAAAGCCTGTCTTCCGGGGGTGGGCCGAGGAGAGCGAAAGGAGGGGAGGGAGAGAGGGTAGTCGAAAGGGGAGGTGGGGCAATGGCCCGTGAACCACCGCCACGACGTAATGACGCGGCTCTCCTTTCAAAGATTGCATCGCAGGAAAAGCTCCGCGCGAAGCTGCCTCCCCCTTCTGAACCCCCTTTCTGCCCCCTCTGCCTCGCCCCCGGTTCCTTCCGCGGGAATCGATACGATGGCTCCAGGAATCCGGAGGGTTTTACGTTAAAATACTGCAGAAAATAATGGCCCGATATACCTTGGACCGTGAAAGGATCGCGCTTCGTTCGTCGCGCTTCATTCTTCTCCGCCCTCTTTCCTCTCGTTCGACGGTCTGCTCCTGTCCCTCTTCGATTCTCTTTCTCCTCCGTTCGTCTCTCTGCTCTCAGTCTCTCTCTCTCTCTCCCTCTCTTCCTCTCTGTCCCTCTCCCTCTCTACCCATCCCTCAGTACCCCGTCTCGATCCACGGGATCCACCGAATTACCATGCACGAGGAGTGCATCCCTCTAATTGCGCCTCCACCTCGATCGGCTCCGAGCGCCGCCAGGAAATTGGTAGGAAGGTAATTCATCCTGCCGGGTAGATAGCGGACACGGACGGACTCGAAGGATTCTCGAAACAAGCCGAGCCGATCCGAGCGCCCGGCTCGTCGACGGGGCTGGCTTCGTGGAATCGGATCGCGATAACGACGCTGTCACGGAACCCTTTCGTGAGCGTCAACGGTCTGTCAGATCGGCGACGACCCGCTGCCGATCCGCCAGCCGGACCCGACCACGATGCTTTTCACGCCGCCGGATTTTTGGTAATTATTCGGAGATTGCTTTATTCCACGTCCACCGGGACCGGCGATCGTGAGGGCATTTCGAAATCGACGCTCTTGCTGCTGAGACTGGGTAAACACGCAAATTCTCTGTCCCTTAGATGGAACTTTACTATCTCGGTGATAAGTGGACTTGTCTGAAGTATGATGTAAGTTTTTAGTGACAGAAGAGCAGTTGATTGTTATTCATCGATGACAAAAAATTACTATATTCATTTTATTAGAACTATTGAAATTGTTGGATTAAGTCACATTTTTGTCACTGTAAAAAACGACATGTTTTATTGTTGAATTAATTTATAGCAACACTACATTTGATTTTATTTATCTTTCTGATATATTTGTATGTACAGATTACATCTTAAGTAAAAGTGAACATTTCCGAAAATATGAATTTACGCCACTGTGATTCTATTCCCTTGAATTAGTGAAGATTTGTTACATCTACTGCCAGTAGAAATCAACTCAATGTACCAGCACGAAAATCAATATATAACATCAGTCGAATATATATCATTTATGCGTTACAGTATACAGTTTTCAGTTTTCAGCAGACGACTCTGGGAAAAGTATCCGAGGGTAATTAATTCGCCGGGCAAGACTCGATTCCGTCTCAGAAAAGAATGAACGCGGGTCGGAAGAAACACGGAAGCACAAGATAACGCGAAACTTTTAAGACGGCTGTTATTTGATTCGGCGCGAGGCTCCCCCCCCCCCCCCCCACCCGTGTTCAAAAGTTATAAGAACCAATTTAAAAATCTCGCTGGCCCCGCGCCGCCAGCCTCTCTCTCTCTCTCTTGCCGTTCACGCATCCATTCAGAAGTTAAATCCGGTAATCTTAGTTAAAAGAGGCAATTATAGAGCGGACTACAAGGAAATACGAGTGGACCGATAAGGGAAACTGATCGCTTTCCTTCTGTATTCCGTTGCGTCCGCTCGAACGCTTCGCCCCGGCCCCAAACCCCGTCGCCTTTCCTGCTCCGGTTTTTCCGTTTATTCCGGCTGGAAAATAGGAACAGCCCTCGGAGCGGTAAAAGCATCCTGGCGGTCCTTTTTCTTCCAGCGTAGCGGGTGGAACTTAAACGGCGAACTTTCCTCGCGATTTCGTGCAGGACGACGTCACACGAAGGGGGGGAGGAGGTGAGGCGGTCGACGAGGGGGGAGCAATGGCGGCGTCGGCGACGGAGGCGGGTGCAGGGTGCAGGGGGGAGGGGAGGGAGGGCGAAGTTGCGAAGACTACGACAAAAGCTCTTTCCTCGGTGTTCACCCGGCCCCACAATAATAGGCGTTTCTATTCTTGGCCGGGACGCCGTTAGCCATCTTAGGTGCGCGTCGCTTCTGGCTTTGCAGCGAGATGTTTATTTGCGCTATCTATCACGGCCGAGATAACAAGACTGTCGCGGAACTATGCCCGGTAGGTAATTACGCGGGAAATCGAAAGTAACGCGCGACTCGTCTATAAGCGGGGCCCTGCCGCCGCCGCCGACCGAACAATGAAACTTGTTCGGCGTCGTTCCTCCGCCGATGCCTTCGCCGCATTCCGCCGCCGAGACGTAAATAAATTACAAGTGACAATTGGAACGGGAAATTTTAGGCACGGTGCTGCGCAACTACGGACATGTACCCGACAGATTTGTTTAAAAAAACGGCGTTGCAATTTTAGGTCAAAATTCATATTTATAGTAATTCGAAGAAGCTGAATTTTGCTACGATGTTTAGAATGCAATAACATATAAATTCCTATTTTCTAGTTTCCGTTTCTTTAATTCAGTTACTTTGATTTTGTGAGAATTTTTTGATTCTTGGCAATTAACGTATTGATAATTTGAAAGGTAAAATGTAAGTGAATAAAGCTTTGCAAAATAATTTTATTCTTTGCATGCATCAATATAATAGGTCTACTTATTAGTGGGCAATTTATGGCTACAGACTTTTAATAGTCTTTGTTTCTGTTCATGTTATTCGGCTGTTTCATTATCCTCAATGTTTCTCTGATCTTCCACAGAAGCTTTTGACTAAGACGTTAGGTTCATTAAAGAGTGCCGTGTGTCCTGTTTCGCTTGTACAGTTTGGAGCAAATGTGACGAAAAGTATAAAGGAACATGGCAATAGAATCGAGTAGTCGCGGCTGGCCAAGATTATATCGGGGAGCGAGCGCATCGGCACGAGAGGAACCGGCGGTGCCTCTAACATTGTTCGGAATGCCAGAGTGAACGAAGCACCGAATCTGCGCACAACAGTTGCATCTGGGCTGAAACGCAGCGGAACCGTCTGTCGCGGCAAAATTCATTCCCTTCCGTCGCTCTATTTGTCTACGGATCTAGCACCGCGCCCCAAGAGGGGCGGCGAGGGGTGGCCTGGAACAGCAACCCTCTCGTTCTTCCAGGGAAACGCGTCAGCGAATCCCCGAATTCGCCGGCATTTCGGGCCTAATTTTCACGAGCCTTGGTGATCGATCACGTCACCGTCACGTTCCGCCCCGGCAAACACGGCCACGTGCATACATTTCCACGGCCCCGAAACGAGCCCCGGGCTTTTAGCTAACCTCCCTCCCTCCCTCCCCCCGCCTTTCGACCGCCACCCCGTACTCCGTCGACTGCTCCGGAAGTCCCCCTTTGGTAGAAACACGAAATGGCAACGAAGAAATTCAGCCGAGGTCCCTCGGCTCCTTATCGGCGTCGACCGATTTTTCGTGTTTACCCGCGAGGAGATGAAGTGCCGGGCAATACATCAGCGTGCGGAACGCGCGCTCGCGACCCTCCGCTGCGAGCCGCGTGCGAGCATGTTTATGTATAAGTCGCGTGCGCGGCCGCTTTCGGACAGAAACTCGACCGGCTCGGGATCGAAAGGGAACCGGGGATCGAGGGAATAATCGACGCGAACGACGACTGACAGCGCGTCGAATTAGTTTTCACGTTCCGCTGGATTATCGCCGGCGAGCGGTGCCGGGGCTCTCTGACCGCCCGCCGGCGCGGCAGAGGTGTGAATTATTTTTATAATAGAGGAGGAACGTCGGCCGAGGAATTTTATGCGGGAAAGATACTCGAGGAGATTGCGAGCCATCGACGGGAAATCCTCGAAGAATGGATTTCTTTCGATCCCGGAATTTTATGGCGTCCTCTTTTGGGAACTTTGGCTTCCAGGCTTGCTACCGGAGGGTGGGGAACGATCGATTATTCTTATCAGCCGGGTAGAGGTGCAGCCGAAACAGTTATCTCTCGAGGACGCCGCTCGAAAAGTGAATAGAAAATTGTTCTACAATATTAATCAATCGCCAATCGTGTTACATTATAGGAGGCACGAAACGTTCGCCGACAACTTGGAGTCGCAAGAAACGTCCCAGCGAAGTTCGGGACAGGGTGCGTTAATTAAATGCGCAGTAATCATCGTTATTCCTTGGAAACGACGGAAAGGGACCAGGGACCCGCGTCGAAAAAAAACAAATCGTCGCGGCTTTGTCTCGAAATTAGCGCCGGTTTAATTTCGCGGCCGCGGCTGTCTCCGAGTAATGAGGATTAATTCGCCGAGACACGGGGGCGAGCGGGTAATTTTCGCGCGCGTACATCGGGCACGGACGAGCGTGCGCCGAGAGTCGCGCAGCCCTGGAAGCAGACTTGGAAAAAAACGCACAGAGAGGAGAGCGCCGGCAGACAGGCGAGCCGAAAGCAAAAGAGGGAAAAAAGTCTAAACAGGAAACGGGATCGGGAGCGAAAAGCTCGAGACTCGACGTGCCGGCCTCTGGTTACGATTTAATCCGCGTATTTTCGGCGTTTCGGGTTCCGTTCCGTTCTGCCGGGCAGTTCGTCATCTCGTTGAATCCGCAGTCGGTCGTAGGAGCCGGGATGAACGTCGACGAAGGGAGCGCAGGAAACGGCGGAGGACCGAAGAGGGACGAAGAGTGAGAGAGCGAGAGAAGCTGGATGATGCTCGTGGGTGGGGAAGATTCGCGGATAGCGTAGGTTGAACGGACGGGACGCGAAGGGTGGCTAGGACGGTAGAAGAGGGTGGCGAGAGCGAGAGAGAGAGAGAGGAATACAGAGAGAGAGGAGCAAAGAGAGAGGGAGAGAGAGAGATAGGTTGAGAGAGAGAGCGCGAGAAAGAGGAAGGGAGGGCAGCGCACAGCGTGTTTGCAGATCCTCTATCGGCCGCTTCAGCTCCCGATCCAGCATCCCCATTCCCGGTAGCCCGGCTTCGCCTCCACCAGCAGCTCCATCCGCCCCTGGAGCTCGGATGGTTTGGGGTAGAGCGGCAGGCGGCACGAGGCAGATAAGAGAATTGCACTGTCAAGCCGGAATGATATATTTGACCAACATTTCCATATAACCCCGGCAGAGGCGCTCTCGCGCGCATCACTCCGCTCTCTTACTCTCGGATTCTTCTCCTTCCTTCCCTCCTTCCATTTCTTCCCTTTTTGTCTGCTCGTCTTTTTCTCTCTTTTTGCCCTCCATCCCTCCCGCCATCCCTGCCAGCGGCAAAGCCATTCCTCTCCGCGATTCCTCTCTTTCGATTTGTTCGATTCGTTTTCCTCTTCTCCCCCGATTCGTTCCACCCTTTCGCCCTGACACCACCTTCCTCCATTTCGTACGGTCAACCCCTCTCTCTTTCTCTCTCGCTCTCTTTTTGTACCTTCAGCTACCGCTCCC
Organism: Augochlora pura; assembly: GCF_028453695.1. NCBI lineage: Eukaryota > Metazoa > Arthropoda > Insecta > Hymenoptera > Halictidae > Augochlora > Augochlora pura. The sequence continues at coordinate 7,531,322 of NC_135775.1, read as the reverse complement.
CTCTCTCGCTCTCCGCGTCTATCCACCTCCGTTTTCTCCGCTCGTTCTCTCTCTCTCTCTCTCTTTTTTTCCATTCCCGTCCTCTCTGCGCCGCGTTCTCCGTGTTCTCTCCTCTATTTCGATCCTCTCGCCACCCCCGAGAGCAGCTGCCGCCGCGCGCCGTTGCAACCAGGAGACGCTCCGAAATTACGTTTGGGGTCAGCGCGCTTATTGACAGTTTTATACGCCGACATTCTTATTACAAATCCCGGCGTCCTATAACCGCCGGGAGGGCAGGATCACCGTCTCCAACCTCCGACCCCTCCCCCCAACCCCACCTCCACCCCCGCCACCGCCGCCGCACCGTCCGCGCGACTCGATCCGATTTTCTGCTACGAGAACCGGCTGCCGACACGGAAAAATCGCTGGAATCCGTGGACCTTTCGGCTTTGACACGTAACTCGGAAAATACGGGGAGAATACCGTCGAACGGAACCAATGGCCATATTGGTTGTATCGTTTCAAATATCACATCTCCGCTGCTCCGACTCCGCTCGTAACGTTGCAAAATTACAGAAGCGTGTTCCAGGAGATTATCATTTTAATATCACTCCAACGTAGCGAATACCGTTTCATATTTCCATTTTTCTCGGGAGAGTAGCTTTACAATTCCAATAATTGCAAGGAAAAAGGTCGGCGGAGAATTGTGAAAGTCACTACGAGGGAAGCAATGACGTGTTCCCTTCATTGGTAGGAACGAAGAACTCGCAACTTCAGGGGTGACCAACTCGCGTGCTTTCGGGTCTTGAACAAGGGACGATACAATTTAGATAATTAAACAGATATCACGGAACCGTTATCTGTCGCGTGGATGTAAAACAGTTGTGCCCCATTGTTCGTGGGAATCTCCGTTGCCCTCTACCACCACACCTTCTTCAAAATGGAACAAGAAGCTCGCGATATTTTGCGCCAAGATATTACCTAACTGGTATCTGCAACCATAGAGATTGTACCATTTGGAAAATGCCAATATTATTAAATAATATAAATATAAAGAATATAATAATATACTATTAAATAATATGTTATTTCATATTCTGTATTATTTTAAGTTAAAGTTTCAAAGCGACATATACGAAAGATCAACCACTTTTTATTTTATTGCATTTGACAAATCTTTTAATTTATCTTTTATTACCCATAAATTAACTTCTTTAACTCACATTGATACGCATCGTTTATACTTTCAATGGTTCATTTTATATTTAATCCTCGTCTAGCCTGGTACGAGAAACTGAATCGATGTTGTCCGAATTGCGAAGACACCGTGTCTTCTTTTTTTATTAAAATTTCATCGAACCTATCGCTACGAAAATAGAAGGTGTTCATTTCCAAAGCATCTAATTGTAACCGCCAAAAGAGGATTTTGTTTGATCGAGGGCGCAAAAGAATTAATTGCGACGGGGTTAGGATTGAAAATTAATCCGTGCTGACTTACGGGGTGTCCGGCCAGTCGCAATCAATTCGACGGAGATCCTTTACAGTGTGAATCAGATCGGAATCAGCCAGAGGAAACTTGCTTACTGAAATCAGCCGAATCACGCTGACGCCGCGGTTTATTCCCGGACAGTTCTTCCTGGCAACGATCTATCACCCGCGTGTACACGGACTGCGCGGCGATCGCAGGTGCAGTTTATGAAACGTGATTTATCCTTACCGCGTCGATCTTATTTACGCGATTTGCGAGCGCAAACAACGCCACCCCTGCCCTCCCGCCGGCTAGCGCCCATTAAAACCACCGGCGGAGCCGAGATTTTCATCGCACCGACTGCTCGTAAACCTCCCGACTTTTATCTATCATTCCATTTAGAATAGGATTTTTCGTCGAGACCGTATCACATATAAGACGTTATAAATTTCTCCGTGAACAAATTTTTATGTCGTGAACTACAATTTTTGTTGGAAACATGGCGATTAGACTTCTATCAGAGAATCTTACAGATTGTTACTTCTTGATCATGGGGACACGAAAATAATCCTAGAAATATTTAAGATATTTAAGTATTTAATTTTAATCAGTGTCTTGCATGTATTTTTCTTTCTTACTTAAAAAGAAAAACAGCTGTAAATCGTTTCTGATTCATAAGCCATATAGTAATAAATGTATAAATACATATAAACCTTCTTGTTGTTACGCACTAATAATACATACACGAGAAAACTTGATATCCTAATATTATTACATTTACAGTAAAAGTCGTTGATAATTTCAAATATTAAAATATATGTATTATGTATCATAAATAATTGTAAGTATGGCTGTGGCATCTAGTGAAGAGTATTGAGAGAAAGGCCCCATAACTTGGTCCTCTGTTTTCTATAAAATCTTTAGTATATATAAAAATAAGATTGCATTTCAAATACGTATGTACACTGTTCATTTATTGAGTTCAGCGATCGCGTCGTACGAATCTCTAATACGATCGAATAAACAACAAATGACACGACGATAAACATTTCTGGTTCCGCGCGGCACGTTTTCGTTTTGGTTTGGGAAACGTGAAACGAAAGCAGGCAGGAGCGGCCGATTAGAAGAGGAGCTACAGTTCTAGGGACGCCTATACGGGCGCGAGGGTCGACCACTGACTTCCTTTATCGACATTTTGATACAAAATGGCTGCTCACCGCGGGGTGTCGCCGCGTAATCTCTCTCGATTCAAATTAACACACGCAGCGCCCGCCGGGGGGCCACGGCCGTGCCACGGGGAACTTGCGCCGCGGTATAGAAGAGATAATATCGTGGTGGATCCCGTGTTTCTTTGTCTTTCTTTTGGAAGAACCAAGTCCGTTCTTCGTCTCCTCTTCTTTTTTTTCCCTGTCCAGCCTCCCCGACCCCGCGCGGCCCTTCCCCCTCACCGTTAACGATCGCACAGTAAAGAGACGAATGACAGGCGCCACGCCGGTTTTGACAAATCGCCGCGACGTGGGATACCAATCGGTGGATATCCGAGAGGGTCTCCGAAAAAGTACATCTTGTCCCACGAGTCGGCCTAGTCCTCGGAGGATTGTTACGTTATTTTCGACGGCTTTTTATCTGCTCCGCTCGACCGTTTCGTGCACTGGATAACGTCGGCTCTGGCCCGGGGTCGAGTCCCGGGGATGAAAGTTTTCTTAATGGCGAGTTTATTCACTGTGGATCTATCTGTCGAGCAAGGGGCTCGATGGTTCAATCTTGTTTCTCGATTTTGTGATGCTGGACAGGACTGTATAGCGAAATTTAGTTATACTAGTTTATCTAGGATTCAATGTAGGTACTGTCGTGCTGCATCATCCTTTACGATAAGCTATTAGCAAAACAAGCTGAGTCAACATCATCTTCGCCCTTTTGCCCAAAAGCTGAGTCCGATATTTGGCCTATTGATCTCAGGCTTACGTGGATTGTGACATAGCTAACGATGGATTCTAAGTCCCTTTGTGAGATGATTATACGTATAATCTTTCACCGAGCCTTACTCTCGTTTCCAGAATTATATTTACCAAATACGCAATCCTTGTTACGTGACTTTTTGTATCTGTTTATGACCTATTACAATAAGCATTTAATTACCATAAAGAAGAGTATTTAATTTCCATGCCTTTCCATCTTACGGCATAACAGCCGTGTCGTGAGATTCCGATATTAGACGGCTCGAACGATAAACAATTGAAAGAATAATAGTGTTCTCCGTTTGAGCGGCACTAAATGTGCCAGAACGGATTCCTCCTACGTCTTCATGTGTCTCCTTGGCAAAAGTAGTCTGAAATTTTTGCGGAGCAGCATCCGGCGTGACCACCCACGCCAGCTAATCACCGTTCGCCGAGTGTCCGCCGGTCAAATAGAGCGGCTCGAGTCGGCCAGAGAGACGCCCATTAGTCATTTATTAGTTCGCTATTGTTGTCTCCGGGGCTGGGTCGCGGCCCACAGCCGCGTCGGAGCGTCGTCGGCGGGGGTGGCGGCGGCGGCGGCGGCGGCGGCGCTGAACATCGTCACGTCGAGCGTAGCCGGCCGAGATTAATTTAATCCGGCGGTTCAGCACATTTCAGCCCGTTCGAATTTCCTAGATCAAATCTACCGACAGGAGCCTCGTTCGGGGCGGCGGGGGTGGGCCGGCAGGAATTCGGGACGAAGTTATTGGAGTTCCTCCGGCGGGGCGTACGCCGGAGAGCATTCCACGAAGCGACGAGCGGACGTTGACCCTCCCGGAGAGATTTATTCTCACCCCTGCAGCGGAGAGCCCTGCCCGGCATTTTTTAATTTCTCCCGAATTTTTACAGTACAACCGGGACGTCGCTGGCCGGGGCCAGATGTCGTGGGAGGACGCGTGATTTAACGGCCGGCACCGCGAGGAGGCAAAACGCGTCGAATCCGACGCCGATTTCCGACGCTCTTCTTCTACGCGCGGGGAAAATAGGAGCGAGGCGGCCAGACCGAGAACGCGTTATATCATCGCCGACATCGTGTAATTCCGCGCGGAGGATCGGGGCCCTCTCTTGACTCGGCTCGCGCGCGGCAAACCCTCCGCACCCCATAAATATCTCTGAATCATCGCGGTGCCCTTCGTTGTTCTTCCGCCGCTCGAACACGTCGACGGAAACGCGAGCATACTGCTCGCGACCTTACGCCGAGTTAGTGTCTCGCCGAGCTGCCGCGAGAAATATTACTATCCCACTTCCCGCGAGAATATCCCGTTTTCGAGCGGCAGCCTCTTTCAGGCTAAATTCGTCCAGTTTTAATATTGAAGAATTTCAGGATGGATTATTGATGGACTAACTAACTGAGTATAGTTAGGATCATTTACGACTTTATTTATCAATCTCTTCTATGTATATTTAAGCTAATCTCTTCAGACACGTTAGTTTTAATAAGCTGTCAGAAACTGAATAATCTAAAGATAATATACTTATACTGTGCGTCCAAATGGAAAACCTTTCTCATAGACTTGTGTTGATATAAATATGCAGTTAATTGTTCCGTAACAGTTCAGAATCTAGTTATGTATACCAATTGAACTCTTGATCTTTCAACGTATCATTTCTATATTTTCCATAATTATTATAAGACAGCGGATTTCATATATTTACTATAAAAATGATAGAAGAATTTAACTCTTATCAGGCTTACATCACGTCCCACGTAGCACTATACATTAGGTCTGACCAATCGTGCGATTTCCCTTGAATGGGTTGAAGCGTCAGTCTAAAAGTTCGATCGAATGAGAAAGATGAACTCGCAAGCAGTCGAAGTCGTCGAAAAAGAGAAACAACGGTGTTCCGTCAGCAGAATTCCAGTAAATTCCGTCGGCCAGGCGCATTAGCGCCGTGATCCTCCTCTGCACCGTATTTCAAGCCCGGTGTCGGCGGAATTTCATGCGCAAAATGTAGGCCAGCTTTCGACGAGAGCGATCAATCGTCCCCTGTCCGACCCTCTCCGTTCGCGATACAGTTTTCAGCCGGTGCGGCCGCGGCCCGGCGCGGACCGGCGCACGAGCCTCGAGCCGATTTCCCGATCTCGCGCTTCCTGTCGATGGAAACGGTGAACGGGCCGCGTATTGCGGAACACGCGGCAGGCAGCACGCGCAATCAAATGCTCGCCGGACCGTTTCGCGCGGTGCTCGTTTGCGCGGAAGACGAGCGGACGCCGGTTGCGGGTCGGCCCGTAGTCGTTCACGGGGCCGGTCCGCGCGATTGTTTGCTGCATGCCCGATTTAACGATCATTGTACGATTCCGCGGGACCGGTAATGCCGAGGACGAGCAACCCGCGCGGAATATTATGTTTCCACAGGCGAGTCGCGCAAGCTGTTTCGCGCGGCCGTTACCGCCGACCAACGACACCTCGCTTTTGTCATTTACCATTTTATTAGAATTTCGAACGGAGCTGGTTTATTATTAGAAGTATTTGACCGATCGGTGGATTATGGATTGAACGCATTTTTTATTAAAAGAAGAGTTGAGAAAGAATTCAACTGCTGAAAATTAATTTTAATTAAAATCAACTTTAATTATAAGTAAAAGAAATTAATAAGATCTTATTTATGAGATACTTGGTTCTTCGGTTGTCATATGAGATAACCGGGCAATTGACTACCTCAGGATAAACCCGAGTATTTTTGCTCTATCAGGATGTCTTGCGAGTACTGGAGTATCCGACCACCTCATATAACCGAGGAAAGGTACCGGTTCTATGAAAAGACAAAATGTACAACAGCAAAGGAGATATTTTGATCCACCTATCGTTTCTTGCGAAAAGAAAACTCTTGTGCTGCATAAGGAAACTCTCCAGCGAGCATTTCCAGTCAGTTCATAAATCTGACGCTAACAAGAATCGTCTCCATGGAGATACTCAACTAATATGCACGATTAAGCTTGTAGCGAATAAACGAGCTATTTAGCCCAATAAGAACGAATCTTTTATAGCGTGCACGTTAACCGGACCAGTTACCCGGAGAGCGTGTCGCTTTAGAACGGTCTCCAGATGCGCGTAACAGCGCTCCAAAACGCGTTACAAGGAATCACGCCTCGTTCGCATTATCGGAAGCCATGAAACACCAAATAATTTTTCTTCATCTTCATGGGAGTACTCAGCGGACGCGTTACCGTGCGGGACGACGGTCTCGCGCGCCGGATCGGCAAACGCTCTTATCACTCAACCGCCTTTTTAACTGACTGTAGGCGGAGCAATATCAGTGTGACCGACACTTCGGCCAAACTCGTCGTAACGAGGGCCGATTATCGGTTTCCGGGCCGGTCGCGGGTCCGCGCCGCGCGATTCCGAGAAGCATAAAACCGGCCGACTGGTCCCCGGAGCCGTCAGATCAGATCTCGATCCCTTTTTACGACAACCGGGGAGACACTTTCTTAGCGTGAACGTACGGAACGAACGAAAGAGTTGTACCGTGCGGTAAAAAACGAATAACTCGTGCCAAGAGGATGGTACAGCCGGGGAACATACTGTCCGATGTGCTATCTCGGCGTTGCTGCCTTTATGCGCCGAACAATTCGAAACACTGTTGGCCGAACGCTTGTTGCGGGCTCTGAAGGTTAACCAAAATTTCCGCTCGTTAAATTAGCGGACGAGACGACGGGACTTCGCGATCAATATTTTTGGTGTTCCGCGAAGACTTCCTTGAAGAAATGTACAGGTCATTTACATGTCTTCTTCTGTAAGAAGAAAACGTGAACGTGACGGATACATCTATAATGTGTTCTTATACTGGGTGATATTTTCTTCGTAGTTTTTACGTCGTGACTAACATCAGTGGGACATATTGCCGATTAGAGTACCTAGCCAGGCAAACTAGAATTAACTTATTAGCATCACAGGAGAAAGAGTTGTGTCGATTCACTTTTCTTTCTTGTACCATATCATACTTTGCATAACGCTCCAGGAAGGCGTCTTTACAAAATAAATAGAAAACTAACAATTAGAAATATTCTAATTTCAGCGCCCTTACAAGTCAATTCTCGCCGTCGCCCGTCGCAAAATGCTTTAAGCAAACGTGCCGCCTCTCAGCTCTTTAAGCAAACGTGCTCGGACAAATAGCTCGCGGGGCAATCCTGGGGCACGGCGGAGAAGATCTTCATCGGTGGGAATGCAACGCGGACGATCACGTGCGTCAGGAGTCCTCGTGCAGGTAGAAGGGAGGTCAAGGACACCGGTGACTTCGTCCTCGACGCGACGGTTCGCCCGGGGGGCTCGCGATCCACGGCACGGCTCCCTTGACGGAGCCCCGAGGAAGTTTTACGAGTGCCTCGGCGAGCGTGTCGCCTTCCTCGACACACCGGCCGGAGAGCTTAAATGAGCCGGGACACGCGGACGATCGGCCGTGCCCGAGGGGGAGGAACGGCGCAGAAAAAAGGAGAGGGTTTCGAGAGTTGTACTTCGGCAAATTCGCGAGATGCCTGGCCCCTCCGGCGGATTCTCGTATCAGGTTCCACGGCGCGGTAGGTACACCAGCCTATCGCGATCTTCGACATTCCATCTGGCCCGGCCGAAGTGTACGTCTTCCACGAAGCTAACCGGCACCCTCGAAAAACACCGGCGGCCGGGGCAACGTTATGCCGGAATCAAAAAGTTTCGGTGACCCGTCGCGGTAGTGTCGTTTCCTTAACCCTATCATATCGTGCGAGATATTACTATAGAGATTGCGAACATTATTCATTACAGATGATATTCGTGTTCTTTAAATGCACAAAAGATCTTCGATTTGTAATATATATGGTAATTATAAATTCTCTTTCTTATGTAGATGCTTTTTACAGACAAAGTAGTGCTAATTAACATAGCTGTGAAAGCAGTCGCAGTAACAGGGGTTGACGCTAAATCTACCAACTGGCGTGCATTGCTTCATAGAAGTGAGAAGATCAAATTGATTTTGCACAGTTTTTAATTAAAAACAATTATTTCCATAATATAGTCTACTCAAATAGTTCCTGTAAAAGAGTCTCTAAAGTTAGTGCACATCTAAAATAAAAAAAACCATGTGTCCTAAAGCTCCAACCAAAAAATCATCAAGGTCCAATTTGAAAATATACAAAGAAAAGGGTCTAAACATATTTAGATAAACATAAAGGCGCCGAATTAATTTGTGGGAACAGTATACCAATGATCTAGTGTTTAGTACAGTTTTCCATAAAAAATGTTGCAGCCGCGTGAGACGATCGGTCTGTGTATAAAGTTTTCGGTTGGGCGTAGCTTCCGGGCTGACTTAAGCCGTCCGGAGAAAAAATTCTACCGTGAAACCGCGTGTTCGGACTACCCTGTCCGGTTCTATTCAAATCCTCGAGATTCGTGGCAAGCTGACCGGAAGCGTTCCTTCAACGGAACGTGTTCGCGGTAATGGTTCCGGGGGCTCGTTGTGTTTCTTTTCGGCGGTGGTTGATGGACAGCGGCGTTATACCACACTCGTCGTCGCTGTAATAGGACTGGAAGAGAAACAGGACGCACGGGGTTGCGCGTGTTACACGCTGCTTCCGCGGGGGGTGAGAATAAACATGTCCGTGTCAAATAATATGTCAGGAGGCGGGAACGCGGCCTGGTATCCCGTCGGCAGCAACGTTTTCCCCGCATCGTGTTCTACCAGCGTATCCTGTTGTTCCAGGGCCGTGAAATTTCGTAGGTAGAACCGGCGCGCCTCGCTCGATGCACGAAAAATGCTGGCGTTTTCATAATTCAGTAAATCCAACGTTCTTTTGTCTCTCGAATCGCGCGACGGACAATTTGTTATTTGTCGTGCGCTCTTTATATTTCAACCTCTTGTTGGACATGGCGAGTTTGATTTCTGTTAACAACCCGCTATTCCGTTCTTTTAAATCCATACCATTTTTACGATACATAAAGGCGGCTTTTAACGACGAGGACGCAAGGCAAAAGTAAGTACAATATGGTCTATCCCAATATGACTACGTTGCGCAAATAAAATGAAATTTATTCGTCGAACAAACGGGAACGGAAAAGTTCAAGTCGCATGTTCGGTAGCATTTAGTTTGAAGCGATACCACAGTAATATGTCGCTTACGATACAGAGAACATTATCGACGAAAGCTTTCCAATCGCATAAACAGACGAGTGTTCGAACGAGTGTATCGTCGACGGAAAATTGTGCCATTTATATTGGCCCCGCAGGTGAGCCCGCGGCAACAGGCCGGAATAAAAGCGGCTGGCTCGTCTTCAATCGCGGCGCGTCCATTATTTATCTATTAAAGCGACACCGGTCGGGCACTGGAGATCGTGTATCGTCGCGCGAAGGGAACCGACAAGCGTTTCCTGCGATTCATAGATTCGCCTATGGCCGCGGCCGGCACGAATTTACGGTGCTCCACGGCCGCATTAAATTCCCGCGGCTCGCGTTATAACTCTGGTCGAACGCAGGCTGCGCGCTGTCCTCTGATAATCTCGAGGGCGCACACGTGGCCCTTCCACGAGGTAGGTGCCGGGGCCCTTTCCGCGTTCTACGAAGCATTAATATTTTCTGGCCGGGTGGACGGTGCCTCGCGGAGGATTCCTCGCCTACGGAGGAGCTTGTTAAACTCGGGCCGGCGAGACAGCTGTGAAACGCGATCGTTCTTCCATTTGAATTCGTCGATAGAATCATAGCGTTGCCCGTGCCGGGACCTTTCACCTGCCTCTGCATTATGCACAAGGACGAGAGCCCGTAGATTGGCTACTGACACTCGACAACCGGAGGTCCCTTCCTGCCCTTTCGAACCCTCGAATCCTACCGGCTCGGAAAAAATCGATCACTGTCGCGAGACGCGCGGTATCGTTAGACACTTGCCAGGCGCGAACTGGTTTTGTCTGGCTTCGAGTTTTGTCAAAGTGGTGACTCACTCTTGGATGGCCCTTACAATATAGCATTGTAAAGGAGAAGTAAACTTTTTAATCAGTTTGGGAAAACATTGTCAAAAATGTTTTTAAAAAGGGAAAAACAGGTCTCATCGAAGCTGAATGCAGGTGTCGAATCATTGGCGAGATCTCCTAATAAATGACATTGTCTCTTTTAGGACAAACCTTATACAGTGTTAATCTGTTATTCAGATCTGCACCATTTTAGTAATTAAGGCTAATTAATAACTTAATCTCCATCTTTAAACATATTTGAAATTAATTGAGCTTCCTTTTACCTATTTCCTGGCAATATATTTTTCTCTGCTTTGCATTAGATACTGTTTTAAGATGAATATTTTACCTAATTATTATTTTGTTTTAATTCTTTACCGTAACGATAAGGATCTTGAGGTGCGTAATGATTAAAATTCTACTTGCAATGGAAATATGTTTCCGCCGTTAATTAAATAGATTAAACATCCTCGCAAGAACTTCAACAAATTCCCCTCAACATACGTCAAAGTAATTTATTTGACGAAAGAAAAATTCGAGTGTCAACTTCGTACACTTATTGCAATTTACTTCGCAGATCGCAATCAAATACATACATTTTCCGTGCGAGGGAGCACGGCAAAGTGTTAATCTAGCAACAGAAATGGGAAGCTCGACAAGCTTTCATCGAGACCAGACATCGAATTCGAGTCCCGGCGTGCCAACCCCCGAGCGAGCGAACGTTCGACGCTCGGAGTTCGCGCGTTCCTACCGGAGAGAATTCCGCTCGTTCCGTGAATAATTGCAGCCGCCGTTAGACGGAAGGCGGAATCGCGGGCGGAAACTTCGCGTCTATTATTACCACGATCGCAAGAATGCCAGGAGAGCCGTGGGTCGGGGTATCCCGGCCGGGTGGACGAGGGGGGGGGGGGGGGGGGGGGGGGGGCAGGGGGAGAAGAAAAAGAGGCGAGAGAAAGAGACTGCGAGAGGAGTGGAAACGGGGAGCGGTGCCGGAGCGGCGAAGGGCTCGCAGCTCCCTACTTACGTAATTTTAAATTAAACTGTGACGTTTTCAAATTAACGTTTTTGCCGGGCCTCGAACGAACCCGGTCGGCTGCCCTCGCCTCTCGCCCCCTGCGGCGCTTCAACGCGAAGCTAGCCGAGCAGAGAGAGAGAGAGAGAGAGAGGAGAGAGAAAGAGGTTAGAGGTGGGAGAAACTTGCGATATTACAGCAGCCTTTTTTTCGTCTCTCTTTCTTCCCCGCCCACGCCGCGCCGTGGTCCCGGAGCGGACGCGGAAGCGCGCGTAATTTAGGTACCAGGAAATTGGTTTTCTCGACGGTGAAATAGAAGAATGCGATGCGCGACCGAGCCCGGATGCGAGGGCGGACGGACGGGGAGCGAGGCGGGGAAGAAGCTCGCGGGAAACTCGTCCATCGCGGCCTCGACTCGAAAGTAATTGCCGCGAGGCCGATTTTCGCGGGTTTTATTAAACCGTCGCGTCGCGTCGCCGAACGGATCCGCCCCCCATTCACGGAAATTTCATCGCCGCCGTCGCGGGGAGGCGCGCCCATTGTGCCGACGCGACGCGGAAAAAGACAGCGGGTCCGGTACGACGGCCGCCTAAGAGCCCACCGCCGGCTGCGGAATCCGCTTCCGGATCCTAATTTCGGGAACAAAGGCGCGGCCCGCCGGTGGATCCTGCGGGAGTTCGAATGGCGGCGCAGCGAGCAACCGAGTTTCCGCGAGGATCCGTTTAGCGGGCCGATTATACGCCGAATATTCTTTCCCGCCCGCTTCGAATCCTCTCTTTTCCCGGCTGTCGGCCACCGGTGAGGCGAGCACAATGCCCGTCGACGCGAGCTGTCTCCGAAGAAAATTAGCCGCTGGCCTCGCACGACGTTTCCTCGAAGCGTAATTAAGAGCACCCGTTTCCACGGATAGGGAGACGCGAATAGGTTTTCGGCGGATCGCCGAGAACATGAAACCCGTATGTCGCGGGAACGGCCGAATGAAAGACGAGTCATAAACTTCTGGATTTATGAACTGGTCGGGGTGTCGGGAGGATTAGTTGACACGCGCGATGGACGCGGTTTTATGCGCCGCGCGGGAAACGAAGCGGAGGCTCGTGTGCTCTCAAACAATCTATGGAACCTTTTTATTGCGTCTATCGAGGCACAATTAAAGAGATTTACCGTGTTCACGGAAATTCCTCGGACACGAACGATTTGGCATCAGGCATTGTTCTGATCGTTGTAAATTATTCCTTTTGTACATGATATAACATAAATTAGTTTTCGCATGGCGTTTCTTCGATTTTAATAACTTCTCTAATAGAACTCAAGGTTAAAATATTCGCTGCATTGGACATCGTAGATGTTGTACAACTACAATCACTGAGAAACAGCGAACATAATTAGAAACGAGAACGGACAACGCGTTAACTTCGTGATTCTTGGCTGGTAGACTTCCCGGTTTAAAGTCCCGGTCGAAGTAAAGCGAAAAAAAAAGGTCGGGCAAAGATCGGGGCCGTGTCTCGCCCCGGTGGATTCGTCTCTCCCGGATCGTTCGACGATAATTACCGGGGCGCACACAATCGAAGTATCCTGCCGCGGATCCCGCGTCCGCATCCTGTGCGATGCGTGCCACGTAGGGCCGAACGCGGAACATTCGTAATTGTTCGGTCGTCGGGGCCATTGAATAAAATACAAGCTACCGGTCGCGTTGTCTGTCAGTCCGTCAAGCCTGTCTGTCCGTCACGCTGACGTGGGAAGACGCCGCGTGGTTCCACCCCGGAACGCCCGCTACCGAAAGCTAGTTACGATTGTTGCCGAGAAACTCGAAGTCATGCAAGCCCGCCGCCGCCGCCGCCGCCGACTCCGCCACCCCCGCCCCACTTTTTCTTCCGCCTGCATCGGCCTCGGCCGCCCTCGGCCGCCCTCGACGCGAGCAATTTCACAGTCATGCAATCATAATCAACTCGAGATAATAGTTTTCTCGGCCGGTCCGATAGCCCCGGGCCTCCGCGGCTCTCTCAACGACTTCCGGTCGCGAAGAATTCCAAGCTCTCCACCCGGTTGTCGCAGTTTCCCTCGATTTTCCGGCAGTCCTCTCGGTTCGCCGATCCCGAAGCAACTTCGCCCACGGAACCGCCGAAATATTATAGAAAACAGTGCTCGCGTGAGACGAGCACGCTCTCCGGATCGACGTTCCTTCTAGTGTATCTAAACGGCGTGCCACGGTCGAAAACAAAAAGCTTCCGGCGATTTTCTACCGCCGATCGACCGTCGTCGTCGTCGTCGTCGTCGAGATACCGCTAATTCGCTCTAAGACAGTCCTAATTTGCGATGTCCTGTTCCAATTACGAGCACCTGTTCGTTACACACGCTTTCCATCCTGCGATCGGTAAGCAGAAGGAGCTCACGCGTGTACGTTCGGGTCCGTCCTGCCGGTTCGACCGCAACCTGATCGAAGATTGGGGAAGGGTTCCGGAAAACGCGGCGGAGACGAAGTCAAAATATGTCAATGGCTCTGGCTGCGGTAGACCGCACAGGCTGTTACACGTACGGATTCCAATCCCGGGGAACACGGGGGGCTGGCTCGAGTCATGCGAGATGACGTGTCGACAGGCCTAACCGTGCCGTCGCGGCGTCGTCTTGATTAAAAAGGGGGGACGATTTGTGCCCCGGCGAGTAGAGAAGTACCGGACGAGAGCAATCGAGGCGTAAGAAACTGGGAAACCGCGAGCTGCGGTCTAACCGGTGCTCGATAATCGCCGAGGAGGGGCTAAGAGGTTTGCCCGATGTGTGTTCAAACTGTCTGCATCGCAAACTACACTTTGCTAACTAAGCTAGCTGCTTTTAAGATTTGCACCTACCAGCAGTCGTCGAGGTTGATTCTCGGAGGTTGTCCCGATGAAACATTTAGCGCAGCACTTTTCCGTGCTCGATCCTGCAGATTGTCTTGTCACTTAACAATACCGTTTCGCTCCTCTCCCCGCCCTTCCAGCCCCGCGAACGTCCCAATCAGGTAACTCGAATTACTTGAAATGAAAAATTCAGAACCCCTGTTTTCCCAGTTCTCGCCTTCTCGCCCGTGATTACGCGAAAGGGCTTGTTGACAATGCCATTCAACGTCTCCGTCGAGGAAGCGCGACTGGGGCGGGGGCGAGGTTTCCCGGAGAAAATAGCTCGAACCCGAACCCGGGGTGCATTAGCCTAATCTAATGACGCAAAGAACTAATAAGCGAGCGGGCCGAATCCGTTTCCCATTCAGGGATCCCTTTCCCTCCTCGCTCCATCAAGGGCCTTCCATTCCTTACGCTCTCCACCTTCGGGGAACCTCCAACCCTCCGAGGGCCGTGGATAACCTATCTGGTGCCCGTAGGGCTAATGCATCGCACAATAGATCAATTACATACATTAGTGGTTCCGCGGATGGCTGAGGGTGTCTATAAGCTTTCCCTCGTCTCTTTGTCCTCCTCCGAACCTCGAGCGTCCTCGTCGCGACCGGCTATCGATATCTCGGGGTTCCATCGAAACTGAGACACGATCTACGAGCCGGGATTTAGCAGATCCGCTCATTCCATGGCTAATTTAACTGGCGGTGTCTTTATTGGTCCATTAAATGGTCGAATATAGTCCAGCCTTTTTCTGAGACTTGGGAACAATCAGCAAAAATGTCTTCGCCGGCTATAAATAGCAGGATAATTTGAACAGAAATCGTTCGTTGCTCTGATCTTGCGAGAGGGCATCAAACTGCAATTTATCGATTACAATTTTGTTTGCTCACAGTTTTGAACTTGACACACATTGAAAAGTATCATGGATCGAATCTCCATCGGAGGAACGTAGCACTTGATTTTAAGGGGTAAAGGGATCTATAGCTCGATCGTACCATTAAAATCAAGAGTAGGTGTAAGAAGTCTATCCGAAAAGAGTCAAGAATTACTGCGGCGAGAGTACGCGGGTAAAGTGTTCGAACAAACCCGTAAATTACGTAGGAAAGTAATTTTCCTGTGGCGAACGAAACGGGTAATCTACGGCGGTGAACGGTGGAGGTGCATCCTCGCCGAGGGCGCCGGTGTCGCCGGGAACGACAACAGAAGCATCGACGGGGAGTGCGAGGCGGTCGAAGACGGCAGCGGCGGCAACGACGACGACGTCGACGAAGAAGAGGACGACGACGACGCGAGACGTCTCAAGCAAGGCTCGGCCGAGCAGCGACGGGCGTGCGAGAGAACCGTAAGTTAAGGCGGGATGGCGAAGGAGGAAGGTTAGCCGGCGCAAACATAAAGTTCCAGACTTACGATGCGAGATCCCCGATAGCTCGTCCGCGGTGGGCATAAAAGCATTAAAAAGCGGCGAGGCAAAAACGCGAGTGCATGCATACTCGCGCGTGTGTACACGCGACTCGCGTGTGGGTGAGCTTATATAGGTATATCCGAGCGCGAGACTGGCGCTGGCTTGTCTTCTCTTTCTTCTTCTTCTTCTACTTCTTCTTCTTCTTCTTCGTACGGTTACCCTCTTCTTCTTCTTCTTCATCGTCCTTCTTCTCCTCCACTTCTTCTTCTTCTCCTGCTCGTTGGTTGCATGCGTTCTTCGCGGTAGACCCCCGCGGCGACCAACCTGTCTTTCCAACACCGTTCCCCCCGCTATCTCGCCGTGGATATCCCGATAATACTCGGCCGCGTCTAAATTCTTTTATAACCCTCGAGCTCTCCGCTGCTCGGCGAGGGAGCACGCATCGGCCGCGATAACGATAATCGACGAGCGTGAAGCTCGGCCGGACCGCAACCGTCCGTTCGTTCCGTTTCGTTCTGTTCCGTTCCGTTCCGTTCTCGCGCTGGATTACGACGCTGCACGCATTTCATTGTATTTTTTCAGGATCCACGGCCGTGATCCGCGATAACGCCACCTACTTCACCGCCACTCCGAATTTCCAGCGGTATGCTAACCGTTCCGCACGGGCTTTCGCTTCTTCCGAAGCTTAATGGTCGATTGCACGATTCGCGAAACATTTCAAACGCTTGAAGGATAATTTCTGTTTCTTAGATGCCTCACGTTTTGCACAGGCCTCGGCGCTGATTGTAATCACGCGAACGTTGGCGAATCTACTTCCTCGTATCAAACAAGTTTTAAGAGATCTGTCCGATGTCTTTATCACGGCGCAGGACGGAGAGGTCACTACTCCTGCGAACTCAAAGGTTTCCTTCTGATATAGTCCGCTAGGCGCGCTATGAAACTTTCGTACCATCGGTGAGAGTTTCTATCGGGTGTTTGTGTATGCAGTGACTGCTATAGTAACACTACGACAGTAGTGTACTAATATATTTGATAATAAGTGTACCGAACAAGTATGAGAGTAAATTTCCAGTATTATAGAAGTGGATCCACTTGTCCTTTTTATACCATAGGCTTTAATTCGTCCTGCTTGAAGCGACTGTGAACAATCCTGAACAATGGCAAACGTTTACAGCAACATCGTTGCTCTCAGTTTCCGCCAATCTCCTTTCGAAACGATCCTGCCATCGTGACACCATTTTACAAGCCCCAGACATTTCGATCTCGCGACGAGTCCTCGGCAAAGACGAATTGCTATTATTGCATCTTCTGGCCGGGGTCTACGACTTCCGAGAAGTTTGTTGCACGCGAGCAAAGTTCCGCGGCGGGGTGCGGACCGGACATAGAAATTAGCCGGGCCGGGGAGGTTTCTAAGTAGTCGAAGGACGGAAGAGGAGGGCCGTGTCTGAAGTGACGGGGGACAAGCGTAAAGAGGCGAGCGCCGTGGCCTTTGAAATATAGGCTCCCCCGGCGATAATGATGAACCGTGTTTACACTGGAGGGAGCTTCGAGGGGCGCCTCGTCAGGCGTCCGCGGGGGCGGCTGTGAGTCGGGGGGGGGGGGAGGTTGAGGGGGGAGACGGAGGTCGGGGTTGGAAATGGGAGGAGGCGACTCCTTTCTCATGTAAATACGATGTAGCCGCGTGTAAAGGCGGCTGACCGGTCGTGTATGTGGCACAATGTCGGCTGCTGGCCCCGTCTCGCGCGGGCCACGGCGACTCTCTCTCTCTCTCCTCTTCTGAATCTCTCTCGCAGCGCGAACCGGGATCGCCGGGGGAGGGAATCTGCCGGTGCTGATGGTGGCTGAGAACGAGGCGAAGAAGTCGAGGCGGAGAGAGGAGGCCAGCCCGTAAAATATATCAGCCGCTGTGTGACTTCTCGGGGCAGCCACAAATCACGCGACCCCCCGTCGCTTCCCGCCGCGCACCATGTGGGTGTATACCCCCGGTATACACGCTGCAACGAGAAGAGCCCGGTGCACCTTCTGCGGAGGGGATCGAGCCACGGTGCTGGTGGATCATCCCGAGGATGTTTTCTTCGCTCGGGTCAATGTTTGATTGGGTATACATTTGAGAGATTCTTTCGGCGAGCTGGGTGGTTGCTCGATGAAAATAGAGGACCGTGTCGCGGTGCTGCATTTACTGGTGACCGTGCAATTGGCCAGGAAATTGAGTCTATTCGCGACTATCTTTGAGAGTTCACATTGCCGCCGCAATCGTTGAAACTTGCGAAAAGTTTGATAACCAGAGCAAGATTTTAAAATTGAATTGAACCTGAAAGCTCGGGCAATTAGAGACATGCTTAATTCAAGACCTACAGATAGCGATTCCAGTTCTTTCAAGCTCTATTCTTATGCTGCATAAATTTTCCGCATTTACACTAGATTTTAATAATATTATCCTGATCATTGACAACCACTGCATCGACTACCACGGTAATGGAATGAAGCGTACATTGCGAAAATAGTCCGTACCGAGTGATACGTTTAGTGCAGTTTATATTTCCTCGTACCTCCCGATTAAATTGAATTGCTCGAACTAAATAGATACTTCATTTGATTAATTTAATGCGCGAGATATAATATTATCTTAGACCCGCCCGATATGTGAAGCTACATAGTTAATGGATTAAACCTAAAAACGATCGGTAGCTCTGGTACCGGGGCTACGGTGCAATAGGAGACCACCGCACCACGCACAACTCTCTTCTAATTTTATCCAATTTCTCTCAGTTTTTCTAGGCTTCTATTTTCAGTTCCCGCTACAAATGTACAAACCGCTGAAGCTCCGAGAAAATTGCCGGAACACGCACACAGAGAATTCTTTACGCAACAGTGTGGAACAAGGGGGAGAGGTAACACGTTGGGTATCAAAAGAAACACGGTGAAACTCCACATGTGCTTCAACTTTGTTACCCGTAAAAGGCAAACTCTGGTTCGTTGTTTAATTCCACGAAGAAATTTCGTTCGTTCTTTGTACTTCGGCTTTCTTGTTACCCAACATATTTTCAAGACTTTCTTAGGCAAGCAGAAACATCTTGCATCTTTTGACTCTTCGCGATCTCCCGAACAAACGCTACGCTTTCAAACAAAATGGAAGTCGTATATATCTTCTCCCTTCTCGCAACAATTCCATTCCCAAGGGAAAGAAAAATCTCGAGCATCGCGCAACCTTTTGAACCAGTCTCTTTCTCAAAAATCTAGAAACGTTTACCAATTCGTTCGCGGCAACCTACTTTGCCCTCGTCGAGCAGAGCGCTGGTTCCCAAGACGCGGGACAACGCCGAGTCGACAAAGAAAATACCAAAGCTGAAAATACACTCAGCGACGCATCCGGATGACGAAGAGCAGCACGCGCATCCCAAGGACCGCGTGTCCCGTGGCGGCCGCCTAATCCGGCAAACCCATGTATCATCCGAAGTTCGTTAGAAACTTTAAATATGCTATCCGAACGACGCGAGGCGGCGAAGAGAAAGGGGGACGACCGGAGGATATCGCCCCGGCGTTTGAGCACACAACGCGATCAAGCTGGAATCTTCTCCGGTGAATACTATTAATGAGGCACCGTCCTGGTCCGTGGAGCTGAAGAAACGAGGAAGGCAGAGAAAAGACGCCGAACGGGGGCGGAAAGGGGGCCGGGGTGAGCTCCCTTTGAAAGGAGCTGCCTTTTGTTGGTCGACGGTGCGAGCTAGGAAATAATGCGCCGTGGAATGTGACCGGTGCACCTCGTGTCCAGCGTGTGTGGATCGACGAGCTTCGCCTCGATGCTCGGGGTGCACCATTACCGATTCGACGGTCCCGGTGGCTCGATGACACATCCGTTGTTTGACGGAACATCGGCAATTGTGGTTCACTTGGACAGCGAGCAACTTGCTTCCGCAGGAAGCTTATTTCTAACGCTACTTTCGAGTTATTACATTTTTGACATACTTAGAGAACCCAGTTATCTTATTCCTGACTAATGGAAACAATTTACTAATGAGAAACATTTTTCGTTACTTTAATCAAGAAAATTCATGTGATATATTGCATACTGGTTATCGTAAGGGGCGCTTGTTACGGTTGGAACACAGTTGCTGAACAATGAGAAAATCTACAAACTTCGAGTGCACCCAGCAAGAAATGTCTCGCAGCTCTGCAAAAACAAGCATGACCAAGCGAATGACGAGCGATGCGATATATAGTTCATAAAGATATGAATGCGAACTAAAATCGCCAGAAAAAGGGTCCCCAATTTTGTTGGGGGTTTCGCGGGTCGTTCTTGTACTCGTGGTTCCACGTTCCCCGAACGACTAATCTCCGCTCAACAATAACAAACACGTAACGAGCCATCGGACCGGCCGCGATCATACATCTCCGCGAGCCGGAGACAGCGGTACGAATCGAACCGTTCGAAAAAACAAAGTGGCGAGGGGACGCAAGATGGAGCACGAGACGAAAGCAAAGGGTCATTTATAACCCCGGCGGAGAGGCACGTGATTAGAAGTACGAAATGACCGGCAGCCAGCGAGAGAGGGTAGGATCGAGAAAGAACGATCCACGGCGTGTCCTTCTCCGTCCTGGCCATCCCCTCCCTCCCCGCCACTCTTTCTCTCTCTCTCTCTCTCTCTCTCTCTCTCTCCTCTCCTCTCCGGCCGCCAGGAATGTTTTAAGTTTTAACCGGTAGCGAGCGGGATCATTATAATGATTCGAATCTACCGGGAGGAGCGGCCGGGGGAGGCGCTTCTCCGCTCGCTCGTTATTAATATCGAATAACGAGATGCTGGTCTCGCGAGCGCCAATGGTATGCGTGCCCAAGGCGTATTCTTTATTAACGATGCATCCGCCGTTCCCCTGGCTCGTCCTACCAAAAAATCCACCTGACGCCAGCGTGGCCGGGGCTCCGGCGATCGCTAGAATGGAACTCGAAGGCTGCTGCTGCCGCTGCACGCTGCTGCACGCCGCGCCGCTGTTGCTGCGTGGACGCGGATCCGGCCAGAAACGCGCGGCAAAAAGGGATTGAAATTTCTTGCGCGGCGCACTCGACGGAATAATCCTTTCTTCGGGTGCAGGTGACTCGGTAATGCGAACCGCCACCGCTATGCGGCCACGATGATAAGCGGATTAATTGTTCCAGGGAAATTCACCGCGCAGAAAACTTCGCAGAAGGCGCGCCGACTCCCGCGATTATTCCACCGAAATAACGACTTCTTTGTCTATTCGCGATTTTATTCACTTTTCACCGGACCGTGGCGATTAGTTTCGCTGAAAGAATGAGTTATCTAACGTTGGAAATGCGAATTTTTATATAACTTAAAACCATCGACGGAAATTACGCGTTGCGTTTCTTCTTTGCCGAAGTTTTGAATGGATACTTAGAGGGTCAAGAGCGTGCTCAATTGGGCCCTGATGAGACTAACACCCGAAATAGCTATGAGCATATTTGGTCTGCTAGTATCTAATCGAGAAAAATGTACCGTCAATTTTCTTCAATTGTCCGTCATCTTGCAAACAAACATGGGTAATTCGGGGATAGTAGATACGATTATTCAAGTCTTGCAGCTTGTTTTTATACTTGTCAGAATTTAGTGTATTTAAATTTTAGCCTGACGGATCGACCGCGATTGAGCCTAACAGCGTCGCGGGCCTGGTCGGTGCGCAATCAACCCGGAAACCGCAGAAGCGTCTAGTTTATCGTGCCAGAGATCACCGGGCTGTCCGAGATGTCATAATTCACGCGGAGAGCGACTTAATTCCGTGGCAGACGTCGCCTCCCGCTTTGTCCAGCGGCGTGCGCGCCGGTCTCGCTTCCATTCCGCGGCAATCCGTGCTTCATAAATTTTCATTTGAGACCGCGCGCGATCCCCGTCTGCGCGCACCTACGACAAGATATATGCCCGGCGCAATAATAGCGAAGAAGAACCGGCCACGGACCGGCGGTGTCCACCCCTTTCGATACGTTCGCGTTTTATTAATACGTCGGCATTGATTGCGCGTGCCCTCCTGCGCGAGCGGCGCCCTTTTCCGCGGGCCGAATTCGCGCGCGACGATTATTCCTCGTGCCTCCGTAGCGCCGATATAATTGCGCTGGCAGCCTCTAATGGTTATTGATGGCGGTCCGAGCGAGGTGTTCCCCGTCGCCCCCCCTCCTTTTCCACGACCCCGCCAGTTTTCGCGACCGTCCCGAAGGTAACGCGATGCAAACGATGCACCGGCGGAGATACCGTCGGCCACCGACCCCCCGCTGCAACTCCGACACACGCACAACTTGATTCGCTGAGCCGCGCGCCGGCGAGAACCGGTGACCGCTCGTTGCAGGCCTCGTTGCAGCCTCGTTGCGCCGGCGACTTCCTTTTTGCCCGAGCCGATCTCATAGGCGATCCACGAGCCCAATAAAAATGCGCCGGGCCCTTGCAAGAAACCGAAAGGAACGCCTATCGACCCGAGCGATCGGAGACCTGTTCGCCGACCCCCTTTCGACCGGATGCCTGTTCCCTGAACTCCGCGGAGACGTATTAATCGCTCGATCATCATTCCGCTCCCCATTCAACGCGGACTAATCGCATATTTTAAAAAACGCCGGCTTTTTCGTCCGATCGATTCGTCTCCGGGTTTTTCACCCTCCCGATCTGCTCAGGTAGCGGTTGCATTAACATTTCGCGAATTAAGGCAGCCGAATCTGATCGAGGAAAAAGTTTCGCTGTGGCTCGAACGTCACATGTGTAAATTGATGGCTTCGGCTTAATTTATTTGTCGCGGTCGATTTAGGAAACTTGGCATTGGCTTCGTAATTAAATTTACCGGGCGTGCACTTTATATAGAGCACACCTCTTGTTTATATAGAAAAAATCATTAATCAGTTGGTCGCGTTTTTGGAAATCCTGCAAAACCATTGTTTTACTGTCTAAATATATGAATGCTAACCATTATTGAGACTTTCGATTTATTGATTTTAAACGCTCAGTCATGAACATTATACAACGCATTTAACTTTTCTGTAATCTTGTGGCATCCATTTTTATCTTATCTCACTTTTACGTTACTGTTTAACCTTGAATTTAACGTACTCTCTTTATCTCTGTAACAAACATTTTCAACCTTTCAACATTTCATTTTTTTATTATAAAATAATAAAAAAGAATCGCGATCATCTTTGCAATGTTGTTAATGATGCCGCAATAAACGCGTCGTGCCAGACTTTTCGTATCCACCCCGTGTATCGTCGCGCGAATCGGTGACTAGGTCAACGCGATATTTTCGCGGCATCGATTTCTTCACGGTGATCGTGACGCGACGGAAGCGGCCGGACCATGACGCGACAAAATCCGGACCGGAGGCGGACCGAGCACAAAAGCGGGATCCCGATCTCGCGGGAAAAG
Source organism: Augochlora pura (assembly GCF_028453695.1). Lineage (NCBI taxonomy): Eukaryota > Metazoa > Arthropoda > Insecta > Hymenoptera > Halictidae > Augochlora > Augochlora pura. The sequence continues at coordinate 7,508,292 of NC_135775.1, read as the reverse complement.
CGAGTCCCGGTTATTGTTTCGCCTCTACGCGAATCGCTAATTATGCCGGGAACGTTTCGCGTAGGTGCCGTGCATAATCGGTGCCGCGAGTCCACGTGCCGGCGAAAGAAACGCTAATGGCGGCCCGATCGGCTCGATTAACCGAGGCGAAAGAATCGTTCGATGGCGCACAATGCGCTATGAAACCGACCGGCCGCCGGCTAAAGACACTGCTACGGGGGCTTTAATTACTTTCTTATCTGGACTCTTTAGCCGGTCGTTTCTTTAATGGCGTTCGTTTTTGCGTGATTTAATGGCGAACGCTCCGAGCGAGCCGTTCCACGGGGGGGAACGTATGGGAAAATCGGCGGGATATTCGTTACCTCGATCCGCGTCGGGAAAGGGTTTCGTTTAACGGTAACGAATGAATTAAGAGGGACGCCTCGTGTTCGCCTAACTTTTATCTGGGGGCCGCTCGATTAATTATTTCGCGTCCCATCGGAGAGGAAATGTTCGAAATGTTCCCACGATTAAACGGGTTACGGTCATTTAACGCGACATCTTTATTAGTAAACGACGGATTTCGATTCCGATCTAAAATCCGTTTCTTCCCGCGGAGTTTTGCAGATGCGAAGCTAATCGGACTGCGCTCAATTTTTTATTGCGTCGAGTTCTGGACCATCGAGCCTGTAATAAATGCATAAGACCTGCAATCCACTTATGAAATATTTGATGGCGCTCGTTCAACGGAGATGGAAAGACATCACCGCCGACGAAATGGATACATGAATCTTTATTTCGATGAACGTTGTATCGCGTCTGTAGATCGTTCGTTTGCTGTGAAGCTAACGAAACGTGAAATCAACGTGTTCGGAAATATTTCAAACCGGTTTACTGGAAATCGTTGCTCTCCTCGCAGCGAGGGCGCGATATAATTGTTGTTATTAAATTGGCCATCTTAGTACAAAATAAAAACTATCCACACTGTCTGCAGAATTCAGGAGTTTAACAGACTTTTATCTCACTTTATTATTATTTTAATTTATTAAGTTTAATTATAGTAGTATATTTAGTTTCTTTAAATATTTTCACCGTTTTAAATTTGATCTACTCATTTTTGGCATCAGGTTTGCGACCAATGCTTAAAAACCCCACTGTATTCGTGGATCCGAAATGTAACTAATTGAAAAACTATGCATGGAACTACAGAAGAAAATCTGCTGCATAGTTGCTGGATCGATTAGCTCTTTATTCGCTGCTCTTTAACTTCGCTTCGACCTGCATCGCTGCCTTCTTCGTTGATGGATCGCCCGTTGACGTCGCTAACCGAATTCTAGAGCGTCCCCTGAATTAACCGACATTCGATACTGTCGTGTTCGGCGATTACCGGCACGCTGCCCGCTGTAATCGAAGGTTGCGCCAAAAAATTGCAAGGGCCCGCAAAATTCAAAGGGCCGTAACCGCAGCGGCAAATCGCGGGAACCGCGCCGAAAATCCGCAGACCGCAGCGGCGCGCGCTGACCCTCGAGCATCGATGGCTCTCGAAGGTCTTATTCCGCGGCGACGTTACGAAAACGCTCGACGAGGAAAACCGCAGAACCGGCGGACCAAGTTTTTTTCAGGGAAAAACGGAAACCGTGACCGCGCGGGCGGCGGCGTGTTCGCGTTTAACGGCGGCCCGTTTTACGATCTTATGAAACACGGCCGCGGGCGACGCTGGAATCTCAGATATTTCGCCGGATCGGCGCTACGGCCTCGTTGCTTTCCGCGAAACTGTCTAATTGCGTGCCTACGCGAAAGGGATCGTGAATATTTAACGGGAACGATGTTCCGTGTGCAGGAAGAGCCCGGTCGCGTTACGGGGACGGAACGAAACTCTATCGATCCTCGTCGTCTCATTTCGCGGACGGATGCCCGCGAAATGAAAATTATTCCGTGCCGCGGCGTCTCCGAAAATCTGCTGATTGCTGGAAAAATTCCCCGCGGATTTATTGCACTTTGCCAAACAATGCTGCATTATCGATCCAATCTTCTTACGGGAGAGTAAAGTTGCCCTGTCATCCGGCCGAATCGATTTATTATAGTTTCTTCAATTTTCTCTTACGGCTTGGACTGCTGTTCGTGCGCGTTTCGGATAAAAATGAGTTGCCGCAATTTTCAAACTGTAGACGGATTGATATACTCGGGAGCCAGCGAACCGATTAGAAAAAGAGAATAATTCGGCAGGTCGTTCACGACGACCAACTGTTATTTATTGTCTACGGACGGATATACTTAGTCGAATAGATTGCTAAATCAATTTAGGCAATTCAAAAATAGAACATCGAACTACTCTTTTGTAACAAATATCAAAGATCGATTGTTTCTGAAATTTGTGAAACACGTAATTTAAAAGACGCACGGCTGGGGATGGCAACAAAGACGAAGGGGTGGGGGAGGCTGCCTGGATTCCGCGCGGGTGGATTGAAATTCGAGCACGCCAGTCATATCGATAACCCCTTCCGGAATAATTGAACTTAACGAAGTGTCTGGCAGCGTGGAAACGAATTCGTCGTCGAAACGAGTAGCGCGCGCGCGCGCGCCCCTGCCGGGTAGGTTGCGACGATCCAAATCCAATCTTCCAATCGGAGTCAATTACAGGCTGACAATGGCTGGACTAGCGCGCTGCCTAAATGTCAGCCGTACGAAGCGACGGTGTCATTTCGTATACAAACAGGATTACGCGATCTAATTCACCGACTGACAAAAGGCCGACAAAGAAAGCCGCGAAAGTGGTAGCCGGGGTCGTGCCCCGGGTGTCTTTCTATTTCCTTTCTCCCCCCTCGATCGGCGGCCCTCCGCGACCACCCCTCCCCCCTCCCCTCTCTCCTGCCCCGCGTCTTCTGTTCGCCCTGTCATTCGCGTAATTTCACCGAGTGCTCCCGATTCCCGGCCGCGCCGCTTCCACGATGCCGCGGCGTCCTCTACGCCTCCGGATTGACGGAAGTCTAACGTTTATTGAAATTGATTCGGCCGCTTGAACGTCGCTTCGAAAACTGCATTTCAAACGGCCTGACTGCCGATCCGATAACGCGACGGACCGGCGCAATTTAGATATCGAAGTGTCTGTTCCCGAAATCGTCGAACAAAAGCGTTCCCTTTCAAACCTGACCCCCGATCGCTCCGCGACCCGCGACGCCGGAACGGGGCTGGAATTGTCCGACGAGTCGGTGTCCACCGATTTTTCGGCATCCGCGTTTTTCGCGAAAAATCAGACAGAGAAGTTATACGAACTTTACTGTGGATCTCCATTTGTGCGAACGAAATTTTTATCAATTTGCATCAGTTTTGTTAAGAAATGTACGAGTGGGTTAGAATCATTCACACGTGCATATATTGTTTAATGATCAAATTTATTGCTACGATTGTTATACGATATAAAAGTGCTGGGTAAATTGATGATGAGATATTTATTATTTAATTCACTTGTTTTTGTAACATTTTGCCACGTACTACAATTCTAACCCACTCATACAATCGAATCCATCTGAACGTGAACTTTATATTCAATAATAATCTAGTTATATGTACTTCTTGTCTCCCGACGAGTAAATGGTGTGAGCGAAAAATTATTTCATTATCAATTTATTATCATTACTTTAGTGAATTCCATTTACTAAAAGTATTAAGAGAATCGTTACATCGTTGTCCAAAGCAACAAACGTTAACTTTTTCGACCACAGATTTTACAGCACCTACAAATGTCGACAAACGTTCTGCATTGTTCGAAGCCGAATAAAATTTTCAACAACGCGCGCACGTGAATATTTTATAGGCTGCGATTTCTTTAAATCGCAGCAGAAGAATTTTAATTCGCGGAACGCGTCGGAGTCGTTTAAAAAATGTACGATCACGAACGCGTTTCATGACTGTTGCCCGTAAATGCATATCCACGATTCATACGCTGCCAAGCAGACAGCGCAGCTCGTTCCCCGACAATGGTAGGTTCATTTAGTACCGCATACCTGTCCCTGCTTACTCATCAGTGTCCAACGGATCTCCGCGGACCTTTGACTCGCCGGTAACGAGCCTCGAAGACAATCGATTCCTAGTCGAGAGACGAGCGCCTCGGGATCGTTACGATTCGCGTGGTTGCTCCGCGTCCCGGCTATCTCGATTTTTCGTGATCGGGCCCCGCGTGCTAGGGCCGAACGCAACGGGACACTCGAGAGTCCACCCCGCATGTTAATATAATGTCTTAGGTGGCCGCGGCCGTGTCGACAAGCCACGGATACTCTCTCCGTGGTAACATTCCCCTTACAAGGCAGCCGGATAGATAATCGCGGCATTGTCTTACATCGACGCTCGCATTATACAAGCCCAGGGACCTGTACCCGAGCAACGGTGAACCCTTCTCTCTCTCTCTCTCTCTCTCTCTCTCTCTGTCTCTCTTTCTCGCTCGAGGAGTGTGCTCGCGAGAGCACGCCTACATGGAAGCGCAGCAGCGTTTTGCATCGCGCGACTCTCTCTTTATCGGGGCGACGATCAGCCGCAAACGAACTGACGAGACTAATCACCCGTCCGGCGCAGATTTCTCCGTACGAATTCCTTCCTCATTGTTCCGATCCACGGCCTAGTCCGTTCCGCGAACGCCGCTCTTGATTGCGAGCCAGAAAAAGCTCGAAGAATGCCTTTCCAGCAAATTAGCCGACTGCGAGACCGCCGGTCTCTGGAAATCGCTTTTCGAATGGGAGTAGGCTGAAGTTGCGGTATACGCCTTGATTGATAATCTTCCCGGGCGGCCTTCGGTATCGACTTGCTATCCGCATGCGGGTTTAATTACCGGGATTCACCTTTTAACCCATTGTACCGTGGTATCGTGTCAAACTGGCTAGGAAGACCTCGAACGTAGTCTGTTATATATCGATGTTATATTTTAAATTGAAATGAATGTTCTTCACATTTAGCTGTTAGAAAAATTTTAATATAAATGGAGTAAATTTATTAAAATAAATCTAGAACAAATTGGAGAAAATGTAAGAAAAATAGAGTTTGGTGTTCAACCTGGAAAGTTAATTACTAGATTGTGGATCTTTATGCAAAATAACAATTTTCTGTATTATGTTCCAGTCATGGAAACTATGCAAAATATTTCTTTTTCTTAAATAATTTTAAGATTAAATTAACGTATCGTTATTCTTAGTTCCTATTAATCTGTCCACTTTTTTTATGTTGGATACACCTACCAATTTCTGTCATAAATACGTAAAATCCGCAGTCTATCATTACGAATGCAGAAAATTCTCAGACAACCAACTATCAAACGGATGACACCGTGCACTATTTAAATATTCATATTTTCAGAACGGAACTATCGCAGTTTAATCGAGTATCTACGGCTAGCTAGACGTGTCGCACGATAGGCTTGGCTACACAGGTGAAATTCTCTATTTATATTATTCCTAAGCCCGGCCCACTGCACATCATCCACATGTTGCCAGTCTGGCATGACTGAAGTGGGTGGACAGTTGTTATAAACATCCGAACGCGCCAGATACCCCTCGCATAAACTCTACGGGTTTCATTTTCATTTTCTAGAACCAGACGACGCGAATCATTTATAAAACTGTCCATAAATTAATCCGGAAAAAATCGTTATCCGTACGAATGTCCGGGCAAACTCTTCCTTCCATCGTTTCGTTGTTATTCGAAGATAGGAAGCCGTTGTTTGTAATCGCGGTACACCGCGAGGCGAAAAATACAGCTAGAACACGGCGGGCTCCGCAGGAGCACGGAATCAATCTCGCGAAACATTTCCAGAGGCGAGTTAAATTATTCCCCGGGCGCGGTGCAGCGACGTCAAGGAATCTGACAAGTTCGCCCGCTACTTTATCGTTTCCCGTGCACGTGGAGCGTGTTTCTCCGCGAGAAGCAGTCGAACCGAGGGGGTAAATATTGCAGTATGCACTCAGCGCGGAGACAGTATACACAGAGAGAAACGGAGAACGCGGAACGCGGGAGGAAGAAGGAGAGAGAAGGAGGGCTAGAAAGTTAGAGCGAGAGAGAGAAAGCGAGAGAGAGAGAGAGAGAGCGAGAGAGGAGAGGAGTCGAAGCCACCTTTATCTGGCACGAGCTAACGTCTATGCATTACCATCCGCATATATTATTTCGCGGCATAGCGGGTCGGGCTTGGCGTGCATGCTGCGCATATCCGAAGCCCGCGTTGTTTCGCGCTGTTCGTGCATCGGCCTCTCACGTGACACCGAAATACGTGGCACGCGCAGGTACGGCCCTCTCAGGTGATACGGAACATGTGTACGAATACCAGATAGACCGGGAACTTCGGGAGGTATGTGTTAGCTCCGGTTCGAGTCACTACGGTCATCCTTTGGTACAGAAATTTGTGGGGTAATTAACCCTGCGTTCCCCAATCGCGTCGACGATTGTTGCGGTGTTAGGCTGCACGGATAACAGAGTCACGTATCTTTAAGCTAATTTGGTCAAGGAACAGTAAATCACAGATGTCACAGAACCGCTTTGCTCTGATTCGATATCCTGTCCTGGATGCAAGAAGCGTTCTAGTAATTCCAAACTTTTGATAGCATTTTGCGCATGATCTATCTGATATATCTGCGCTACGTTTCGTGGATTAACAAAGGGTAAAATATGAAACACCCGCTGGAAGAGTTCGATACGGTAGAACTTTGAAAAACGGAGGAACATTTATTCTTTGTAGCAATACTGTAAGATACTCCATTAAGGATCGCGCATCTGTTTCCCTCGAGCAATGAAATAATTGGACGGTTCGGAAGCCGATCGGTATAAGTCCGCTGTTCTTTGAAAATGAGTTATGCGGTGCAAACGCATCTTTATTATGCGATCTTTCGGCCGATCAATCAATACAGTCGACTGTTTCAGAAATAAACAATAAATAGCAGCATCTATGTTGACAAGGTGGCAGATGTAGTTAATTAATGTCTTCTGCTTTATCGACAATTTATAATATTGATTACGTTTATGAACTATGTTAATGAAGTTTTTGCCACTATATACATATTAATTTAATTGTTACTGTTTTCTACCAACGAGTAATTCATGAACATAAATATCTAAAACAGGAATAATTTAGTAATTGAAATACTTAATTAAATTAAAACTGTTGAGTAGGAATATTTAGATCATATAGTTTATTAATATGATACCTCCACAATAGCGAAATGATTAAACAACGTCACTCAGAAGAAATAGTATATTCTAAAGCACCATTAATAATTTACTGTTGTTTCTCTTCTAATAATAATACAAATATATATTATACTTTGCATTATTAGCGGAGTTGGTAATTCTAGATACAGCTAATTTAAAACATTCTTATTTATCTCAATTTTACAGCTACTGAACTTAACCGATTGTCCTCGAACTCGTCGAATCGTCAGAGAAACTTCAAGACTCGGAGAAACGATTCGCGACTCATTTTTATTTCGATGCCCCGGATCTGGGTTAGGTGACAATACCCGATGCACGATAAACTATTTACCAGCGCTGCATAATTCAGGAAATGCATGCGAGAACTATGATATAAACAAACAACGAAATATCCGATTCCCGTGTCACCGTAACCAACGCATCAACAGAGAAGAAGACTACCGCTCATTCAACATTAACGATCGAAGCCGCGACGCAGGCACATATTATAAATTTATTCTCGCAGTGACACGTCCGCGAAGGAAGGACTCGCACATGCATTCCGTTCGTTGACACGCGCGCGGCGCAGAGGCCGTAATTTCGCATATCGCAAAAACTGAGCCCGCGAAGCAGGGGCGGATAGTTGAAATATCGTAGCCGAATTCCCGACAAAACGAGGACAAGGTTTTCTGTCAGAAACATCCCACGAGTTCCCTGCACGCGAGGGAAACCCGGCCGGGTGTTCCCGTGGGTCGGCTTCCATCCCCCCCACGGACGATCCGCGCGAAAACAGCGAAGCGGGCGAGCGACCGCGCGAGCTGTAATACGAGCAACGTCGCTCGCCTCGCCACGCCTCGCCTCGGTTGTCACGTTTCCCGTTATTTATGAATGTAACACACCGTCGACCCTCTTATTCCGCGGTTTTTACTCATATTCCGCGAGGCTGCGGCAACGAGCGCCGCGTGCGCGCGCGCGCGCGAGCGCGATCAGAAGCCGCGCGCTGAATATCCGTCGGGTTGAAACGACGCCGAGCAAAAAGAGACCCCGGCTGCCCGGAGGCGACCACGGAACCGTTGAAAGACAGAACGAGAGTAGATTCGAACCTCGGACGTTATTTATGATGCTTTCTGCGCGGAGCCGAACCCGCTCAGCCACCGCGGCTCGCCTAAAAGCGCGATCATGCTTCCGGCAAACCGAAGGGAGGCTGTCCGAGGACGATTCCGCGTAGCAATGATAGCCGCTCCGCTAGCTTTCGAGTTTTCGTGGTGAAGGAAAGGAAGAGATATATATGCTTTCTAATATTATTTATCATTGTGTAATACGGTCGCTGTAGCAGTGGGTATGGAATTTTTAAAGTTACAGAAATTCGACGATGCTTTGGTTAGTACGAGCTGGACACACCCCCGGCAGAAAAAGACGGAGTACACCATTTAAAGCGAAATCATTTTCTTAACACTCGGCCAAAATAATTTCAGCTGTTTTAAAATTTTAGAAGAATTAGCATTCTAGCTCAGATAAAGAACATAAGACGAGCAATATCTTTTATTATAAATGACAGCATTATTTGCTCAGATTTTAAAATTAATTGTTGAACTGAGCTAGAGTTAAACTTTATTATATTTTCCTAAATTTGTAAGATCTTCAACACGTAAAGACGTCGAGAAAGTAATTGATGTCACAAAAGTTCGATTTTAATACGATTAAGAAAAAAATTTTAATTGCGTAAAATTCTTAGGGTTGTTACCGTGGCAACCACGGCGGTGTTAAAGGGTGTGAACCAACTTTACTACCGAGTGTATTTCTCGGAAAAAGATCATGTTGTTTTCCAACACAGCAGCCAAAGAAATTTTTTATAAATTATTTATAGTACTCATAGTATCGTTGAATATTCTTACAAAATCCTGAATTCTGTAACAACTGGATATTCTTTGTTTCGCATCGCAGCGCCATGCCGCAGCTATCGCCCACATTCTTGCACACCCTAACCCCGTCTGTCTTTTAGCGCTAAACAATTTACGTAAACGCGGAATATCGCGAAGCAAGTTGAAGCTCCTCCCCCCTCGCGAAGAAACAAAACCTCAGAAGTAGTTTCCGCGAATCAGAGCCGGCGGAGATTATCGCGCGTCCGAAAACCCACCCCCCGCGGCCGGGGAGCCTCGGTCCGGCTCGCAAAAACTAGAAGCTCCTTCGCTTAATTACAATCCTAGGATAACGATCGCAAAAAAGGCACGGCTGAAAATCGTCCGCCTTGCAGACCCGTAGTAGCCGGTGTCCGCGGCCGCGGGGCCCGAAGGGGTTGGTTGGTTGGTTCGCCGAGGCGTCGCGATATATACGCGCGAAGGGATTGGTGGTCAGCTGGTCGGCCCGTTTAATCCCTTATCCCTTTAAGCGTTGTGTATTATCCTCGTAAAAACTAATACAGGAGGCGACGGTCGGGGCCGGCGGCTCCGGCTCCGGCTCCGGCTCCGCCTAAAGCCTGCTCCCGGCGAGGGACGTATAAAAAGGAAAAACGAAAAAAGGAAGGGAGAGAAAAAAAATAGACGAGTCCGGCGGCAGCGACGGCCCCCGGGGCTCGAAAATACGTCGAGCTCGGCTCGCTCTCCGCGCGCGCCGGGCGGAGAGGAAGAAGCGGAAAGAGGAGAAAGAGAGAGTTTTGTGCGCAAGAGGGGCGATATATCACCGGGCGACGAAACAACCAACCCCCGACGAGAGTTGCATTTGCATCGACGGACCGACGTTCCCACACACCGACGCGACCCCCGGCCAGACAGACGCACGGACGCACGAACACACAGACACCGTCGCGGGCCACGTACGTAGCCACCGATCGGCACTTCACCACCACCACCGACCCCCCACCTCCCCCCTCCTTCTTCTCTCGTTGCCCTGCGGAGGGCGCGAACGGGCTCCGCGCCGTCCTTCCCTAACCCCAAGGTCTGATTTACATTTTCTTTCCTGGCGCGGAGTCTCGTTCCACTCGATAAGAGGAAACGCCTCGATCCGACGGTATTTCAACCCTTGCGAAGGAGAGATTTGATGCCGGCTGTAGGAGGGCCCTCCGTCGGGGGCGGCGGAAAGAAGAAAAGGGGGCTGGATCGTGAGAAGGTTAATAAAGAGAAAAATACGACGAGGTCTGACGTTACTCTTTGGATTCGCGGCGAGGAACGGGATTCTATGTTAATGCCGGAGTCTGCGGCGGTAATAGTTTCCGACCGCCGACGCCGCCGCCGCGATGGGGGGTTGACTGTCCGGGCCGACTGCCACCGAGGATCACCGGTAATCCAACTAATTTCATCTCGAGGAATCGGCGTTTATTTATTTATTCACGCGGCAGAATAAACTCAATTAAGGCAATGGAGCTGATTACTCTGGATTGACTAATTAGTGTGCCTTTAGCTTGTTTTCGTTTCTAATGAACTTTATTTTAATCGAATATTTTTGTAATTAAATATAAATCAAGTAAAAGACTGCACAAATTCAATATCTTATTCGATAAATGTAAATCTGATTATATAAAATTAATGATATTAACTAACTTCACTAAACTAATACAATGAAATTCGAAGGAGTAGAAAAGGATACTTATGATTGATTTATGAATCTTATACTCGTTGTAAAAAGATGTTGAAATTCGCAAAATCGAGTATGCATAAACATTCCATAACGCTGTCAATACTATTTGAGAGAATGTTGCTTAAGCGTCGCAAAAATTCCCTTCCTAATCACAAAACTGCAATTGCGAATCTTGGTGTCTGATCCAGACTTACCGTTTCTACTGGAAGAATGATTTCACGTCATTGACAATTTAAGAACTTGCACAGAGACGCTTTCTTGACAAATGCTGCATCGAATTCTCCTCGACACTTTCGCTCAATGGCAGCGCCAACTGCGAGCTCCTAACGATAAATACAATCTAGAGTAATACACCGGTAGATCTAAATAACATTGTACCGAAACAGCGCCGCTCCAATCGAGAATTTAGTGGTCGGAAGGAACAGGGGAGATTGGTCTCGCATCGACTTCTATTTGCAGTCGGCCAGAGGTGAGACCCGAAGACAAGAGCGAGAGAAAGGAGCGCGCACAGTTCCCGCACGGCGCACGAAATCGGATCCGGGATACGGTCTCTCAAACGACGCGTCGTCGCGACGAGGTGTCAGCGCGACAGGTTAGCCCGCGCGCGCAGGATAAAAGCTTCTCCTCCTATACTTTGAAGATCAGAGGCCTGGCACGAGCCTCTCCATTCTCTCATTCCGCCATTCCCCGCGTCCCTCGCCCCGTCGTTTCCACGGTTTACACTCTATAAACGGAGCAGCAGAAGCGGCGCCGTTACACGATCACTGAATCATTGTTGGTGATAGATAGCGCAGCTGTTGCGCCCGAGATCACACGATCTCGAAATAGTTTGCAACAATACGAGGCCGGGGGTGCCTCCGGTCGATTTAACGAACCACCAGCCCATTCCGTGGCCTCCTCGCGACGCCGAAAGGTCGATACCTGACCGCCTGCTACCGGTTATCTTTAGTGAGGCAAGAATAATCGCCGCGAGAACCGAGCAATTTGCAATCGCCAATTGGACGATGCGAAATCGTGATTTACATCGCGGACGCGACGGCGAGGTGCAGAAACCTTCCGATCGGATATTTCTGGATCCTAGTAAAATAGTAGCCGGCGTTATGGTCGCGCATCAGGGCGCATTAAGATCGATCGAGCATCGGCCGCAGAAGCGAAGGAATTTCTATATAAATGGGGAATAATTGAAAACCGCGGTTCGGGCAACCAGGGGGGGAACAGCCGCAAATAGAAACGCGCGAAAGTGCGTTTAAGAGGCGGCCGATTAGTCTGATTCATCGCCGCAGGCTCTCGGCCGAAGTTAAAATTTATATCATCTGTTTAGTCTGCGCCGGAGAGTCTCTCTTTTTTCGACGGTACTTAGTCCTTCGTCGTCTAATCCTACGGTTGATACGCGCGGTAATTTATTGGAGCCGCTTTGCGTGCCTTTCGCGATCTACCCCCACGTCCATAACGAAAGAAGTTCCGGTGACGTACCAATTTCCCAGATTACTTCGGGAAACTCCAGAAACGTGTCCACGAGTTATTGCACGCTGTATCGTTCTTGCTTACTTTCATTTTTTAGTTTATCAGTGAACCATGTTACGTTATCGTCTTCAGATTAATCGAATTCGAAGTAACCATAATGTCACAAGTACACTTCACACTTTTACAATAACAATATAAAGATAATTTGTTTATATTTATTATAGTTCTTGATTCCCCCTTGTACTAGTCTTATTCCACATGTGCCTATGTACGTTTAAAACTTTGTCTGTATATAAAGGAAACATCCCTGTCAAGTAAGTAAATAAGTAAATAAATAAATTCAATCTCGTTATAAGAGCAGAAGTTTGTCCACTTAAGCTAGTTCGCGGAAGTGGAAATCGTGGGGAAGCGGTTGTCGAAGGAAGACGGTAAGCCGGGGCCGGCATCAAGAGCCGCTCAAAATGGCCGGCGAATTTGAGTAATTACCGAAATTCGCGGCAGGGAGACGAAGTTACGGGCACTCGTTTGCTCCCTCGCGCGGTTATTACGTTATGAGGGATAGGGCGTATTATAGGGAAGACCGGTAGCCGGTGGGACCAACGAGTTTACGGTTTAGCGGAGTCGAGAGGGCGAGGAGATGAGGTAAAGAGAGGAGGCAGTCGCTAGCTACCGTATAATTACACGCACGCCCCTTCCGGAGATGACGCGTTATTGCCCCGGAGCGACTTCCTCGTGCGGCCTACCCGAAATCCTCGCAGGTGGACCCTTTCCAGGTGGAGAAGAAACCACGGTGGACAGAGAGGTGGGAGTAATCGCCTCGTTATGCTGGATCTTGGCGCGTTTCGAGGATTTATAGAAAAATTGGTTTGGAAAGCACCACCTGGCTGGTTCTTTCATAATTCCAGAAGACGAAACTTGTAGGAGAGATGAATTTTGTTTAGTTTTGAAAGAGGACAATATTAAAAAACAACAAACGATGTTACTAGAGCTTGATTGTTTGGAGCCAATAGATAGGCTCCAAAGAATAGAACAGAGCCAAAGATCTATTGTTTATTGTTGTCTTTAACAAGCCTAGTTAACATGAAATAATATTTCGTATGGCGATTGTAACAAGAGTTCATTGTGATCGTGAATATCAAATTCGAATATTCTTGCTTTGAGAACGAAATAGAATTCTACCTTAAAAGTAGACCGTGAATTTTAAATATTATGGCAAAAATTGATAGATGAAGTGACAAATAGTAAAAAGATTGAAAGAAGTTAAGAACATTGCGTGTTTTCAGAACGAAAATTGCACTTGCTTGCTACGTCCTACGAGTAATTCATCTTTTTCTATTTTGCATAAAGATCCGCAGTAGTCTTGTAATTTTCGTTCCCTTTAAATTAAAGATCGTCTGGTTTCTGGACAAGACAGGTAAGCATAAATACCGAACCATCCGCGAGACCATCGAAAAGAGCCATCATAAAGGAAATTGTTAGACACCGGCGCTTAAATAATTCCGTAGCAGTTGAACAGGCGAGGTGGAGCGTTAACAAGCCGCGCGAAAGAATCCGATAACCGTCTGCCGAGAGTGTAAAACTAAAATTAAACGTACAAAGACAGAGGAAAATAGATAAAACGACGAAAGCTAGTTGTCGCGTTTAACCAGTCGAGATTTACCGGCAGAACGTTATCGCCCCGGCAAGCGGGAATACACGCGGAGGGATCACTTTACATATTCTTCTCGCGGACGCGAGCCGCGAGCCGCGAGGTGTAATTAAATTTTTCTCGAGCCCCGGCTGACCCGGGGACAGAGGAGAATTAATGTTGGCTCGTCTTTCATCGGGGAACGTATTAAATCGCGCGATTTGTATAAAGTAATATCCGAACGAATGATCCGGCGGTTCCGCGAGGCGCGAGGCGATCTACATTCCCGAGTCGCGCCTCCCATGCCCATTCTTCGAACGAGTCCCTTCAGGCTTTATTGCTTCGGCTGGTTCGTTCATGCCGACCTCTCTTTCTCTTTCTCCCTCCCTCGGTTTCTCTCCACCTGGTCCCACCGTGTGATAAATGGCCTTGTTCCATCCACCCTCGCCTTCGTCCTTCGAGAAGGTCTTATCAACTCGGACGCGCACCTACTCTCCTCCTCGTTCATCCCCTTCTAGCGATCCCGCCGCCCCATTTCACTCTGAAAATTCGCTTCCATCCGCACCGAGCTCAAATATCGGCTGAAACTCGTTCCCGGAGCACTCACGGTCGCGTTTTCTTCGTTTGTTTCTTCGCTCGTCCGCCTAGATCGCGAATTCCGTCCAATTCTTAAGTTCGACTCCAACTACCGATAACGAAGCCAAGGAGATTCGATCCGCTCGCTGCCTGCTACAATCGAACGAGAAACCCAGAAGATAAGGGATACCCGGTGCATACGCGGCGAGGAGGGTGGCTCGTAACGTTTCCAAAATGAATCTCGAGGTACGGAGAGAATGCGAGTTCCGTTGGAAAGTGAGTTGAATCGTTACCGAAGTCTGGGGTCGATAGTATTAAGTCGTCTGACATGTTTCATTTACGTCAACATTAGACCTATCACTAGTAACAGTAACTGGTGTATATTGCCTTATAAAAATGAGAATTCATTCCGGTTTTGTAAAATTTTATGATAAATCAGGTTTTCAAATAAAAAAAAGGAGCGTATATTGAAAAAACACATTCAGTCGTCTTTAATACAGACTCACGACAGCTGGATCGCGTTCGCTATTGCGAAAATCCAATGTATCTGGACCATCGAGTAGGGCAATAACGTAACATGTTATTTCCCTTCGTCCTTCGATCGAACGAAACGACGTCGACTCGGAAAACGGTACGCGAGACGTCTCCACGATATGACGTCTTCTTTTCCTCGTTTCCGACTGCACGGGACGAACCGTGCCGTCGTAATGCCCATGTTGAACCCGTAGTCCCGCCGGCGGGGTGGAGGGAGGAGGGCTCGCGGCCAGCACAGCAGCGAGGGAGGCAAGAAATGGCCCCCGAAGGAGTGATAGAGGCTACCTAATAGCTCACGGAATTGCCCCTGAAACACCTTTTTAATGAACTATTGCCGCGGGAAATGAAAATGGGGGAGACGACAAGTTTCCTCTCCTGAAAACTTTCCTTCCAGATAAACCAGCCGACCGACTCGATCTTTTTTCTTTGTAATTGACCGCGCGGCTCGCCCCGTGATAACGTGGCAACCAAACGACTCGGCGAGCACATTTCTGCCGGATCGTTTCGGAAATTACACCAAGCTACATGCTATACGATTTTTATAGGTTCCTTGTAGTTCTTAATTATTTTTAGCTGCTTGTTTGAAAGATTACTTAATTTTATATTTTTAACTCATTGACGTACTTTAACGAGTCTGTTTTGTGATTGAGATTTCTTATAAGTGTGAGAATCTGTTTAATAAATATAATTTTTTCCATCGAATAAATTATTATTAATTATTGTAACTGTGAAGAAAATGGTACTATCTATGGAATAACTCTTTAACATATCATCACTAGCTTGAGGATCTTTACGAAAAGAAATCTTTTTTGTATCAGTTCTAAGAAACAGTAGCTGAATAAAAATGCAAATTCCCCGTTCAGTAATCGTAATACATGAACGATAATGTAACAATATTTTTTAATATCCTTCTAACGTCTTCGCAGCTTTGCATTCTATCTAACCAATTCTGCCATAAATTAATAAATCCGCCACCTACGTATCACCACGAGAAACGTCAGAAATCTATTAAGTCTATACAAAATATCTTCAACACGAATTTCAACCACATTCGAGCAAAGTCAACTGCCCACGAGTACCGCAAAAATTCGAGATCGGATCGTCGTCCATCTTCGACACCGGCGGGTCCGTAGCCCAGCATCCGAAACAGAATTTCAACAAAGTTGGCTCGCCGCACATCTTCCCCGAAGACCACAAATGTCGCGACCGATGAGCAATAAAATTCTACAAGCATCCACCGAACAAGGAGCCCCGGGACAAGCATCCGGATCTATTAAATTAACGAAACCTCGTATCGTGGGCATTTACGCCGCTCATAAACTCGAATATCTGTCTGATCTATAATGCCCCGGAGATTTCGAGAAACGCGTGGAATTCGCCGACACGCGGCCACGTCGTCGGACGTATCTATCCGCGGAATCGCAGATAAATTCGACGGTGGGAAAGGGGGAGGGGGCAAGGGGTGGGGCGGGCAGAGGGGAGGGCGAGCGGAAGGGCGAGGCAAACGGAGCCGAGGAAGAAAAGTCTCTCGTGGACGGGGGCAAGCTGAGCGCAGCGAGACACCGGCCGAAAACATTCCGGGGAATTAGACGCGGGACCGCGGCAGGAGATCGAAAAAAGGGAGCCCGAAACGAACCCGAGGAACGGGACGATTTGTCAAAACGCGGATCGCCGCGCCGCGCCGCTCACGTTCGTTCTTCCCCAGCCGGTTTGCTCTCTCGCCGCCCCGTCCTCCTCGCTCTCATTGTTATGCTAAGCGTGGCCGCAGACGGTTTTGTAGAACGCGGAGGAGCCGCGAGGCTGAAATTCGACGCCGATATGAATAGGAAATCGGCTTGTAGTCTCGCGGCACTTGAGAGCCGAGTCTTGTGTATTTATGTGCCAATATTCATGGTAGAATCGGGACGGCGTGATTCTACGAGAGAAAATAACCCTAAACTGTAGTCTAGGATTCTTTTTACGGTGCTCCGCTTTTAAGGGTAGCGACACCTGCAGTGTCTGATCGTGACTGTACATTTCTACTTTGACTCGGTATTTCCACTTCCATAATTGAACAAAGATCGTGTCTGCATATTTCTTAGTTAAAATAATAGAACATAGAAATATGCAATTATAGATCTTTTTTCCTGGTTCTCATTTAAGTTTCGGTAAAAATGCAAATGTAACTTTAAACCTATAAATTGCATGCTACTCTATTAGCTAAAGGTAGAATTCACGGTAATAAAAATATTTAAATATTTTTGTGATTGAGTGACACGCATGGCAACGCTACAATTTAAAAGAAAGGCCAGGCGACCTGTTATTTCAAATATCGATTCGCTGTGGCAGTAAATATTTTAAGCACACCGCCCATAAAGATAGAATTATTGGAGTCATTTCACGGAGCCAGAACTTTGAGTAATTGCGAGTGGCTGTCAGACGCGTGCTAAATTCGAGAGGCTCGTCGCGATCGTGGAAAACTTTATCACAGTCGAAATGAAATTTAAGATATGTGGTCGAACACCGTATCGAGGCTCGAGCCGCGGCGAAGCTGAAACGTAAATCGTGCACGATGGTTTTCAATGATTTCTTGAATGCTTCGCCAAGATGGGAGCACGGGGAGCGGTTTAACCACATTTTCTAACTGGATGTAGCCGGCTCCGAGAAGTTCGTAAAGTTCGATGACGTCACGGAGGACACGGTGAACAACCCCGGTGGGAATCGAAACGTCGGCCACCTGACCCATTAAGGGGTGACTTGGTCTCGCCGGTCCGCCGGTGGTTTCTGGTCAGCTGTAAGGGTTTGGATTATGGCTGTAGCCCGCGGTGTTTACGAGTCCACGAAGGCCGATTACAGTCCGCTCGTCCGGTTAGGTGATCGTTTTACGGGAAATAGGTCCGCCCTTAAAGTCTTTACGCCGCGGCCGGACGTGTCGGAAATGTAAAGGCATCTGAAGGGACGTTGTCCGCGAGTTTCCAAGCCCCGGGTAAACGATTAACCGGCGAACGATCCGGCCCTCGAGCCGATCGAGGAACGATCGATGGCTGCGAAACCGAGGATCATTTCTCAAAGCGGCCCAAGCGTTGCTCCGCTGCCGTTTCGAATTAGCCCCCGATTCCTTTGTTCTACCGTTCGAACGTAAGCAATACACTCCCCCGTTCCCGTCGATCCTTCGGTTTTTCAACCCTCGCGCAGCCCGATTTCATTTCTTTTACAAGCGCCGCGTCATCATTTTTCATAGACCCCGCTCTCCTTCTCCCGATCTTTCTCTCCCTCCTTCTTTGCTCTCCGTCTCTCGCGCCCTTCGGTCGGCGCCGCGCGGCCCTTCCTTCGGGGATGAGGGTGAGTTTTCACGATACCGCCGCGAACCCTCGACACATTTCGCACCGGCAAACCGTGGTAGGGATAAGAGAGAGAAAATGGCTGCAGCCGAGTGGCGCCCTTATTCCACGCCACTGGGAACCACGCGTTGCCACTTTTCAACGAGTCGACCAATAACGTCGCGTCATCGTCGCTAACGGTCGTCACGGTTCAACGGAACCACGGCTACCGGTGCACTTTCTCCGAATAGTCTCCGCATTAAGCACGCCGTGTGCAATCGCCCGGCTGTGCACGCGGTTTCATGACGAATTACCTCCTACTCGTATCTGCGGCTCTCGCATGTGCGAAAATGTATACACACAAAGATGTTCAATCTTCTTGCGAAATTTGTATCGTTATATCTGAAGCTTCCAAGTCAACGAAATTTAATACTATATAATTTTACAGCGATAATATAATAATAGTTTATTTGGTTTTGCTTTAAAGCATAATTAACTTACATTAACATAATTATCGAATAAGACGTTAAATTACTTAAACAGAAATAAATGAAATAAAAGAATAAAGCTTCACAGTAAGCGTCATTATGCACACAATTTTAATTAAAAATAGAATGCTTTCGAGACGACCACTTTCTGCAATTTTTATTCGTTCAACGCTTTTGACATTCGAAGCAATACTTTCGCGATACTAAATTTACAGCGCCGTTAAATTATTAAAAGAAACGAACAAACGATCTCTATGTTGCCAGAGAAAAAAAGAATTTCCGAATAAAATTGAACGCTACGGGAGGCGAGCCGCAGCACCGATCCGGATCGCGTTTTCCGCGGTCGCGGAATCACACTTGGCCCCAATGCCTCGCCCGAGAAGACGCGAAAGTACGGGAGGCAGGTCCATGAAATATTTTCAAAGCAATCCAACGAATTCGCGATGAAATATTCACTCGGGACGAGGGAACGGGAGCGCAACTACCGAACGCCGGGGGAAAGGATGAGGGGTTGGGTGCAGGGCCGACGGGGGGAGCAGCAGCAGCAGCAGCAGCAGGAGAAGCAGGAGGAAGCGGGCACCGGCAGTCGTGAACTCGTAAACAAGGAATGACGTGGAACAAGGACGCGAACATGACACCGACGACAGCGGGAACGAACGAACGAACGAACGAACGAACGGACGGACGGACGAACGAACGACGGGGCCCCGACGAAGAAGACGGCGGCGACGACGAGCAAGTGATTTAGAATATTCGGTGGCGGATGTCAGCTATTGCTCGCCCACCGGGACGTCATTATGTCATCATCATTCTCCTTCGCGCCGACCTATCCCGTTGACGGGAGGCGCGCGCCTGGACATCACTCACCCGGTCCTACGTGGCATCGGAGGCCACGACGAACCCGGGATTCACTTACCGGCTCACGTCCGACAAGGCTAAACAATATTTATCATGCAGTGGGGCCCCTGGCCACGGTGAATTGGAGTTCCGGTGCCACCCACGGCAGACCGTGCCCGGTCAACCCCGGACAGCCTATGCATAATCATTCCTGGACGAGATTCGACCGCGTCGATTCGTCCGCTGATCGCTCTGGGAAGACTATACGTGTCCCGTTTCGATGATCTATGGCCTCGGCCGTGTGGGCCTGCTCTTTCGTAATCCCTCACATGGCGCGCGATACTCGATCTACGAGAGCTGTCCGCAAAGTATCCTCCTTTTTGAACATATCTCTGCACCTGTGTATCCCGTTCAAAACAAATTGGATTCACCTTTTACGGTGACCCATTACGAGTGCCCGTGACATGTGGTGCGATCCTGCTAACTTTCGATCGATAATGACACGCATTTGTTGTAACAACTGAACCCACACGCGACTCGTAAAGATTCTCTATTATCTATAATTATGTGATTTTCTGCGGCAGTGTCCACTTTAGCTTTGAAGTTACTTTCACATTTCGTTGCGAACAAAATCTCCTATCGCTTTATTTATTTAAACTGTTAGTAGAGTCCACTTTTTTGTTTCATCTGTTACAAAATTATCTCTTTTTGACGAGAATACTCGAGATAACACAAAACGTTGCCAAGTCCTCGTGATCAGTATAGATTCCTTCAGTATAGATATTCTCTATGATATTGTATACTTGTGTTATATTTAAACAATGTAACTAGTACAGTACAGAATAATTACACTAATTTACGCGCTTATCATTGAGATCGTAATACAAAGTCAGCCGAGGCATTTAGCTGTCCAAGAACAACCCCACCATGACCGCTGAACTTTAAAGATTTATCACGAATGCATAGAACCTCGTCGTTCCATTTTCGCATCGATGCTTGCATTAAAATGCGAGAAGATGTTTAAGCAATTCATAACAAGAATAAAAAGATTAGGGAACCGGGCGGCAGACACAGAGTTCGTAACAACTGTAATGCACTCGGCGGAGGAAGCAGCTCGCAGAACTTGGTCGGGAATAATTCGGTTTTAACGATTCCAATTTCACCGTTCCCGTTTCCCGTTCCCCGTTTTTTCCTCCCCGTCGCGTCGCTTCGGAACGAAGAACGGAGACCGAAGTCTCCGAGGAAATCATTGAATATGCAACTTAAGGAAATCCTCGGATATTGCGCTTTATTATAAACGGGCTGCTCCCTCCCCGGCCGCGCCGCCCCCCTCGCCGGGCGGATCCCACCGCGAAAATCCCCCGGCATTGGGAAGATTTTGCATATTCCCGAATCTGAAAATATTCGCATGCAAAGTCCCGCGGGAGCCGAGATACCCCGCCGGCTATATCTTCCGGTGAGGTACACCGCCGTACCTGACTGCGCTCGGAGCGCCTCTCTCGTTTTCGAGGATGTCGCGGCGGAATCAATTTACATAAATAAGGCCTCGATAATCCGCGAGCTGCCATGAATAATCACTCCGGCGATCCCGGTAACGTTACTTTGACCGCGAGAACGGTTCTTGTTCTCGGCCGCGAACCAGGCACCGAAGATAGCCGCGGCGAAACTTGTTCGGAACAACCTCTACCGAACGGAGTACAATATGCGGAAAATAGATTCGACGGTTTTCTGAACAGCGCGCGGAACAGGAATTTCTTGTTCTCTCGTGCTACCTAAATAAGCACGTCGTTAATGCTTGTTAATGCGAACGTTTTCTTGTATCTTATTAATTTGCAGGCAATATAACTGCATAAAGATCCGCTGGCCAGTAGTAACGTTGAAATATACCATCGATTTATCGTCGTAAATGCGATCCTTGATTTTAGTGTCAACAGAAATATAATTTCCAGTCATCAATTTACCAATGGAGTAGCTTTTACGACTGCGCGGTGATCGTTACCGTGCCGACGAAGGCGTTCCGGCTGTTTTTGAGCGTGAAAATTTGCGTAGACGCGGTTCTTAGCAGGACTTGTTCCTTCCTTAAAGAATTATCATTATTTTGCATTATTTTAAACAGGATTTAGATTTACACGTCGTGTAAATTTAGTATGAAAAATACTCCGTTTCGCTTTTTGTCGATATCGACAGCGTCGACTGGGGGATGGTGGCGGCCAAGAAAAACAAGATTTATTATTACAATAAACACCGAAGAAATGTAATAAGAAGATTATTTATGTAAGCTGAAATATCAAAGAATTGATATTGAATAATTTACATTAATGTTCTACTTGCGATTTCCCTCTGGACTTATCCATTAATGAAGCATATATGAATCTTTGAAACTCGACTTAATCGAAAATTAAAAAGTGGCACGTCGAAAAACATCTATCCCGCTTCAAGAGAGTCGAAGAACTTGCATGCAACGTAAATCACAGGAATCTTCCAGCGAGTGGAACCATTAAAAAAGTTAGATTCTGCTCGACGCGGTCGCCCGGTTTCACAGAAAGAAAGAATCGAATCGATGGAACTGGGTCGAGCAATCCGGGGCATTATGGGACGGCGAGAGCATGCTCGCAGCGGGTACGTAGCAATTTCAGCATCCAACCAAGACCCGGAAGACCTAGGTAAACCCAGGTGCACGCGGGCGCGCGCGCGCGCCGCTCGTACACGCGCGGAACGTTCATTATAAATGGCGTCCCTCTGCGCTTCCTGCAACAAGAGCCGGAGGAGGGCTTCCCTCATCGCGAAGTTCGAAGGACGGTGGGGGTGAGCGGTGCCGGTGCGCCGGGGTGCCGAGAGATTTGGGGCTGAAGGAAGGATAGGGAAGGATGTATAATTAGGCAGCGTTTGTAATTAGCGTAAATTGTTTCCCAGTAAGAGGGCTCGAGGATCTAATACCAAGGCGGGAGGTGAAAACTATGATAAATTTAATATAACGCAATCCAGTTACGGCGCGCCCGACCGGGCCGGGTGCGCGGGGTAATTAATAAAACCGGAGGAGTGAAAGGGGTGACGAGGCCGGGTTTCCCGGTGCGCAACACCTCCGTAGGAAGATCCTCTCCGCGCCTCACTTTTTTAGCGATTCATCGCACCGCCTTCCCGGAATTTACCTCGTAAACGGAATCGAGAAGAATAGAAGACACTAACAGGAAGAATCACCGATTTCGTTCGGAATTCGTGCACTTATAAATCTCGTTCTCCTATTTATAGTTACTATTAGATATATAGTAACTAATAAAAATGAAACTACTAAATAAAATACCGCGGAATACTTTTTCGTTATAATTACGATTTTATTTTAAAGAACAAGTAAGACGTGTCTTTGTGTTGTCATGCATCCAGACTTTATTGATCCTATTATAAACAGCCAAGATGAAGACCAAATCTTAAATTTGAAAATTTAAGTCTTGGATAAGAATACAAAGAATAGAAGGGTAATTTCTACATATTTATCAGATAAAACCAATAAAGATAGATACTAAATTGTTTCTCAGTTTCAGTATTACAAATCTGTTGCTGAGGGTAGCTACCTCGAGAGAAAAGAATATGAAAAGGTATTAAATCTCTGTCCATATAATCCAATATATTCGTAGAGAAGTTGAACTCTGAACAAGCTCCAGTATCTTACCTGATAGTTCCTCGATCTTTCGTCTTTTTTACTAACATCTAATGTTTCATGGAATAGTAAAAATAGTATATAATTCATCTATTTGTTAATTTTTTGATCACGGTTCAAGACTAGGAAAACA
The DNA here is from genome assembly GCF_028453695.1 of Augochlora pura. Taxonomy (NCBI): domain Eukaryota; kingdom Metazoa; phylum Arthropoda; class Insecta; order Hymenoptera; family Halictidae; genus Augochlora; species Augochlora pura. The sequence goes on along the minus strand of NC_135775.1, from coordinate 7,484,963 downwards.
ATGGACCATTTTATTGCGACCAATGCAGTAGAAGCATCCTAGTGATTATTTGGCCTTTTCTTCGTGTAATAAATAGCATCGATTTCGTGTTTACTGTTCCATCGCGAGACGTACCCAGAAATTGAACAAGAGAGGGCGAGCGAGCAGGTTCACAAGCGAGAGGTTAAAGTTGCCAGAAAAACGGGGCTGGGAGAGAACGCAGGTGCGTGATCCTCCCACGAAAATATACTGTTATCCGCTTAACTGAGACGCCGCCGAGACGGAAGCCGTCGCTAGCCCGCGTAATATACGGTCCAATAAAAAGTTAGTTATCTCTTGGCCGGGTAGCTCGCTCGCAAATGGCCCGGCCGTAGACGCGAGCGAGCGAGCGAGCGAGAGAGCATAGGAACAGGTGAAAGAGAACGGAATCCGAACGGAACAAGAGTGAATGGGATCCGCGGGGGTGTGGGCGCGCTGGATTTTTAACAATTTCCCGGGCTGTCGTTATCGGAGCTGTGGTCAACGGCGCTGTAAGGACCCGGCTAACGGCACGAGATGTCGTCTCGAGACAATAACGGCGGCACGGGCCATCAAACGAGCTCCCGAATGGCGTAGCAAAGACTTCAGCAGCGCCGTAACACGGGATCTGCTATCCTCTCGTCCCGGATACGCGTATCCTTAACCAGCTCTTGTCTCGGTGTCCTTTATAGGGGTTGAAACGTCGGGGTTGTTATTCCGTTCTCGGCTTCCGTCGTGCCGCGCAGTCCTTCCGAACTTTCTGACAACGGGGACACCGCCGCGTTACTATTTAGATCGGCGCTTTTCGGAATCATTGTATCGAAGATTACCCGCCGCCACCGGAGCGAGAATAATCTAGCCGCGCGATTACTTTATAAATAAGAACGCCGTGGGTTATCAGGGATCTGCTGGAACGTGGGCACGGCGGCCGTTCTCTATCCTGCTGGCTCGGTGAAACAAAAAATTCCGCCAGCGGAGAAATTCTATTTCTCTTTCACGCTGAACTATGTCTAAATTTGCAAAAGGATCGTCCTTTATTCTAGTAAACTGCCAGCGATCGGGCTATTTCGAATTAGATTTAGTAAGCTCGCAATTCGAAGGAGATCGTTCGGGCAGTAAATATAATTTACATTTCGATGGGTCCCGGGTTCCAGATAAAATTTCACGTTTAAGTCTTCTATTAACCGTCCCTGCGCAAGATAAACGCGTTTACCTTCGATTTCCTCGTGCCCCGTTCGCCCCGCGGCCGTCCCGCCTTAATCTTTTCTTATTGGCGCAAGCGAGTTCTATCGGGCCGGGCTCCATTTCGCCGGATGGGGACGCGAACTTCGCCTCCCGGTGCCTAAGCTGCTTCGTAACTCTTCCTTTCCCGCGGAGTAACTTTTAATTTCCTTCGGAGAAAGGTGATTCTAATTTCCGACCTCCTCCGCCGCGTATATATTGCGGAAGTTTCGCTGCTCGGACTTCATATTGCTTCGCGGAGCGGGGCCAGACTTCGCTGACTTAACGCTTGTCTACCTAGTTTACCGTCATCTTCGCGATATTAAAGACTCCGCCTAGGAGTATTATTACGCACCGGGGAACCGTTATTACCCAGCTGCCCGTGAACTTTGCGGATACGCCCTGCATTCCCGGCGACAATCTCCCACCCGCGCGCATCTATCTTCGATCTTCGCGCGTATCGATTCTATTCGAGCTTATTGACTTTGGACATAGACTCTTCAAAACGGAATCCATAAGGAAAAATACCTCGTCTGAAAATTCTTCGTTATTGCATTACGCTCGAATAATCTGAATTTTGCTAAAATGTTCAAGAAGCGAACAAGTAAAAATACCGTCCATCATGATAAATTTCAACTTTCCAGTTTCAGTTTCATTAATTAAATTATTGAATACAATGTATAATTTTTAAAAAATTTTGAATATTAAAGGCTTTAGAACCCGTATATAAATAACTAGTAAATAGATTATAAATTCTTAGTAATTTGATATACTAAAAGAGAGCCCGTAAAAGAGACAAGCAGAAGTGAGCGGTGGAGAATGGAAAGTAAAATTGCCGCGGCAAAATAATTCATGAGCCCAGTCTGTCAGTGTCAAGTGGATCGATTAAACACCTCCGCGACTACTCCGTAACATCTGTCATTAGAAAAAGAGATCCACCACGGAAAAGCATATTACATTTATCGATGCATCGCGCAATGAAACTCGCAGTTCACCAGACACCGTGCAATAATTCAGCAGTCTAGTACACCGCTATTTTTAATGATCGTAAAGGGACAGGTCTAGAATTTATGCATCCTCCCCCGTGAGGGCCACCCTCGTGCGACACCGGGTGGCGGCGCGGTCGCGCAACCATTCACGTGCAGCCCGGCGCGCACAACACGTGCGACCGGTGCGAAATAATCACTCCACCCACGAAGGCATATGCTCACTTGAGACAGATCACGAAAAGGCTGAAGGGTTCCGTGTGTTTTGGTTCGCCATCCAAGCAACCAACCCCCACAGAGGGTGGCAGATTGTTTGATGGTTGATTGTCGCGGCACCGCTTCGGGGGTCGTCTGATTGGGTCGCCGCGAAACATCTGCCGACCTCCCGCGGGGCTCCGCGACGACAATCATCCTACAATCGCGAGGTAATACGCCGAAAGATGTCTTCATTCGGGGGGGCCGTCGAATGAAAACGGCAGACTCGTTTGGCCGGGACCGTGCCGCGGATGATAAACGAGCCGGGCCGATTAGCGTGGTTCCGCGCGGCTGCCTGCGAGATTTCGTGGAAGGGGGAATCGGGACAGGACGTGCCGTCGTAAGAATCGCGTTAACAGTTTTCCCGGCCGCGGCCTGTCAATCGGCCTCTCAATTACCGTATCAATTCCGGAGGCCTAATCGCCTTGAATAATCGCGACAGGAGGAATTATTAGATTACGGCACCGCGACGGGGTGGTTGCACGTCAAGATCGCTAAGATTGAAGTTGCAGCAAATATCTCGCAGTCATTTCGATGAAGCAGAATTCGAAGAATCGTTCCAGTTCTGCAGCAGCTACTACAGGCGTGAAAACCCAACGAAACAAGAGGTCGGTTTTACGGCCTCGAGTCTCGAAACTCGATCAAAGAAATTGCGAGGGGTGCAAATAAATGAAGTATGGCAGATAGGAGATTCCTTGGCCTGTATCTCGGGACGATACCGAGAGAGGATGATCAGAACCGGCTCGTCGGAGGCCGGCAAAGGAACAGTCGACTGGGCGGGCAGGAACGCCGGTATTGTGACAACGAATTAGAATGAAAAGCGACCCTCTTCCTTTCAACTGATACGACTTTGTCCGCCGACTTTCAGCAGACCTCGTGCTCATTCCACGGCCGGTCGCTCGTGCGCGTCATCTACCTGAAGCACACGTAATCGCGCCGCGGCCCGACCTGGCCCGAAAAAAAGGGGGAGGAGGACACCAGTTCCTCTGTCTTTTAAAAGCGCGGCACCGGCGGACGGGAGAAGCCGGACGGACCGCCGGTGGTAGGAGGTGGAACCGGCAAAGGACGGAAAGGAAGAAGGGACTTTTACAAAACTCATCCATCCCCCAACCCCTGGCCGCGTAGAGACACTGATACCTACCGGCTGACGGTACCCACCTACAACCCGACGACAATGGATCCTTTGCGGGCAAAAAAGCGTAAAAAGAAAGGGGTAAGAGAGGCGGAGAGGCAGAATGAGGGAGGGAGAAAAGGAGAGAGAGAGAGAGAGAGAGAGAGAGAAAGGGAGGGTGAGAGAGAAAGAAGAAGAGGGAGAAGAGGAAAGAGAGAGTGGGAAGGTCTTCTCCGACGCGGGGGAATGAAAGAAAGAGCGGCAATGATGAAAGCATTGTCCCTGTTCAACGGCTCTTCTGCGAGCCTTCGAGGCGGCCGGGCCCGTCTCCTCCGCCTTCGCCATCAAGCCCCGGCCGACCGCTTCTCCGCGCTTCTTCTTCCTTTACGTCCGATTTCTCGTTTCTACGTTGCCGCTCAGATGACGTTTCAGATTATTTAAGCGGAGCCCTCGAAGCTCGGGCAACTGGGACGCTCGCCAACGAGGTGACTCGGGATGTCAGCCACGAGAGCTTCCGATCCTTACAAGTGGGACGAGGAACTTTACGCTCGAACTCGCGCTGTCATCGCTGTTGCCTCTTTCGCTGTCGCCCCTTCCAGGTGGATCGCGCGCCGCCACACTTCTCGAATAATTTCTCGGTGACTTGGTGCTTAACTCCGGCATTCGACCGATATTCATTACGCGGACCTTAACAAATCCGTCCGGATCCACATCTTTCTAAGTCGTGTAACTCGAGCCGTTTGGCGCAGCTGAACGAATCAGCCTGTCCTCCACTATCTCTCTCTGTCCATTCGAAAGTACGCGAAATGTTTCAACGAAACATTTTGTCTATCGTATTGCCACTTAATTCACTTATCTGTTGTTTCAAAATTATGCAAGGACGACATCCGAGAACCGTGAGAATAAACGCAAGCATTAAAATTTCAGATAAAGCGTAAAATACGCGCTACGTTGGTCTTTCCCCCAAAAATGAAGATATGGGTTATCAAAAGCGAACGTGAATGAATTTATTTGAACAAGGATACTGTAAAATGTCTGATGTATCGATATAGAAAATGTAAAGCGAAAAATGGAACGTAATCCTCGTGACTTAGAGGTTTAAAAGGAAACCGCGTACATGCTTCTTGACATCTCAACTAGTATCAGGAACTACCTTACATGGACTAGTCGGTTCCCAGCTCGCACCGAGCCCGAATCACCGAAAGAGTAATTAGTCCGTCCACTTTGCGGCGGACGCTGTCGGACACGTGTCCGTTCCGGCGCCGTGCTTCCACGAAGATTACGAGCGGCAATTCGGGAATGTAATTCGAGGAGCGAAGTGTTTGCGTGTCTTCGAGGGCCGGTTCGAGGACCCTTGACTCGCGCTGGCGTAATAACGCGATAATCTTCTCGCGCAAAACAAATAACGGGGAGGGGGGCTCCGGCAGCCGCCCTTCGGCGACTCGAACCCTTTCGCCCGGCAGAAAGGGTCCGCAGGAAAGAGAAAGCAATCCCCGATGATCAATCACAATCGGCTCCTTTGGTACGGGGGCGTTCTTTGCAACGTTGACGCTCGCAGAGAATAGAAGCCCGCGCGCTGGGGTTTAGGGTTACAACCCCTCTGTAGCCGGCGTTGTTATTCTTCCAGCGAAAACTATTTACAAAGTCGAGGCTAATGGCATCAAGAGATTTCGCTCCATATGCCTCCTAGCCCGAGACACAGTCTACGGATCTCTTTCTCCCGATACGACATTAGAGTACTGTTTCTAACCGGATCTAGCGCGATCGCAGTGGCGTATGATCCCTGCACGATTCTGTCGATATTTGATCCTTATTTCATCTGCTATACACGAAGTGCCAATATAATTGTTTTAACATTTTATTTAATGGAAGCCTTTTTAACGAATGAACTGTATCTAAGAGTAGCTGTACAATTGTCTTCTAAATATTAATTTTAAGAGGACTTTATTTATTAATAATATTAATCCGAATAAATTGTTAGATTAGGGATAATAATATTGTCGTTTTGTACGATATTTGCAGAAACTCGAAGCCATTGATTTTTGATTTTGCAAAGAATAATAGAAAATTGATGGTGCATGCAGTGTTAAGAATTTTATAAAAAGGACAAGTATTTTGCTTATATTCTTATTACTTATTCTATATTATATTCTTATATAATAAAAATTCGTAGTCGTGGTTACTATTATCCAAAAATAATTATTGTTAAAAAATTATTTAAAGCCCTATTTCGATTGAAATATTAAAAATGTAACAGATATTCTGTTCAAGAGTAACAGTTCATATTCTGGGAGACTGATCTTTTAAGAATTTATATAGTTTCGACGGACGTAATTGACGAGACAATTGTAACGATATTAGCGATCGATTGAGTCTCGAAACGTCTGCGCTGCCTACGCCAGTGATAATACTTCTCTTCAACGAGTGTAAAGCGAACCGGGCCGATTAGAGTAAGGGGCAAACGCACATGTGGAGCCTAACGCAATAAAAGTTTGCCGAGTGGGTCGAAACATATGCATATTGACCCGGTCAATCTCGTAACGCTACCGATCTTCCTCCTCCACCTTCCTACCCCTCGAAGCGACTACTTCCTCGACACATTGGCGCGTAGGTGCGATCATTGGAACGCATTTAACTCGATTTACAGGTCCTGTCTAGACTCTCTCCTCTCCCTTACGAATAATTTTAAAAATTATCTTTAAATCCATTAACCTGTTTATCGGATACTATGACGACTTTTTCTGTCACAAAAATGTTTAAAAGTACTATGTTCTTGCTTATTGGAACCTAGCGTGACTGTAGTAGGCTAACACTGCGAATTTGCATAGATTAAAATTATTATTTTAATTTTGTTGTACATTTAAGATACTTGATTTATATATTTTCCAAATATGTCGCACGACATTTTGTTAAAATAAATAATCAACAATTGGAAAGCAACTTTTATCGTTACTTTAAGCGCGATGATGAAACATCTCGCTGCAAAGACCTAATTGTAAAACGAGTTGAACAAAAAGCACTTAACAGGTGCTGACAGGACCACCATAATTTCGGCAACTTTAACCAAAAAATGTGTAATCGGTCATTTCCACCACTTCGGTGTTAAGCGTCCCAATAAACGGAGCTACTTTGTTGCCAGACTGCTCGAGCAAATTCTATTTTCCAAGATCGTCCTCGCAGAAACCGAAGTCAGCGGTATATTTCAGAGCGAGCAGATCGAGAGGGCAAAGATAAAACTTTACAGCGCCGAAAATGTGTCAAGGGGCCGGGACTCCAGTTTCCAAGAGTTTCGCCGAGAGGTCTACGCCGACTCATTGTACGGACTTAATTGACCGGAAGCCCGACAATCCCGAACTCGAAAGTACGACCGGTCCGGAATCGTGGAACAACGTCGATCCGGCACCGCGAACCCCTTTCTCCCTCGACTCCGGGTACCCCTTTCGCTGGTGTACACGGGCCTCCACCCTCGGTCGTCACACGAACGCCTATTCTTCTCGCGTTCCCGCCGCCTGCGACCCCCCTCCTCTAGTCGTCCCTTGGACGGCCACGGTTCTTCTCCCTTTCGCACAGGCGAACGCGCACGGCTTGCACAAATGGAAAACGGATTGATTAATCGTAGTAATTACCGATCAGCCCCCGCTAATTAGATATCCGACTCCTGCCCACCCCACAGCCCCCAGAGGGTTTCCTGCTTCGCTACGGGACGCGGCGATGGCGGTGGTCCTAGCGCTGAGGGGACTTTGCAACCGACTGGGTTCACGAGAGACAGAGAACGAGAGCGCGAGAGGGGGGAAGGAGAGCAGAGAGCAGAGAGCCGAGGGATAAAGAGAAAGAGAGACACTCGTCAGGGAGGGCGCAGGGTGTAGCAAGGCTAAATGAGATTGTTACACGAAGCCAGCCAATGAGTCCGAATCACCGGCGTGTACTACACGATTTCGGATTTCGTGGAGACCGAACGTGATCCAGTGGGGCCGTGCTCCGTCGTTTGTCACCGGTGACGTATCACTCTCGGTTCTTATTGTTTCGACGACCGGCTAATAAGGGTTCATTGACTCTAATATCGCGGAAATATCACGGCAGCCGCCGATCCGTTTTCCCTTTTTCCAACGGGGACCGTGCAATAGGTCAGACTTGTTCAAATCAAATTCGCTGATCAGCCGACAGCGAGCCCGGACTGGTTTATGATCCGGCGAGGAAAATTGATCCGTAACTGACTCTGTGGCAATAACTAGCTTCGGGTAAAAGGGTTCGGTCGAGATTAATGCCGGGAGTGTAGAGTGCTCTGTACAACAAATCTCGGCGTTATCGACTGGTAAAGAGCCGACGAAGCCCGGAACGAAATGGAAATCTTGCGTGCAGGAATTAAGAATTCTTGTGTAGCGAAATACCTAGATTAGATAGTACACGCGTTCGATGAAAGAAAGCCCGCGCAACCGAGCCAATAATTCATTGGTATAACAAACTGTGGCATTGTTCGATATGCTTCTGGGACATAAGATTCGAACTTATCAGCTACAGAATATTCAATTAAATTTCTGTGTCTAACTCTCTTTATCGCGGTTCCGCATTCTAGGTTTTATCTGGCGTGCGAAATTTCTTATGCTGATCAACATTTGTCTTTTTCAGTAGATTGCATTTACATGTTCTGAAATCGTGTTTCTTCTCCCAAGAATCGTAATTTGAATATAAAGCGCGGTATTTTGAAATTCCTTTAAAGCTTTTATTGAAACTGTTACTTAAAAGAAAATGTGGGAAACGAAATTATTTGCACAAATTTGACAATTAATTTTTATATTAATCTGCTGTATATTTCTATTTTGATTAGAATCCACATAACGTAAGAATATTAAAAATGTAAGTGATGTCTAGATTGCAGACTTTATGCACTGATGAAGAAAATGAGTATATATCATTTGAAACGGAAGAAAGGCTACTTTCAAGTTTAAAAAATTATTAAATAAAATACAATTCTAAGATACTTTCATCTTGCGCAAAAGATACAGGAAGTTCTTATTTTGCATAAAGATGCGCAATCAAGCGGTGTCCTACCACTTTGCAATTTAAATTTGATTAAATGAAATGCTTAATTTATGCAATATCTTTGGTTGTTTGTATGGAAGTGGAAGTGTTAAAAATCACCATGTTCCATGCCCTTAAAATATTCACGAAACGCTCGGCGCAGCGAAATAATTAAAAACGACAAGATCAATTGGATCCGTATCAAGTTGAAGTAATTGGCTGGCGGCGCTGGGTCACCGTTGCATCGGGCGATAGTTCGCGAGTGTCGAAAGCGTTTCGGATCAAGCTCGCCGGTGTGCAGGCTCGTTTGTACGTTGGGTGAGCAGGTGATGGCGGAGACCGTAAGTCAGCCGGGTGTGCGGTGTCACCGGTGCGCTGCTCGTATCGCGTCACTCCATCACCTCTCGCGCGGCCCTTTCTTGCGCCTTATACGGGTGTTCCCAAGATTTTCGACTCGGCCGAGCGTGAGCACGGGGCTTCGGTTACCCTCCAGAATTTCAGAAGCGACGGCGCAACGATCCCGTGCCCCCGTATCGTCGTCACGGATCGAGATCTACCGTGATCTCCAGGAAATTCAAACGCGATTCCCGGAAGCCCGGCTACGCGTGTTTTCTGGGCCTCGCACACTCCAGACAATTAAGAGGTCGTTGTACCCCGGCCGCGTTCCTATTGTCCATTGACATCCCTTGTCATCGTCGCACGCTTTGCCAGTAATTGATTATTATACGAGTACTTTTGTAATTGGTTAAGAAAAATAATAATCACATTCATCGATTAATCGTTACTAGAATAAACCATTTGATTATATAAGTTATACATTATCCGCGGTTACTTGATTACATAATAATCGTAATCATTACTCGTCAGTATTGTTTCTTTTTGCCATGATCAAACTGTATTTGCCGAATAAAATTTGAACCATTTCATCGTTTGTCTCTAATTTCTATCTTATCGTGGTATAGTTGTTTCTCTTAAAATATGTCTTCCGATTCTTTCTATTCTGTTCACTCTAGTTCCATTACATCTTGAGGTTCATTAAATCTTGAAATCTATTACATTTTCAAATTGATTAGCAATAAATTCGTCGCGACGTCTATAGGGTTCAATGTAAATTCAATCAAAAACCATGGAGCCCGGAGTACCACGGGCAACAGCGAAGCCGACTAGACTGAGAAGCTCCCATTGCCGGTAAGAGCTGCTCGGAAACGAGCTCATTTGCGGCAAGTCGAGTGTTCTCCTCTGCTCACGGCTAATCGAATGCCCTAATCTGTGCCGGATTCGAATCCAATCGGTCCTTACTTGGCATGCAAACGACTGCGCGCGCCCCGGCGAGCGCACCTCTGACCCGGCCCTAACAGAAAAAGGAAGCCGAGGGAAAAAAGATTCGGATTGCCGGATCTAAAAGCCGAAAGGAACCTGATAAAGCCGTTATCGGGATGGTCGAGAGAATCGTGTCGGCGTCTCGTCGAATTCGCGAAGACACGGGGCCGGTTCCCAGGATGATTTAGCAGCCATGATTCCGCGACAGTGACAGCGCGGAGGCCGCGGAACACGTTTTCGCGGAACGCGTAAAAGAGATTAGTTCGGCCGCGGCCGCAGAAGTGACGTTTAACGGCCATTGGGCTGAAAACTGCGACATCCGCGCGGCGCAACAATATTTGCAAACACCGTGGTGGGGGTGTGGGGCCGCGGAGGCGAGGGGGGATGTCCGGGGGCCGGGGATATTAACATCCGGTCCCGGGATTTACGGCCCCATTCGCGTGGCTCCCGGGTCTCGGACGATTTTGTAAAACGAAATGTCTCGTTAGCAAGTCGGTTACAGCCGAACGCGTGCACACGTACGTGGACCGGCACAGGCGAGCCTATGTTTATAACGCACGGGGACGCCGTGGACTGCTCCGCGGTTTTACAGCGGTCTAAATTACCCGGGCGACGTGCAGTTATGATGTTAACGATCCGCTCGAGGAGTCACGTCGCGCGAACGGGGGAAAGAGGATCCTCGATGGTCATTTTACCGTTCGGTGATCCAGCTTGATCGAAGCGTGCCCGATCCAGGTGAACGAAACGTAAAATCCACTCCTACGAAACTCACTGCACTCATGTAACTGTTTTGCGCTACGCTGCGGCAATTAACTCTCTAACAGGTAGTCTGTGTGCCAGCGAGATGGACATGGCGAGTGCTTAGCAGCTTTACTAAGTAGATGTTCATACTTTGGCAGTTAGCATTTTCCTGCTACAGCTCTCTCAACTTGTAATAATAATAATAATAATAGTAGTAGTAGTAGTTTATTGATGTCAATAGGAAAATAAAATATCGAAAGAGAGAACGTGCGTCGGTCGGCCGGAATAGCGTAATTGGTTAAAGCAGTCACCCGGCAAGCGAAAGATCCGAGTTTATTATGACACTCTACGATAATTAACGTGCTGCAATAAGATTCGAGCGTTTAAACGAAGCGAAGAAATGATTGAAAAAAAAGTCAAGAGTATCGCGAAAGTGGTTGTAGTAAGAAGCCATTGATATAGGCAATTAAGTCGGTCGTAAAGAGTGCAGTGGAAATTGAGAGAGAACATGAGATTCCTTCTGCGACGAATAGAGGCATGCAATTTGAGATCGTGCAGAGTAGAGTAAAAATTATGCCACTGATTGTTAGATGACGTTCTTCGTATGTTTTTAATCGATAAAGCCCTTTCGATGCTGGTAGAAAACTGCGTGAAAAAAGTTCGAAAGTATCTGAACGATTATTGCGGATCGTTAAAAATATATGCATAGTACAAATATGTTGAGATCATCTTTGTGTTGGGAGATTTTTCTGCACCCAAGTCGACAATTTCGGTGTGCTCGAGGTAGCTGGCGAAGCAGAAAGGTGAACGGGGGGAAAAAAGTATACTATCTCGCTCGATAGGTGGTGGGTAACGTCGCGACGCGCCGATAATAATCGCATTAGGTTCATTAGTGTCATCAATAATGCCGTTCGTATCGCTCGTCGACAGGTCGCTGTGTACACCCTGTCGCTTCCTCCCCATCCCCCCCACACCACCCTTGTATCGCGGAATCGAGCGAGAATCGTTCGGCGATTCATAGTCGGTGCGGCCGTGTAAAAAATCAATATCGTCAGCGACGATTCGCGGGGAAAAGAGGGAATCGCGAGGCGTCGCGTCCCGGCGATTGCCAAGCTTTTCTCTCCCTTTTTCCTCCCGCCGGCGAACCAGCCGGGGCCGGAGGACGGTAAATTTCGTCCGGTGATTAAGCGTCGTCTCGGGGGCTTAAGCGAGATCGCTCTTCGTCTCCGTTAACATCGAAATCCTCTTAAGACACCGGTCCGCCGCAGCGCGCGGCGCCCGGCGCAAGGCGTTGCAGCTGTAAGTGATAAAATTATTTCGACCTCCGCTCAAGCAGAGCAAATCGAGCAGGTATGCGAAGAAAAACGCAACGGGGAGAAGTCGCGGGAATAAATGGCTCGACCGATAAAATTATTTCGGAACCGTGGTAAGCAAAACCCTCGAAAGCAGCCGGCCGAAGGCGACAAATTCCGTCCACGTGTTTCGTTTGCGGGAAGAACAATGCTAACCGTCTCGCGTTTTCGGCAATGGTATATACTTCGTCCTATCGACGATGTCAGCTGCGGTTCTTTCTAATATCGATATTAATTAATTAACACAAGGTGGAATGAAATGCGTGCGACAAACATCGTGATCGAGTAGACTGATGAACTTATTCCAGGTTCGAAGAGGCTGCAACTCACGGCGATGAGAAACGACGTGGAGAGGAATGAATGGCCCGCGGCTGTGGCTCAAATAGAGTAAATCGCGGCAAGAAAAACGCGGCGTCGAAATAAACGGCCTAAGTGGCAGTCGACGGGACCGGTGACTAGCGGGGTCGGGAGAAGGCCGACTGGAGGGTGGACAATCCGATAAATAACCTCTCGCTTATTAACCGGGGGGGCCGGGTGGTAGGGCGAGAAGTGAAATTAGCGAGAATGTTAGTACACATTTGTGCCACTTGCTCGCGTGCGCTTGGAAACTCGGCTGTTCAAGATGGAAGTAGCGATGGAGTTGTTCCGAGTAGGGCGAACAAGAAATCGCGGGGCGCACAGGATTCGAAGCGTTACCGTCTCTCGGGTGAAAAGTAAGCGAACAGTTCGCCAAGTCTACTTTCTGCGAAGGTAACGAGTTGATCGAGCTGGCGAGGGGGCGAGGGAGTCGTGTGGTTCGAATAGATGTATCTCATCTTGCACTCATTCGACAGCGGTTTCATCCCCGCCGTAAGTTACTGCGCGCGCCAGTGTACACTGTTCTGCGAGGTTCGCGAAGGGTTACACGCGGTAACAAGCTGGCACCGGTTCTAACTACTGTCCGGGCTGATATATGTGACGGAAAATTGTGGCCGAGGGGCGCGAGGGAAAGAGGAGGACGCGGAGCGAGGCGGCAGAAAGGCGAGCAGAGAAAACGAAAAATGGGGGAGAGAAAGAAGAAGGGGAGGCGCGCGCGAGGACTTCTTCCAGCACGTAGGCGGACGGAATTATTTTATCCGCGAATTATTTCATTTGTCTCGAGTATTCTAATTAGACCGGCTACTTCTAAGCGCTGCGTTACCTACTGCCGTCGACGTCGTCGTCGTCGTCGTCGTCGTGGCCGCCGTCGTCGCAGACGTCGACGTCCCTGAACGCAGCCCTCGCCCGAGGTAACGTTCCACGGTGCAGTGCTACGGCCACGCTCTAATTGCATTACGGAAACATGAGTTTCCCCCGGCGAAATATATCACGAAACTTATCGCGCCACGAAGAAATTGCCGTGGCTCTCGCATGCAGTTCGGCGCAAGTGCAAGCCTCGTAAGCTCCGGGGCCCGCCTACGTGCGCCCTTATACCTGCCCACCCACGCGCAGCATACATCACCGGCCGCACTTTCGGCGCGCGCGAAAAAGGAAAAAAAAAGGAGCACACGCCTTCTTTACCCTGGGAGAGTGCACTTCGTCGAGGAAATTTCGTGAAAATGCCTGGATGAATTCGAGTAGACGCTCGATGGAAACCCGGAATTAGGGTCTTGTGGGTAAAGTAGAACGTTTTTGAAATATTACTTCGTTGCAGTGTATACATTGAATAGTCGGAGCCGAGTCTCTCATCGCATGCTAAGACTTTATTTATATCGCATGTCGGATGATTTATTTTAAAATTCTAGTTTCGTATGATAATACGACTGGTAACACGGTCCATTAAAAAATTGTTAACAGCAGTTGTTATAGCCGGTAGATAACGTGTTAATGATTCGAGAGAGCGTATCTTTGAACGAATCGAGAATCGTGGGGCTATTGGAGGCTGTTCGATTGCAGATAGCTACTCTATCGGAAACGTTCGCGCGCGGAACAGCCCCGCGCGATGCGAGGGAGCGGGCTAATTAACCCAGAGTCGCTAGCGCCACGACATCGCGCTCGGGAAGTTATTTCGGAAGGACCGCGCGCGAGACCGGCGAAAAGTTATGCGCTACTAATTTGCGCGTGGGCACAGGTTACGGCCGGTTAATTACGAGGCCGAAAGCGCGGCGGACGTCAGCGGTATGGACAGATGCCTGAGAAAATATTGTTGCCGCGCGGGGTGCCGGCCGGCGCGTAAACACGGACGCTTGCCAAAAATTCCGCGGCGAGGAGATACATACGTCTCCCCTGTTGCACCGCGACGACGCAATTAACACCGTTCGGCGGACGGCCGGGACACCGCCACGCAATTATCGTGGCACCGCGTGGGCGTCGCTCCGAGCACCGAACGAAATAAATATTGCGCGGGGGCAATAAAAAAATCCCGCTCGCCGGAGGCCTCCTTAAACTTGATTTGTGCTCAATTACCGCGACTCCTCCCGGCCGACCACCCCCGCTGGCGACACCTTCTTCGCCCTCCACCCCCGGCCACTCTTATTATAAGACGCCGCGGCGGGCGAAGACGTTCGCGACGATTTTATTTATACGCGGCGCAAACCACCCGCGTCTCCGCGGCGTCGCGACGCAACGAGAACATCGCGAGACCAGCCGCGGCGACGCGACGCGACGCGGCGGACGAGACGCGTCGGCAATCCGTTTCGCATTTTATATCCGGCTGATTCACCTCGAACGCACAGATTATTTCGATTCTGGTAAATTCATCGACTGCGCCGGCAGAAACTGTAACTGTGAAAGTCGCGCCATTTTGCAAGTTATACAGTTGCAACCTCCATGGGGATTAAGTTACAAAGAGAGCGAGAGAGAACTGTAAGTAGGTCGGATTTGTCAGGCTATCGCTTATGAGTAAATTGCGGATTTTATTTCGTATTTCTGATAAAAAGGGGCAGCTGTAATTTAAAAGATTATACAGATTGAATTTTAGAACATCAATCAAAAAAAGATTGCTTCTCCCATCTTTCTTGTATAAATAAGAATACATTGACCTTGGTATAATAATGTTATTAAATTTTTAATGCAAAAGGTTAAATGGTCGGTATTTAAAAAAATTTTAAACACCCCCTAGTAAGCCCGAAAAATATTTATGAAACTAATAACGGGGAGGATGAAGGCGTCGACAAACGATTCGGACAAAGGTTGAATATTTCCTGGGGGTGGCGTGATCTCAAAGCCGTGTACCAACGAGTGTTTGCACTCTTCAGCCGCAATTTAAACTGCGCCGTATAGAAGAAACGAAGCGGATTTCGAGAGAATTCGCGCGGAAGCGGAAGGGGCGAAAGGGGTGAGCAGCCGACCTCCCGTGCTTAAACATCACGGTAAACAGGGGCCGCTGTAATTCGGATGCTGGCGCAGGTGTTACGCGGAAACATCTATCAAGATAGCGAGATACCGGCAAGGGGGACGACGTTCCGTCCTCTGCAAAGAGAGAACGGTACGGGGGGCGGGGGCGGAACGGTGGATCAACTCGAAGAAACGGGGGATTTCACGGGACAGGAGGCACTAAGCTTCCACGACGGCGTTCCCTTCGTCTTAACCCTTTCCGTCTGCCATCGGATCGGGCTGAATTAACTTTTCTCTACGACGTGCGAGTCTTCGAGGAGCTCGTCGTCGGATGTTTTCCGACGGTTCCGAGGATCAATCCACTCCGGTGGACTCGTTTCGGACTCGTTCGACCTGTCTGGGACATCTAATTTTCCCAGGTAGCGGGATTAAGGTCGTGATTCAACTAGAAATAACCCCACCTTATCCAACATTCAAACGGTTCCTGCGAGGAAGAATGCTCTCCCGACTTACCCTCGTGCTCGCGCATTAGTCGCGGCGCGATTCCACTTAAAGAAGAAGATCATTTCCTGTCAAAACTTCCGGCAAAGTGGTAAGCTACCAGAATTGCCACCACGGTTGCTCGCGCGGCGCGCAGCCTTCGGATTTTACACATTTATAACCGACTGTTTGAACGTCGATACGGTGTAACGTTTCACAAGATTTAGTACGACTATCATTTAGCTCGGAACTAGATAGAGCACTCAACAGGATAAACTGATTTCTGGCCGCAGCCTCTCTGTGCATTTGTCGCCGGCTATCTATTACCGAAAGACAGGGTTAATAATTTCTGGAGTGCATCTCCGCTCGAGCGCCGACCAACCGGAACACTTTCACAGCCATCGATCCGCGTAACGACTAACCAGAAGCATTTACAACTCATCGGGCGAAAAAAAGGAACCGTTCGGCAAAGCAGGCCGCTATAATTCACGAAACACTTTTCCCCCGTGTACACCCGTGAACCATAAACATAGTTACGAGCACCGGAGGTTACGTATATCAAACGCCGCTCCATCGTGCCCACTCGGAACGCTCCGGAGCGCAATGGACGCGGTATCGCGCTTATCAGCCGCACCTGCAGCCGCGTTCTAAGCGGATGCAACCACCTACGAGCCTTCGGTTAACCTGTTCGCTCGCGATCGAGACCAGTTCGCTCTCGGCGGACGAAGAAAAGAAACGGCAGGAGAAAAAAAGGCAGAGAAACAGAGGGAATGGTATCGCGCGCGTCGCTCGCTATCGCATTTATGGCGAGCGGAACCGAAAATCACGGCGGTGTACACGCGCTCGTGAGTGCGTTTATCGGTAGCGTCAAAATTCGCGGAATTTACGGTGTTCCCGTTCCCGATACAGTCGAACGTCGCCCCGAGAAGCGGTGGCCACGATTTGCGGTTCTGGAAATCGGTCGAACACAAAGCTCCGCGTCGTGATTCTTTCCTCTCTCTCTCTTTTCTTCCCTCTTCGCAACGTCTCCCTCCGACCCGCGACGGCCCAGATACGAAAATCGTAAAGTCGCTACATAATAGCGGCTAGTATAATCCGGTACGGCACTTCGCACCGAGATTAAAGGTGCGTAAAGCGGGCTGGTGTAAACGTTTTACAAGCTGCTCGCCTACCTGGCTGCCAGGCGCGAAGGAGATATTATTTTAAACGTCTCGTTACGTCGCTGCCAGCAGCGGTTCGACAGCGTTACGGTTTTATTCCGTCGCCTCGCGCGAGTTACGGCACGCGCGTGTGGCCGATGCGCCGCCGCCGCCGCCTCCGTTCCATTTTTATGAAAAGTCTAACAAAGACAGCCTCCGAAAAGATTCTCACAGCTTGGTAAAATTGTGAAGCGGAAATTAGCTCGAGACCACCATGGCTACACAAATTTATTTATTCATCCATTTCGATATTTTAAGGAGAAGAACTCTTTGCGTATTAAGATTAAAATAATGATACCAGTCGGATTGAACAAATGGTAACAAATGGATCTCAGTAGAGAAATGAAAGTAATGATTAAATCAATAAAACAGTGCTCGGTAGATCTGGTGTTTATCTCGTGGATATAAATGCTAATACCGCGGATTTGTTAAAATTTTGTAGAAAACTACACCATTAATTTTAATAGAGTTGCATCCGCAGTCTGTTAGCGGCTGTTGAATAAATCGGTTTTCCCCATTGTCGCGAACATTCCTAGCACGGACGGCAAAAAACACTGGGTGCAATCCACAGTTCATTTTAATGGATAAATGGTCGACGGTGGTTGTTAAGGTTTACGGCAGAGAAAGTTCGAACGGGACAGCGGATTCGACAACGTCACGTGGGAAACGCGAGTCGAATGGAACGCTGAAATTAGGGAATGCCTGTGGGTGGTTGGGAATGATTGCCAAACGGCCGTAACAATCGGAACGACGGCTCGTAAACATCGATGTTGCTTGTTCACAATGTAACCCGGTCCGGCATCTATGTGGGTCTACGTCGGACGCGTTGAATTCGTAACGCAACAGTTCCTGGAAAAATAATGAAACTCGTCGGGCGGCGGAGGCTCGAGCACCGCCATTAATAAGGATTTTACTCCGGCATAAAAGAAAGGACGTTCCCCCCGGCTTATGAACCGTAACTTCGCGGTGTTTACGACAGGTCGCGGGATTCCTTGGACGAAAGTGAAAGCCCGGAAAAAAAATTCAATCCCACAGGTGGACGCGGAAGTGGGCGGACGTCGCGCAATTTCGGGGAAATGGGCGGAACGCCGACAGACTTTTTCGCTCGGCTCTCTCGGAATGAGACCCCGGTGTCTCTGAGAAATTAATGGACACTTCTAGCGCAGGATACCGCCGAGCAACGCGGCAAAAAGCGTCACGGATGCGGCGGCACCTCGATTGCATAATCCCACGAATAATTTTCTTTTATCTCGGTGCGTAACAGTCGGATCATATAGAACCGTAGCCGAAGAATTCGAAAATGCTCGATCAGGTGGCCGAGGCGAATAAACGAGGCAAATCCTGAACGCAGGCGACTGTTACGCGCGAAGCAACGTTCTCGGGCCGCTCCGTATACATAAATTCTCCTCCTCCCGACAGAAATCCGTTTCCCCGGGAATGTGTCGCGAAAACCCATTGAAACGACAATTTTATCTTCGACAGGGGGCACGCCAGGAATGTCGCAAGGCCCGGCGAACGCCGGGACAAGGGGCAGAAGGAGCCGCGGGAATTTCGAAATCTAGCGCGCGTTCCCCGCGGCGACCGTTCCCGTTGTTCCTCGTATTTCGCGTGATTGGCGCGGGCTGAAATAATCAGCTTGTCGCGGGCCCGCCGGCACGGTTCGTTTCGTTTGACGGACGAGAGTAATTTCAGCGTGTCCGGAATCCGCGTATCACGCGCTCGCCGTATCCGGCCGAGCCGGAGAGACCGTTCCAGCCGGGCACGCAGCCCCGCGAGGAGACGGCGCGCGGAGAACCTGTCGCCAGGTGAACGTGTCGAACGTGGTGCAGGCTCGTCGATTCCTGACGCGACTATGACGTCGAATTTCCTGTCGCCGCGTAATCACCGGCCGGGGATAATTATCCCGGCGCGGGCAAGAAACGAATAGGTTCTCCGAACTTTCGCACACGCGGGAATTAAGATCCTTATAATCAACGCGGGGATAATTGCCAAGGCTACCGCCGACCCTCGTGCACTGTTCGAGTCGGCTACGCTCGAAATATTGCGCTACGAACGATTTTACGTCGTTACAAAAATGTTGAAAAAATCTGTTCGCGTAGATCGCACGTGTTGCGGTACTGCTCGCGGAGCGGAATATATCCGCGGGTGATATTTCGATGCTAATTTTCTGCCGGTCGCGTAGAACGTGACAGCGAGTTTGAAGATTGTTCGGAAATTACTATGCAACGATCAAACGTTCGGTTCGATATACGAAGGTAATTTTTGTGTAAAGAATGCACGTGGGTTAACGGAAAATCCAGTCGCAAATTGCATGCAGACGACGTCGATGAAACTTGATTGTAACACATGAAATACTTTATCGACTTCCCGATTCGTTGATGGACCCTTTGCTGCAATTTATAGGGGATATTTATAAAATCCTGGTAACCGACCGTCGTGTCGAGAACTTACTAAAACCAGGATTTCATTGGCGACAAGTCCAGCGGTATTTCGTGTGTCACGAGTTTCTGATAAAGTTGTCAAGGTACTCACCAGTTGTTAACTTGAAGGATCGTCAACCCCGTGTCCTGAGCCAACTGCTTCTTCTGGTCTTCCGAAGGGTACGGATGCTGCAACAGAAATCGAAACAGATATTTGAAATTCACATCACAGTATCGAGCACGAAATAATTTCGCGGTAATCCTCTAGATTTGCCCCGCGCGCCTCGAGTCTTCGAATACTATTGCTGCAGCGTATTATTAGCAGGGAGACAGCTTTTATCGGCGCAACCGGCGAGAGAAATCGCGACTCGCGGGGCTTAAAACGAACGCGCCGTTTCTCTCGACGCGAGAACGCTTGATCCCGGTTGTCGCGGCTCGGAGATCTTTTCCCCGTCGCGTTCCATGGATCGCGCGAATAGCCGCGGCGCGAGCAATTTTTGCATTATTTACGGGCGGCGTTCGACGAGGAAAATCCCCGGCGCGTTTCACGTGTTTCGTCGGGGGGTCCGTGCTTTTAAACAATTTATCGGGTGATTTATCGCGTAACAGGTAAGTGCACAGTGCGCATAGATGCACGGGAACTTTTATCTACGCGACGGCAGGCGCATTACAGGCGCCGAGCCGCGCGCGCTCGCTCGCTCGCTCGTCTCGGCGCACCTGTGAAATATTATTTATTGCCGGGCAACAGCAACAATAAAAAGAAGGACGACCGGGGAAAAAGCGGCGAACAGTTTGGACAGTGCGAGCGGGAGGAGGAGAGAGAGGAGGATGAGGAGGAGGAGGAGGGCGGCGAGCGGGGGCGAGACCGCGCGGTAAAAAGCGTTTCTATATGGCGGAGACGAGTGCGTTTTATCGGGCTGTCGCATCGGCGCAGATGCGCTTCTGCGGAGACGACGATCCGTCCTCGACGCTCGTATTGGCTTTCACGAAAGACAGACTTTACGAGGGGCCACCGAAGATATACGGGAGAAAGGTCAGCCGCGGACAGCGGCGAAGGAACGAGCCTCGAATCGCCGGTTTACAAGATAATCTCTGCGCCCCGCGGATCATCGAAAGAAATCGGCTGGTGCGCTGCGAAATGGCGGCCGACGCCGACACCGACGCCGCTGCGACGTCCAAGGGATTTAGAACCTGCGAGAAGGCTCGCAACATTGTTCGCTATCCATCATTGGTGTCTACAAGTTGTTCTCCCACCGGCCTTTTATCCCCTCGCCTCGCGAACGTACACGATCCGTGCAATGCCTCGCGGCACCCACTTTGTACCGGAAATGTTCCCTTAACAAAACACGCGGTAGTTCAAATTATTAAAATCTTTCGGGAAGTGGAAACTGGTCAGAGATATTTATCTTTCGGTACAATTGATAGAGCCAATCGATTTTTATTCGTTCGATTAATGATGAATAAGGCAAAGTATATATCATTCAGATTGCGAATGTTGCAGTGCTTATCACTTCTCATAAAATATTTCACAAAAATCAGTATGCCAAATGAAATGAACTTCATTTTTTTCATTAAACAGCTCCTTCTGTTTAAGTTGGGCAAAAACTTTTTCAGATGACAGTTTTCAGCGCTATCGAATGAATATTTTATTCGAATAAGAATAATTTTTATCGTTTATCGATTCATTTCTTTCATATTCTCTTTTTCAAATGTTGCAACAAAATGTTTGTCACTTTTGGGATAACTCATTCGATTATTTATTCTATAATTACAGACAAAGGCATAGACATTTTTATAACCATGTAAGTAGCTGAAATTGAACACCGAATAATAGAAATAAATAGATAGAAATAGATAAAAAATTATTGCTCGAATAATATTCGAAAGAAAAGAATTCACTCAGATAATTATCTTGAACAAATGTTGCTGCATATTAGAAGTTTACACAATCTATAGAAGCATAAAGAACCACTACGCTTCAAGCAACGCGTTTGTACATGGCCTACACCAGCCATTAGACAAAACAACGTTGTTCTCTCTCTCTTCTACCTGTTTCAATTTGCAAATAAATCTTCCCCCGATCAATCTTGGAATCTCCTATTACGAATTGATTTCTAACGATAAAAGCACAAACGTTCGCCGCTCGATCACGAAACGCTTCCGCGCGCGTCTTAAATCCTCTTTGTTCGTCCTCGGCGAGATTGTCTTCCGTCGGATCTTAAATCATCTGGCGGTATCAAAGAAATCTATTTACTCCGCGCGAGAACTGGCCGGAACACGAAGATTGAGAGTCTATTTCAGGCTTTCATGAGAACCCGATCGCGATTAGTCGCGACGCAACAAGTAGATTAACGTCAGCCGGGAGCAAAGAAGTTTCGTACGCGTGTTTTCACTCTCGCGCGGGTTTGCACGCGTGTCGTTCGTCTTCCCGTAGCTTGGCACCCATCTGTGCGGGGGAGAGAGAGAGTGAGAGAGAGCGAGACAGCTAGAGAGAGAAAGAGAGAGAGAGAGAGAGCGCGCGAGAAAGAGAGAGGAGAGGCGGGGCCCCGAAGGATCCCGGTCTCGCCGCGAGTGCGAAATTAATGCGAGCCGTAACTTCCCTGGAAGAACGATGAGATTTATACACGAATTTATGGACTCGCCCGGCAAGACCGATGGAATAACCGAGGAGTGCATCATTTATGCATCTAGCTCCAGTTTCGAGGCCGCGCAGCCTTTGAGCCGTTGCCAATGGCTGCCAACGTAGACGTAGACGTAGACGTCGGCGTGGACGTCGCTTTTCCTGCGATACGGTGGCCGGGGAGAAATTTTTCTCGCTAATTAAGCGAGTTTAGAGAAATCCAACCCGAAAGGGACGGCGACACCCATGAACGGCGAGACACAATCCTTCGCTGGATTGCGAATGACAAACGACGTGTTCCCCGGAACGTTGGAAAAAAAAGCGGCGCACGCGATCCACGGATAATCTCGTTAATTACATTACGAGCTGCGCGAAACGGCGACCCCACGGGAACGATGCGACGCGCATCTTAATTTTCATCTCCTATTAGCTAGCGCCGCGATATTAGAGTCACGTAATCGTCGCCAGGCCAGGACAAATCGCGGACGCGTTATCTATCGCTGAGGGATGCATAAAACAAGAACGCGGCTCGGCAAATGTTAGGTTGCTGCACGTGAGACCGCCGATCCCGTTGATAGGCGTAGTTGACTACTCTTTTATACATGAGAGCTGCCGCAGATAAATTATGGCCGACTGTCTGCTTTGTAAATCATAATTTTTTAATTAACATCGCAGCTAGACTCCATCAATCTCTGTTCCGTGGTAAGGATTTCTATTTAGCAAGTACGCTGTTTGATGAACAAATATTATAGCCCCTAACAGGATCAAATTTCTTGGAATAATCGACCGAGAGGGTATTTATATTTCATCAGGAAACGAGTCATTAGGAAGAAGCCTCTTCGGTAGATCATTTGTCAAACGTCTGTTTTAATAGAAATATATATATATATATACGACGTGACTCGAATTTCTTTGCAATATTTTGACTGATCATTAAACGCGATGCATTTTAAGTATGGAAAAAGGAATTCGCGACAACATCGATCATGACTATGAACCAATTTTCTGTCAACGATGTATTCGCACTTTGGAAAGTTTTATTCCTTTCAGCTGCGTTACAGACAATTGCAGGCAAACCGTTAAACGTAATATTAATTAGCGATTAACTTAGTTACTCATCAATTTTCCACTTTTCCGAATTTCATCAATCCATTGGATGCATTCAGCTGGTTGGAATAAATATATTAACGAATCTTGGTTAATCGATTTTCGTATCCATTTGGAAACCTAACGGAAAGAGAATCAAACAATGTCCGCGTGATCAACCAGTCGATGCGGGCGCATACATATTAACTAGCCGCCGTTACGGAACCCGCTAATTACAGGTTACAAGCGTATCAACACAAAAGAAGATGATCGTTAGGTCGGCCTAATTGCGATCCCCGAGCGCAGCCGACCGAGTGAAAATCTCCGTACCCCGAAGTTCCTCCAGACGTTCATTACCGGCGTCCGATCATAGCCAATTAATCGTCCGGCGATGGTTCCATCGCGCGGATCTCAATTAATCCGGTGTGGTGCGGCGCGGCGCGGCGCGGCGCGTCGTAATCGGCGCCCGTTCGATTAGACGCGATTAGCCCGATCGGTCGTTTCCTTCGGCCGATAAGCGTCGGGGGGCCGTCGTTATCGGGCGCCTTTCCGCGGCCGTTGGACGGCGGTCGATTAAATCAGAAGAGTCGTCGGGGAAGCGCGCAGGTTTAGGCGACCGCGACGACACGCTCGATTATAATTCAGGGTATTAAATTTGACGTAAAATCGGGGGCCCGCTCGAGCCGGTGCCAAGCGGCGCGCAGCGCTTGGTCGCAGCGCAAGCGGATCCGGCTGCGCATAAAAGCCCGCGGGTGCACCGCAAGCGGCCGGACCGCATCATATTTTTACATAATTAGCACGTGGCGCTCGCGGTATTACGTTCCACGGGCCCTCCTGCCACCCTCCACCCCTTCCCGCCATGTTACTTTTTGCCGAAGCCTGCGGTATTTTTGGAAACCGCCGTGGCCCGCAGATCCTCCGCCGACCCATCCCCCCTCTCCCCTCGCCCACCTCTATATCATGTTTCTTGGAGGCGAGCCACGGTATACACGCATCAGGAGCGCGGCTTCGTGTCCTGCCCTTCCTCTTCACCCCCCATCCCCGTTCGGCCAACGAAAGCCCATTGTGCGGCCGTGTATACGCGATCCAAGCGATTCTTATCCTAATTAAATCGGCCGAGAGCATTGTCTGGGCGTAGAGTTTCTATCGGATCTCTCGGGTTGGCTACCTAGCCGTTCCCTCTGTAACGTCATGTCGGGGAACACCGGGGGAGGATCCCGACTACCGCCGCGCCGCGAAACGGATTTGACGGGGATCGATCGGCGATCTGGATCGCGGGGTCGTGTCACGCCACCGGCGACAACAGGTTCCCGTAATTCGGCCTTCGCAATCTCGGCTGACGGCGGCCGCTCCGTTTTAAGGGCGGTTTCGGGTGTTCCCGATGGATCTTGATGGCTGCTGCCAGACGTGCCCGTTATCGCGACACGGTGCTCGAAGAATGATTATCTGAGCAACGTATCATCTCGTTCCGGACGGTATCTTACCTTGAAATAGTCGCGCGCCGTTTTATCCGATGCAACAAATCTGGTTTTAATCGAACTGTTTTACCAATTGCTCGCCGACGTTTTCTAGTTTCTACTTCATTGTTTTATCGCGAAAATCGTTTCCGAGAGTTCTGGAAGAAAGGAGCTGATTGAATATGTACATTCGTTGACAATTTGGAGGCAAACGTCGACATGCCGACCACGTGGTAGCTGTACATTTCCTTCCAGAAGATGAAATATATGTTTAACGAAAGATTAAGATATATCGTTCACTTTCTTCACTAGTTGAGTCTTTGATACATAATCTGGTTCTCCGAGGAAAATAATTACGAATCTATGACGTCCCATTTTTATATTTTATAAAAAGCAAACAAAGCTTCCTTCGTCAGTTAAAACATTATTGAAGCATATTCTTATATTCTCTTTGGCATAAATGCTTAAAGAACGGTAATTAGAGTTGTAATCGCAGCAATTTAATTGACGAAATAGAAACAGCAAAGTTTATCACAGTAATTACTTCTTGAACCCTTTAATATCCTACGAGTCCTAACGATTGTTGGTTTTCGCGGCTGCACTATGACCGAATTTAATTTTTAAAGTATCGCGTTACAGGTAGCTGATAGGTTCGACAAAAGAAGGCGACAATGGTCGGTTTCGTCCCGAAATCCAAGGAACCTGGCCCTTCTCGGCCGAGTCAGCTCGGTCTCGTTGGTGTATGCATAAAACAATCAAGATAATTGTTGAAGCTACATGGGGACCGGCTGGCTGACTGCTTTCCACCCTCTTCTGGGATCGAGGTAGCTGCCGGAACGGCGAACGGAAGTGGAAGGGACAAAGGAGAGAAAGAGAGAAAGCAGCAGCTATCCAATTACATTGAAAACAATAGTCTTAAGTGCTCGCGGCGGTCCGTTCCGAGTCGCCTCTCCGCCCCCGACGCGACCGATGCCTTTTCCACGAGGGTCGTCCACCCCCTCGGGCCACCCGTGACGATGCGCAACTTTGACTCGGTAAAAGTATTATCGCGAGAAAGTTGCAGGTAACACTCTCGCGAATTGAATGAATCTCCTGGACGTCTCTGCCGGCCGCCGCGGCGCGGCGCGGCGTCTCGATTAAGAAATGAAACGTCCGGCACGCACGATAGGGGTGAGAACGATTAGATGGCATGAACACGCCCCTTAATGCTTCCGGAATTAATATACGACAATGAACCTAATTGAACCTAATAATTGTGCCTAACTGGATCAATCGCGAGCATCGAAATTGGAACCGAACCCATAGACTCGATTACTGTAAACGCCTTCGAAATTGTCCCTCGCGTGGCGCAAAACAATCCTAAGCTCGGCGTTCGAGGAATTGAAACACCGGATAAAAATCGATTCGAGTATGGTAAACCGGATCGGAGCAACGGAAGCGGGATCACCGAGGCGGAGGACTCGAGTCGGCGCCAAACAAGCGATAAAATGAGAACGAGCGATAAAAAGACAATATGAAAACCATTTGTGCTCGACGCTGGTCCGGGGTAGAAACGAGCCAGGCGGAAGCCAGGCTAAGTGTGTAAATGAGTCTGTAGTTTAGCCCGATTGCCTCGAGACGACCCCTCTTGGTGGCGCGCTAACCTTACCCACGAGCCGGCACCTCGATACCGTAGACGTAGCTGAAATAACCGTGGCCCTTTCGGGGAGCGAACCACTCCCTAAGACAATTCTCGAGACAATGAGACCCTTCGTGACCCAAATTCAAATGAACCCGAGCTCCGCCGGGGATCTGCTCTCCGTTCGACGGAACTCTTCCGCCCCGGAACCGGAAGCCCCAGCATCCACAGGTGCCCACGCGGAAGCTTCCGCAGAAATCGCTGGTTAATCGAATTCAAGCGATTCCGATCGGGCCGAGGCTCGCTCGAAGCGTTGTCACCGGTGATGGATCGTGGCAAGAAACAGCGAAGATGAGCGCTTCTAGCCGGAATCGATCCTCCGTCAGATTAATTGAAGGATCGCGTCGCCGGGCCCCGGGGCGGGAGTCAAACGCCACATCGATAGCCTCTCGCGAAGACGCTGATGCCCGCTAAAGCGACGAGACGCGGCCGAACAACTTCGATATCCATTAATATTCAATGTACTCGCATTAGCATCTTGCAATGTTTCAACTTGTAACCTGCTCGGACCGCGAGCGGCCGGTTTCGCTCGATAAATCATAGCGGAGCCGGGACCGGGCGAGTCTATTATTAATCGGCGTCGATAAGCGACCCGTTCCCGCGGAATTGCCGAAGTCGCGGAACGATAACGACGCGCCCCAACCTCCAATCCCGGAGCGGTGCTACCCCCAACCCCCGTGAGACGCGGCCGCCTCTGATCAGACCAATTGCGCACGTACCCCTCGTTACGATCCAACGAGACGATACAGACACCGGTTGTCACGGGGAAGGCGTCTCTCAACACTACCCACGCGGAACGATCGACAATCGCGCCACGTCCCCGCGAGCACGACAATTTGCCGGGTTTCGATGCGCTGCGTCAGGCCGTCGATGTCGAATGGGCGTACGGTCTGGGCTCGGTCTGTCTCTCCCTGCGGCGCGCGTCGGACCTCGGTTATACCCGGTATGCACCTCTTCGTGTCCTCCGTCGACCCGGGCAAGGGTGTCCCCTCGATAACCGGGCTTCTCGGTGCCGAATGACACGTCGATGACGACGGATGCTGACTGCGACTAACGAGCGGGGCGGTCGGGGCGTGGGACCCGCCACAGATCGTGCCTCGTCATCACACGACGCGATTCCGCCTCCGCCTCCTCCTCCTCCTCCTCCGCGGCACCGAAAGACCAGATCGGAAGGTCCTCGCAGTTTCTTCGATCTCCGGGACACCCCGCCTAGCTGCGTTTCGCGACAGCAGCTCGGACAGCGTGCGACTATTGGATTTTCTTAACTATTGATCAGTTAGCTGTTTCGAACATGTATACTGAACGAAGAAATTACAATGTTTTTTGTTACGACGGGTGTCGTTACAACTGTCTGTTGTCTAATTTGGAGGCCGGGATGAAATAAATCGTACAATTAAAAAAATATAATTGTTATGAAGAAAATGTATATAGTTTTAGATAACGAACAACGTTAGTTATCGTTGCGTCGCTTACTTTCACGACTTACTTTCGCGAGCAAATCGCAACGGCTGATCAAAGAGAAAGAAGTTGTTCATCGATTCTATCTGTTTTACCTGTATCCACTCATGTTTTTATCAGGGAAATAATCTCCGCGCATAACGGTAATTTCATTCTCATTACAGAAAGTACAAAGTCGTGTATGTCATACATGAATGATGCTGATAGCAGACACGTCGAGTGAACTATTGGGAGAACAGTATTGCTACGAGTGATGATCTAAGTGGAGTTTTACTATTTCAGTATGCTGTCGATGCTGCGAAGCAAATAATTGATTTCCATTTACCTAGTCCGTACAAATGAATATTGAGTAGTTCCAGGCGAGTTAAAAATGATCGTATATTTGCTATTCGAACATCCGGGGACTAAAAAGTAAGATGACCCGGCGTAGAAAGCTGCTAGAAACAATTTTATCGGTAAGCGAGATTTAGTGATAGAAAACGCGTGAAAGCGAGTATTAATGATACCAGAAAATTTTCTCCTCGGCACATTCATTTGTTACAAAACCTACGTGGAATACATTAACTTCGGTTGTCCTCGATCCCGGCGAACCATAGAATTTTACGCTGCGCAGCATTACGAAAGCCTCTGATAAAACGAAACATCCAGTCGGAATATAAAATACACCTAATTCGAAAGTACAAAAATCGATTGCGAATGTTATTATCGTTTCTTCTCGTTTAAACGTAGCTAAATTCTCCGGACAATAACCTGTCGCGTCCGCGAACAAGGTGCGCAAAAATTCCAACGCGGGAAATGTCCCTGTCACGGGGAATATTCAAATCCCGGCCGTCCCTGGAAAACTCGTACAATGCGCTCCGACGGATTTACAGCGATCGTAGATCTTCCGAAGGTGTAATAACCGACAGGTGCAATGAAATTGTATTTAATCGCGGCAGGGGAGATTTGTCATCGACGTGGCCGGCCGCGACTTTCCAAGAAACCGGTCCCCGTTGCGTCTTAACTACCGTGCCCGCGAGAAACGAGCTGACAGCGTGGAATTCGCGTCCACGATATATTACGAAAGTCGCAGTAACTCAGAATCTACTCGAGCGAGGAGCGATCGGTCCGCTGGCCGCACGATCGAACCCACGAAATATCGTAAAATTGCCGGGGCCGGGCCCGGGCCAATTTGGACGGCGGCGGCGGCGGCAGCGGCCCGCTGATGCGAAAACGAGCAGGAAATGGTGGGAAGAAGACAAAATGGGCGACGTCAGCGCGTCAGTCATCCCTAATACCTTCATTCCGACTGTCCCCTACCATCGGCAGATAGCTGTGTCCCGGTGAGCCGGCAGAACTTCGTTACCGCTCTCCCGGGTTATTCAATTTCGGCGTTAAAATCCTTTAATGTGCCGTTATTGCAGACTGAAGGCTGCGGGGGTGGGCGCACGGCAAGGTAATGGCCGACACCAGCCGAAAGGTTCTCTCCTGGATTTCTTGCCGGAGGACCGTCTACGAGATTTAAGGGGTTGCTTTCGAATCCATGGGTTTCGCAGACATCGACAACGACTCGACCGAGGAAAGCGAAATTTTTATCTCGGCAAGGCCAGCATTTCTCGAGTCGTGGAAGAAGCATTTCCAATTAGTGTTATTTCAATCGTATCTCATTGTAATATATGTAATTGTGACGTGACAGCTAAATCCATATAATTGAATTAAAACTAAATTAATATAACTATTCTTTGTAGAAAAGTAAAGAAGGCATTTATCCCTTCATGGCAAATAAATAAATTCTTTTAGAGATATACTACCAGTACTTAAAATAATCTCCATC
The DNA here is from genome assembly GCF_028453695.1 of Augochlora pura. Lineage (NCBI taxonomy): Eukaryota > Metazoa > Arthropoda > Insecta > Hymenoptera > Halictidae > Augochlora > Augochlora pura. The sequence continues at coordinate 7,455,456 of NC_135775.1, read as the reverse complement.
CGTAAAGAGCCACGTTCAATTTATACCGGAAAATCAACAAAAAGATGGATTAAATTCTTGCTTCTTGAGTCGGCAGGCTGAACGTCACATCGCAATCGTAGAAAATCGGTTTTTTGCCGTGGCGGGCGAGGAACGCGGGTCGGCATAACTGATTATTGAACGCGAGCGAGGCCGTCGCAGTGACGAGGCGGATTCAGTGGAACGATATCTATCTGGATGGCGTTCGCCGTCGCGGTGCTGTTCGACTCGACGTCGTCCACCGCGGGTCGACATCGCGGCGGCATACCATCTTTGGGCTCGGCTTATCTCGTATCGTTCGAGAGCTTGGCACGAATGGCTGCAGGCGCGTCCTCTCGCGCATACCTCCATACATTCCATTGTGTTTCGTCTGTAATTACACCGAAAGGGACGCGCGAGCGGCTTGTCTACGCTCGGCGCGGGGTTGCTCGCGCGGAGGGAATGCGTGTCCCCGGACTGATTCTAATCAACGCCGCGGATCCGTAAGACGTCGAGCTGACAGGCGTGTTCGGAGCGTCGGAACGCGCTCGCCGGGATCCAAATCGAACCGGTTGATTTATTAACGGACGCTCTGCCTTGACGAACGCAGGAGCAACGCGTAATTGGACTCGCCAGGGTTTCTTCGAAATTCGCCGGGCGCCGCACAAATGCAGTTCCATTGCAGTTGCGACGAACCTGACACTTTGCTTCGGCGGACAAAAATTCATTGAAGGCGCTGACGAAGCTATCAGTAGACTTTACCAGCGAGCTATACCCTGATTTAGCCGAGAGTAGAGAATTTTGAGCAAGTCACCGATCGATTTAGGAATTTAGAGAACAAGTGTTTCCGAATTTCGAACAGATCCTGAAGAAATTTGTAGATTTTAATTGTACAAAATCAGAAAGAATTGGACAACGCTTATAACGACAAATATGTGTTACAAGCGTTGAAATATCATCGATTAATTTGATTGGCCACCTTGAAATATTTCCCTAAAACATCATGCCCGATGTATCGTCAGCTGATTCGTGCAGGACCAAACGTCGATGACTTTCGTCGGCGACGAGGCGATGCAACAGAAACAAATCGGGGGGAGCATTCGGCGAGGGTGACTTAGGGAATCGATGCGAATTGGTACGGCGACCTGCAGGGCGTGGTCAAACCGGGTCTCTGTGACACGGCCACCTCAATCACCGTGCGACGCCCAAGCCTGTCATTATCACGCGACCCTGTCTGCCACGGGGTCTACCCGCGTCCTCCGTGCACACCGAGGAACATCGACGTCTGTTCCGCGGAACGTTCGTGTCTGCGTTGGAGCTGGCGCGCGCGCGCGTGTTCGGATCTCCCACGATCGAACGTGCGATCCGGCCGATCGCTGGGAACGAGGCGCACACGAAGGGTGCGTAAGGAGGTCCTAGGAGCGTGGCTGTGCGACACACCTACCTCATTGTGTCGTTCGAGGTGCCGTCGCGTCTCTCGGCCGACCTCGAGAGTAGGAGGTTCTTCGGCTCAATCGTCCCCAGGACCGATGACCGGTGACCCCGGCTACTGACCCGGCTTTGTCTCCCAATTTCATTGATTAGGCCTCGCCGCTCCGCGCCGCAAGGATCGTCCACGAGTCGGGCCACCGGCTTGATTGGACCGTGCTAATGAAACGACTGACGGTTACCCTGGACTAATCTCGCGGCCACGGAGAAACTGGCGGATCCACGACGCCTCGACACGATTAACTCACTCGGCTAATGACCTCGGAAGTCGACGCTGTGTGACCTTGCTGGACCTCCATTCGCGCGATGATCGATCGCCCGTGGCAAGAGCTTCCGGAATCTATGAACGGCGCCTTTGCGAACTTCGCGGAACATTATTTTATAAGCGGATCCCGGACTTTTAATCAGTTAGCTGTTGCAATCTCTTCGAAAAGTGTGTAAGTTACTGGAATTATACTACGGGATAACGGAGTCGATTAGTGTCGAATGGCCAATTGCGCGATACTAAAAAGATTTGATATATTTTATTCGATAAATACAAAGTTGATTATGTCCGAGAACAAAGTAAAGGCACAGCAATTGGTCACTTTAAAGTAATCAACTCTAGCACCCTATAGATGTGATTTTTTATAGTTTATTTACATACAATACTTTTGTAAAATAAATAATTTAATGAATACTATCAAAATATATTCCTATATGAATCAGTTAACTATGTGCGATGAGTATACTAATCATGAAAAATTCGCAATATTTTATACGATATATCCGTCGAAAACAGCTAACTGGATAAAGGTGCATAGGTGGAAACCGGCAATCATTGGCTTCCTGGTACGTAGGATTTGAATAGAGTCGTTAAATCGAACGTTTATGTCTCGTTCGAATTTGCCGATACTCTCAAGTGCGGAACATTAAATCCAGCGACGCGAATTCAACATCCAACATCGAAGTCGCATAGAATTACACGGTTTCCAAGGTTCGTCTTCCGCGCGTCGTCGCCGTATTATTAATCAAACAGCCAAGGTCGATCATCGTTTTCGCCGACTTCCGATGCAACGAAACGAAAAGTGAATCGAGCCCGAGCGAAACGACCGGGAACGACGAGCCCCGGAACGTCGAAACCGCTATCGTCATCGCCGCTCCACTGACAAAATCCTCTTCCCTCCCCCTTTTTCCTCGCCACGTCAATCGGAACCGAGCGCTCGTGACTTGTGGGAATCGAGATAATTATAACGTTTCCGTTCAGTTTAGACACGGTGGGACGGTTAGAGTGGCGGTGGAGAGGGACGGGGGGCGTAATAACGAAACCTCCTCCTCTTCAAAGGGGCCCCCGGGCTGCAATTCCACGCTCATGCTCGCGCCGCTACCCGGCAATCATCCCCAGTCAGTCTTTCAGTCAGTTTCGTTGCTATTTAATTATCCATTTAAAGCGTATAATCTTCTGCTATGGGGCACCGATTCTCACTCGTGCCCTGGTCGCCGAGATCGGGGCCCCGGCCAGCGACAGAACACGGGGAAAACGGCGTTACGTCGGCGATCGTTCCGGGGCGAACGTGGGATCGCGATTATGCCAGTCGGACGAACAGTATACCGATCCGGTAGATCAAGATTTCGTCGCGGTTGTTTCTGTAAGCTGTTCGCAGGAATTTGAATATTTTGGGTGAAATGCGAGATGAACCAAACGGCGTTTTCTTGACGAAATTATGCCAATTCGAATTCGGTATGTATGAAATAACATACTAACCTAGATTTGTCTTTAATACAAATTAAGCAGTAATATTAATATGTTATACAATAATATAATATTAATATTAGTAGTAGGCAACTGTGGTCCTCTACAAAAATTCACTGCGAAGATAAACAAATTTTAAAGTCAGTTTTCTCAAGAACAGAGCCCCGAGTAAAAAAATATAACACTACATTATTTTCTTATTTTTCGCGTGGGTTATACTCGACTGTACCACAATGTCCGACCCACCCTATACATAACTAGTTAAACATGAAAATAAAACGAAGCAATATCAAAGATTAAATATAACCTTATAAACGTTGTGAACGGAAAGAGTAAATTACCGACAAAATCAACAGTCTTTCAGATCTTAGTCTGAACCAGTAGCACGTACAGCTCCAAATATTGAACAAAATACCGAAACTTCTCTATGCGAAACAAGCTCCGAATATCCGAACGATGTCGGTCGCGTCGAAACCCTCGGAGCGCACACGAAATTGAATCCCGCGTTTATTTTTCGAGGCGTTTCCACGCGTCACGGGTCAGAGCGAAAAAAAAAGAAAGAAAGAAAAGGAAAGGAGAAACAACGAGTAATTGGACCATAGAGGAGACGGCGGAATGTAGACGGGGCGCAGGAAGCGTGGGAGTGGAGCGTATATACGCGTCGATGCTGGCAGCCCCGGGAATGGCCGTCCTCGTCGTTACCGGTATCGGTAACAAGGATACGGTTCGCGCGTAGGGCCATTTCGTTCGAAGGTTTACTGTCTGGCCGAAGGTTCGACGCGGTGGTGGCGCGATAAAGAGGGAGGGAGATTAGAATCGACGCGCGGATCGCGAGCGTTCCTCCTCTAGCTGGACGTCCGGCACGACGCGGACGCTCCGCGCTGAGATCGTAATTTAGATGATTATACGATACCTCTGGTATTTACACTGCACGGGAACGGGCGAAAAATGGGAGGAATTACGGGCGAAGAGGAGCCACCCCGAACGACGGAACGTCCGCGCGCCGATAAATTACGGGCACGTATTCAAACACGGGCCGAACTTTCTATCAAATTACCATCTGACCAGATAACGAGGAGCGCCGCTCGTCCCTTCGCAAGAAACAAATTCCTCTGCAACCACGGCCGGATTGCCATTCGGCTGTTGCTCCTGAGAAACGAACTGCCGCGAGCAAAAAACGACCGAGTACTGTACTAATCATCGATAGCGTTCTGCAACAATGTACTCGTATGAGCCTCGGAAATATATGAGCTACGTCGATGATCAGAGGTTGATCTTTCATCGAATTGTGCTCCGTACTTCGAATACAATCTTTAACTAATAGGGAGAAGTCGAAAGCTTTGCTAAGAATATAAAACGGATGAATTTTCTACATGGAGTGAAAATTACATATTGACGAACAGTCGAGTAAATAGTAAGCCTATCGGGTCAGATAAAAAAGACCGGCTTCACATTTTCTGTTTTAAAGTAACTGAAATTATAAAGACTTTGATAGAAAATCATAGAAAACAACCCTTAATCGAGGCAGACATTTTACTAAAAATAGCAGAAGATCTAATAAAATAGTAACTTTTAAAACTTGTTGAATGTAGCGTTAATATTCTGTTCTCTCTATGGCCTATATTGTTCATAATTCATTAAATACATTTTTACTTGGTTTTACACATATAGATGACGTAAAACATCTCAAATATGTACGAAAAAATATTTGCGGACGAAATGTGTGTTGTACATAGTAATAACTAAGAAAATGTTTAAAGACGGGCGACGCAGTGTGACGACGCGATCAACCCTCCGTCATTCGACGGTAGCAATGCATAGATTCCGGAAAAACACGTTCCCGGTCGGATTCCCCTTTCTCGTCGGAGCCTCGGCAGCCCCCTCAGGCCCGTATAAACGAAATAGCTGTTAGGTGATATTGGGATACTGCGTGTTGCGGGGGCATCGATATATATTTCCGGCGCTCCTTGTCGCTCGGAGCCGGTCTAGGACGAGATCGCGCGGCGGGAACAGAGGGCGCACACCCTTCCACGTTTAGTGTCAATTTATTCGGGATTCCCGAGATTCCCGAGGCTTTGCCGAGCGCGATCAGTCCCGCCCGTTTGCATAATATTGTATTTATTTCGTCTTGTAACCTCGCACAGGCCAGCCAACCCCTTTCCGCAGCCCCTCGGCCGGCTCCGCGTGGGGTGACTTCGTTTAGTCGTCGGGTATCCTGCGAATAGCGTCATATACGAGAGCCCGAAATGGGCTATACGGGTTACAAGCGGATCCACGGGCCTATCCCCCATACCAGGGCCGTTTCTTTTTGCATCCTTCCGCCCCCTGTACAAACGCCCCCACCCCCGCATTTTATTAGCGCGTGCTCGGCCGAAGCAATTCGCCGCGTGTAATACCCGATCGCGAGACAGATTTTCATTTTCCGCGACGATCCCTTCGGCTTCCCGGCGATGTACGTTTCTTGGGCGGTTTTCGAAAGGGGATGAAAATTGGGGATACTTCGGAGGATCCTGCATACGCGCGAGAAGTAGTGGGAATAATGACAAATTTATTCATGTGTACGGGTAAAAATTGCCTTTTGTCACTAAAAGAAAAGGAATAGAAAAGAAGAGGCTTTGTGTAGTCGTCACATGTGCGCGATAAAAAGAAAAAGAAATACATAATGATGCAAAAATTGTGAAAAAAAGTAAGAAGTAGTGTAGGAAAGAAAGGTTAATCAAAATGAGGGATGAATAAATTAAAACGAAAGTAAACGGTAACCGAAACAATGGCAGAGTGTCCGAAGAATGGATATGAGCTGTGAAGATAATAAAGAAAAAGTCCACAGCGATTTCAGTTAACTAGAAGACAATTAAAATTTGTATGGTAATCACAGTGACACGAGTATGATGAAGTGCAGAATTTTACTAAATCGATATCGCAAATAGGAAACTTGATCATTGTTATTATATTTATTTCAGTAACATCGTCGGAGAAAATGACTTTCGATCATGTGCTTCGCTCGTTGGAAACGTGTAATTTTCTACCCTACCGGAGAGTATTAACGACCATGTAATTTCTACTTGTCCGGTCGCAAATTAAGTCGAAAGCCAACGGATTAAAAACGTAGATCGCTTTCTACCAAAGTGGCTTCTATTAAAAGCGCTACTTTAACCTCGATATTTCCCTGCTATCTCGTAACAGCAATCGCGTATGTTCTGCCTGGAAAACAACACGGCGAGGTTTGTTCTTAAACAAAGTTAGGCCGCGACACAGATCCGTATCGCAGGCAATCACGGCGAAGTGTGACAAATGCAAATGCACAATTTTCAAACATTTTCGAGCGGCGTTTCTCCTGGCGCGTCAAACGTTGAGTGGATTGATCAAACAGAGGCGGCGAAGGTGGGGATAATTTACCAGATCGCCGATAAGGAACGCGAGCGAACGGTTTTTCCGTTCGGAATCGGGACGACTGTAAATGTCGCGCTTGCAATTTTTCTTTCGCGTCCGCGTGGCCGGCCCCTGGCGACGTAGCTGAAACGCTGAGAACGTACTTGAGAAAACACCTACCTGACAATGTTAATGTTGCCGGCCACGACAGCGGCCCGGAATTATTGAAGCCGAGGTAACAGCGCGACTCCGCCGATAAAGAATGACAGGAGGCGGCCGTTATCGCTCGTTCCTTTCATGAATAAGCACGCAAACATTCGTATCCATCGCGAGGAGCGGCCGAGGCTCGATAAGCCGAATCGCTAAAGTCGGACAGCCCGCTATCGGCCGTATCGCGAGCGTGCCGTATTAATTTGAATATTTAGCCGAGCACCGTTTCGTATACCGCGGCCGAACGATACTCTTTTTTTTTCCCCCCCCCCCCCCGCCGGGCCGCCTTAATTCCAGCGCCCGCCGCTCCCCCCCCCCCTGGCCGAATGCATGCCGGGACTAACGTCTCTATCGGTTGACAGTGAGAAACCGTCCGACGAACGAGGAAATCGATCGCCGGCATTTTTCCGGCGCCCACCGAACTCTGGCATAAATTATCCGGTTCGAAGAAGCTCCTTCGTTTCCGATCCGATTCCAGAACCTCGAGGATATCGTTCGATCGGACGCCAGCTCGCCGGCGAACAGACGGCAATTAGCATAAGCCGATCGGGCCGCTAATGCGGAACGAAAACACCGAATATCGGAACACGAGTCAACGCTCAACTTTTGCACGTCACTCGGTTTAACCAAAGAGAGAGAGAGAGAGAGAGAGAGAGAAACTCGGTAAATAATTTCGGGCTATAATCGCGGCGATTCACTCGGATCAGCTCGGCCGAATTCGGGCACGGATCGAGACACACACCGGCCATGAAGAATTAACACGCTGGTTCGGATCGGTCTCGACGCGCCGCGCCGCAAAAACGGTGATTACTCGACGGTGGATTGCCGGGGGGGGCCGGCGCGGCGCGGCGGGGGCGGCGGGAAGAAAGCAGCGAGCGGCCCATCATAAAATGCAATATTCATAATGAGGACTTCGGCCGCGCGGATCGGATCGAAACGGGTTTAGATAGCGCGGGGCGCTCGAGTCGCGGGGCGGTGGCAGTGCATCGATAACCCGCGCGTCGAAGAGTTTGAGTGATTGACGCGATCGGATGGAACAGATCGTGATGCGCGCGGAGAAAAGTGTTGACCGCTCGTTCCGGCCGAACATACGCGGCTCGGCCGACCCATTGACAGCTGCATAACGCTTTCAAACAAATAGGAACAAACTCCGCTGTCTCCCTCGCGCCGCTCGTTCTCTTTCGCGCGGCATGCATTTTTTAAAGCCACGCCGCCGACCGACCGATCGTAAATATCAACGAGACGGCGCTTTTTAAAGATACTACGCTGGATCGACGAACTTTCGAAAGACACCCGCGGGAAGGTATTTCTAGAGATCTATGACCCCGTTTTCTGCTGTACACTTATTTGTCAAATTATCGTTGCATTCTCTTATTTTAGTATTTTATTCGTCAAATGTAATGAAAGTTGACTGACATATAGATCTGAAGGTGATCGAAGGGAACGTGTGCGAATTTGTGTACATTCGTACGTGTGTGTATATTCTCATACTTTGATAAAAAGAATTAATTGTTGCCCTGTATACTCTTTAAATTAAATGGTTAACCCACTCACTTTATATGAAAGTTCTAAACTATAGTGGTGGCAATTTAAGAATTGTAGGGGTTAGTATGATAAGATCAGAGTTCTGACGATAACATACTCGGGTTTGCCTACGATGCGGCAAAGATATAGGTCGAGGATGAGGCTGAGTTGAAGTCAAAGGTGAAATCATTGGTTTGTGAAAGATTATGAGATGATTGAATTGGATAAAGAACAGGAAGCCGAGTATCGATGTTCAGTTTAGATATGGAGTAACGTTGGTATAGAGAGCACATTCTCTTTACAACGTATTTTATATTGCTACCACCGAAACTATGACAATTATTCACGTTGGAAGCGTATCATAAGTTTCAAGAGTTTTGAAGCGATTCGAAGGGTGATGTGATTCGAGGTTCATTAATCTTGCACCTGCGATGAAAAAGTCAAATGATAGAGGGTTAATGGATAAAGAAGACTCTAAGCAGTCCCTCGCCGCGCCGGGATATTAATTATAATTAGTCAGTGACATTTGTATCGTTAATTCGTATCTAATCGATTCGCGCGCAACACCATCGCACTCCATCAAGCCGGACAACGTCTAAAGCCGCGGCCATTAATCATGGCGTCCTCGGAGCAATTGCTCAAAGGGTGCATTAAATCCGCCGTGGCCGTTTCGCGGGGCCAGGAAGCAGATCGTCCGGCGGCGTTTCACGATCGATCGATCCCGTTTCTACCGATGATAGTTTTTCCGTTGTATCGGAACGGCCCCGGCCGTTGTCGACATGCGGGGACGCGTCCGTATAGTTTGTGACGAATGTCAACTTCCGGCGCTGCCGGGTTCGTAGGGCTGCTGCCAGCCGTTCGACCGGCGAAGTTACACGAGCCCCGGACAATTGATCCATTGGACCAGGTACCGGCCGTACACACCTGTGCATCGCGGCGGTGCTGCAAGTCGGCCGACGCTGGATGCAGCTCGGACAGGTGAGTGTCAGTGCTCCCGGCGACGCCTCGAGATCTTCGTGGAGCCGCGGTTCGCGCCGGAACAACGAAAACTCGCTGTCAATGGTAATTAAACGGTGACGAGCGGGCCGGTTGTTGTCATGGTCGAATTTCAGCGAAAAAAAATCGATCGATAGAAGCTGCGCCAGCACATTTGCGGGAAATTAGCATCGAGCATGATTCCGGGACTGTCGAGGGCTCGTGGGAATTTCTAACAAACGCGGAACTCTGAATATTTCGAGATATTGTTTTTAAAGATAATAATATCCGTAATATCACATACGTTTTCAATCGAATCCCATACAGCTACGATTTAATTTGTTTTAAGTATGGAAAGCGTTAAAATTGCCAGAGTTGAAAATATTCTTCCAAAGTATATGATTTAATGAAGCTTTTAATCCAAACTACATTGTAATGAAAGTGACGAATGATCCAAATGAATGCAACTTCTTCGTCGTTATTTACGACGTCAGTTATTTTTAGGACTTGATACGTTCAGTGTTAATAAAGCGAAACGTTTCCACCAGCGTGAGTTTCCTTACTCCGACGTTCTTCTAAATTGCTACGGAGATGCTTCAACGACCGGCAGAGTTCTTTTACGAGAAGTAGTACAGTAGCACAGATTTTAAACGACCGGCTTTGCATCGTTGATGCGCATCGCGACCTCTGCAGGGTTAAGAAGCCGCATACCGTCGGCGGATCAGACGTATAATTGAAGGAATGAATATGGGAGGCTCGTAACGAGCGAAGTTTACCGCTAGTTGAAAGGATGAAAGTGGCCGAAAGTATTCAATAATCGATAAGATTGAGACACTATCGGTTCCGTCCGACGACAATCAAGAATCGTTAGTGGAGGGGGGTATCATCGCCCGGCACGATATTACGAGGCACGATACGGCCGTATAGACGATAATAAACGGCCGAGTGGCAATAATTTAAAATATAACATCGGTAATAATCATCGCGGCCGAATTAAAATATTTAAGGAACGGCGCGTAAAGAGGGATCGGAACGATGATTTCGCAATCACGCGGCAGAGACCCGGTCGGTCCGACGGCGGCGGACTTCATAACGCGGAAAATTAAACGCTTTCAGTGGCGCGTAGCGCCGGATATAAAAACGACAGTCCATTGGATTTTACGAACTGGCCTCGCCAGCACGTTTGCACGACCGGCTGCGCGAACGTCCCGTTGCGTCCGCTCGTTTTCATCCCGGTAATCGCGCGTTTATCGGCATTCCGAGCCGTGATTCGCGGACAGCTCTCGACGAACCTGCGCGGAAATGAATTTTTATCGTAACTACGAGGCCGTCGCTGCGCTGCCGTCACGTGGGGGCCATTTATGCGACTTTAAAGCCCGTCTTTTCGACATCGAACTTGATTAAACGCGCCTCGACGATCACTGACTCGAACGACAAGACGTTTGCGATCCGTTTGTATCGAAATTATTAGGCATAAACTATTCGAATCAGCCCTACGATTTTGCAAAGAGGAATGTTGTGATAGTATAGAAGTTCCTTTTAGATAGTTAGACTTAACATTAGTTTTTCCTGCCTTTTAAATATAACTGTATACAGTTGCAGGCCTTTTTCAAGAGATTTCAATAAATATGACCAAGAAATATTAACGCTAGACTTACCATAGCTATCAAAATCTCTGGTACCGCATTTTTCATTTTAAAATTATTAAAATCATGAAAACTTTTATCGACAATGAGTGAATAAATTTTTTAGTTAGAACAGACTATAATAAATGGCATAGAATAATGATAATAAAAATGGCATAGAGTGTACATAAAAGAGAACTCGTCAATTACTCTTTATTTCGAATATAAATTTGGTTACTGAAGGGAACTGCCGATTCTAACCGAATCTGCTTCTCCCTTCGATTTCGCCTCGAGCGAACTAATCCGGTGGAATGACAAAACCAGGAATAGATCTCCGCGTTCGACGATAAAGAATAAACGTCAGGACGATCAGGAGTCGGTCGCAGGCCACTCGGGGGTTCCGCGTTCGAGGAAACCGTAAATTCAGACGGGAGGAAGTGGCAAGTTTACGCGCGGTAATTTCGTGGAAAGCGTCGGATGTTAAACCGCGAGACGAGACGGCATTAAACGTTCGCAGGATGCGTTAACGCCGTAGGGAAGAGGAATACAAGGTGGCTGGCGCGAACGATAAGCTGCCGCTCCTGATCGCAGTATCATCTCGTACCGCGGGCGATATCCATATAAAAGCATCGGGAACTCGTATCCCGCGCGCGTCGTCCAGAGGGATGACTTAATTACACGCGATCCATAATTCAAACGTCCTCGGAGTAGCGCGAGACGCGTTTCGCGAGTAATGATTATCGTCGTCCGAGCGGCTGACGGCGCGGACGCTGTGCACGGATCGATCGATCATCTTGTCTCGCCGGTGAACGCCGGAATAATTACTAAAAACAGACGAGGAGCCCAAGACAAGTTCGATTATCCTGCCTCGTTTTGGTCATGGAGGAAAGAGGCATTCTCGAGCGAGACGCCGCTTCCTGTTGCATGACGGGGACGCTTGTAATCTGTGGGCGAATCCGTTTCGACTCTAATGTCCCATCTCTGTCCGGCCTGACGTTAAGACGCGATTATCGGCAGCCGATTTCGCGCGCTCTCCCTAAACATTTTTCTACCGATAATTGGTGGACGATAACTTCATATCTTTCGCGTGGAATCGCAAGCCTGAGTGTTGCCAACGTCGCGCAATCTCGCTCCCTTCTTCTGCAATTTCCTCCTTCTGTTGCTTCTAGTGCAATCGTTGAGAACTAGGATTTATCGTTGAGAAAAATTGTCGTTTTCTTTGTACGCATCGTCAAAATCTTTAAACAATCGCCCAGGCAAACATATAAATAATTCAACAATCTCTACGAATTCTAAAGCTATCGTTGCAGCATGTTATTCAATAATCGCTTTACTAACTACTATAAGCAAAAATATTTTCTTTCGTATAAATTGCATTTTATTTTTCCTTGAATAAATGAACGAATGAAATGAAACACTAAATGATATTCAGGAACAAGTTTGCGCAACGAAAGTAGGATTCCTATTTACTGAATTTATCGTCGATCGTGAAACACGTAGCACCGCGTGTCGCAAACGTTTCTTCCAGTGCCCCATGGTTGAAGCAAACAATGCCCAGGACATGACGAAACGGAACGGAAATTTTGGAACGCGTCGAACGTTCGGTCTATCCCCGGGCTCGTTTATCTATCCGAAAATCGGGCGCAAAACGAAAGACGACAACCGGCGGATTCCGACACGGTTCAAGACCCGAGATCGATAGATCCCATCCACACCGGCAAGAACAATGGGGAGGAAGAGGGGCCGAGCCGCAAAAGGAAGTCGATTATTTCGCGGCGCACCGCTCGACCCGCGGCCCGATGTTCCGGTCAATTAAGTTTGCGAAATTTCGCCGTATAAACTCGCGTGAGCGGGTTCCGTGGTCGTAGCGGGTTCGGATGTGGACGAGGGACAGAGACCGGCGCGCTGGCTCGCGCGCTGATGCCGGGGCCCAGTCATCGTGGGCGATTCGGGACGGGCAAAAAACCGGCCCGTTGACGGCGTCATTATCGTTATTTAATATCCCGGTCATTAGCGCGTCCCGCCGTGCCACTCGGGAGTGTTGTTTATGTACTGATTCCGGCTTTCGGGCCGCGCCGCAGCCTCGCGGCCGGATTGCTTTCCGCGCTTTTTGCCGGCCCGGGGGAGACCGGGTAGCCGGCTCGAGCCAGAAGGGAGAGCTTTGAAGTCTCTCTTTCGGCCGAGCGGAGCGAATACGATCGACCTTTTGCGCCGATTAAGCATCGTGGCGCGATACGGCCGCGGGTCCGAAGGGGTGGGAGGGTGGCAGTCGGCGGGACGATGCGATGGTTTAATTATCGTCGTCCGGGATTGGCCCGGGGGTTCGGGAGAGGCTCCGACGACGAAGCCGCGGGTTATATATCTACTACCGGTATGCCGGGCCTGGAATCGTTACGGACGAAGAAGCGTTCGCGTCCGCCACGAAGAAACCGCGTCGCGTAGCGCCGCGCCGCGATGGGCCCCGATGAGACCCGATGGGATGGGACGGGATGGTGGGCGTCGGGTGCGCGATTTAAACGCGTAAAAACACGTCCGAACGGAAAAAGCCATGTCGTTCCGCTCTCGTTCCAGCCACGCCATAACAAGCGGACCACGATGGGAAACGGAATTGTCGCGTACGTGGCGCGGGTCGAGAAGCGCGGCCTCTGCGCCGCGAGCGACGCTCCCACGCGGTTTTTCGCTCTCCGTGCACTGAATCATCGTTATTTCGATGACCGGTCGATCCCCGCGGATTTATGCGCTCAAATATCTGCCAGGGGTAATTCAGAGCCATTACGTCAGCTTGCGAGCGGGAAGATCAGTCGTCTTCGCGAGCCCTTCGTGCGGCCGGGAATCCTGATCTTATGGCTTGCTGCTATTTCTAATATGGGTATTGTGAGTTCCGAGATTTATCTTTCTGTATGCTGTTCCGGTTATTGCGGTTCTGGAAAAATGCTTTTTTTATCTATTTCGGCGTGCAATATCATAATCATAAGTGCTTAGCCTTTAGAATTATATTTATTTGACTAGTTAGCTGTTGCAATTTCTTTGAATAGTGTGCAAGCTACTGTAACTATAATGTATATATTTGATTTCTTTCGTATTTTCTATAGTTGCAACACTTTTATAAAATACATAATTTAATTGATAAAATCAAAGTATTTATCCTTCTTAACAAGTTGCTGTTATTTACGACTATGCTCATGAGAAAATGGCAATAATTTATGTTATGACGAGTATACTCGTCAAAGGCAGATAACTGATTAAACAATTCTATATTCACCTGGCTTGTCAATAACAAATTGTTAAATTTTAAATACATTAATTAAGCTATAAAAATGTGCAATTCCTTTACAGCAAATACTTTATGCTAAATTAAGTCGATGTATGACTCGAGTTGCATTTATTCCACAAGTATTTTCAGATAAAATGATCATTTTTTCCACCTGGAGATTACACCTTTTGCACGCTTTAGCTTCAAAGTCGTACAATGACGTACTTTTTGCAAGCTTTACGTAAAAGATTTAGTCGTTGTTCCTAATAAATCCGATTATTGGCATCGCGTCTCTAGTTACATAAATCACGCGCTCCATCATACAATTGACTCGACCTTCCCTGGTCGGCTGCTTAAAAATTGTTCGCTCCATTAGCCGGGGCGCATCGGCGAAACTCTGGATTTTGCAACCGCAAGATTATATTATTAAGCAAGCCCGTGGAACGAGCAACCGGTTAAAACGAACGTTAAGAAGGGAACGAAGGCGGGCAACGACGGCTGCGGATTGGCAGCCGGATATTTTTATGCGAAGCCCCATTCGATAATCCGCGGACTGTTTTATGGCTGCGGTCTGCGGTGACGTCACCCGTAATGCACGAATTTCCAGCGTCCCCCGACGCACCATCTCGCGACGCGAGAGCGCCGGTGCGCGGTGTACGTGCAACGCTCGCGCGCGCGCGCGCGTGCACTGTGCTCGTCGACCATTTAGCGGAATGGCGCGCGCGTTTTAGCAAAATTTCGCGGGGGGCCAAACGCGCCACTCGCAACGCGCTCCATCTTCCTCGCTCTCTCATCCGCAGCCCCTCTTTCTCGCCCCGACATTTTTTAGCGGCTCGGTTATTGACAGATGATGCTTTTCCCCGATCGAGGTACACGCTCCAGACCTCTCGGCGGTTCACCGCGCGCGCTGCGGTCATAAACACCAACAATGGCTCTCTTCAAATGACCTCGCGTGATCAACGCAAATATTTAATGGACCGATAATGATTGAGATCGCGGATGATGCTCGCGGTACACCCTTAAAAAGCCGGGCGCGGTTGTTGTAACCTTTACAGTGGAATTGCGAAGAACTGGGACAAAATTTCTCCAAAACGAAAATCGAATTTCGATGAATTTACTGTCAAAAAAATTGTACTCCTTTGGGAAAAATCGATTTTATTGACTGAAACTTTGTGAATTTTTAGTGACAATGCAGCGTCTATATAAATGTTATATCTGCAGAGCGATTATGATGCGGACTTTTATTTAATGAATACGGACTTATAATTAATTTAGGACATTTCCGCTAAAGAAAAAGTGTTTTCAAATAATTTCACGAGGTACCCATTTTATCTGATACAAATATTCTTAGGTCTCCCTGTATATATTAAGCTCAGGTACAAGGCGCTGTTCGTTAGCACTGTCACTAAACGTTAAAGTCGACAGTCTACATTATTATTATTATCTCTTCCTCATACAACGTAATACGTCAGCGTGCGAGCATAGGTTCACTAATATCAAGACACACAACAGTGACTTAGAACTTGCGCGACTTGTACAGGAAACAGCAAGTGAACGCAGCTAGTAAAATTCTTCCTCGAATTCGACTGCCGCGTTAGCGATCGACGACGAACGAGAGCGGATCGTGGAACAAAGAAGAAATCGAGAATAATCGGGCCAGGACGGTTTGATTTGGTCGCAGCGAGCCGGCGTGCCGCGCAGCCCACACCTTCACCAATATGGCTGGTTATGCAAACAAGACGGACGCAAGGTAGACAGAATCGCGCGGAGTCGCGTTACCATTATTTATCTCCCTGCGGGGCCGGAAAGAAGGGTATCCACCTAACACGTATCCTCCGGCCAACAAAGACCCCCACGCAGAAATTTGCATGGCTCCGCAGACGTTTTACGCGCCGTACCTACACCCCTCTGGGAACGAGCGTCTCGGTTGATGAAGATCGGATTCGAGTCGCGTAACTTACGACGCCCGGTGACGACGCCGTGAGAACGTGTTCGGGGCGTCGCGTCGCGTCGCGTCGGCGCGAGACGTTCGCCGAAACGTACGTCGTCGGACAATTGGAGAACTGGCTCCGAGGACCGGGACTCGGCGGATCGTAATTTGCGTTTCGACGCGTTGTAAATTCGCCCGAAAACCGAGAACCGCTGTCCTCGGGGGCCGAGGAACTGGAATCGCCAGCGCGGCGTAAAGCGAGGCGTTTTACGCGGATAATTAAAAGCCGGGGCCCTCTCCCGCCGGCCTTCTTTGCCGAATAATTTTAATTAACTCGGGGACCGGGGGTTGGAATTTATGAAAACTGTACCGCCGGGCTTCGGGCGGACCCCGCGAGCTCCATCCCCCGGGCTGTAACTCTGTCGGAAGACTCGGCCGCGCACCTCTGTCGGTGATCTAAGATACTCCTGCCTCGTCCGGTCTCGATTTATAGACGCGCGGCTGGATAAAGAATTTCGTGGGGAGCAGGTGCTCTCGCTCCGAGCACGGTTTGCCGAAGGCTCGCGTGATGCCTTGACGACGTCCGAATCCTTAATTATCGGAACTACCCTTGGCAAAAGACAGGATATTTGAGAGCAGCGGATACTATAGCGATTTTCTTTTGAATCTGATTTCCAGAAAATAAAATACAGGATAATCTGGTACGTTTATGCGATAGTGCTGGGACTGCGAGAAAGAACGCCGCAAGTCACATGTTTTTACTTCTAAGTATTTTTCTGATAAATATTTAAATCGTATAGACAATAGTTCCATGAATGCATTACCTTAAATCTTTTGAAACTATGACTTGTGGCGTTTTATAAAGATAAAACACATGAAAATGCTGAAGAGGAATATGTCCTGTCGCATATTTATCTTTATGAAGGTATACATATTAACATTGTTCTAAGTACTAACCAATCACAGTTATGCATTTCATAATAATTTACCGAAGCATTTCCCACGAGAACGTCTCTAAACTTCGTGCAGTTGTAAAATAAGAAACCGGTTATTTATTCCGTGGCGAGTTTAGCATTAAACGATCCGAACCGCCTGATAAAAATCTTGGCTAAACAGATAATTGCATAATCGGGATTCGCGGAGCGTAAGATCGAAATCGCTTGGATCAGGTGGTTTTAACCGAAAACGACGGGTGACGCGTAGAAAGCGAGACGCGGCGCGCCGCCCGCGAGGCTGAAACCGGCAATTTCTAATTAATAATTATATCACCGGAGGACGAACGGGAGGAAACTCGAGTCATCGTAATCGTTCCCGAGGCGCAGTAAAACCAACACTTAAGAGACCGGGCTCAGCGACGAGAAGAAGATCCGTCGGAAGGAGCCGTGTGCACGCAGAGCGCAATTTTGGTAGTTGGACAGCCGTCCGTCGGGACCCGGTGCCGGTGATCTGTAATTAGTAACTGCCCCGGTGGAGGGGAGCGAGACTCGGATATAAAAGGGTGGAGAGCGAGGGAGAGGGGCAGAGACGGGGAGCAAGGGAGAAGGAGCGATGCGGGCGAAAAGAGAAGAAGGTGAGTCGTGCGGGCGGTCTGGACTCCGGCAAATCGTGGCTCTGGCCAGTCTCTACGGCAATTACCGCTGGGCACGGCCTCCTCCTGCATCCTGAACTGCACGTTCGACCTCTCGCTGCAGTACACGCACACGCACGGCGATCGTACAGCACGAACACATTTCCCGACTCGGCCGCGACATCGCGGCCGAACATCGGGTCGCATGACGACACGCGCAACCGGCGAGACCACTGAATAGACAAGTAGCGGAATTCGAATGGTAATTCGATCTTATTTATCGTAAAAGGGTGGCTGTTTCGAGTACAGGGACGCGTACACGCGGGATTCTTGCTGCGTCGATCGAGTAACGCCCACCCGCGAGTAGCAAAATCTTTTTTGAACGCTACGGACTTTGAACGCTCACTCGTTGCTATACCAGAGAATATCGGGATGACGAGGAGAATGGTACCTTTGAAATATTGAATCAGGTAAACATGAAATTAATGGTGGATTGAAGGGACGTACGAACAGAATACTATCTCTAAATGAATTAAAGATACAGATTGATGAAATATATATAGATTTTTTAATTGTTCTATTGCTTTAAATTGCACGTGCTATTTTCGTCGTACGCTTGTAAAATCTGTGGTCCATTCATGAGAATCGTAAACGTATTAAAAAATTTAAACGATCCTGTCCACGAAGGTAGTACTAATTCGAGTCCATGTACAGGTTAATATACAATGTTACAAGTGACTCGCTATTTCAGATGTGATATATGTTTGAAGATAGTTTGTCTCTCGTTATGCACTGTCCGATATCGGTTGTTCTGTGATTAGTTAATGATGGATATTTGTGGAGGAATGCAGCTATTTTTAATTGGAATGGATTATATGAAAAAAAGTTTTGATTGAGAAGTAGGACACCGTCAGGAAGTGAATGGCGTCAATTATACCTGTATTTTCGTTAGGCGCTTCAATGGGTCTAACACGCGTGTTGTCCGTCATATGATCATTTAACCACTATAGTTCTCAACTGATGATCAACGAGGACGTTCTGATTTATCAATGATTTTTAACTTCATTTCATTCTGAGACACAATGTCTTAAATTGTTCTGTTATCATAATCAAACAGGATATGCATTCCAATTTTTCAATTATTTATTATTCTATATATTTCATATGTTAATTTAAAAAAAAATACATATGAACCTTGCGTTTCCAAATCCATTGATTTTAAGTTAGATAAATCATTTCGAACCCATTTAAAACTGTTGAACTATAGAGGGTTAAGGTCGCCGTGGTTCTACAACTGCTTACAAATGACCGAACTACCGTTTGATGAACTGCGGCCGGGAACTCTATCTAAAAAGGACGACACCCTCTTGTTGTCATCGCGAAACTGCGCGAACAACCCCGGGGAGATATTCAAGACGGCGAACGGTACGCGCGATCTCGCGGAACGACGCAAAGTGGTTGCTATGTAGGTATACCTGAGGCTATTTACGGGGGTGGCACGACGAGCTGTTATGGCTCGCGGACGCTCGCTGTAGGTTTGTACGAACAGACGTGATACGGAATATATGAATAATAATGGGTTCGGCCGTAACGTGAAACCCACCACCTCCGCCGGTCGTTCCGCAGTCGTCAACCCCCGGCAACCCGGTTCCCTCTGCGGACCCGCGAGCATGATGTAGTGCGAGACCGCGATACGGCATGATTCGCTCTGATTAGCGGTATCTATAGCGATAGTCACCCCATGGTCCCCATTGTAATCGGCCAGTGGCCGAGTCGGCTAGGGTAAATATTCTAATGATCACCGAGCCGGATCGGTGTCTAGTCCTCTCTCGACACGCGGCCAGGATTTCCTAACTTGGGGCTGGTGTTCCAAGAAAATGCTAATTTTCGGCAAACTTTTCTGCCGGGCTTTCGCTTTCGGTTAGTTCGTTGCTCGTAATAGAATAAGATGAAAATTCGTCAACTTATCGTGACACCTGATCAATTCTACGCGTCAATGGTCCAATTATCGAGTGATCGTAGAACCGAACTTTCAGGCTCCCAGTTTGAATGTCAATAATGGATCTACCGAGCTTTAAAAATAGATCACTAGGATTATGATACTGACAGGACTGAATTTATTACACCAAGCGCCATTTTGCTGAGTATAAAATAAAAAATGTGAGACCGATCAATTTTACCGACACGATAGATTTAGTGTCAAATATCAAGCGGGGTAATCAAGATAGAATGCCGTCTAATCATCTCCACGTGTCGAGAATCTATCGCACAGTGCGACCGCGTGTCATCAATGAGACAAAATGCAACATCGTCGTCGATCTTATCGGCGAGCGCGCGCGCGCGCTCGTTCGCCAGAATGGCGTCCGCAAGAGGGGGTGCAATTTTTTCGCCGGGAGATCGGCTTCGCATGGTAGCCCCTTTCAGTAGGGCTACCAACGGTGTAATTGGATCGGCGCGTGATATAGAAACTGAATTGAATGCCGGCGGAGTCGGTACGCCGCGCTAGTCGATTCGTAACGCCGATAACCGCTTCATAAATATGCTAGAAGGTGGCGCACGGCTGCGCTTACATTACCGCTAATATTTCATTACTTTTAAACGACCGAACAAGACCGTGCTAACGAATGCGCTCGCGCCCGTGGCCGAGCTGGCCCGACGCGGCCCGTAGCAGTCCTACGCTCATCGATAATCAACCGGACAGAATCTACCTTGTAGCGATCCCGGGACTTTTCACATAATCAGCACACCCGTGCCGATCGGTCAACATTCAACCTCCTCTCGAACCCTCTCGAACCCTCTCGATAGACCCCCGCTCGCGCCCCGGTTCGGCGGCCACCCCGCATGATACGTTCCGGGATATATTGCGGTACGAAGTGTTATAAATATGCTTTATAGGAGCGTGCAGCGCACGCGGTGCATTAATGCGGCTGATTGCCCGTACATCACGATGCACCGAGCGGAGCAGAGTCGGGCCGAGCACGGTTCTCCTCGTCTCGTCTCGTCTCGCATCTCCGTCGGACACAGGTTAGTCGTTTAGTTACGGGTGGCGGCCCTCCGCTTTATTAAAATATTGGGTCAGCCCGTGGCGAGCTTTCGAGCCTCCTCCTTCCTCCCCCGCACGCGCGAGCGCTCGCCTCGCTTCGCCTCGCGAGCTCCGACCGGCTCGCTCGCTCGCTCGCTGCGACGACCATGCGAGCACGGTCGAAGAGGCGCGAGCTGGCCGCAGTTCGAGTTTCGCGGGGGTGGGGTTCGCCGGGGCTCGTTACCGGGCTCCTTTCAGGGCCCCTAAGTGGACGTCGAGTTCGTTAGAGGGCCCCTACCAGGAGATCGCGGAAGATGAACAGGGTGAAGGCGGGAGATGCATGGGCTCGTGTTTCCACAAAGAGATATGGCTCTCGCTTAGACGGCAATGAGGCGCGAATCGAGGCTCTCCTGCTCTTTCCTCGTCCCTGTTACACGATGTTCCCGTCCCTTCTTCGATTACTATGCCTACCCCTATTTCGCTCGACGCACAGCGGAGAAAGTAACGAAATTTCTGTCGCGATGAGAGAACTTTTAGTAAAAATCAAACGAGGCGACCATTCTACTTTACATCCAAGCTACAATGTTGCATAATAAGACAAAATAGAGAAGATAAATATTTTATACACTTGAAAATTTATATTCAACCCGAAATATTCCAATAAAATTGTTACATGATAATAACGATTTTATTTCTGATAGATTTTAACACGCTAATTCCAAATTCGGTCGCCGAATTAATCAATCATTTCAGAATTTTGAAAAAATCAATAAGAGCGTGAAAATTAATGATATCAATCTTTCGTGAAAGTCGTGAAGCGGTAGATAAATTTCACGATAGGATTTGAATTTTCCGTATGAAAATCTACGTAAAATTATGTACAATATGTTATAAAAAACGAAACTGTACATGCTATTGGATAAATCATAATTTTATTGAAACGTTTCGAGTTTCACATCAATTTTCAAGCTCATAAAATATTCATACTATATTCTTATATTCTTTTCCTATTCTACTTAACCTTCAGCTCGCAGCGGAGTTAAGGGAACTTAGTCGATAGTCTCAAAACTGCAGAGGAGTTCGAGAGTGAGAGCAAGCGAATTATATTTAGAACACCGGGGGACAACGAGGTGTGACTTGTTGCAGGTGACTCAGCGTGCATTATCCAGGCAGTGCTCGCGCTTGATTAGCCGCGAATAATGAGCAGCCGAGAGGGCCTCTTGTATCGCCTACGGTTTAATTAAGAGCTCTCGATTCCAGCATGCGGGCGATCAGATTTTTCTGCGACCCGCCGCGCTGCGATACGTGACAGGAATCCACGGTGAGACGAGAAATTTCCTGGTATCAATTTCCTTGCTTTCTCCGGGGGACTATATTTTACAGTTTGCGTATAACACGCGTGCGCGGAATTTCCAATTTTCTTTGCAAGCTTTCTCTGCGCGGAGACATGCAAAGAGAAGGATGCTAAGAACAGGGTGTCCGAGATAACAGGACGAGCGATACCCGTTGCATAGTCATTGGAAATCATTTTTACCAATCGTGCAATTATTTTTGGTACGTATTTGCGAGTTGAGAAATCTTCCCTCAATGATAATTGATGATTTTATTAGGACACCGAATACAATTTGAGTCCGCGGCTTCCGGGCAAGTTGCTCGAAGTTCGAACCTATTAAAAAGATCTACGATCCATTTAAATCGCTGGTATCTGTAGGAGCTCCGCCGGCCGTTCGTTAGGAATCGCGTTCGATCATAATTAAGGAGAGATCGGTTTTTCCAGCGCGGAAACTTTCCGTGCCGGAGTCATCCTATATATCACCGTCATCCGGAAATTACTTGCCCCACGGAGTTTCACGACGATAGGGAGGAACACATGAAAGGGGTAAAGTTACGAATCCCTGAATTATGCTCTCGGCTCTGGGAGGCATCGTCGGCCGATTCGAGACACGCCGGGGATTAACTTTGACGGAGGGGCGACGCTTCCTTTTCACCGTCGAAAACCGGCGTCGACGTCGCGGACCACCGCGACTATGCCGCGCGGGGTTCCGTGCCCGAGGAAATTGCGGAATCGAGACTGATCTCGCGCGTATCCAGCCGTGAAAAACAATCGCGTTGATTTACACTTTGCCCGTAAACAAGCGGGAAAACTCAATGTAAATTTTAGATAGAATTCCTCATTTGCCTGGTGTAAAAAGATTTAAATAAATAAATTTATGTACGAATTGGTTGCGTGGTAAGGTTATTCAAACGAAAATTATTAACATGTTTCTGTGAAAAAATTTTCTAGACCTCGACAATGTAGCGTGGTTTTGTAGAAGAAAATTGATTAAGAAAGATCCAACTACTGTTTTGACATGGAATCTACAAAGACCATGCGAACGTGATCTCTTAAATGGAAACAAGAGGCTATTTTCCAGAAGATACAAAGTATATTTTGCTCAGAAATATCGTTTAATCAAAGAACAGACGTCTCCACGGAAGAGATGCGGGAAGAGGCGACAGGACTCGCGAAGCCACTTAAGAATTTGCTTACAGAAGGATTATTGGAGCGATGGGCCACGGTTACGAAGATCGTTCGGCCAGGAACGATGCTTTGACCGCACAAAAGGATGGAGAAGAAGACAGGAAGCGGCGTAGACGAGCGCGCGGACCGGCCAGAGGCTGGCGGTAATGGTCGCAGGGCGCAGAACGCGTCGGCGTCTAATGCCAGCGATGCGTGTACGGCTTGATACATTGCGACGAGTCGGTAGCACGGCGTGTCACCGTGGAGCCCCGTCATGTCTTAACATTTCAGTTTACACGACCGCTAATCATGTCGACGACGCGATACCGGGCTGCGGCAACGGCGACCGCCGCCGAAACGGAAATAGACGCCCCGCGCGTACGCCCGCTTCCGCGGCCAACGAGCGCGACAAATAAAAGAACGCTTATGGGTACGCGGAATCCTGCGACTCGGTTGAGTTACGTCCAGGCCGTACTGGCCAGTTGGTTCTCCGGGTAGTGCCGGCTCGTCACACCCCCGTGTGGCCGTAATTTGAGCCGTTCCTGGAGCCGGATCGCTTTATGGGCTGCGGTACAACTTGATTCCGCGACGCTTTGTCACGCGGACTATCCCACAAGAAAGGGAATTCTGAAAGTTATGAAACCTTCTTGTCCGAACGGACAAAGCAGAAACAGGAGCTTTTGTTCGGGCCCGTGACGCGGTTCAACACAAACGTCACGGAAGTTGAAGATCACAGTCGCGCTGTCACGGCGGCGCGGTGTTTTAAGCTGCGTCGCAGAATTGATGCAGAATCGAGGGATCGTGTTTCGTTCCTTGTAAGATTGCAACTGTGTATACTACATCTAAATTTGACCAGCAATAAGATTAATAATTGAACCGTGATGCGGTTGACACAAATATTGAAAAAATTGAAGATCACCGGGAAAGTATCATGATTGCGAGAGATGTAGACTCTGAACAAAATTATCTTAAAAAAATATTTTTTTTTCAAATAACATACAAAATATTTTTCGCGCTTCCCCAATTAGAGGGAATATTTTGATAGCCTTGTTTAAATTGACTATCTGACACATTTGTTCTGAACCGTGATTCATCACTTATTAAAGAACTACAATTGTTAAACAGATGAAGTGAAGACGAATTTAGAAAATGATATAGAAATAAAACTTACACGAGCGTCTCGAAGATCAGTATGAAATTATATCCGTGACAAAAGCCACTAGGTACAGAGCGGGTTGTGGTTTGGCAAGAAAGCATCGCTATATCCGCAAGGGATGAAGCCGGGGATCTTTCGGCCCCGGGTCCAGGTTTTCTGATCGCCTCAATATTGTTCTATCATAATAAATTCTGATAACGTACGACACTTCCATCCTACACTCTCCGCGAAAAAATGAATTCCCTTCGTCGGAGCTTTTATTCCGTTGCCATCGCGGGAGGCGTCGAGGCAGGGTCGAGAACACGCCGAGACGAAGTGGTCTCGATAAAAAAAGATGGCGGGCACCGTTGCCAGCGGCGTCGTAAGTATGTCCTAAGTGCATTTAACGATTATTTTATATTAACGGGTGAATTTATTAGCGGCCTCCATTATCGGAGTTTGCCGGTCCCAAGGCGACCGTCTGTACGTCTATCGCGTTCCCAAGAAACGGCGAAGACGAGGGAGGAGGCGGCTAAGAGAGGCGGCAAGAAAACTGGGAGAGAGGAGAGAGAGAGAGAGAGAGAGAGAGAGAGAGAGAAAGTGAGACAAAGACACTACGTGGGTTAACGGAGGTCTCCGCGTCTTTATCCGTCGCCTTTCGACCGTCTTTTGTTTCGCCCCGTGGCTCGTGAATACTTCAGTAGATGTCCGGCCGGGCCGGTATCGATAGCGACCTCGCTCTAAATAAATTTACGAGGAGCTGCTCGGCGGGAAGCTACCGTGCGAAAATTGCCGAGCCCCATCCCGCATGCGACGAAAGCCTCCGACGCGGTCAAATATTTATCAAATAACAATGTACACGAACGAATCCGCCGCCCCCGTCGTCGAACGCTTTGCGCCTCGAAACTGCCGAATTTCTTCCGTCGATCGGGAACCCCGGTTCGACCCTCTCGGCAAGAAAAAAAAAATCGTAAACCGAGGCGAAGAATTAAGTTCCCTGCGGCGCGGCGTAGCTCGAGGAACGGGAAATTAATAACGAGTTTCGGAGGGGCCGCGGAAAATACGCGAATTCATTCGGCTCGCGAACGATCGGGTCTCTGGTGGGTAACTAAGGCCTCTTTTCAATCCCCGCGAACGAGTTTCCAAGGGCCGGGACGACGGTTTCCTCGAGGACGCGACCCAACAGGGAGGAAGAGTTTTCCGAGAGACCGCAAGAGGCGGTTTCGAGACACGGGCCGCGACCGGAGGGCGGAAAAAGGTTAGGGGGGGTGTTATGCCACCCCTGGGACGAACCCTGATGGGGTTATGAGCCTCCGAGGCCTACTCTTTCCACTCGGTTTCTACATCCCGTTTTCCTTCCATTCTATTCCATAATACGTCCGGAGATGTATACGTCCTGCAGGACGGCCGCAAAATGCGTTCTAGATTGCATTCGGATATAGGGAGATTCACGGCCGTAGAAAGAAACGGAACGCGGGCGACCGGAGCCGGCCGATCCTCGCCGTGAAGATCGGGCTGGGATTTGCCGAGGGCGTCCCGATTACTTTTCGCATCGGTGGCTCTCGGCCGTATTCGGCAGAATTGAACGACGCTGATCAGAGCGCGCGCGCGCGCGCGCGGCCGCGCTCACGCTTCTACTTACGTGCCCTCGTATATGTATGCGAAATTCGATCCCCGTCCCACGGGACTTTGGAAATTGGATGTTTGCTACTCACCTGAAACAGAAAGAAAAGGGGATTACTCGTAACGACTCCTCGCAAACAAGTTTCTTATTTCTCGGCCGCGTGTAAGCTGCTTTTCGGGCCGAGTTTCAACAAATTGACGAGCGCTCCCGTCATCGAAAATTCGAGACGAGCTTCTCGGGATTTCTTAGCAGCATCTCTCGTTTAAATTGTGCTCCAAAGCAGGGTCAAAGTTGAAGTACATTTAATACGAATGAATGCTTGCTCGATTAACAGTTCGCCAGTGGTATCGGGTCATTTTTGACAACAGAACCTTTTTCATTCCTTTTCATAATGTCTGGCTATTAAGATCCCCGGTCAGTCGCAAACAATCGGCTTGGCCTACGATACCCAACAATACAAGGGTTTGTCGCAAGGTTTTCTCTCCGTCCAACCCGCGCACGCTCGCAGCCTCGTCCTTCGTGCACGAAAATAATAACTCGCTATCAACCTTGTTGCTCTGTAATAACCAGGTGCGGACGCGAGTACATGTACCCGCGACGAAAAGAAAAAAAGAAGGAGGTCGTCGTCGGCCCTTCAACGGAGAAGGACGGGAGATTTATGTCGCGAGAAAAGAATGAAAAAAGCACCGCCGCTTGTACCAAGAATTGCGAACGAAATCTTGTACCGACCGGGTCCGAGTGCAGAGGATCCGCCGCGGCGCTGCGGAGGGCGCACGGCGTAATTAATAAACCGGTATGCTAATTTCCGCGAGGACAGAACTCGGTGTTTTCTGTTGGACCGGTGCGCTCGTTCTACTCTTGTACGCGGGACGAAGTCCCCGATCGACAAGAAAGATGTAAATCGTGCCGGCGAATTAAACTTCGTGCCTCAATATCGACCTCCTGCACGCTCGACAACCGGCCGATCGTGTAATTAAATTATTAAAAGGAATCAGATGCCGCGGCTGCGCGGTCCTCCCGATAACGCGACACGAACTCGGCTTCGATGGAACACCCAAAAGTCCTGCATTTTTAAGCGAACACGAAAGTACTGACACTATGTAGTCTTCCAATCTTCTCGCGACGTTCTGATCTGTCTCGTCGATAATCGAAACAATTAACACGTTTGGTACTATCAGATCAAAGTAGTTTAATTAAAGAAATTGAAAATATAATGTCAAAATTTGCCACTGGAGATATTAGTTGAAACCCATGGTATTCTAAAAATCTTCAAAATTAGGCAAGAGGAACAAATCGATCGAGCGGTAAAATAAAAGTTATATATTTATTTATTTCTAAGCGAGGAAAGAAACTTATTGGAATACGTAATGAAAGGTACTAGAGCGGTGATTATAATAGATTTCCCATTAGAATTAGAACTACGATACAGCAAGCTTAGACTGTATATATTTTCGAAATCATATACATCTGTTAAAGAAGTCAAGACACCAATATGTCTTACTAAGAATCTTTAAAACTCGTAGGGAAAAATTCGAAGACGGAAATGTTTCGCTTAAACCACGCACGGCAGAAATCACGGACGCGGATAATCCAAACAATTTTTGACACGAGATAGGGTCGGCTTTACGACTAGGCTTCATAAATTTGCATTTGTCAATGTTGAACGACATTATCTAGATTATCTAAGAGTGGAGAGGAGCGAACGAATCGCGAGTCGCGTCACCGCGAACAGCGATCTCGCCGTTCAAAGGCCGGTGGCGGGGAAGAAGTCGAAGGGACGAGTTGGACCATTCGTCGCAGCAACATTTACGCGGAGCGGCGAGAGGCGAGACGGGCCTGCGGAGAGGCGAAATGGAGCGAGCGTGTGGCGTGTAGACGGGGCGGCGAACAACGAGCGCCGCTAGTCCGCCGGTAAATCAAAAGCGGGAGGACTTCCTGATGCGAGTGAACGAATCACGGAAGAGGAGAGGAAGACGAGAAAAGAGAGGGACGTCGGGGACACGACGAGTTTTCCGGCGGCTAGGAGCCCGGCCGAGCTTTGTGCTTTCGCAAAGGGTGTCTCACGGCAGCCGGAGGGTGTAACCCCGGCTTATTCATACGCAGGAAGCGGTGAACGAAGGAAACCGAGGACACGAAACACGCCGTGCTTTTACGGAACGGCTCGTCCGGACGATAACGTCCCGGCCTCCTGGAAAATGAATATAGTCTGTCCGAGGCCTCGGGAAACGGGGATGATCCGGACGCGGCCAACAAATGCGACCAAGTTGCGATTCGGCTGCAACTTACATCGTTGCGGCGTGTTCTAAGTTTTCCGCTGAACTTTCCAACGATATAATTTTTACGGTGCTGGGTCCTCAGCCCTTATCTAGGAATCATCAAAGTATTTGCACTTTTCCCTGAAGCGTGAAATATGAAACTGTATTCCATTTAAAACTTTTCTATGAAGCTGTGAATATATATTTATTTAAAGAATACGCGACTTTAGACATCTAGATCCACGAGTCGTTGGTATACAGGCACAATTAATTATTCAAAGCTTCGAAATTGATAATATGTGCGACATAATATAAAAGACAAGTGTATTGAAATATGTATAGAAATGAGAGGTATAATACAATTTTATTCCTGCATTATTCCTGTTACGACATCGTTACCAAAACAACACTACAACTGTAATCACTTCACAACGATATAATAATCACAATAAGACTGTTCATTCTCTTCGAAGTAGCTGCATAGGACAAGAGTAAAGTTTAATTTAGACACGTGAATTTCGGCTGGGAAGTAAGGTCGACCGTCGAGGCACACGGAACCGCGCCGGACCAGTCGAACGCGTCAGAGAATCGCGCGCACAAAGCGGAGCGGAGCGCAGAGCCGACAGGATAACTGGTTCCGGAACGGTTTCTTTATCGGCCGACCGATAAGCGTCCGAGGAGTGACGGGGCGCTATGCGAAAGCGGTCGTGGCTTGTTTGGGTCAGCGTATCGTGGACCACACGCGTGCGAGTGACACGGGGCCCGGGCATGAGAAACGGATCGGCGAGCTGTCTTCAGAAAAACGAAGATAATTACGGACACCGACAGCTCTCGGTGACAGAGATCGAGTCGATCCCGGGTTCGGGGAATCCTGCGAGTCGATAACCCGGCCCGTAAATTAAGATCTGAGACAAAGAGGGCCGGAGGGAGGCGGGGGGGCGGCGGCAGCCGCGGGGTGGATCGGGGGTGAGACGGGCCACGATATCGATCGAGGATGCCTTCGTTCGAATTCGCAAAAAGAGAACGGGGAGATTCGGAGGCGTGCTGAGCTCTCTTCTCTCTCTCTCTCTCCCTCTCTCTCTCTGCTCTCGGCCTCGCGATCGCCGCGAGTACACGTACGTTCGTTAATATCCTCCGTGAAACAGGTACACCGGCATGTTGTCGGCCGGGCATCCTCTTTTTTCGACGTTTCTTCTGCGTCCGCGGTTCGTCTGGGTGTTCGGGAGGCCGCTGGATTACCAGACACCCCGCGGACTCGCGCTTGTAAACGCTCCTTATCGCGGCAGCGACGCCGCGATTGACAAATGCGCGCGTGATCGGGCCTGATTACGAGTCCGTTTCCGCGTCCGTGCAATTACCGCCCGGCGAACTTGTCCCGACGAATTTAATAAGAGCCGGCGGGTTTTGTTTTATGCTCGTTAAACGGACTCCCGTTCCGGCGAACGTGCCACGGGTGTCGTTCGCATCGATGTCGCCATTGATTCGCGGACTTCTTCGAATCCCGAAGTACCATCGTTACATTCGACAGAGTTTTTTATGCCACGGACACGATAATGGTGCAGGTTGTCGTATTAGTTTCTTGGGGAGTATTTAAATCGTTCACTTAACACATTGCGGATGGATGACTAAAATTCTTGTGTTTTCTGTTCTATAGTTTGTAGCTAATTACGAGAATTTATATTATTATCATTCTTGAGTAATTTGAAACATTACTTGGTAATGCTACCAACAAAACTTCAGGCTCGCAATGTATTAATAAAATAAAAGAAAAAGACTAATAGCCCTGAAACAATAGAAATTGCTATATATCGAAAATTGTTTTGAAACATTGCTGAATAAATCTCGTCATAAGCGCGGTCTAATATACAGTAGTTTGAAATAGTAGAAAGGTCCTAAAATAACTCTACAAGTAAAATAAAAATAGCAAAAAATCAATAGTTAATACACTATTTAATCTTCCATTGAACGGTGAACGATTCAGTCCCCGTAGGAAAGAAAGAAGTCGTCTCCTGACATTAACAACCAGTTCGTCCGAATCTGTGATTCTGTATATTCGTCGCGGAAACCAATTTCGCGGGATCGTACGAGCGTCTCGAGAGCCGTCGGTTGTCCTGGAGGAGCGATTGCAGGGCCGGTAGACAGGGAAAGCGGAATCGCGGGGATCGTGGAACGGCCGGAAGATTATATTCGAAGATTTCGTTTCGGCCGCGACGGGACCTCTTCCTTCTGCCGTTTCGCTTCCCTTTCGCAGCTCGCTACCGGGAAACGAGTTACTCTATGCTAAGTTTATGGGAGCCGGGGGCGATGCGTCGCCCTTGTAAAACCATTTTCAGATAACGCATCGCGTCCATTACGATCTGACGCGGGCATCCGCGTCGGGACTTCGCCTGTAGACCAGCGCGGGCGCGCGCGCGCGCGCGCGTGCGTGCTCTTACATTTTACATTATGCATATCTGTAACTACTACGCAGGACCTCCTTCTCTATAATACGCACCGACCCCGTATCGTTTCCCCGATCGGTTTATGGGCTGGCGTTTCTGCCGGGGTTTTACAATGATTGGAAACGCCGCGAATAGATACACGAGTCACCCATCCTGCGAACGAGACGGGAAACTTTTGACCCTTCTTCCGATACTTGTACACAGAATCTTCTGAATTTATTTCGAATCCTCCGGACCAAGTTTCGATGTCTGTCGATAACGAAGTGAATTTTTAAAAACCGGACCAAACGACACGAACTTTTCTTGGATGTTAGACCTACTTTGCTAAAATGGATTCGCACATTTTCTAGCAAACTGTCCATTTACGGTCTCAAAATAATTCAAGTCGTTTGGACGAATTTTGAGAGAGTGTAATATGATATAAATATCAAGATCTTGCGTTTTTGAATCTCTTACATGTCGAAAAGTTGTTCTGTTGTTTCACGAGAAAAAGAAATACGACTTTTTAATATTTAAGTATAAAAAGAGAAAGTGATCTCTTTGACATTTATCTAATAACTTTCGAATCTTCTACTGAATCAAAAGTTGTTTTAACACCCTTACGAAATGAAATTGTTTTAAAATAAAGCACCTTTTCGAACAAGTCAATGAAATGTCTATCAAATATCTCAAACCTATCCATGTCAGAGAAAATGTACTCCGTTGTCCGGGCTTGCACGCGAATTTAAATACTTTCATCAATATTTCATCGAAGCAGCGATATCGGAAGCCGCAGAAAATGAGAAAAACGATTCCCGGAGGATCGGAAGAGAATTCAATTTCTCGTGCAGCTTCTGGCAGCAAAACTTTCCCCGGCTCGAAAATGGTTTTGCGGGGAACGGGGTCCAGTGGGCGATCCACGCAGCCGCGTTTATGTGGCTTCATAGACGCGGAGAGGCGCCGGAACGGTGGCAGGAATCGGCCGGGGTGTCATCAAAATTGCATAAGCAGCTCTTAGGAAACGCTCTGGCGCGCGATCCCGGGGGGACCGTGACGCGCGTGTCCTGCAGGACGCGGCGGCACACTTTTCCCTGGATACGGACTCCGCTTATAAACCGTCGGCGTCGCGACGAGATCGCCGGGCACGCGGGACGTATCGAACTTGTTACATTAAGTGGCTCAACGTGACTCACGAGACTGTTACAGCGGGTTCCGCGTCGAGCCCTCCTCGTGGATGCGTAAGCTGTTTAGCGGGGGCACTTCTCGAACTTCCTCGGGAATCGGTTTTTGGCTTTGCGCTCGTTTGTGAATTCCGGATTGAGCGACTGCGTCACGCAACGGCGGCGATCACGGCGGGTCGTGATCGTCGAAGTTAAAAGCAGGAAATTAGAACCCCACTTTAATCCTTGTGCGTACATCTTTATAAGCATAATCCTTTAATACCGTTCTCCGTACACTATTTTTAACACTATCTTTTTGTAGTCACCGTCGTTTCAACGACTATCTTAGATTAATCAGATGTGCTATTATAACAACAATACTATCTATTTTAAGGCTCATTGTTTAGCCCCCACAAAATTCTATATTTCAGATAATAGATCAGCTAAAGTTCTCGTTAGCTTTGTTGGAAGTTAACACGAAACAAAGGAATTATTAACAATGAGTTAAGAAACATACTAGTAAGAACAACTCAACACTTTGCTTCTAGTGTCCCAGATCAACGGAAAAATCAGTATCGCAGCCTCCTGACTGCGAATCCTACGGTTTCATAAAATGTCCTCTCGGTCACTCGGAGAAATTCATTTTTCGCGCAACGCCGAGGAAAAAGAAGGATGCATAATGCATGCGTGGCAGATGCAAGGATAAGAATTGGCGCATCGACGTCAACCAAAATGGCGCTTATCGTCGCCGCCTGTTCGCGTGAGAAACCGGCGCGTTGCGTCGGGTAGGAGGAGGCCGGCGGGGGTGGGTCGGTAGACGCGGCTGCATTTTAATGTGTTCCTTATTCTCGACCGTACACCTGAGGCACGTCCGTGTATACGTCAAGATCCGCGCGTATATGCATACGCGGACGTGAATATATACGCGGCGGAGGGCGCGGAAAGACGCTGCCCGAGAGCCGGCCAGAAGGAAGAGGCGGCCTGGTTGACTTGTAGATTTATTGACGAATTTGGCCGCACATTTGTTCGCCGGGATTTCAATACAATTGAAGGGGTTTCGCCATTGTTGCCCCCGTGGCGAGACGTCGTCGCGGTGCGTCCGCCGCCGCACGGAAAAAGGAGATCAGGGAAAGAGGGAGAGGGAGAGAAAGAGAGAGGGAGAGAGAGAGCGCAGGGGATGCGGGGTGGGGCCGAGCAAGAGGGAGAATCAGAATTTGGTATTGTAATGGCAGCTCGTCCCCGTCGATCGGGCATCAGGTTGGATTTCTTGGGAGCTGACGGGCCGGATTCGCACGTTCCGCGGGTTCTCATATCCATTAACGACGCTGCCTGGCTGACTTATAGTACGAACAGCTCCCTGCGAATCGTTCAACCCTTCGCGAGCTTGATTTCCATATCGGTCGCTTCAATTAACTCCGTTCGGCTAGTCCGTCTTTTTCTCGCGTTCGCTTAAACGCTCGGCCGCGATCGATCATTCGAACCGTTCCCATTTTGTCTTCGCTGCGCGCCGTTGTCAATAAGGCGACCGTGACGATACGGTGAACCAGAGAGGAAGAGGGAGAGCAGGAGAGAGAAAGAGAGAGTGAGAGAGAGAGAGACGGTTGAGCAAGGGGGGTGGACGCGAGAGGGGCGAAATCAGGCTGGAAAGGAAGGAGTTAGCCAGAGGCCTATACGCGATGCGTGCAAGAGATAGCGGCGGCACGTATAGCGACCGACCGCCGTATCGAATAATTGGCTCCTGCGGCAAGTGCACATCCCGCCCATTATGTGCATCACTGCACCGTGCACTGCCATGCCGGACCATGGACGGGTAGAATATCGCCGACGATGCACTTCCCTCCTGTTCCCTGTCCCATTCTCTATCCTCCGTGCCTCTTTCTCGGTCGCGCCCGCAACATTATTTCACATATCGTCGCGCGCGCGCGCGCTATTCTTTCGCGCCGCCGGTCGAGGAGACCGAGCCGTTTTTCCTCGCGTTCATCTTCTTGCCTCGTCCGCGGCATCGGCAGCAGCAGCAGCAGCCTCGTGCCCGATAAGCCCCGAGCGACGTTGATCAAGAACCACCGGACGATTAGGAAATCCGTGAAACGCCGCGGTCGGAATATTAAGCAGGCGGCTGCGCGGAGTACGTCACCGATCTTTCCAACGGTTTCGCAAGGTGTTTCCGAGGGGGACGCGAGGAGACGTCGTCGACTGCGCTCCGGTCCGCGACGCGGGAACGCTCCGGCGCGGTGCGGCGCGGCAGCGGCGTGCAGAGTGCAGTCGACCATAATTTCATCAACGGCACGACTGTGTGCGCAGCGGTTGTTAGGTATATGCATTTGAATTTGATTAGTGGTGCAAAAGGGGGTGAACGCAGGGTGGAAACCGGGGGATCGAGGTGGGTGGAGGGGTGGGGGGTAGAGCCGGGGGCAGACTGGTGACACCCTTTGCCACAGCAACCCCAACCGACCAGTCAGCCAGCGCCGTCGCCACCACGGCTGCACGGTCGTGGCTGCAACTACTGCAATTATCCGCACACGTCATACGCGTGCATTACGCCAAACCCTGCGCCCTGGCTGCGGTCACCTCGCGCCTCTGACTAACCGACCACCCCTGTCGGCTGCACCCCCGCGCTTCTAGGCCGCCGTTCACCCCCGGAGATATAATTTTAAACCCCGAACTGTCGGAGGACTTTGGCTGCGTTCCGATCGCACCACCTCGCCAGTAATTTCGGCCGCGCCGGTTATTGGAACATTTCCGAAACACGCGTACCCCAAGAACACCGAAAAGGGATCGCCTCTGTTATCAACACCCACCGCTGAAAATTCCCCTGACCTGGACAACGCGCGCGATACTCGACGCTGCGGTCTACGGCCGAAACTAACGAGCGAACCCTGATTAAACCCAATCCTAATCCACGGAATCGACGGTTGCGTGCGTTCTCCTCTATGAATAAAGATCTTTCGTCACTGCGGCTACACTAGACTATTACCGTTTTATAAGAGAATTTGTAAACGAGAAACGTATTTATGCTGTGATTCATTTCCTTTGAAATGTCCCTGGTTTTCGTCGCGTTCAGTTATTTTGTAGCAGTTTATGTAACTCGAGATAAATGCTAGTTATATACTCAGATATTTATGCAAATCAATATTGTTGGGCCATCGCAAAAAATCGAAGAACTATCTAAGAATATTTTGGCAAAATCCTAGAGAGATGCCGGTTATTATTGTTTAACCAATTGCTACGTTTTTAACAAATAAGATGGTTAAATTTAAGATTTTAGAATTTAAGATGTGTTAAATTTTTCCATTAGAAAATAGGCGAAATAAAGGAATATTACAATATTTTTCATGCAAAGGTAAACAAGATAAATGAATAAAAAGATTTAAAATGTCTTATAATGCGGCTCCATTGTCCTATAAGGTTTCAGGGGAAGCAGCGAAGATCGAATCATTAAATTGGTCACGCGAACCGATTACCGAATGAATTCTAGGCCCGAAAACTCGGAAGAGCTTTCGCGTCTCGATCTCCGGTGGTTCGCGGATACCGCGGGATCCCCGTGACCGATTCAGCGAATTACGATCGGTAATGATGGGCCGACGTCACGGCATCGATCACCAGATACGCTTATCGGCGCAGTGCGTTAAGCCGAGCGAGTGATGGAAGCTCTGGCAGCGTGGCCGCCTCTCGCCGGCAGTAAACCGTCTTTACGAGCTTTCCTGCCTGTTTACCGGCACGGCGGAGAGCACTTTCTTTTTCTTTTACCCCTCTCCGCCTTCTTCGCCCCTTCCCCCCGGCACCACGTCTTTGTGCGTTCCTTCTTTTTTTTTTAATCGAACGCCACAGGCAAAGAAAGAAGGAAAAAAAGGAAGCCGAAACGGAGGGACGAGCGCGGGCAGTGAAACGTTCGTGTATACCTACGTATATATTTTATCGCCGGCAGTCTCGTATGGCCGAGTCGGCGGGCCCGCCCCCTCGCTCGCTGCGAGTTAGGTTTAATTAAAACCTAAATCGTATTTAACTGCGCCGTAAAACAAACCTGATGTCTTTCGTAGAGGGAACGCGGTAGCTACCAAACGACTCGCGAGACCTCTTTGCTCTCGATCACCGGAGTCGATCTCCTTTTTGGTCGCGCGACTCTGCCGACACCGATCCCCGGGTCCCGGCGCCCCCCCGAACTCGCATAATATATTCCCGACGCTTTCTTTTATGATCCATATTTCTCATTTCGTCGGTCGTAAATTGCTGGAAAGCAGCCGAGGTCCTCGCGCCGGCCCGGTAACCGGCGTACACCGCGGATATTTGAAAAACCTGGCGACCGATGGGAAACGAACGCCCGAGGCGTCTCCGTTCAGCGCCTAGACTCTGCGCGAAACGCGCGGAACCATGCCGGGGCGGTGGAGGTGTTCCGAAACGACGCGCGAACGCGTAAAAATCGACGTGCAATTTGGCAAGCGTAGCGTGACCCGACGGGGTCTTGGTGGATCCGCAACGGACACGTCCAATATGGCGTCGATTCCAGCGGAAGGATTCCCATCCAACCAATCCCTCTTCTTCTCCGTACCTCGTGCACCACCATTCCGCCGGTGGAGAACGGGAGAGAGCGAGAACCCACCAGCGGGAGCGAGATAGGCGGCGAGAGAGCCGCGCGTATAGCCGAGCGGCAATAACGCCGAGCACCAGACGCTAATAACAGACCGTACTGGCTGCCCATAGGCCATCCCGTGCAATGAAACGGGACCAAATAAAAATCACGGGGGAATTATTATGGTGGTCGCTAACGCACGGCCGAAGAAGCGCGCCACGGCCGAGTTTTGCGAGCCCTGGTTCTCCCTCTCTCTCTCATTCTCTCATTCTCTCTCTCACTTTCTCTCTTTCTCCCTCCATCTCTCTCTCTCTCTCGTTCTCTTTCTCTCTATCCAGCGCCACCAGAGTTTTCCAGGCGGACGATTTTACGAGAGAGTCGGCGTCCAATTACGCTAGAGCAATCGGATCGATCCGCGGCGCGGCGCAGCGCGACCGTCGTGCTGTTCTTATTAATTTTTAATGGCCGACGTCCGACAATCGACTCGTTTCCTCCGCCGGGCCCCGTTAACGAGCACGCTCTTTACGTACCGTTTTCCATTCGCAGGAGCGTTCGCCTCGACACGATTTTACGATAAGCTCCCGTCGTCATCGTCGTCGTCGTCTGACCGCGATCGCGGACCAGAATCCTATCAGAATATCGCACACCGGGATAGTGACGCGCTGTTTGTCAGTAGCCGGCTGAATTAATAAACTCGATTATTTATGGACGGGCAGTGAGCGGCGCGCAGTCGATGATGGAATCCGGGAAAGTTGATCGCCGAGAGATTTGTGGCAACGAGATGCTTAATAAATCGATCGCGGAAGCGTCGGGACCGATTGCGGCCGGTTACGCTGGATGATAGGGAACTTCGACTGTGAGTTATAATATTTACTTTCTGATTGATGAACCGGTCAGCGGATACGGTAGGAGTAACCTTTCAGTGGCTGCGAGACGCGACGATATCAAGTTATCGCTTGTCTTGCATCCGTTTCGCGGCTGCGAAGAACGCTGCCTTGATTTTTAGTTACCCTCGCGTGTTCCCGGTGAAATATTATCTCGTTTCGGTTCGGCCAGAATTCTGGGTGTTGAAATGATTACCTAGGCAAGCGAGTGTAAATCATGGAGATTGTTAATGGCGCTTGCTGCGAACAATCGGACAATCTTTTAATTACGGTCTAGGAATTATCTATCGTCTTTCTGTTAGTAAATGTTAGTTCTCTATGTAACGTGTTTTTTTATTTAATGAAAAGTAACGAATTTTATAAACTTTAGATATGAATGAGTGAATGGAAAACAAAATTGCAAAAGAATTAGAAAGACTTAATAATATTGCAACATTGTAATCATTCTGTTAACAGTATTGAAAGAAAAGAAACGTTTCCATCGAAATTTCATTTCTTATAATCTACTTAAATCATTTTTATATTATTATACTGATGTACACGACTGGAATCCTAATTAATTTGATTGTGCAACATGCATGCGTTATACGAGACGTGTGTGCCACTTACAGGGTTAATGGAAATGCAAGTAATTTAAGGCAGGCCAAATGAACACTGTCCAAAAGGCAGAGTAAATAACCAAGTTCTGTTACATCGAGACAAGTAGAAAGCCGAAGAGGGAAGCCGAGCGCAGGAAGGAGAGCGTAAAGATGCGTAAGGTCGCGAGAATGATGAGGATGAAGCGGTCGCGGTTGTCTGAGCCGCGGGATAAGAGGCTGGCAAGGTTTCCGTCCGCGCGGCGTGCAATCATCGTCCCCGTGGGAAATCCCGGGTCCAGGCGCCTTGTCGAAGCCGCGTTCTGATTGGGCTGGCCGCGTGCGGGAAGGTTTTGACCTTCGCGTACACGCATCGTTGCCCTTAGGTCGTATCGGTCGAATGATCGAGGAGGACCTGCGGCCGGGGGAAAGGTGGCGTCGGCGTCGGCGGCGTAGCGGTGGCGGCGGCGGCGGCGGCGGGACGAGCGAAACCGACGAAACGAGCGCGAAGCGAAGGTGGAAGAGAAAGACCGCGCGAAAGCACCAGGTGGAGACGAGACGAGAGCACACAGGCCTCCAAGAGAAGAATGGCCGACCGCAATGAAGATTTTAACTGGTACCCTCACGGGCTGGTCGACCGGCCGCGGCCGGCCGGCCGGCCGGCTCTCGCTCTTTTTGTTATTGTTTCTTTCTGGTTCCCTTTTCTCTATCATTCCCCCCGAGCCCCTCAACCACCACTCCCTCTTCCCGCCCCCTCTCGCCGACGCTCGCATCCTCGAAAACGATTTACCGAGGCCATTCCGGCGAGGCTGCGTTCGCCGGCCGTTATTTGTATACCGGCGAACGTTCACGGAAATTGCGCCCGGCAAAAGGTGTAGCCCCGGCCACGCACCGGAGGAGGCTGCGCGCGAGCCGCAAACCGACGGTTGCGTAATCAAGATAACCGCGCCAGCCTCGAAATAAGTAATAAGCGGAGGCCGCTGGAAGAATCGCGTCTATTTTCCGGCAATTAATCGCCGGTAATTACGATAAATCTGCCGCGTCGTTAAGGCACGACCGGAACCAGCGAAATTATTCCCAATATACGGGGGGATGATTTAAAAGCGAGCCGCACGGGTGCTCGCGCCGCGCCGGGCGCAAATTGCATCGATCCGACTATAATTTTTCACCGGTCCCGCTGTTTGTAACGCTGCTATGGAAATCCAATTGCCGTTCGACGAATCGCCGGCTACCGCCCGCGTTATTGCTCGGTCCATGGTCTGCTCTTTTAAAAGTATTGTATTATATCTGAAGCGCGTCGTTCTTTCAAGTATTATATTATAGAGCAACTGTACTGTCGTGAAACAGACGAGAAAAGAAGGTGAAAATGGTTATATCTACAAATTGTTTCGGAACAAGATTATTCGAAGCAAACGATTCTTCCAGGCTTCGTGCATCGGCGATCACGCGTTACACGATGTTTTGAAAACAAGAGCTAAAGCAGCCGTTACAAGAGCTCTCGATCGTCGGTCAGCTACGCGAGCATCTACAGCATCGATCAGGGACCATCGCGGAGAGACGTTCGATCGGGCAAAAAGTGGGTCAAAGACAACCGATCGATCTTCCCTCGGTATTGGCCGCCCTTCTAATCAAGCCGGATTGGCGCGTCTCGCGGCGGATGCCTGTGCATAAATTCCAGCAACGGCGAGCGTAATTGGCGCCAGCCGATATCGGCACCAGGGAAAAGATTGTCATCGTGGAGGTCGACCTTGTCAAGCGTGTTCGACCGCGAGAGCGGCCTGCACACGCACCGAATCAGCTTTTATCCCCGTGGAATTCCAGCGCGCGATGGCGGCTTTTGTGCTCGCCGAAGGTAACGATATCTGCGCCGCGGCATCGCCGTAGGGTCGCGCATATAATTATCGCGATGACGACACGGCCGGCAGACGAGCGTCTCTCTCTCCGGAGGATACGTCGCGGCGGTTTACGGCGCGCCGATCTACGTGTACGAGTGAAATCGCGCGGATAATTGCAGGTGTCACGGCGCCGTTCGTTCGCGATCCTATCGACCGCCTTCGAATTCCAGATTAAAGCAGGCCTTCTTTTTTCCCCCGGCCTCCGGCCGAACAAATTGGGACCGGGTCGGGAGAGGGGGCGGCGATACAAGATTGCCGCGTCTTCTACCTTTCGTTAATGTTTTAGTTCCCAGCCGAACGATGCCGCACACGCAGGCTTTGATAAAAGTCACACGAAGGTGGACAACCGTTGAGATGCGACGATAACGACGTTCTGAAATTTAGGCGGTTAGGCAAGAACTGGATAGTACTCGATTATTTTCTGATTACTTTTCTAAAAAGTAATGACGGTCATTGTAATCATTTGTCAATTAATCGTTACGAGAATAAATCAGTAATTCGTAATGGCGTAATATCTTCTCTCACAAATCTTCCACTTAATCATGAACTACCTGCAGATTTTCTAAAAATTATTCAGAATTATTACTATCATAATAACAAATTTTTCGAGCAATCGTGATGAAAAGATATATACTTGAATATTCTCATAACGAAGTAATCATAGCGTACAAAGTGTATAAACTTATTTTGGTACACATCGATCAGAAACATTTCTGATTCAAGTCGATATAATTCGATAAGTAAGCTTTGTCCAAACACTCTGCAGATATCAAAGTATCGAAGGATAACGTGTTTATGAGTGTTCGCGTGACAGAATTTGAGAGATACGCGTTCGTTGCTATGTAAATCGCGTTCCAAATAACCACTCGAGCAGACGACGGAAAGACGCTGGAAAGTAAAACTCGCTGAAATTAGAATTTCGTCGAGAAAAGAGACAACACCTACGCCCGCGGAAACAAAGGACGGCTCGCGTGCTTAAAAAAGTAACGTTACGATAAAAAGCACGCCGCCGGATGGAACAATGGTCGAAGCTCTATAACTCTATTTTCTTCGGCGTTGCGCAATGGTCTTTCGCTCGGTTACCGACACAAGGAAAGTGTTACAAGGACTCCGATACAAGTGTTCGAGCACGAATCACGATTTGTATTCGATACCGGGCGCCGGGACGGTAAGTTTCCGAGTGTTTTCAGGCTGATTGCGAGTTGATCGCCTAGGTGAACCCTCCCAGAAGCAAGAAGCAGCGCCGACACGGCGATTCCGATTCAATTGTCCCGGGAATGGCAACAGCGCGAGCCAAGCGCCCATCAAGGAGTACGCGGGTAATGTTGTTTACAGTGCGTGTACGTGTGCCGGCCGATGCGGCGGCGAAGGTGTACGCACGCGCGCGCGCGCTCGTTGCCACGAGGTCTCCGCATGCAGGCAGGCAGACACGCGGGGACACGCACGGGAACGCACACACGCGTGCGAACGCACGCCCACACGGCCGGCGGAACACAAGAGAGACGGGAGGCAGGTGCTCCGCGCGCCATTGGCCACCTCACCAACATGGCCGTACCCCTTTTCCTCACCAACACCGACGTCGCGTTAACGCAACCCACCGAGGTGTCTGCACGGCTTCACCGAAGGCACGGTTATTGTCCAAGATGCGTTTACGCTTTCTATTCTCGGGCAGCTCGAGGATCCTCGCTCTCTAAACCCTATTTCTATCTTCATCGAGGATGACTCTGAGATCCGCGGACCCCGAAGAAAGATTACGCGGAGCCCTCGATTCACCACCCTGTACAGCCTCGGGATACTCTAACCCTCGGTGCCCGGACAGCTTCTATTCTCGAGGATCTTTGAATCGTCCAAGTCCTATTTCAATTTTCATTGAAGATGGCTCTCGAGAAGGCGCGAAGAAAGCCTCCATTACCCCTTTATCATCTCCTGGAGGTACTCGAAGACTGAATACACTCTGCTCTTTCGGTGGAACTCTATAAATAGTCACTGGAACAATAATATTCCAGGCTCCTACAATTAACGCGTGCAATTAACAGTGGTGCGTTTTCGAGAATTGGCGGTACTACAAATTGCAAGTTACGGTTCGAAACATGATGCAGACTACATATTCCTCGACGCGAAAATGTATAGAATTTCTTCCAGATACGTTTGATCGAATCATTGCGACACGGATAGAGTTACCGGGCGGAGGCAGCCGGAGGAATCCGCGAATCGCGCACGATAGCGAAAACGAAGCTTACCTGGCCGGACGCGGGCTTGTTCAGTAATTATTACTTGGAGCTCTGGTTAGAACCGGCGCGGCGCGGCGCGGCGCGTTCGTTTCGTCCGGCCGGCGATAAACGCGAGCGTGTACGAGGTCTGGTCTGCATCCGTGGCCCGCTGCATACACGGCAGATACGGGATCTCCGTTCGGCCGTAATGGCAGACTCGGACCAGGCCGAAGCAATTAGAAGTACGAGGTAAACACAGAGGAGCGTGCCCTCGGACCAGGGAGCCATTCGAAGAGCCCCCGCCGCGTTATTTTCTTCCCGCTCTCGACTCGGCGAAGGCTGTAATTAAATATTCCTGGAGAAGGATGCCGGGACCCGAAGAATCTTTCTCGCGGTTCCATCTACTGCCCGCCTCTGCGCGATCTCCGGCACCGTCGCCTCGGCTCCGAACCGCTTGATGGAGAAAAGATAGATAGACAAGAGAGCGGCTCCTCTCCTCTCCGTTTCGTCCCCGTTCCCGTTGTCCGCGTCTAAGAGAGCCCGGCGAACGAGCTGCCCGGTGAGACAAGAGAGCCCCGGGGATTTAAGTTTCTATAAATCATCTCGGTCTCTCGAAACTCGGCCCCGTATTTACGACCCTTCGACCTTAGCCAGCCGGCTGACCTAGGCCCGGACACCGGCCCGACTCCTTTGTACCCGAATGCGAGATCGTTTAACGACGACAAAGTATTCCGTCGATTTCGACTATGTTTCGACTTCGTGGACCGCGGGACCTGCACCCGGGGCCCGGCCCCTGTCGTCGACATAAATTACCGGCATCGCGGATCCGCTTTACTACCGGTTCCTGGAACGGATATTGAATATTCCAAAACGAG
The DNA here is from genome assembly GCF_028453695.1 of Augochlora pura. Classification (NCBI taxonomy): domain Eukaryota; kingdom Metazoa; phylum Arthropoda; class Insecta; order Hymenoptera; family Halictidae; genus Augochlora; species Augochlora pura. The sequence goes on along the minus strand of NC_135775.1, from coordinate 7,412,664 downwards.
AAATCGACTCCTCTCGACGCGCCGACCGGGCTACCACACTGATGGACACGTCGATGTACGAAACAGAAGCGTGACCGACACCGGAGCATAAAGTCGCCGTTACAATTTGTCTGCTCCGCTGCTACGAGCAGTTTCCATCGTCGTCTCAATCGAACAGCGCCGTTGGGAAATTGAGTTGCACCAGTGGTGACGATACATAGAAATGTAATATTCGCAAGTGTTGTTTGGTCTTCTTATGAAGCAGAATGAAAACGATTTATTGAAAGATAAATGCTTTTCACATTTAAAGCAATTAATCCAGCGTTACTCAATTTAGTCAAATTCAGTACCAACGCGCGTAATCTGCGTGCAACACTATGTACTCGCTGCAGCTAGATATAAAATAAATTGCTAACGTAATTACGGATAAAATCGATATTTTTGGTGGCATTGTCTACATTTGTATAACACGTGTTGCGTACGTTCTATATTTTTACGATTTTCTGTATATTCTATTCGGCTTGGATTTGTTTTCCAATAAATAAAATAGAGAGTGAAGAAGTCGGACAAGTCTTCGGCATGGGAATCCGGCTGGTTCGCGCGCAAACTACACGACCACCTTATTCGGTCTGAGAAAAGCGAAAATAAGACGTTTTCAAATGGCACTCGGATTACGCGGTAATTACGATTGCATAAGGCATTCTCCTCGTTATCGTTGATTCATCGAAACCTCCCCTTTCCCGTGATCGATTCGAGATAGGGGCAATTAATTCGACAGCCGAGCATTACACGACGATTATCGGGGCATCGACGGGGAAAGGAAGGAGAAAAGCTCCGGCTAAAGCGTTCCACGTGACGCGGCTACGCCCCCGCGACCGTGCGCCAGCTCCGCCGGCAATAACAGGCTTTTCGGTAATGCAAAGAGTAATTAACATTCCTGTTTTAATTACAGCCTCCGCCGCCCGGCCACCCTCTTTATTTTCGCCACCCCTTCTCTCCGCCATTAGCCGAGCCCGGTGCTCTCTCCGCGCGGAGCACGCGCGCGGACGAACAAGCGGCTGCACACGGCCGTACTCCGTTCACACGTACTTCCGCCTCGAAAAATCAAGCTTTTCATAGACGCACGCGCGCGCGCGCACCTGTTATTCGCAACCACAAGGGAACAGCCGCGGGCTTTTAGCCTGGGAGCCGCGAGTCGCGCAATTAACGGGATTAATATCGGGCACTTTCTATTTATTACGCGCTTTTGATCCGCGCGGCATGCGTCGCCGGAAGCCACGCCGCTCCGCGCCGTCGAAAAATTGCGAACTCGCGCGGCCGCACGAACCTGCGCCGGACCTCTGGCCGGATCCGCTCCGGATTTCCGCGAGCGGCTTCACGCGCGCGACCTTGTGTGCAGCTGACCGCGGCGTGTGCTCCGCCAGGAACAGCGTGTGTGTGCTCCTGTCATATCGATCCCGAGCCCCCGCGGCGCTGCTCCTTTGTAGCCGAACGATTAAGCGCATCGGGACGCGTGTCGCCGCGCCACCGCCGAAATTCGGTTACCGATTCGATACCGCCCGTTTCGAAGCAGCGGAAGCGAACTTTTGGGGCGTCGAGTCTCCCCGTTGCCCAAAAATGTCCTACAGGAGATCAGGAACCAAACTTGTTGACCGATGCACGGATCGATGATGGATCACTGTCCGACATCTTCACTGTATTATGATTGAACTTTTTCCTGTCCACAGTCTAAAACGACACGTCTGAATAAAGCGCTCTATTAGGTCTATTCGCTCTAAATATACTTATTAATATTATAGCAACTCATAGACGTGGGCTACCTAAATCTCCGACCGTTGCAGGCCGAGACATTGTCGATGAGTCGAGAAAACATCATGATAAAATTCTGTGCTGTACTAAAGACTGTGAGTACAACAGCACGGCAGACGTATATCGTTGTCGAATCTAGGAAAAGTAACGCTAGATCCAACTGTTAACGCTCGCGCTTCCATCCGTCTGTTAACACAATTTTTCAGGAGGAAGGACATTTTACAAAGCACCGAAACAATGCGCGAACAAGAAACGAAAGTTCTCCGGTTGCCGGCGCGTAAAGCACGGTACGTCGGCAACGCAAGAAATCATTGCCCCCCCTTTCGACGTTATCCGACACCTGTTCAAACAGTTTCTGGAACCTCGTAAATCCGAGTGGTAACGCGAGCCCTGAATGGCAGATCCGCGGCGCATCGACAGCGATCGGCGAGGCGAACGATCTGCGGCGGCGAGCCGCGCCGGGGATCCGCCGTGTAATCGATTGAGCAGCATCTTTTCGAAAGACTATCATTTTCTGGCGATCGGGGAATCAAATCGAGCAGCGTCGGGGAGGGGACGAGTCGGTTGTATATCACCGGCATTCCCGATCTCCGGCACTCGGGGCAAGACAAGATCTCCGTGTCCTTCGTTCCAGAAGGACGAGGCGTGCGGAGAAGCGGCGCGACCTGGCGCGGAGGAGCGAAGCGGTCCCGGTCTCGTTGCCCGAGGGCGCTCCAGGAGGATCGCACGGATCCTCTCCGGTCCGATCATTAATCTCCCGAATCGAATCTCGAGTGCCTCGGGACGATTGGAAAAGGACGAGTGGGCACGTCGGTGTCGGTGGCGCTGGTTCGCTCAGCTTTTTCTCGCTCGAGTTTTTCTGCGTCGATGGCTCTCGGGGCTGCCCGAGTGGGAGCCTTCCCCTCGGCGTCTCCGGCGCTCGTCGCGGAACGTTAGGTGTGCACACCTCTGCGAGGTAGGAGGAGAGAGAGAAAAGTTCGCCGAGGACGGAACACACCGTCGCTCTGGCCGTTGCGCCGAGCCGGTAGGGATGAAACGGGAAGGCGAAGGGCGCGGGAAGGGTCGGTCGGTCGGTCGGTCGGAGGTTCCATTTTGTTTCTCTGGCGGCGTGTGGCGGCGCGATAGCAGCGGCACTCTGTCAGAGCGTGACGTTATCACGACACCCCTTCTACTACCTAGCCAGGGGGTGCCCCGCACCCCTTTCCATCCAGAACCCCGTCGTTCCTGAGCGGGTACAACGTGGATCAAGCCGAGGGTTGCCTGACTGCCTGCCGTACCTCCTTCCTCGCTCTCTCTCTCTCTCTCACTCTCTCGCTCTCTCCCTCTTTATCGTCATCCCTCGATTTCTCTGGCCGTTCCCCGGCTGAACTTAAGGCAACGGAACCCTCCCCTCGGGGGCAAGAGCAGGAGGAAAGCCGCGAACCACGATAAGATTGTGCGGCCGGCCGAAGGGGTTAGAGTTTCAACGCGAAACCCGCGCGGAATAGGTTTTTGCATTCTGATCGGCGGAGCTCTGGCCAGCCTTGTCACGATACTCTCGCCGGACAGTCCCGCGCCGCGCCGTCACGAACCGTTCGATAGTTTAACTCTATCCGGGCCGGATCACCGCGCCGGAGCACCCGCCGGGAGAGAAGATACCGCGCGCGTTATTGTCCGCGATGACGTCGCGCGATCCTGTCTCGATGGCGGCGCAGGTGGCTCGCCGGAGCTGATAAACGACCGCGCGGCCGCGGCGATAACGCAATTATCGCCTTCGTCGCTCGGTGCCCGGCTAATTAACCGACGAAACGATCGGCGCGCGACGGGAAAAATCGCGGCGAGCCTCGGTTTCCCGGTGACGCGATCGGGACTGTAATTGGCGCGCGGCAACCGGACCGCTCGCGATCAATCGGGCCTATCGAGGATTATAATTAGCGTGTCAGGGTGCGGTTCGACGAGGAGCCACGCATCGAGCAAAGAGACCAAGCCGAGGCGAGTCCGTCCGCTGGAAAGAGGCAGAAAACCGCGGCTCGCGGTGTCGTCGGCGTCGACGGCGTCGACGGCGAGCCGAGGGGACGACGAACGCGACACGTGGCGAGAGCAAACGCCGGACGAGAAACGAAGAGGGTGGCCGGGGCGGCAAGGAGAGAGGGGGATGAAAGCAGTAGTATATGATTTCGGATCGGAGCCAAGAACATTTCGGAGATCCCTCTCGGATCTAACCAGGTATGCAGGCAGCGGGTTGAAAATAAGCAGCGACACGCCATCAACATAGCATCGCATAGCGAAGGGAGCTTCGCGTTTGACTTTTTTGCCAGCTGGCAGCCTGTTATAGCGGCAGATGATCTCCGAGTCGAGTTCTCCTCGGCCCTCCTTCCTCTTCGTCCTTCTTCGCTGCCTCTGCCACCTCTTCTTCTTCTTCTTTCATCATCATCTTCTTCTTCTTCTTCTTCTTCTTCGTCGTCGTCGTCGCCGCCGCCGTCGTCGTCGTCGTTGCCTTCTTCTTCATCTTCTTCTTCCTCCGCTTCTTCCGCCAGTTTTCTCCACCCGTCCTCCACGCCCGGTCGTTCCTTTTATTTCGACTCCTTATTTTCTCCGCGCGCGGAGACCCGAGCAACTCCATCATTTCTCAGAGGCCCGTGCTCGCTCGCTTCGCGCCTCCGCCTGTTCGTAAAAACGCGCCACTTTCGTGCCCCTTCGAGGGATAATATCGTCGACTGTGTACGCTGTGTACACGCAACGAAACAACGAATCGTGCCGCGCCTCGCTGAAAAGAGCCTTCACACACGACGTTGTCGACGTCGCAAAGCAACGGAAAAGACGAACCCGTAAACATCGCGAACGCTCCTGCCGATCCTCCTCGACCGTGTAAAGATAACTTATTCTGCGATCGAGACAGGACGGTATCGAATCCAACGATAACTTGGAAAGTCCATGAAAGTGGAATTAGAGGAGAAGAATAGGACGATTTACGAACACAATGGCGCTTACGGTCCCGAAGTCTAACAACATTGTTGGTACACGGATTTTCTCGTCTTAGATACGCGTTCATGCGTTCGGCAACGAGACTACGGAAGTTTTTCAATCCGTTCGGCTCGAATCTCGCGAGATCCGGCCGCTCGATAGTCCGCGGTGGAAGTTCCGAGCGGCTCACGACGTACAAGCCGAGCGCGAACCTCGACGAACTTCGATAAAACGAGGAACAAAGGATTCCACGCGTCCGTGGCAGAGATCTACGATCTCCATCGGATCCTCGGAAAGCAACGGCCGAGGAACCCGATTCCAAATCTCATCATCGTTCCATCACCAATCGGAGACACGGATCGTGGGACCGGCAGGACCCCGGGGACTACAAGGGCCCGGGCTAACCGAGCCGAGCCGAGCCGAGCGATCACCAGAAAGCGTCCACCACGGCAAAGTGGAAGCATCAAATATCGTGAACGAAGTTTCTTCTGTTCCGAGAACCCGGTCGGCCCGCGAATGGCTGTTAGTTTCGGGTTTAAACAAAAATAATTAATCAGCTCTCTCTCGTCCCAGCCGTTTCGCCGGCGGCCTCGTCGTCGTCGTCGTCCTCTCCTCCCGCTTCCTTCTTTTCTTTTATCCGTACCTCCTCCCGCCCTCGCCTCGGTATCCATTACATTATACATCACCGCGGATACTCGAATTCTAATTTATTCACGGGACGACTCTTCGGGACGAAAGTTCCGTCCGCTTCGATCCCCCTCGCGCGCCCAAGCCCCGCCGCCCCCCGCGTTTCTACGCTCTTTTTCCCCCTCGGAACCCGTGCCTATAAATCTCTCGGGCGTCCCGTAATTGTCGCGATCCTCGCTCGAAGGGACTCCGACCCGGCGAAAAAAGAGATTTTTAAGACGCTGCTACCAGCGGCGATCGCCTCTCGCGATTCTACCACTTCGGGGCACCCGGTGGTTCTACTTTGCGGCTCCTCGCGCCAAATGGCTGTTTCAACGAGGCACCGAACTTCCTTCGATGGAGCCAGCGAAATCAAGAGACCTCGAGATATTTCGTAATTTGGTGTTTGCTTGCTTGATCCCATAAAGAAAATCTTCTCGACTTCGTCGTCTTGATCCCATTTTCAGCAAGTGAGAACGGAAACTATTTTTGGAAAGAAGAACGTTGGCCTTACCGAAGTGCCCATTCAAATAACTATTGCTAGTTCAAAGCTATTTAGTCGAATCCCTCAATCCTTCTACGTCCTACCTACTTTTCATGTTTTTGAATACATCAGAGGAAATGTTAATTTTTGGAGAACGTGTGAGTATTTGAAATGTGTTCTAAGAGCTCAGTTTCCACTAGAAATAGTTGCTAGCTCAGATGATTTGGTTTCTTAAAGTTAGCCCTTTAGAAAGCAGCTGCAATACTAAACCCATATCTAAAAGAATGTTCAGTTCTCGTATAGAACTTTATCCTAATTTAGCAATGCAACGATGTGGTCTTGCCCGTATAGAACGATTTAAAAAAATTAAAACGCAAAAATAATCTATAGCCGGCCTAATTAAATATCATTATATTATAACAGTTCCTAATAATACGAAAAACGTTGAGAGACGCTCTTTTCGAGAGAAGAAAAACAATGTATAGCGACGAGTTGAAGTTTTCCTTTTTGAATCGTTGTTTTTATTTTAAATCCACGATCTTATTCATATTGACGAAGATCCGGTCGAAATAGTGGAATAGCAAAAAGTGCAAGAGGAATCAGTGATCAGAGGAGCAGAAGTCTCTGCGGAGAGCTGCTTCCGCAGGCACAGCGAGCGAACAATGAATTATCACGTAACGGGTGGAATACAGAGAGAGTGACGTCTCTTAGGGGAGGACGGTATCGCCTAATTCCAACGCGAGTCCGCAGCCTGACTATTTGGAGCAGCCGGTGGCCGCTATCAAGGCTGATTCGCAGAGGTGGTTCTGGGGCTGGTTCAGACACTAAGCCTGTAGACGCGGAGAAGCACCTGTGTCCCTGCTCCGCCCCCGGCCGAACCGACGACTAGATCGATGCCAGAGCTCTGTTCTCCCTTCTCCATTCCTCTTGCTCCTCTCGGTTCCTCTCTTTCCTTTCTCTCCCCGCTGTCTCCTCTATCTCTCAACCTCTCCTCCCTTTCTCTCTCCCTCTCTCTCTCCCCCTCTCTCTCTCTCGCTCTCTCTCTCTCTCTCTCTCTCTCTCTCTGTCTGTCTCTCTAGCTCGATCTCTCTCCGTCCATCACGTTCTTTCTCCCTCGCTCTCTCTCTCTCTCTACGTCTCTCTATCTCTTCGCAATATCTCTCTGCGCATCTCCGCGGCGGGTTCTCACGGCAAACAATGCACCGCGCGACGCCCTCGAAAACATCCACTTCTCTTGTCGCGGCGAGGGAGAGCCGCGTCGCTTTCGAAATTTATTTCCCGCAAAAGCTCCCGATGCATCGAATGGCCCGACACGAACGAGGGACGTCACCGATTCGGCCTGTCCGGCGCTGCGGACACTTTGGGTCCCAGAACCCGTTCACCTGCCCTACCCGCCGAGAACCTCTTACAGATATTCTTCTTCCGTTGGGATCGCGACTTCTGGATTATGTTTGTGGGTGTGCGCATTCTTTCTACCGTATCGTTGTTCCTTGAGCGTTCTATACGTCGATCTCTAACGCTAAACCTACTGTTCTCATTCAAATAATTTATCAAGCAGCTCTTATTTTAAAAATGTTAGAATTAAAGATTTCGGTTAATTTATTTGGTTTTATTAACTTTTATATGAGGTTAAATACCTATTTTTATAACAGCGATAGTGAAGTATAATTTTTGTTGAAGGGCGTAAAATTATTATCGCTATTGTTGTTGCAGAACTAAGTGAAGCATTAAAGTAAGCAAAGTAATGCTAGGATTGTCTGTCACAAGTTCATTACGAATACACTTTCATAGGAAATGAAATGAATAAATATCTTAATTCGAACATATATTATAATAGAACTGGCACATGTCTACGTAGGTTTCCTGTTAAATGCTGTTCAAGTAATGTGTGCAGTGATGCTTTGCAAATGAAATGGAGTCGATCGAGACGAGAGAGTATCATCGAAACCAAACGTTTCAATCTCTTATAAAAAAAACAATGTTAATAATTTCGTTGAGAAGAATAAGATACAGTTTCGTCAGGATATATGCCTCATAAATGTGGTCGAGCAAAATTGGAAACGCGTTCCGCGAAAAGAAATTTCGTGCCACATAGAACCGTTTCTAAAGAGCGTTTTCTTCGGCGCAGCCCACTTCGAAACGGAGCGTATTAACGGTGGATTTCGCCGAAAGAAAAGCAAGAATCGTGAAAGTATTCGCCCAACGTGATCCGGCGACTTCTTCGAATGGAATTTGATTGGCCGTTTGCCATAAGCATCGCGGAGAAGTTGGCTGGCCGAGCGGCGCTGCGTTTGGCCCCCGGACGTCTGTCCCCACGCGTATCCATTCTCTCTCCGGTTCCTCCATTTTCCTCGCAGTTCCGTTCCAACGCGCACGCACGTGCGTGACAGAGTCGTTAAGAAATTTTCGCGACGCAAAAATAGAAATGCTAATGAAAGTATCGCCGGGTTCTCTTATCGAGCCGCGCAATAGGCCGGAACATTAAATCCTGATAGGGAGAATGGCGCGAACCGCGGCCGCTAGATCGATCCGTTATCTGAAATCTCGAGGGGGCGCCCCGCTGTTCTAATTACGAACGCGTCTTGGCCAGTTCATTAATTAAACGAACTCTAAAACAGTGCATGAATGTTTGACTCGCTTATACGATAAATAATTCTCGAAGCGTGTTCGGGCTAATCTTTTATTCAAATCCTTGATTGCGATGGTTATCGTGTTAAAACACTTTTATGGTATTATTTTACGGGCGGGGGGGGGGGGGGGGCAGCGGTTTCCGCACGAGAAATAAATAAATTATTTGTCCGTCGGGTTGACCGGTTCCAGGGACTCAAAGCGTTTCCGCGCTGGAAGATCTATCGCCGAGAAGCCTCCCTCGAGACTCCACCCTTCCCGCCCCCACCCCCTCCCCTCCCGATACCGTCTCCGAGCTCGGGATAAACCAGGATAAATGTCGCGGAAATATAGTGGGCCAGCTTGAGGCAGAAACAGGAAATGGAAGCTTGCGGTCGGATGCGGATATGTATTCCGTTTGGCTCGGCGAATTTTTTCGAGCGTTCTCGCCCTCATAACAGTTTTTGATATCCGGAGGGTGTCGCTCGTTTCGACCTCCCCGCACGCCGGAATTCCTGCGCGCTGTCCAAATCGTCAGCTTCGCCGATTCCCGAAAACTGCTGCGCGACTCGTCAGCTACTTGTTAAAGGGCTGTACGCCGCCCTATGTCAGGAATTAATTTCCAACGTCACCTAAGCATCGAATTTCTTACACGAAATACTAGACAAGTGTTCTTCACTTATTTTTTTCATTTTCGCATACGTTGTAGTAAGAAAAAAAACTAATCGACACGCATTTTCTTATATTGGCGATAATTTGATTTAAAAAATATTCTGCATTTTTACGAGAACCTCTAATTATTGTCGACATACGATAAACTTCCGAGGATAGATTTCACTTTCGATAGAACAAAAGCACTTGTCTCTTAGCTTTTGGAGTTTCGCACATACGTGAAAACAAAAAAGACCGAAGGAGGATATTTACCTAGCGTTTATCGAACAAAAGAAAGTTTCCCCCTCTTTGGTGAAATCGAGAATTGAAATGACACAAAGCTCAAGCATTGCGATAATTACCCGGCAGCCAATACTCTTGTCATAGGACAGATACGTGACGGAAAATTTCGCGAAGCGAAACGTGAACGCGGATTCGGGAGACGGTGTTCTATTCGGGAAGGTATATCTGCGATACCCGCGCTCGCTCGCGGCTCGAGCCCGTGGCGAGGTACAAAGGGTTCCCCTTTCGCGGATCAACGTCGGACAAAGGATCAGTTGTCCCAACAAAAATTCGTGTCGTACGCACAAAAGTGAGACGATCCGGGGAACCGACAACGCCGCATGACACTACGCGGATCACGGAACAGGTGGTGCTCGAACGGCCGAGTGGCGGCGAGGGCCCAGCCCGACTTGATCGTTGTTTTGTGAGAGAGCGTGCGCCCGCGTGTACCCAATGATCGATCAACCCGTTCCCCGTGTCGAATTCCGTCTAGAACACCGGTCGGATACTCCTGGATCGTTTCCGTAACCCGAACTCCCGAGCGATCGATGAAAACGGATCCGCGGGCGGAACGAGGGAGAAAGAGGCCCCCGAAGACACTCGAAATCGGCGGCAACAAATCGTCCGACACGCTCGAGAGACAGGCTTCGGATGTATCAGACTGCGCGGCAGTTTAGTTTGGCGGAGTTTGAGAAAAATTATCGCCGAGTGCAGAATCGAAATTACAGATTTCTTAAAGTGAATTTTATCATAATAGATAAGTTCGATGTACTTGTTCGTCACTGAAGGGATCGATGTAGAAGCTAGTGTTGTAGAGAGAAAGTGGACAGCAATTACGCTGTCCTCACTCAAGGTTTCACCGTATCAAACTGCATTATTGAAAATGGGAGAAGTATATACGTGTTGCAATACTTGCAGCGAGGAGCGTGCATGGAAAGGGTGGCTCGCGTGTGGGCGAGGCAAAGCTTCGGTAAGATTTCTAAATCAAAGTGTTGAAATAAAGTGGATGACATTACTCCCTCATCCGGTCTGAAATACGACAAGCACTTTTACCGCGAGGGCGAGTTTTCACGCGATCGTTTGCAAGTGCTCGCTGGCACGATACAGCCCCCGGCCGGTCGGCGGGGAGACCAGGGGGGCCGCGGAATTGCGAAGGCGGGGGCCAGGAGGAGAGATCGTGCCAGGTCCGAAACCGCGGTCTCGATTCCGCGCGGACGGCATAAAACTTTCGCTACACGTTCGCGCGGCGGTAGATCGCGCCGGTGGATTTAAGCGAACGGTGCATTTTCGTATCTTTACGACACGCGATAAACGACAGAACGGAAAGGAAGAAGTCGGAAAGGGTGGCGCGATTAAAAGTCCTTCAGAGAATAGCGTGGATACACAGCTGGCGAGAGGTAATTGCGCCACGTGACTGTTCCCTGTACACTGCACCGAGCAACCAACCAACCAACCAACCAACTAACCCACCCACCCACTCTCGCCCATTCAACCCCCTTTGTCCCCAGCCCCCTCAGCCCCCTCCGCCCCCCTCGCCGACCACCGCGCGCGCCACTCTTCAGCCATTCCACCTTTCTCCATCAGCACCACCACCACCGGGAGAGCCTTCGTGCGCCTCCAACAACGTCGAACCCCCGTGTGGGTCCCACTCTCGGTTCCCATCCCCTTCCACACCCCTCGAGGAACGAGCAACGAGCAATTTCATTACTGCTTAACGCCTGTCATAAATCTCCGCGAGCACCCTCCGCCCCGCTGCCCCCTCGCGTTTCCACCTACCACCCGCTCGAGACCCTCCTCACTCTCTCTCTCTCTCTCTCTCTCTCTCGCTCTTCCTCTTTCTCTCCCTCTTAACGTTTCCTCGCCTCGGTTTTCCTTCCTCATTACACCATCGCGTTTTCTGCGTCTCTCCTCATCTCCTCCTCCGTCCTTTTTATTATTCTTTCCTTCATTCGAACTCCGTGTACGAACGCTTCTGACCCGAGAGCAGCCGGACAAACTTTCGGGGTCATGGGATGAGGAAAAAGGGGACACGGAACGTCCATTTCTGCAGTCCCGGCCGTTCACGGCGAAATAAACGGGGAACGCATAATTCTCCAGCATCCCCGCGTCCGTTCGCAACGGCGGGCTGCTTTTCCCGGAACCGTAATCTTCCTACTTGTTCGCGGAAATTGAAGAAGCCGCGGACGAAAAACGGCCGGAACGATGTAAACCCGCGGAGACGGAAAGAAAACGACGAGCGGCCCGGCCACCCCCGTCTGTCTTTTGTCGCGGCCTTTCATCGCGGGGCGAGATTGTCGTTAGACGCTTCATTTACGCTCGCTCGGCGAAATTCACTGGCTGCGACACCGGGTCGCGCCGATAAATCACGCGGCGCGGCTTAAACGCTTCCCGCGCGAGCAAACGGCTTTCTCCATTTTTGTTCTTCTCCCCCCCTCGCACCGCCGAATTGTACTTTGGATTTCGAGGATGGTGCGCCTCGCCGGTCGAGAGCTATCAACTTTGCGGGCCAACTCTCCTCTTCCATGCTAATCCGCGGACGGAGACCATGGCGTTTACTAACTGTTCGACAGTTTCCAGTCCAACTATCTACTGTCTAGTCCTCGAGACTGTCTGCAGTTGTCTGGGCAGTTTCCTCTCACATCCTGTTTCTATCGGAGCAGTCGTTGCGCGGAACCGTGCGAATATGTCCTTGAAGTGTTTCACATATTAATGCTTAACATAAAGATCCTTCTCGTCGGGACCATAGGGTATCGATGTGAAATTCTAGCTTAAGGAATCGTTGTCATTGTAGTGACGGAACACATTTCGTTCGACGTGTCGCGGCGATTTTCTGCGTCACAATTGAAATTAATTTTTAAGCGCTGCAAGAACGGGTTATGGAAGTGCGAATGTAGCAATAAGGTCATAGCGAATGCAATGGTCGTATGCGAATGATTTGGCTTACTTCATTGTCTATCGTACGTTATTCATAAATGCGTGGATTGATTATCCTTCAACGGCATACAATTTCCTGCAGAACGAATCGCGCGTCGTACACCAGAGGCGGCAGTGGCCGCGTCAGAATCGTAATTGATTAGCATCGAGCGGCTGGTCGGCGAAGAAGTCGCGAGGCGAGAGGTCGGGACGCGCGCGAAGAGTGTGGCGCGCGGATGGAGGGCAGGGACAAAATGTGTTTGGACAGCGCGAGAGGACAAGAAGTAAGAAAGCCGGGTCCCAGGATCGCCCTGACGGTCGGCTTTCTCGCCCGCAGGATTGGAATGCAGATGGCATTGTCCCGGGGCGCCAATGGGTTCCGCGGCGGAGCCGGAGGCGTTGATGAGCCGGCGCGGGCCACGGATGTTTTCTACGGTCTCGCGCGCGCTCTCTCTCTCGGGCCCTCGTGGCCCGCTGCTCATTCTCGCCCGTGAAAGACAGCGGAATGCGATTCGCCGAGTCGTCCGCGCCGGCCCAACTATCGCTATACCAGACCGCAAAAACTCGGCCCTCGGCGTCGCGTCGCGTCGCGTCGTTTCAACGCTCCCCGGGTCTCGAGGCTCGCGGAGGGAACGCTGCCCGGGCGCTTCTCTTGTTTCATCGGCCGATCGAAGAAACGATCGCGAACGTCTCGATTACTGGAAGTCGAGGGATTTCCGAGGGAAACACGAATCCGAACCGAGCGACGCGACGCCTTATCTTGTTCGGGGGAGCCGCAATTAAACTTGCTTCGCGCGGAGGCTCGCGTCGCGAACGGAATTTGTGGAATACTGCCTTTTGGGAACGGCCCGTCGTTTCTGGTTTCTCGCGAATATTTATGCGAAATAAAATTCGACTGAATTGCCTGCAAGAAACAGGAGACAAGCGAAACTTGTTTCTAATGATTCTAACGTCGCGGGTACGTGAGATTTGCCATGCAGTGATAATATAGCTTGAATTCATCTTTTTTGTATACCCTTGCTCGAGTGAAGTGCATCCTGAATAACGTGCATGTGGATAATTTCGTATACGTTTAACCCTCAAGGATTTTCGCGGGGATTTTCAAGGATCATATTGCTTCTTTTTCATTCGGTTAAATAAATAAAGTATATAACCGTAATCTAAAAAATTTATACGTAAATGTTGGCTGCGGAGATACTTGAGGGTTAGATAAAACGTATTCTGAATTGAACACTATATCTTTGGTACCGGAGTTACGGAAATTATGAAAATTCTTGCCTAAGAAACGATTAGCTTACATTGTAATACAAATGATAAGCGTTCCAAGTATTTTACGAAGTAGATTTAGTATTAAATATTTACTATTTCTCGCACGAGTATAATTCTCAAAAACTCGTGCCGCCGAGGCAAGGAGACAATGTTTCGAGCAATCGAAGGTTACTCCGTAAGATTGCGCGGCGCTGTCAGATATTCAACAGCAGGAGAGATCATCCTCCGGGTGTATCTCGGAAGATGACGCGTGACGGAGAGCATCCGCGACGCGTTTGACCGCGATCGATGCTGGCACACCGGCGCGGACCTTCGACGGGAACGATAGGCGACACGCCGGAGTCACTTCGAGCCGTAATCCGACACGGTTCGTGTAATATAATGTAGAGAGGCTGCACAAGGGGCAGAGCTATCTCGGTTTTGCCGGGCTGTATAGGGTTACTCGTTCGAACCGGCGACAGAGATCATCGGTAAGAACGATCCGAAAAAAGAAGAGCGCGCGCCGCGCCTGGAGGAAGGAGGAGGCCCCGTTCGTTTCGAGCTGGGCACGATTACATAATCGGGAGCGGGAAAACGGGACCGACGACCAGGGATGGTTTACGATCGCGGAACCAAGGTGTACGCGAAATCTCGGAACGGTTTCCGTAATTTATCCGAAAGATCGCATCTGCGATGCGCGATAGCGTTAGAGTGAGCCTCTTCCTGGAGGACGCTGGGACGAGTCTCCGCGGATTCAGTTCCGCGAACCGCAACACCGAATAACGCCGCTAAATCATAGGGGCTTCGACCGGTGCTGGCAGATAGCTCGCAGATAAGAAGGAAGATCGTCTGCGAGCGGCTCCGCTCGCGTGTATCAAAGGACTCCATCTGCCCGGAGCTACAAGCCCGCGTCCGGCCACAGCGTCAATGTCAACGGCCTAATCATGACTAATGGTTCTTTACCGAGCCGGGTCTCTCGCTCGCTCTTCCGCTCTCCCGGCGCTCTCCGGGTCCCCCCTTTTTCGTCTAGGCTGGTCTCGTCGTCGCGAGGGATAGGTCGCGCATTCTGCGAGCAAGAACCGCCAAGAACCGCCACGCACACCTCGAGAGCGCGGCCGAGGCGCACGTACGCGGGTAATGCGCCGGCATAATCGCGCGTGCGAAGAGAAAAAGCGAATGAGACGGCGCGGCGCAGGAGGGCCGCCGAGGAGGAAAGGGGCGGCCGAGGGGGGACGGGGGACGGGGGACGGGGGCAGAGCTCGACGTCGAGATAGGCACTTTGTAAAATCGTTACTCCTCGTTTCCCCGGCGGTTAGCCACGGCTTGTATACGCGTACCTTACCTACAGTGACGCTCACGAGGAGCGAAAGCCGATCCCTATCTCGGCGTGTTCTCTCTACGCCCGGCGATCCCTGCGATCGTTCAGCGGGGCCCCGAGAAAGTCGACGGGGTGCGCGGACGGGGGCGCCCGGTCGAGAGATTTTTGTCCAATTAGCATGCACCGCGTCGCGGAATCTTTTACCGATGTAATCTCCCCGAGAGCCGGCCCTCTGCGTCCCGCGATATTACGATTAATGCAATTTGACGTCGGTGCTGCGCTCGCCGTATCGCTCGAGCGTGCGCGAGAGGCTGTTCGAGGCTGCGCCGCGGACGGGTTCGATCCTTCGCGATCTAGAATCTCTCGCGAGGGATCATCGTGTAGCGCGTCTATCGCGAGGTAAGATGACGGACGGTTCGTGCACGCTCGAGAACCACGGTCCAGATCCATCTAATAGACAAGCGTCGATTTTGTCGCGTTGCCCTGGCCAATTGGTCGGCGAACTGGTCTCGAGTCACGTAGGAAGTTCTCGTGCAATGATCTCAGCCCTCGGACGCGTATTTCGAAGGCACTGCTGATCGTCCTTTCGAGAAAGACAATATTGCTTTCAAGAAAGACAGTATGTAGAAGTTGTTGCGATTCTTTTCTTCGACATCGAGCATTACATACATATAAAATATGGCGGAGCTGATGTACTGTATCACATGTCTAACTATAGTGAAATATATAAATTTTATCGAAAGAATAAATACTGAAAATTATAATAAGAAAGACTGATCATTAATCTACGGTTTTTCTATAACAATTGTAAAAAGCACGAGTCAGATTTTCTCTCCCCTTTCATAAATTTCACTGAATTAAGAATAATACGTGGATGTCTTTGCGCATTTTTAATACTCTCATTGTTTTAAATTTCACCCAAACGTTTTTGTGATAAATGCATAAACTCTGCAGTCTACCGATTACTTATACCTGGTAGATTAGAGGAGACTGTAGCGACTGTAATCTCCGGCCTAGAGTAAACCACTGAATATGTATGTAACCACCTAGTCACCAGACTACAGGAACACCTCCATATAGCACTACGTGTAGATCTAATTTGACCTAACTCCATTATATACGTATTATATTTATCCTGAAACCGTTGTAATAAAAATTCCATTTAATCTATCCACATAACCAACGGTGAAATATATTTTTTCAGCGAACCGTGGAGACCAGAAACGAGAAAGAAAATGGAATACCAAAGAAATTCGGCAAGCGGAAAGAAAAAAGTCTAAACCCGATCGACCCGTTCCAATTTCCATGGCGGATTTCGCAGCCGCGATAAAAGAGGAGCGACGCGTAGCCCGGATCGCGTAATTCCGGCACATTAGCCGGGAGGAAATGTTTCTGGATTCCCAGCAGATCGAATGCCAACGCTACCGGCAATTCGGATGAACCAGGACGAAGGGCGGGATTGCTTATATAGAGATGGCCGTCGGTGATATAAGATCCGGTGGATCCCGTAGGAAATCCCGGGAACGGATCTATCTTACCCCGAGGGATAGCTCCGCGGTCTTCGGGTGGGGGAGGAATTCACCTGTCAGCCTGAATTAAAGGATGGTCGGGTCGGACGCGTGCGAGAGACCCACACCGGGCTTGTTTCTCGCAATTGAAGCGTCTTGCGGACCCGGGCTAACTCCCATTTCGAGGAGACGTAGAGAGGATACCGGCGTTCCGACCACCCCCCGAGACTTCTATCGCACGGATTCAGGCGAATCCTTGGCGACTGCTCATCTACGTGTAACCAAACGTTCGTGGGCATCGTAAGAAACTGCCGAACCGGATCGCAGACTTCGACGCATCGGAAATTGGTCCAAACGATCCGCTGCGCGAAGACAAAGCTGTAGAGACGAAGCTAGAAAATTCTCCTGGGTGCTACTCGATAGACGTGTACAAAAATAAGTTACACGCTTTACACACTATGCGATATACTTCATTATAATTAGACTGTGGATCTTTGTGAGAAAATTAAGATAATATTATAATCCTTCTTGACTACGCAGTTTCACCTTCGAAACATTGAAAGTTGTGACCGCCTGCTAAACGACGCGATCCCAAATCGCGTTCGGTATTTTTCGGAATAAAAAAAGGCAGAATCGAGAGAGGATCTTTACCACGGTCTCTTCAGCGGAGATGCATCGGAGCGGTCGCATTCAAAATACCTGCGCGACGGAAGGCCGAGGCGGTTCGGCTGAAGGAGAAGGCTGACTTGGGCGGGTACGACGAAAGAGGCGCGAAACGAATAAAAAGAAGGGGGCAAGCGACGAGGAACGATACCGGGTGAAGACCGTGAAATCCGGATCCACTCTAAGCCCCGTTCAGCCGCTGAAGCGACTCTCTTTCCTCTGTCCCCTGGACGGGCAATCCGATAAAAGGAGGATGCGCGGCGCGAGAATCGCGAGACGAGACTCGCTGCGTGGCGAATCGGCGCGGCGCGGCGCGGCGCGGCTGTGTTACGTGGGTACGTGGATACGTGGCCGGCCGGTTCGTTAACCGTCCAATCGCGATGACGACGGTGCCTCGTCGTGCCGGGTCTGCAAAAGGTGCCGCAAAAATCGCGTGGCCGTTCCGAGCGGCGCGCGTGCTCCGCGAAAAGAAATCACGCGAACAGAAAACTTCTAACGAGCCGTAACGAGCGATCCGGTCCGGGGTTCGCGGGTCCGTGTCCGCTCCGAACCGCGGGGTCGGAGGCCGGGGGCCGGGGTACGGCGATTATTAATTAACATTTCGTTAATTACGCGCGATAGACGTTCGCGGGGCGAGATTGTCCAGCCTGCCGGCATAATTCGCAGCCGACTCGCCTGCCCGTAAATAATTTATTCGGGGCTACGGAGTTTTGTGCTCCGCCTTTATTATCGATTGAAAACACTCGGTGATATTTTGTTAACGGCTCGGTAATTAATGCGCCGCTCGCGGGGATACGGCGACGCCATTGTGCCTCGGCGCAGAGCGCGGACCTCTCTGCCCAAGGATCGCTAAAAACAATTACGTGGAAGCCGGCTATCGATCGTCGGCCGGGCTCGAATCATTCTCTAGCAGAGAGGAAAGAGTGTGTCCGCTCTGAAAGCGTTCAATGTGTTGTGAATAATATAATCGATCAGCCATCTTCCTCTCTCTCTCTCTCTCTCTTTCTTTCTTTTTCTGCTCGCCCTCCTCTCCGTACCTGGTCGCGCAACGGTCATCCAGTATTCTGACCCTGGTCTCTGGAAGGAGACGGCAAAAAGAGCAAGACAGATAGATCCGGAAGAACGGGAGAGACATCAAGTATTGATGCCACTTTGACTGGTGTGCACGCACAGGTACGCGTCAATATCTAACCAACACCGTTGCGCGCGTGCACACCGATGTCCCTTCGGCTTGCTACGAGCCTCTAATGCCCGCTAGGTACACACGCCGCATCGATGTCCAGCACTCTCCTTAATGGGGTGCCACGGATATCCTCCTCCCTCGCTGAAACGTTCTCGAATACACGTACACACACACACACACACACACACACATACATGCACATAAGCAACCGTAAACGCGAGCCAGGCATCCTGCGGAAGGATCACGGGCTTCACCGGTTCCCTACGTGCTCGCCTCCTACACGCCGCGCGGCCGCGTTCCCTCCCTAACGTCGCGTTTCAGTTTTAATAGCGCGTACGCCTTTTAGAAAAAAGGAAAATCGTCGAACAATGGAGACGGAACGAAAGCCAGCGGTCTTCCGGATGTAACACAATGAAAACCTAGCGTGGAAACGTCCAATTAGGATTATTGGGTCTTCTAATTATGCAAGACAGCAGTGGGTACGAATTTTTCCATCCGGCATGAATAGGCCGATTACAGGAACAAGAGATGACAACAATAGGTACAGTTTTAATGAGATGATGTTGAATGGGACAAGACGGTAACAGGACGTACCACGATTTTGCGAAAAATCGTTGCCGGCCTTCGAATCTTTATACATTATGGCGTCCGCGAATACACAGACTGTGGATTTTTATGCGAAATAAATATTGTCTGCACTAATTTCGAAATACATAAAATACGCATGTGTTTCCGTCCTAAAAAAAATTTTAACAATTTCAAATCATTGCGATACTAACTCTCAAATCCTAAAATGTCTGTAGCGTTGCAATTTCAACTGCTTATTTTTCTCATAAATATATATTCTATATATTATATTTCCTATTAACATTTTTACATATTTCCCATAAATCCACAGTCTAGTCATACTTGTAAGTAAAGAATCAATGACAAGAATGATGAAACAGTGTTCCACTGCTTCGAAACGTGTCTTCGAGTTTTCGAATCAGGGGACGTTACAGAGACAGTGTCACGGATCGCGAAAGCTAGGTCTATAGAAGAAGTTTCGAGGCCTGCCAGGGATCACGGATTTCGCGCCTTAATGGGATCGGCATTCGCAGAACGATCATTAACGTCGACGGGTGAAGAGTGCGGCGGCCGAGGCGGAGTCGCGTTTTGTCCGCAGAACGCAGCCTAGTTCACGGACAGGCGGCTCTGCCCCATAAATTCTCGGTCAGCTCTCATGGGACAAGACTGGACTGGCCGGAGTTGCGATAACTACGGAACTTTAAGCGGTTATTAACCGGGTCTTAGGTGTAATCGAGCTACGAGCAGAAAATTTCGACTTAGACGGGAAGGAATCTCGGAAATCGAAACACCTGTCGCTGGTCTTAACCCTCCAACCGAGTTTGGATCTACGTGACCCCGTAAAGGATTCTCTACTTTTTGCGCGCTGCATTTGTGGTAAAATTGAACGGTTACGTCTAGAGAAATCTATACAGGAGAACTCTATTTATTTCACCATCCTTTAAACCATTTATGCCAACGAAATTTTTGTGACCTCTCGTTTTTGCAAACCCTAATTTCTATTATCTCAATTGGTATCAAACGTCACTACAGTTATCCGGAAATCAAGGCTCTCAGCTATTGCTATAATCCAAGGACCAAGCAAGACATAATGATTGAATCCACTTATCCAAACGCAAAATTTAGTTATTTCAACGCAAAGTAGCAACTAGTCGGAGCAGTTAATTGACTCTTATGTGAACTACCTAGTTACATGAAATGCTTGTCCCCCAACTAGTTCACATGAATAGATTTCTACTGTAGTTGTCATAGAAGAAAATTGAGATTCAAATGAATAAGTATCTGAGCGGGGCATCGTCGTGCAGAAGGGAGACCGAGAGTACAATTAACAAGGATCGCTGAAGACAAATTCGAATAGCGCCTTCGGCAGGGCCGTAATTGGTCGAACGGAAAACGGGGATGCGGAGAAGAAATCAGTCCGCAAGGTGTTCGTCGACGGTCGGGCCGTTGAATTTCTCCGACGCGGATCCTTTCGAAATCGCCGTGACTAATCCGAGCCGCCGCGAGGACGCTTTGCATATGGATGACGGCGCAGACCTTGCGTCCATTATTCGGCTTAAACCTTTAAAGTCCGGGTCCGAGTCGAGCGAAAGAGAGACGGAAAGAGAGTGAGAGAGAATGAGAGAGAGAGAGAGAGAGAGACGGAGCCTCGACCGGTCTTCGCTTTGCTCGGCATGCATAATTGGATTAATTTAAACTGTAACGAAAGCACCGTCCCTGACGAATCCGCGATGTGTTTCACACCTGCGTACATCCGCCGATAGGCCGGCCGAGAGGAGTGTACCTTGGTATATCGGGTTACGCCGGCGGTTGTTGCGGCGCGAAACGTTGACGGCTCGGGAACGGATCACACGGGCCCGGCCGTTGCACGCTTAGTTAGCCGAATAACTCATTTCAGGAAAGTCCGTTCGGGACGGTCCGTCGAAGGATCTGATAACAGCTGGAATCCCGTGCCGCGATAAAAGGGCGCGCGCTGCTCGGCCGTAACGAGCATCAGTGTCGGGAGAGGATCTCGGGGACCAAGGCGATAGCTCCGGAAGTAGCGTCAGCGTCAAAATTAAGCCTGGCCAGGCGGGGTCCGGACGGACATGAGATTACGCCAAGCGACAAGTAGGACCAGAAAGGCTAATGAGTGGCCGAGTTAATACCGGGCTCTCCGGCCGACGCTTAGCGCTCGCCGCGCCGAGCCGGCTCGCTCGCAGTCCGTGCCGCGCAACGACTTTCCCTCGACTCGACTCGGCGCGTCCCGGCGCGGCGCGGCGAGGCGCGCGGGGATATACGCGAGGCCAGCCCCGGTTTAAACCTATGAATGCATATTCAAGATACGAATGTTTTAAATCCCGGACGGATTAACCGTCGACGAGTAGTCTACTGTGCGACGGAGAGACAGAGAGACAGAGCCCGGGCAGAAGGGGTGGCTCGGGGGTCGCCGCGCCCGCGAGTATAAAGACGCGGCAATTTTATTATTTTTCATATCGACAACGGGGGGAGAGGCTTCGAGCCGAGCGAGGGCGAGGAGAGCGCGCGAAGGGACGGTCGCGCGGGAGAAAGAGAGCAAAACCGGAGAGGACAACGAGAACAACGGAGGGCAGGCTGCGGGGGTGAGGGATTAACGGCGATAAATTTCGCAAAAATAGGGGCTTACCCTGTCGTGGGGCGACAGTCTAATCCTGGGTCCGCGCGCCACCCCCTTCACGTAGATGGGGGTGGGTCTCTCTCCAGCCCTCTCTCCCTCTCTCTCTCCCTCTCTCCCTCTTTCTCTCTTTCTTTCTCTAGCGTCCGCTGTACACGATGGCCAGCGCTCCTGTATACAGCGAATAGCGTCGGTAACCGTAGTTTTTGCAATTATCTCCGCGGCTCTTAAGAATTCTGTTCCTTTTTTTAATCATCTAACCGCGAGGTGCGCGCTGCCTCCTTCTCCCGGTTAATCTTCGGGCTTGCTATTAATTTCGCACGGGGATCTGTACGTTTCGAGTCGGGAATTGGACGATCGATTGTTACGGCGGCGGGGCGAGTCGCCTCTGTTTTTATCCGCGGCGCGGCTAAGCACAGCCGGTGTCTGAACCTCCGGCATGACTCCCGACCACCTTTTCCCCATTCATTGTCCGGTTTCGGCAAAACGCATCAAGGATACAAGAATAATCGTCTCGGTTTCTCTCGCCATGGCGGCGCGGCGCGGCGTGGGCGAGAGAGGAGAGGCCTCTCCAAAGAGGGAAGGAAGGAGATTCGGCATTCAGCAGGGCGTCCAGGATGGACGCAACAATGGCTGCGCATCAACATAATTACAGTTCGCCTCGGTTGCCGGGACGCTCCGGTCGACGAGGGCCAAGTATTATATTCAAATGCGAGCCGAGGCGGCGCCAGTGAGAGCACCGACCAAAGGCAAAAGGGGTTGCCGTACCCCGGGGCCGGCCGGAGGAGGTTGAAGGTTGTAGGTTGACCGTAGGGACGTGCCTCGGATATGCGACTACCTTTCGCAAGACGACAGCAGAGAGAACCGGCAGCACATAGAAACGTCGCTTCGCTTCGCGCGGATTAACCCCCAGAGAGGAAATTACGTCGTCTGGCCCGAACCCTCCGGCGCTTCCGCGATCTTTTCTCTTGCTTCCGAGTGCAAAGGGATCCTCGCAGACCATTCAAAGCGGAGGAAATTCGAAAGCGATCCTGGGCTACACATTTCAATTCTCCATCGCTTCTTTTCGGCCAGCCGCATCGTCGGAATACCATTAACTCCGTCATACTCTGTATGCACTCATTGCTTTCAAAATTCGGCGCTGCGAATTTTGCATAAACTGTATTCATCCCTTTGGAAGATAACAAAATCTCAATTGACCGAAATCGATCGAGCAAATTGTCTTATCATACTCGAGACATAATGTGCTATGTGAAAAATATAAAATAGGAAACGCACGGAAAGATAACCTTGACGAGAATAACACACCTGCTGCAATTTATTTTAAATAACAGAAATCGTAATATGCAGTTAATATAGCCTAAGATCTTTAATTGAAAAGGAGAAAGCCTAAATATAACATCGATATAATTTCAATAACTATAAGAGTTTAGAGTTCAACTAGTTTGTAAGGAGATCATCTAAAGTTCTCGGTTATCTGTCCAACTACGCAAATATTCAATTTACAGGTATTATTAAAATAAACAGAAATATGTTGAAAACACAGCTTAAATGTTCCTCCGACCAAGAAAGAATTGAAAATCCAGCATAGAGAGTGCAGTAATTGCGAAATAGAAAATACGAAACACGAAATGCAGAAGAATTGAATCGAGCCGACTCGATTCAATCCCCGCGGAGCACGCCACGAACAGGATCGTATCTCGGAGCATTGCGGATCCCCGCGTAGGCAGATCGTAAGATGGTGAATCGCAGTCGAATAAAACTAGCGGCGCAGATTGTCAGGAACGGCAACACGGGGATGAAGGGGGTCGGCGGCCGTTTGGGATCGAGCAAAGCATTGACTTGCCTTGGGGAGAGGGGGGGTTCGGGGGTTCGGGCGAGGTTCGGTGGAGGAAGGGCGCGGGAGACCTGGCGCGGCGCGAGGATTTGTTCGAGCGGAAAACTGCCGGTCGATGTATGCAAACGTCTCTTCCACGTCCTTTCGAGCCGATAGGGTGACAACGGGCGCGTCGTGTCTGCTCGGCGGCACCCTCCCCGCGGGGCAACAATTGTCCAAGCCGACGGAGGCTGCCGACCCGAGCGTCGGACTCATCAAACAGTCGTCGGACGTCGCCAGGCCGCGAGAGGGAACGCGGCACGCCGCCTCCGAGACCTTGACCCAGCAATGGGCAAGGACGAGCAGCCGGTACCGGAAGCGGAGCGGTTCAACGACTGGTCCAGGGGTGGCAAGGGGACAATAGATATCAGTCGGTACGCGGACACCACGCCGGGGCCGAGATAGCAGATCTAAGTGGGCCATGCCGCGCTACGGTTATGGCGGCATAAAACGCTCCACTCCGCTCGACTCCGCTCCGGCGTGGCGGCAGTAGTCAAGGCGGAGGGGGCGGCGCGGGAGGGCAGAGCCAACCAGTCAGCCAGCCAGCTGCTGGCTGCTGGCTGCTGGCTGGTGGCAGGGTCGTGGCAGTCGACTCGAGTGCCGGCGGGAGCCCCTTTACGGTCGAAAAAACTGCCGCTATGATTGTCTATGCAAATTGTTTAAAATATCCGGGCTAAGGCCGTTCTCCGCCTTTTGCGAGTCTCCTCCCCGCGCGGAAACCACCGGTGCCAGCTCGAGAACTACCAATAAGGATATCTGAGGGGTGAATCCTGGAGACGACGATCGGTGTTCCCGGGATTTAAGGGATGCCACCCTTTCGGGCTGGCCGTCTACATTGCATATTCATTCGCCGATCGACCGTTTAACGAGAACGACGCGATTAACGGTCTTACGGTAAGATGGAGTCGAAAGTTTCGCGGAGGTCATTGAAATTACATCGCTCTCGAAGTATCAGTCGCTCGACTATCTTGTAAGCTGCAACCGGCGAGGTTACTGCATCTTTGTGCGCTTCCAGCAACAGCTAAATTGAGTTTCAATACATCAATTTCTCAATGGTGTAATTTATGTTGCTAATCGGTTGATTTTAACACTGAATCTACCAAGCACTGTTTTATCTAAATGACACTAACGAGATATTTCTATAAAAGAGTTTGTATAATTTAAAAAATATTAAAGAAAAAAAATATGTAACCGGTTATTTAGTGCATTTTTTGAATTTTTATGTACACGTCGATGATTCGTCTGCCGTCGATCGTTTTATTAAAGCCAGAAGAAAGCGTACAATTTATTTTGCCACGTAAATGGTACATCGAGACGGAACTAAAGCAGCTGGTTTGCAATGCAGATGAGTATACGGGAAGCATTATCGCGCAGCGGCGTACAATACTCTTTAATTTACTTTTTGCTTTCAAAGCTTTAGATGATGCCTACAGGTGTCCCGATATTTCATCCATGTTTTATCTAAATGTACTTCGACCAGAATTTTATAGAACCAATTATGATCATTCCAATAACCTCGACAACAAACCCACGACATTTCTAAATTTGTTCATTTCCCTCTTATTTATATAACGACCACGTAGAAAGATTTATTACCTATATTTCATTGCAAGAAAATGTTTAACCCTGTCACAAATAAATAAATAAATAAATCATTATTCCGATCACAACTGAACTCGTAGATCATCTCCCGGAGTTTCAAAAGTCTATATCCCCTCAGCCGTAATTTTCCGCGTCGGTCGAACGGTCAAAACGGTTGAAGAGGCGCGCGAGAACGATGAAAATTCCGCGGCGAATAATGGCGTCAGGACTTTATGCGAGTAAAAGGATTATGGCGTTTACAGCGGAGTGGAACGTGGAAGAATGCCGCCACGTGTCAGATCGATCCGCTGTTTTTGTTCGCAGCTTCACGCTGCGTCCCGTTCCGATCGGCTCGCGCGATACGGATGAATTAAAGATCGCGGCAAGATATATTGGAACGGCAACGCGCAATACGTTAAATGAAACGCGTTTCATTATCGATCTCGATGAAACCGCGCTTGCATCTCAGCTTGCGGGCCCCCCTCCGATCCACGGACGCACACACGTCCGTGTCTCTCTCTCTCTCCGCGGCTACGTGTACGTGCAGATAATGGCATTGCCGGTTTGCGGTTTGTACCGTAGCTGCGTTACCTGCCTTAGATGGCTTATTGATTGCCCTGGCAGCGCGCTCGGCGCTCGTGTTACAACACGGAATATCGAATAGGAGTCGTTACCAAAGTCGGCGGCCCGGCCTCGCCCGAATTAGATTCGTTTCCATAATTTCGAAGCGATAGTGGCAGGCGGCGAAAGAACGCGAGCCGAATCATTCGTGTATTCAATTAAGATTCTTTTTCATACCGGTCCGAACTCGAGGCGCGCCGAGAAAAAGGATTTGATGCGAAATTAGTTTCCCGCTGGCACGATGAAATTTATTTCGCCGGCAGGGAGCGGAGAGGATACGAAAAGAGAGAGAGGGAGAGAGGGAGAGAGAGAGATTCTGCGGCGCCACTCGATACGTGAAACGGAGCGGCATACAGCGCGGAACTGGCAAATGTAATTTCGCGAAATGTTTCCATTGATATAAGAAGACTACGGTATCTAGGGATAAGGACGACGCCGAGCCGTGCCGGGAAGAAGCGGCAGAGGTAGAAAATGGAAGAACGAAGGGAACCGCCGCCGAAGGAGGGCGGAGTCGCGGGAAACTGCAAGCTAGACGGATATATCTTTCCGAGTAAATTAAAATGGATTATATATGTCGACTCCATCTTCAATCTTTCTTCTTTTCCCCCGGCGCGCACCCCGTCTTCGGATTATTGCGCCGTCTCGCGTAATTGTTACCAGCTCCGGGATATTTTCGAAATGAATTTTCCGCCGTACCGCCGGGATTCTGATTGATTGCGTGCCTGTGCCCAAGAAGGTCTCGATGCCTGTTCGCGATCCGGAGATATAATTAATTGTAATCAGAAAATTTCTAACAACCGAGCGATTGGCATCTCTCGATTTTTCGACAGCGCACTTTGCCGACGATTAATCGGAGAAAACTGGCGGCGAGAGAAAGTTGATTCGAGAATCGACCGCGTGAGTATGCGAATAAGCGAGATTCTATTGCATCTGGACTGCGAATCTTAACGCAAGTTTCCGTTTTCGTGCATTGTTCGTTGCTTCGAGGAAGGAGGAAACATTTTTTCGCGCCAAGTAGAACATTCCGTTTGATCGACAATGTAGGAGGAGAGATCCTAGCTAGTTTCACCGGTATAGTTGCGAAGCATGGCGAGCAGGGTTACCGAAGACTAGAAATGCTGGAACCCGTTAGACATTTCAGATACAATGTCTGTAAGGTCTGCGGAATTCCCGTAGCTTTCAAGAGCAGACAGTGTATAGGACTCGAAACATCCTCGAGGCGAAATTTTCGTCGCGCCGAACCGACCGGGCGAAGGGGAAATATATTTTAAGCGATCAGAACCGTAGGTTTTCCCTTGGACGACGCAGAATCCTGCCGGAACAATCCCAGCAGAGAGACAGCGTTTGAAACATCGCTCCCGAAGGTGTGCGCAAGGAAGGCGCGGGACAGGAGTGGTAGTAGGTCGGTGGCCACAATTCTGGAAAGCCCAAGTTGGCTGCCGTGGAAGGTCGGGACACGGAGTCGACCATGATGTATGCTCCTCTTCCGTCTAATTAAACTTGGGGAGGGTCACACAGAGTTGGTTGGTTGGCTGGTTGGTACGCTGGCTGGTCGGACAGACGTACGAACGGACGGACGGTGAGGGGCGGTCGTCGGATGGCTTTCAAAATGACAACCGGCGAGGAAGAGAAAACGAGGGCGAAAGCGACGGAACCTGCCCGGAATGGGAGAAGAAAGACGTCGACCTCTCGGCGAACACCGACGAGGATATTGTGCCACAACAAACTACCTTCTCGTCGCTTTCGCATTCGATTATGAATTTTTCTATCGAAGTATTGTGTTCACCCCGTGAGAAAATCGGGAACGTATTCGTGATTCTCCGGAGGCATTCGTGACTTCCCAGAGGCGCGCGGTTTCAGCGAAAGGAATTATTTGTCTTTCATCGACGCGTAAAACAGTCGTTCAGCTCGCGAATCGAGTTGCGGGTAAACGCGCGGTGTCTGTCGCCGTTAAAAGTGAAACTTTCATGGTTCACGGTTCAACAGACGCGGGCGCTCTTTCAATAATTTATGTCGAATTAGCATCGATCCATTTCACCGCGAACGACGGCCTAAATGGTAAATCTTGGTCGATGGGCGCATGAATCAGAGAGATTGATATCGTTTCAGCGACCGATAAATATTCCGCGGCCGTAAAAACCAGCGCAGATTTCCAGGATTCACGGGAGCGCGGACCTCCCTGTCGGCGCGATGCGGCGCGGTGCAGCGCGGTGCAGCGCGGCGAAAGAAAAATGCAACCGCAGTCACGAGAGCCGACGAATGCACGCCGGAGTCAGCGCCGCCTCCATCAAATTAATTTAATTTATACTCGGCCGTCCGAGATGCCGAGCTCCGCGCGTTCCTCCCTCTGTCTCCCGGCCTTGTGTTGCTCTCTCCGGCGCAGCGCGTTCGTCTCCTTTGATCTAACGTCAAGGCGAAGCCCCGTTCCTTTTCTCTTTTGCCGTCTACGACCGCGGGGCTCGCCGCGCCGCACCGCGCCTCGCCTCGCCTCGCCTCGCCGCGCGGCTTCTCCTCGAATGCCCGAAGCCCGGCCGATCTGTCTATAGGCGTATGGAAACTATGCTCGTCGTTTCCCCGCTGCCCTACGTCAATGCGGAACGCGGCTCGACCGCGGATTGGCGTCTGCACTCTCGAACGGGGACAGGTTATTGGCGCGACCCGGCGAATTCCTTGGCGCGGGCCGTCACGATTCCGAAATGTTTCACCGACGGGGTGAAACGACTGCCCGAGCTACCGAACTCCGCGATGACGACACCCGACGAGGAATAGACGGGACCACGCGCTCGCTTTCACACTGATAAATTTACACGCTGCCTTTACGCGCTGCCCGGAATTCAAGTTCGGCCGCGCGCTGATTTGCTCGCGAATTAGTCGTCGCCGACGCGTCCCGACGACGCGGCCACTCAACCGACTACTCACCCGCCCCTCAAAACTTCCACCGTTTCTTTTTACCGGCGTTTTTACTCTAACACTACCTACCACATTCCCGCACTGTTTATTTTTAAATTGTTACAATTATGAAACCGCCTGGTCTATAATATTCTGTCAGTCTGGTTATGAAGATTTCGAACTGAACCGAAATTAGACTCGAGTGGAATTAATTATCGATATTTGAACATTAAAGTGAAGTGTAAAGGTGGAACCAAAAGATTAGTTATTTACTAACTTATCGTTTGGTTTAACTAACATGTATCTAACTTCAAAGTACTTAGCTGTAAGTAGCGTTAATAGTCAAGTCTCGTTATTCTTTATATCTATCCTAGCTAATCTACAAGGATGAGACTGCAGAAGCGTTTTCTACGGAATTCTTTACAATTTGTACAAGCATTTTGACAGAATTGCAATTATAATGCTAATTGCTACAGCAACATTCATTTCTCACAAACATTTTGAGCTCTTTATCTAGCTCTATTAAAAACCATGTTTTCGTAAGAAACAGAACGTACGATCTTTACGACGAACAGAAAGTTTTACCCAAGCAAAATCTTTTTCCACAAATTCGTTCGATTATCTCTTCCACCTAGTAGGTAATCAAATTTTTCCATTGATCAGGACGTGTTCGAACGTAGGAGGCTCCGGCGAGAACCAAGAGCGAAACTTTGGTGCAATTTGTCTTTTTGCAAGAGGCAGTAACTCGACAGTAAATTGTGCAACTACCGTCGTTGAAAGTTCGTCGTTGAACGAAACGCAAATTAATTTACGAGACTGATAGTGCGATCATTCTTAAAGCGAATAACTGTTCGGTGAAATACAGCGCTATTCGCGTCCGGCGATCAAATCTTCAAAAGATTGCGAGAGCCTTTGTAGCGGTTGGCCCTGCAATAAACAACGTTGAAAGCGAGCGTCCAGCGGCCGAAACCTCTGTGTCTCCGTTCGCGAGATGAACAAGTAACCGTACAAATTGGTGTAAACGTGACATTATTATTATCAATTTATCCTCGACCAATTAAGTGTGCAGGCACCGGCAACAGGGGAGGGGAGGAAGAAACACGTTACAGTCAAGTTGCGCTACATTCACCGTTACCGACATCTGTTCTATAATAATTACCGGGCGAAACAGTTCGCGCGGCCGGGG
Organism: Augochlora pura; assembly: GCF_028453695.1. Classification (NCBI taxonomy): domain Eukaryota; kingdom Metazoa; phylum Arthropoda; class Insecta; order Hymenoptera; family Halictidae; genus Augochlora; species Augochlora pura. The sequence continues at coordinate 7,383,058 of NC_135775.1, read as the reverse complement.
TGAGTACCGAGAAACGGTAGACCTTGTTGCGGCCGTAAGTCATCGCGGGAGAAAGATTAGGACGCTAAATCAGGGCTGTTGAGGCCGTAATTCGTTTGCTCGGAAAAAGGGAACGTCGGGACGCGCCGGGCTCTCTTAAAGAGCCCTGGCAGCCGAGTGAATACACAGTTGGCGTCGAGTCACTTACTCTTTTAAGGCGTAATATGTATCCAGCGCGCCGAATGAATTCCGGTTCACGGTGCAGTCGCTTAATCGCTCGTAATAACGCCGAGACGAATGCCCGCGAGACGACCGTCGCGAAAAACTGCTGTAATTCCTGGCAGTGGATACACCGCGTAATAGCGCGGCCACGGACCCATGAATCCCCGACCGCTGATGCGCTTATTTTTACCTTGTAATTGTTCCTAATTTATCGCCCGGGGAGCGGTCCACGGTCCACGGTCCGCGGAACTCGGGGAAACCTCCGCCGAAGATTCTGGGTCGGGATTCTATATCCGCGCTTCCTCGATCAAAATTCCTTCGTGTTTTCGCGCCGCAGATTCTTTCGACCATTATTATTCGAATCGTACGGATGGTTCGTCGTTCCACGCGACTGCAGGCCAAGTGAATCGTGAATCATCCTCTTCGTTGACAAGTGACGTAATTTAGTAACGTGAAAACTACACCTTCGTGTAGTAAATTACAAAAAAATTAAGAACAGAATGTAGCATCGTTGTAAAGGAAGAAAGTGAAATAGCAGTAATTATAATCACGTTATTTAATGTGAAGACTGTACCGATAAACGATGTAGAAACGTTACTTCACCGAGGCGTGATATCTCTTTCTTGTAAAAAGAGTGATCAATCTTAACACATTCTGGAAGTGCTGCAAGAAAAGTAGCCAACACTTTCCAATAAGTACAGTATATCCGTATAATAATAAGAGTATATTATTACATAAAGTATCTCATTTATTATAATAATATTAAGGAAACACATTCGTGGCTGAATTCCTTGTCACTTTCTACATTCCCGGTGCTTTCTAATGTTTGAAAAAGTGTATGATGAATCGATGGAATTTTCAACACGTTCCTCTTCATAGCTGTAGAAACAAGAATTTACTTGCTAACGAACATAACGTTGATGTAAATTTTTTATAATTTTGAATTTACGCCACTTGTCAAGCAAGAGGTCCAAATATAGATCTATCCAGTAGTATACAAAATTTCGTACGTAAATTATTACACAGATATCTAGTCAAAAGACTTTTGTAACCTGTGCAACCAAGCGCTGTCGATCAACCACCTGCTACACGAGTAAACTTAACTCGTTACTGAACTTATGGTTACATAGAAAATGGCTCGAAGTTCTTAAACGATACCACATCATCAATTTCATTAAGTGGATTGGGTATTTTTGTGCAAGGCGAGTATTAACAGCAAGCGAACCAAAATTTCTTTCTCCCTTGAATAATTTTAACGTGAATTTGGACTAACTATTGTCTTAGATTGGATCCACTATTTTTGTGACAAATGAATATAGTCTACTGACTGCTGTCACATGGAATGATTACTAGCTAAGCCTCTCGACTGCGGTCTAACATTGAATTCAATTAACGGAGCAGAGTATTTCCTCTGGAAAAAAGCTCGTCTGATCACTAAAGAGTTGCGCGAAATTGCGGCTGGTCTCTAGCTAGATCAAGCATGAATCCGGGGACCTCGAAGAAGGCAACGGAAGACTGTTAAGGGCCGGGCCGACTTACATTAAAATCCTTTCAAGCCTAGGCTCACGCATGACGCCGCGAAGCTGGGTGAAAGCTCTCGAGGACGCGATTAACCGAACAAGAGGAACGGCGCTTGCAAGCCCGCTCGCTCGTCTTTTCACGAGGCGCGCGCGATATCGTCATCGTGCAAACAGCGTATATGCATTAAACCATGAACCCACTATCCCCGACGTCATATCCAATACACGTTGTTAGGGGGTTGCCGAAGCCGACGGTAGAGAAGCGAAGAGGAGGCTGCGGGAGCGGAGCGGAGCGGCGAGGGTACACGGGGGCTGGTTGCGGGGTGGTTTCGAGGGTGGCTGCCAACCCTCCCTTCCACCGGTGCGGTAATGGCATTAACCGAGCTGCAATATGATTACCGCTCTCGCAAGGTAACCTGATCACACCCGAAATCTATGGGGTGTCCGTAGTATGAGGGACAATGTATCGTGCTCCGAATCGCTGCGCAACGTTACGCAACCGCGGTTACAGGCGTCGGCGTCGCCGGCCAACGCGGCGACACTCTTCCAACCCTCATCCCTTTAATCGCGTTGCGCTTTTTGCGGCTCAGATTACCCGTGAATCATTAGATGTCCCGCTAGGATCGAGAAAGATCGTGGTCCGTGGGCGAAATGGGGGAGGTGGGGTGGGTGGGGTTGCGCGCCCGGCCTCCTTATCTCGGCATTAGGAGATTAGTGTCTGCCCCCAACGGCGAACGCGTTTTTCCGTCTTCGTTTTTCCCGCCCCTCTCGCCCCGCCGCGTCCTACCCAGAGCGTCGCTCTACTCGGAGCAAAAGCAATTTGGGAAATGTTTCTTTTTGCCGGCGGGTTTCGCTCCCGTCGTTTATCTTCGGGTCTCGAGTTAAGCGTGCTTTGATAAGTCACTGATTGTGGATCCGCGCGCGGCTTCCACGATCAGAATCCCTCTCTCTCTCTCTCTCTGCCTCTCTGTTTTCAGCGGCGGTTCCAACGCCGCGTGTCTTTTCGGTTTGTTTCGTGGCCGTGGAATAAGAATGCGCGAGAGTGCGTCTCGACGAGAAACGCTGACGAACGACGACGACGAGAGGTCGTCGCTCGGCGAGACGGTGGCGCGACGATCCGCCGAGGACAGAGGAACGTCGTCGACAAGCGCCGCACGACGATAGACGAGTGTAGACACTTACCGTGAGGTGTTGAAACAGCCACGCCCTGAGGATGTTCGTCGCGACCTTGGGAAAGATACCCCGCTTCTTCTGGTTCTTCTTACCCGACGAATCGTCGTCTTCCTCGCCGGTGCCCTCGCCGCTGCCGATACTCGCGTTACTCGCGTCACCTGTAACCATATCAAACGAACACGTTATTGACTTGTTCGATTTTTGAATAATTTGATAACATGAAATTGCTTCAGCGTCGTTTTAGAAGAACGTAATTTGGAGACAGCAGGATTAGAAAATTAATTAGTCAAGTTCTCTCGAAATGTACAGTCAATTCTGGTCCACTTTTTAGACATGAACTCTGTTCCTAGAGCTCGTATAACAGCGAGTATAACAGTGAGTATTGCGTCGGTCACAATCATTTCTAAATAGATTTTTAAATAAATTTTTATTGGAATAAATTGAGCAAACTGGATAATAATACTGAATAATAATAGAATTTTAAAAGTGAGCGAAATTAATGTTACCTACGATAAATTTAAACTTTTTGGAATTATTGAAATTGCTGGGCTTGATATTCGACAATTAACACGTTAAACGAATCCCAATAATTTTAGATATATTGATAATATTGTAAAAATCGATCCGCGATACATGATATGCAAAACGTTGATTCGTTCATCGTTAACAATCATACAAAAAATAAGGCGCGCCAGGAATTGTTCTTTGCCTGCCTGTTGGACTATATGCGTCGAGAGGGTAAAAGTTTTAAGCGTTACGAACCACGGGTCCCGATTTTCGGTGCAAACTGTACCAAGCGATAACCACCTCGCCCCTAAAGCCGGTTCCCATGCATACAAACACCATTAAGCCACCCGCAATCACCCTGTCCCTCTTCCACTCGCTGGCCTCTAAACGTTCCAGCCCCCGATCCCGAGGCCGCCCCCTTTCATCCCTTCTTTTCCATCCCCAACGCATTAATTCCCCGTCATTTATCAATCTTAGCTTTTTAATTGCACGGTCACCGGGGACTCGAGGAGCGGGACGGTAATGAGAGATATTAAGACGGCTTACGGTCACGCTGTGCCGCGGCAAATATCATTTTTATAAATTATCGGCCCGCAGCTCGCGCACCATGTACACGCCGACCCTCTTTTTTTTCCCCGGCAGAACCGTTTCTCGCATTAATTAAGTAGGCAGGCGATGAACCGGCTGGGAAGTTTTAACACCTTGACGACTGGCGACTCGATATCGCGGCGAATCAGACGCAAACAATTTGTTATTCGTGACACATCCTTGAATAAATTTCAGTACAATGTTTTATCGAGGAATGAAAGTGGAGAGTGGCTAATATATCCGTAGTTACCCTAAATATCGATGAAGGAGAACGAATGTTGACAATAAGTGAAACCTATTTTCATTTAATTGTAACGTTATTTTAGAAATCCTTATCTAATCAGCGATAATGTCTTTATTAAAAATGATGTAGCATGTCTACGACCTTCTTGCAGTGAACGACATGATCTTTTTCGCACGGAACAATACCAAAAAGGAAATAACGTCATCCGGTGATAGAGAAAACTTCTTAAGGTGTGATCTATGGCGTGCCTTTTTAAAAGTCGTTGCATCTCAACAACAAAATATCGAAATACTCTGCTGAATTTTAGAGGGAATACGGTTGCAGTCGAAAACCGAATCCGACACAAAGCACCTCGGTTACATGGGCGATAGGGTGGCTCCTAACCCCCGCGGATCGAGGCGAAACAAACCAGGGCATGCTCGTCGAACGGGATTAAAGCGTCGAAATCGTGTCGGTCGGCAGCGAAAACATCATCATCAGAAATTCACCTGGCGTCCTCGCCAATCCATCTCGCTGGAACGGCCGGAAGTTCGAGGCTCCCTTTATTCCTTTCTCTCTCAATCAGCGCGGAAGGAGAACGGCAGGCTACTTACGCCGACGGATTATAAATGACCGAGCCTTATCGTGCTGCCCAAGGCTCCGGTTCCCAAGGTTCTATCGTAACAGAGAGATCAGGGTGAGCCCGGTGCTCCCAGGGGTTTCACGATGACAGGTCGCCCGGGGGCGCCACCGGCCCACCCCTACGAGACAGGACGAACGGTCTCGTGGCCGAGATTAACTTTGAATTCGTCTGAACGGGGCCGAGCGGCGAAACGCCGGTGATCGAAGGTCGCCGGAGGAGGACGAAAAATTTGTCCGTCGCAGGAGCGGACGGACCGGAACGACGGGAGATCGATGGAAATCGGACCCACGTTAGACGTATACCCTCTCTCCGCCATTTCCCGAACCGTTTCAGGGGTGGACGTACGGCTGTAGGGGGGTGGGTCGATCGACTTCGATCAAGCTTGACCACCTGCCATTCGATTCACAGACGAGATTCCTGCTGGAGATCTGACGGATTCCGAAGATAATGGTCGAGAAATGTTCCATCAAGGGTGGAGACTGTGGATGGTCGAACGACGTGGAACTGCAGAATTTCAATTCGTGAACCTGCTGCGAAAATCGGGGGAGACCGCTTTGCAGTAAAAATGTGATTGTCAAAGATTGATGAGTTTGGACAAGAAAGACGGGTTTATTCGTTTAAATCAAACGCACTATTAGTTATAGCGCATGCTTGAATGAAGAAAATTCAAGCTTTTCCTGCGAAAGAGTAACTTTCAAACAAAAAACATGGAATCGTTCATTTTGACCGACTAATAAATTACAAGCCAGTATTTGTGAATTTTAAGGCTTTCAATTGTCAACTATTAAGTCTGAAAAGTTCCAAAAAACAATGCCGTGAAACTGCGTCACGCGTCTTCTTTTTTACAGAAAAAGTCGCAGCATGTTCGAACGCCAGGGTTTTTGATAAAACCAATAAATGTATATATATATATATAGTAATGGGGTTGTGTAGAGCGGTCGCAATAACGGGCAAGGAATCACGTCATCAGCGTGAATCCTCACGGTCGGGTACACAAGGAGCTAGGAGCCTCGGCGGCGCCCTGTTTCCCGGCCTTGTTTTCGTCCGTCGGACAAGAGCCGTTTGCGGTGGTCCTTGTACGGGCAACAAAAACGACGTTAGGTCCTCGTCCTCCCTTGTCCCTCCGGGACAACGGCGATTCCGTGCGAGCGAATAGAGCGGTCTAGAAGCGCGCGGAACGGCCGGCAGCCGGCTAGCGGAATAACGGAATGGCCAGCGGAGCGTCCCCCTGATTGCAGTTAATTTACTCGGTGAATCGAGTTAATGTAGCGTGCCGATCGCGCGCCGTCGCGCCGTTACTGTGCCTTGACGTATCAGCCGAAGAAGCGTGCCCCCCCTCCCGCTCGTCAGGAATTTCTCATTTCCGCGAGAGAAACTAATCCCACCGAAAAACCGTGTTCCGCCGGCAAGAAACCCGTGAACGGACGCTGCGAAGCCTCGTGTATTACACGGCTCTTGAAAAGTGAACGACGACGAGGCGGCGCGACACGCCGGAAAAATACTATCTAGCGGTCGGGCAACGTGCTAACTTCGCGTCTATTAATTTCTTGCGCGTCTGCACTGATTTGTCCGGTTGTGGGAACGGTGTTCTTGCCGGTCCACGTTTCACCGCCGCCCGTTGTTGCCGTCGCGTTTCATTCACGACACGTTCGCGAATGCCTAATGCGCTCGTTTCACTCTTCATCCTGTGACGCGCGGGAGCTTCGAATCGCGCGCCTCGTGTAATTTCCGCGTTGGAATAACATTATTTGGTAAGTGGAGGATGTTTATCTAAAGAATAACTATTACGGTGATGTTTCCGGTATTCTAGTCCGATGTGCATCACCTCCATAAATCACCGAACGTTTTGTAATTGTCTACAACGTCGCGAGTATCCGGTGGCTTGCGGACAGGAGTATACTTATTCGTATAAATACCGAAAAAACTTGAGTTAAACATGACTTTACGCGGGGAAAGAACTTTAGCAAAAAGGAACTTGAACAAGAAAACTGCAATGAAGAATGTATATTGGCAACTTCCTTTTACGGACTGACTGCTTCGATTCGTTTCTGGAGTTCTTCAGCTTCCTCGGTGGATCCTTGTAGCCAGTCTGGCTGCAATAAAGTGCAGACTCTGGGAAATGCTTCAATGTGCATACAAGGAGGTCAAAGTAATAGTGGCGTAAGTCGGATTTCCTTCGTTGCGAGAAACGAGGAGTGATATTCTTTACCAACATGTGTACTGTTTACTGACCTAATCTACAGCTACAATTTATTTCTCGTCTCTTTTCAACAGACAGATGATACTTTAAGATACAAGTCAATATTTTCGAGCATGTGATTTACAATGATTCGAACCCACTCAAATGTCGACGCGTTTCAATATTTTGTAAATTTTCTCGAGAACCAAAGAATACAGACAAATGGTGCACCGTTTCTCTGCAGATCGAATAAAGCTGTCTTATTAGACAATCGTAAATTCATAAGGCGAGCGGACAGTGCACCACAATAGGAGATCGCGACGCGATAAAAATGAGAGGAGCGCAGCCCCGACGCAATATTTCCCAGTTCCGCAACGCGATCCAAGATTTATTCTCGAAGGCTTGCATTGACTCGCGCGATCAAGGACCCGCGCGCCATTCGAGGAGCAACGCCGAAGCGGGTAATCCGGGTGCGTCGTCGTTCGCGCGTGACCGACAGCCCACGTCCTGTCGCTGATAAGGCAAAGTCGTTTCTCTGCTCGGGAATCGGATCGAGATCAACGACACGATTGCCGGTAGCGATCGCGCGTACCGCTCGAGCGGAAACAAGTGTCCGGGCGCAGCGGGTCGCGCGCCGCGAGAATTAAACGGTCCCCGAATCAAGCTCGAATTTACCGTGGCGATAAATCGCGGCCGGAAAGTCGCGAAAATTGTGCCGGGCACGGGTCGGCTCTCGCCCGTGTGTACGCTCCGCTCTGCTCCCTAGGACCGCGTTTACGAGTGCGAGGGAACGAGGCGCGCGCGAGCGGTGTGGGAGCCATATCGTCCTCGTGTTGATTTACGCGGCGCACCGCGCATTTTTACTGCCGCGTTATAGAGATTTAAGTGCAGCCAATTATACGTTTACGCTCGGCGCCCCGCGCCGCTCTCCTCGCCTTCCGCTCCGCTCAGCTCCGCTCCGCTCGAGACGAGACCGGGACCCCGCGACCAACGCGGACGTCGCGCGTCGCGCTCTCGTCGTCGCTCTCTTTCTGCCTCGCCCCCATCTCCTCTTTCTCGGCGAGCTTCTTTCTTGAAGAGTTGTCGCGGACTATACTTAGCCGATGGGTCAAGAATAAGCGAAGTCCCACGTCGGCCTGACTATACGCTATTTCGAGACCGCGAGCGGACAGCCGAAACACGCGGTCTCGCGTCGATCCGCGCCGAGAAACCGCTGGATCTCGATAAACGCGAGCATCGCGTCCTGTCACTGTTCGACGACGTTCGCAACGTCGAGATCACGATGAGACTCGTGAAAAGGTGAAGAGTATTATCCGGAAGCTAGCGTTCTTAGACGTAACCACTCGCAAATGCGTTCGTTTTCTATCTAACTTTGATTAGCGCATGGTTGCGCAGCTAATGTCGACGCTCGGAAGTCTCCTGACAACCTAATGTATGCCCCTTTTCGACTGCGGTAGCTGAAGTTCGACCCTCGGGCATCGCGCAATTTTTGTTGTTGCAGCCGCGTGTGAATGATTCGCTTCGTATCGTCTTAAAAAGCGGCAGGTCTCGGTCGTAAATACTGTTAAAGGACCGCGCATTCACGTCGTAATAGCGCGCGAAGAAAGCTACGAGCCCGCGTCGCGTTCAATGGTTCCGATAGGCATTCTACGTTTCGGACATCTTCATACACGCTTATTTATTCGAAGCGTATTTAGAAGCGTCTTCCATCAAGAGGCAATTCCTGTCGGTGGAAGACGGACGCTTAACGCTCGCACAAAGGGAACGATTCGTCCCTGTCTTCATAAATATGTACAAAGTCCGGCGGTGCTGTTGATACCGGCCATAGGATACAATCAAGCAATCACCGATGGGAGTCGAGGCCCCGTCGACGCGCAAGTAACGTCCATTGAATCGGCGAACGTAATCACCGGCGAAAGTAATAATAATCATAATCGGGTAGCATCGAATGGGGGGACGACGCACGTGGTCATTAGCGCTTCGCTGACCGGCTGGGAGCGACGAGAGATCTCCGCGGGCCTAATCGGCCCGATAACGCAATAATAACGAAGGGAACAGGTAGCAATTAACGTCACGCGCTGGCTGGCTGGCGTCGTTTTCACGAGCAATCGTTCGAACGAGCCCGTGGACTATGATAGAGAGCCCGCGACCACCGAAAACGTCTTCGTCGGGGAGCGAGACAAGACCCCTACCTCTATTTAGGGTGGCCGTGCGCGCGGATCGTCGAAATAAACCGCGCATATGGCCGCCGAAAATAAACTCCTCATTCCCATCCCGTCGAACGGAGGACCGTGTTCACTCCACCTTCTTCCCTTTCTTCGCTCCTCCCCGAGAGCCACCTCGCCGCATTCCTCCTCGTCTCAAATCCGCTTCGAACCCCGAGCTCCGGCTTAGGACGGCCAAACTTTTCGAAATCGCTCTCGAAATCGCGTTAGCTACCACTAAACGCTTGATGTCGCAAAGCGGATGCAATCTGTGGTATCTGCATTCAGCTTACAAACATTTTTGTTAGATTATCGAGTCTGTGTTTAAATACTATCAGATTTATACAGAAGGACGTTCGAGTACGTTTTATATTTAATCAACAATATGCGAAATCATTTATTTGTAATCGAAAAAAAATCCCATTAATTCACATAAATTATTGTGCAAGACAATTGTATAGCCCATGTACAGTATGATAAATGTAAGGGCAGAAATCTGAGCAACTAAGCTCATTGTCTAGTCGCACACTTTGAAAACTGCAGATAGTGAAAGTAATCGGATAAGATAGGGCAAATTTATTGACATTAAAGAATACGACTTCAATGCTCAACGCTTCAGAGATCTTGTTACAGCGCAAAGCTGTCATAAACATTTGCTATAGAACACTCGCGCTACTGTAACGCTGGAAGCGTGATCAGCAAATCTCCTCGCCAAAGCTGCGAAGAGCGCGAATATCAAGCTTTCTCGAAGCGAATATGCTCCGATTTCCAATTCCACGACGATTTCCGTACCCCGAATCCTAGTTAGGCGATCGTAAAGGTCTCCGGCGACCTTCCATCCGCGTAGGCTGCGATCGCGCCGGACACCGAGACATTTATTCGCCGAGGAATGACGGGGATCCGTGCGGAGCATCTCAGGGGAAAGCGAGAGGGAAAAAGCGGGAATCGTCCTACACGGTCTCGTCGATATCATGTTTCATGGACGGACTCCTACGCGCGGTTAGGGTGCCTCGATCGGGGTGTTCGACGGATTCGGGATTCTATTTCTGGGTGGCGGTGTCTTGTACCTTCGTAGCTGGAGAAATATTTGGTCGGGGACACGCGGATCTCCCCGTGACGAAACGTACCGGCGGATAGGGACGTGTCCCTCTGTCGCGATCTTTGTTACTAATAAAACTTGACGAATATATTGTGCTTGGCCGCGCAGCCTGTTGGTTTTGAGCCGGTCGATGATTATAAACGTTGACAGTCGTCTCGGCCGAGTTTCGACGATAAAACCGTGCGGCGGGCCTCGCGAAAAAGAGGTAACACGCTGTTGGCGCTGGGCTAAGTGGAAACAGTCGGCAGAGGACAGACATAGCTGGCTTCGCCGTGAATTTTTTCAAAACAAATTCTTAGGGACATCGTTTTCCCAAGTTCTCAACTTGTTTCGGCTAGCACGGAATTGTCGTGAAAAAAAAACGGATAAACGAAGTTATTTGTAGCAATAATTTAGTCGCATTCGCGGACGTCGCGTGTGCATTATTCGAGGGTTAATTGCGAGGACGGACGTGGAAGTTTGACAAAATATTGGCCCGTTAAAGCCGGGGATTTGTTTATCGATATTAGAGCGCGTGAAATATGAACGGAGTTGAATCAAGCCCTCGAAAATGTATTTCATTTTTCAAAACACACCGTGAGTGTCGCGCAATAACAAACGATAAAGCGTGAGCGCCGTTAAGTGGAAAATTTAATGTCCCGTGTTTATATACGATGTAATATTTGCAATAAACGTTTGTACTATTTTCGCGCGATTTTTCCCGCGACAGAAACTATAAAATAAAGTCATCCCCGCCGGTTTGTTTTATATCGGAACCGTACAACGCGACGCGGCGCGCCGGCATCGAACGCTTTTTTTTTGTTCGCTTAAATTTCCCGCGCCGGTAAGCAGCTTTCATTAGACGAATTATGCAGAAGCGAACGTTTCCCGTCTGCGAATTCTGCACACGTTTAGGATGGGGCACCTCGAGTCGTTCGGCTTCATTCGCACGTACTTCCACGCTGCATTTATTACAGTTTTACATGCAGTCTAAATCAGTGTGATTTATATCGCCGTCCACGCAGAAGACTCTAGCTATTCACGCTAAAACTGATGGTATCCGATTTTATGCTCATGGGGCACGCGCAATTTACGCCCGGCGAATAAAAGCCGTGATTTATCACGCGGACTGTCATAACAATCGAAACACCCAAGAAGAACGAAAATATATTAAACAATTTCCTCGGCTGTATTTTCCAGCTACTCGGCATCGAATTCCCGGCTGATGGACACTCGGGTCGCGGAGATTACGAGGAACGGTGTGTGTATCAACGATGCGCGAACACTGGTCGATCCCATCCTTTCCTCGGCGCATCAAGCAACCGCGCGTCGACCGGCGGTCCATTTATCAAAATTAAAAAATGGGGGTGGGTTCCGGCCGGCTGAAAATCGCTGAGAGGGTGGGGGAGGCTGGAAAGGTTCAACGCACCAAAACACGTCGGTTGTCGGTTCTGGCTGGCGTCCGCTCGAAGCGGCGGCCTCGACCAGTTGCCACCGGCGGAGCCAGCTCTCTTCGTCGATTCGGAAACTATTTTCGGCGATGAAATGCAGCTCGACGGATCGCGCCCCACCCTCGGCGGCTTCTTTCCCCGGCTTTCCTTTATTTTTTTTTCCCCCCGGGCCGCACGACGACGACGACGACGACGACGACCGGCCCTCTTCCGGCGGTCGTGTGTCGCGCGCGCGAAGATCGCCTCGCTCGATTTCCCGTGGCGCGCGCGTATATCTCGCCGGATCGCCGCGCCGCGCCGCGCCGGGAGGACAACGAGACGAGGCGAGGCGAGGCGAGGCGAGGTGAGGCGAGACGAGGCGTCGCGACAGCCGCATAAGCGGCCCGCTTAATCCGGGAATCTGCTTAACCGAAAGATTAATTGGCGATTGTGGGAGAGATGAGGCGCGATGAGGAGCTGTGTGTCCTGTCGCCGTGACGGTATCCCCCGTGGCAACGGAATCGCCGTTCACAGCCGGCAGCCAGCGGCGGCCACACTTTGTAGGAGTTTGTCTTACAAATGAGCCGAGCGACGGGGATAATTTAGTATGCTACGGACGCGCACTCGCTCGCACTCGCCCGAGCTGGCTCGCTCCCGCGCTAACCTTTCGTTCCGCGACACCCCGATGCGCTCGTTACGCTTTGCTTATCTACGCTCACGCAGGACACCCTCCACGGGGCTTCGGAACTGGTCTACCCTTCTTTGTCGAAACTGAGTAACAATGGAAGCTTCGGAGTTGGCACAATTTCTCGTCGATCGCGAATATTAGGGAGAACCCTCGTCTATGAACGCGAGAAAAGAAGGCGGTTGCATCTATTGGTTGAACGATGATGTTCATTGGTCATCGAGTTGCAAAGAAAGCGAATGAATATCTCAGAAGTGTGTCTCTGGAAACTTTGTAGGATGCGTAAACATAATACTGATCAATCTCCAGAAATCAAATATTATTCTAGACAGTGGAAGTACAATTAAATCAAAGTCTCGCAAAATAGACAAATATATAGTCAGTTTCACTTCAAAGCACGAGGTCCGATCTTGAATATGAAAAATGCTATATTTTGTTGGAACATTGCTTAGACCAGTGTTTTATGTCAGAATCTCCGAAAACGAAACGTTCTTCGAAAGATGCGCTGAGAGATTCTCGGAAGCTGGTCGCTACAATTTGTACGAAACTGATGCCCAGAGCTGACTAATGTTAGCTACGGCAGGCAACAAACCTCGAAGATTCCTTTCACCGCCGAGTACGCTAACGGATTAGGAAACGAAGAGTCGCGACGACGGTGCAAGCAGTAAAATGAACAGCGACCGTGTGTCGCAGCGTCGCGATGAAAAGTTGCGCAACGGAGTTGGCCGAGCCGTGAGTCGAAGTCGAACGAGACGCGCGCGAGTCGTCGATTCGGCGTGGAGAGGCTGGCTTTTGTGAAATTCCCGTGGCCGTGGTGACGCAAGACGCGTCGCCGAGTGCCGGGGACCAACACGAGCAGACGAAAATACCGGCCTATCGTCAAATGAGTCGGGGCGTGCGAGCGCCGAAGGGACGAAAAAAGAGGCGGCGATGCCGAATTTGTACGGATTAACGAGAGGAACCGACGGATTCCTCGAACTCTCTCTCGTTTCGCCTCGCCTCGCCTCGCCTCGCCTCGCTGCGAACGTGTGGCCGACGTTTCTTTTTTGCCGTTGGACTTTTCGGAATGTTTCAGACGGAGAAGTGGATCGGACGCGCCGGCGATTCCGCGGCCTGATTGTTTACACAAAACTCGGGTCGAACGGCGCGAACCGACGTCGAAGTGGTTGAAACAGAAACACGTATTTCGACACCTGACGCTGTTCGTCAACGATAAACGTCCGACGGCTCGCCACTTATTTACGAAGTCAAAATATAAACTATTAATAGACCCTGTAAAATAGGGAGTGCATCTGCAATCGTTGAAATGATTCGTAGGCGATTCCCGACGTTCGACGAGTCCCAGCAAAAGGAAAACTTCCTTTATCTCTTCGACTCGGAGATGGTTAAGTTAACTCTTTACTGTCCATTGCGACGATATACGCTGCATGGCACTTATTTGATCGAATACCGCGCATGTTACAACAAAAATCATTTCGTCTATCAAATATATTTATCTATCTGTATTTATCTATCAAATAAATATTTTTTTCTATGCTTGATACAAGAATCTTTCCTGCACAATTTGTTCTTTCACGAAAAACAGCTTGGACCTTACTTGAAATACTTCTGGACCGTTATGAGTTAAAATCGCCGCAATCGTAATATATTATATTACAAAATAATTGTTGAAAGACAAACGCAATTATAACGTACAGAGACTTTCTGTGACAACTGTACATAGTACAGTCAATATTCTACCTTAATTGTTTGTCCACGTCAGTCAAGAATCAAATAATTTCATGTCGGATCCATAAGATGAAATAGCTCTCGCTGGATGCAATATGCGCATCCATAGAACCGCGAGAGTTATAAAGTGTCGCAATAATTTTGCCACTGGAAAGTATTAGACTGAAAGTCCTCGGAAGATCTAAATCTAGAACAGTCATCCGAGCGAACCAAGAATTACCGAGATTGCAAGCCTCTCGAGGAACTGCTGCAACAAAAATCGTGCAAAACAGTCATTACTTTTCCCGGGGCAGCGGTTCGTAGCTTTTAACGCAAGGATATTTGAAGCGTTAAATAATAAACTGCGTAACGTTCAGGTGACGCAACGAGCGTTCCCAGAGTACCGTAGGTGGTCTTCTATTCAGCCGGACGGGGAGCAAGAGCTCGGCAAACGACCGGCGTGGAGTACAAAAAGAACGGCAGATCGATAAGAGGAGATTTGCAAGAGCGGCCCGAGGAACGTTGTCCGAGCGTACGAGAATCCGGTCGAAAGTCGCGAGGAGGAAAGAAAGCGGTCGGGGACAAGCGGCGCGGAGCGGCGAGTCGCTTAGCAGAAGGAGAGGAGGAACGAGCTCGGTTGATTGAGACATCGACGGAACGGCTGTGACAGTTATCTGATTCATGGACATGCCGAGTATATTTTATGCCGTACGACCTATGAATACAGATCGATCGGACGCGGGACAGCGGCGCTGCGGCAGCGTCGGTGGCAGCGGTGGCAGCAGTCGGCAACGGCAGCGGCAGCGGCAACGGCAGCATCGACTCCACTGGCCCGAGGAGATCATAGGTGCCTCCTCGTATATGGATATATCAATTACGCGCGCACGCTTCGGCGGCGCAGCAACACGTACATAGCTGCGCGAAGAAGTAGCGCGAGCGTTGGCCGATGCTGCGCGCGTTGGAGACACCGATCGGCGGGGAACATCGCATTACGATTCATCAGGCGTACCTGGGGTACCAGTTCCGAGGGGATTCGCGGCGATGCTTATCCGGTAACGATCTACGTGATAAATCGCCGATTTGTATCGACGCCTGGTGTCTCAGCCGATCCGACGCGATAAAGGACAGGACGGAAAAGTCGCGCCCGTCGTCCCGGCTCGGCTCGTCGTCCTGCGCCGGGTGCCGTCGCGACGGCCCGCCGATTACGATTACGAACGCGGAAGCGGCCCCCTCGATCGGCAACCGAGAAAGCGCTTCGACACCGCGGGGAGAAAGCTGAACAACGCCGCCGCCGCCGCTGTGCAGCTTGACGAATGCGTCGTGTCGTGTAACGCATCGTTCGCGTGCTCAAGGAGACCGAGAAGACGAGACCCGTCACCGGCAGCCGCATCAACATAAAAGTCGACGCGCAGATTTATACGCGCCGCGTAAATAACGATCGTCAGCGAGGGGGAGGCTGCGTTGCGCAACCCGGACTCGGGTCGAGCGAGAAGATTAGGCGCGGCAAACGCTTAACCCTTAGCGAAAGGAACGCGCGTTGATACACTATTCTTTCGTTTCATTTTACTATGACGGAGGATTACACCTAGTTGCACTCGACAACAATGACCAGACTCCGGTTACTTGAGCAAAGTAATCTTAAAATAATGAATTTTATCAACAAATTTTTCATGGAAACGTTTTTACAATTTTGGTGTCAGATAGAAACAATTGGAAATCATTCATTCTACTCATCTTGTCATTTCTGGCGTTAAATCCAATTTTATCCATGATCTATGATCCAATGTATTTAGTTTGATTAATCAGTGGGTTGTTTCATAATTTAACCTGAGAGTATTTTAATACACTTCATGTAATAGCTACACGCTTCTTCAAATATTGAAATATCTAACAATTGATTTTGATACCCTACAAACAAAATAAAAAACAAATATGCGACTGGAGAACGCTACTAGGGCGGACTGTAACGCATGCACATGCATGCCTAGTAATTACTTCTGCCCTATAAATCTGACATGAGAATGATTGATCCTGATTCAGCATAGACAACCAACTGACACGTTAATTGCCGAACGTTAACCCGAAAAGTTCCCACAATATCAACGTCATTTAACTAATGTAACCGAAAGTAGTTAGTAAAAATTTACCATACCATAACTTCAATTTTTGTAGTTTAAAAATCCTAGCTGCATCGTTTGTTCAGGTATGTTACAATAAAATTGTGTGACCCATAAGTAATGGACGCGATCGACGTGGTTCCAGAAAGTCTTCGTCAACTCAGAGCATTCCGCAATGAATTTCTTTTACGTGTTTCATTCAACTGAAAGAAGTGTAAAGCAAGTGGACGATCGCATTGTCTCGAGCCGAGGGTAATTGGGGGGAGCGGAGGCTAGCAGGATATTCCCATTTCGACGACGACGACAGGAACACGATCGCAGCATGCTAATTGGAGCGAGCGATTGAATCGCGAACGCGTCCGATGCCGCGGCCGAATGCGGGGTCGCGACGCCTTTGCCGAGCGTGCGTCCGTCAAACAGGCGACGCCGAGCGTCGAGAGGAACGGAACGGAACGGAACGGAACAGAACGGGACGGAACGGAACGGAAGGAGAAACGTAGAAACGCGCGAGATAGCGCGGAAGGGGTAGGGGTAGAACGTACCCGATACCAGCTACGAGGCACGTACGGAGATTGTACTAATTAATGCCACGGGGACCGAGAGGCCGGTGGTACGGGCTCGCTGATGTGCTGCCGCTAGGAACGACGCTGTTACTATGATAATTACCGGCAGAACGTGAGGCTCTGTCTTAATTGGGACTACCGAAGCGAATTAATAACGCGACACTAACGATGACCCCTTTCGCGACACCTCTGCGCCGTTGGTGCTCCCTTTCGAGTCGCCCCGTTGATGGCGGCCAGACCACGAGCTCGCCTCAACATTCATTAAGCGAATGGGATTTCTATGCTAACGGGGATTGCTTTGATCGCGCCGGAAAAATTGAATACGAGTTCTGTTTCGCTCCCCGCAAGATCGCTCGCAGCCACGACCTCGCCATACCCATTTTACACGCTGCTTTCTCCTACTTTTTCGACGAGATCTCTTGTCTCTTGGCGATCCTATGATCGCGCGGATGAACTTCGGTGGTATCCGCCAGGGAGCAATAAAATATTTAAAACACCGGCTGCGACGAAAACGGTAACCTCTCGCGACGCATCAGTTTATACGAATTTCTGGAAACGGGAACACTGTAGGTGTCCTCGTTCCGATGCGAGACAAAACTCGGCGGAACACGACGAGGATGAACTACGCAGGCCGGAGGCGTGCGCTTCGGTCGGAAAGGTAAGCGTACGACGATTTCAGTTGATTTCAAACTGGTGGCCAACAGCGACTGGATAATTAAAAGAGACAGTAATGAGTAGCTCCGCGGTGTCCTCGGCCGTTCATTCTCTTTTGATCTGGCCGCGGCGAAATACGGTACTTAATTTCGGCGACGTTCATGTAAACGTTCGCACGATACCCACTCGGCTGCGACCGTTTATTCGCGGAAGCGACAGTAAAATCGGTCGTTCGACCGGCTGTCGTCTTAACGCATCGTGGAAATAAAAGCGTTAATGGCAACGCGCCACCGGTGGATACGTTGGCCGACGTCGACGCGTTTCTCGTGATCTTCCTCTTCTGCTTCTCCTTCGCTCTCCCCCCACCTTCTCCCGCCGTCTCAACGCCGTCCTCCTCCTCATCTGTTTCCTTCCACCGTCGTCCTGGTTGACGTTCGCTGGATGGCTTTCGGTACATGTGATGAGCACGTGTCTCGAACTGGTACATATCGGTTTTCGCCTTGGAATTAGTAAGCGGAGAGACCGGGAACGAGAGAAAGAGAGAGAGAGAGAAAGAGAGAAAGAGAGAGGGAGAGGGAGGGAGAAGATGAGAGGATGAGAGGCTTTCGTGGTGGCAAGGCCGACGGAAGAGGCGAGCTTTACTTTTTGTCACCGTGTGCGGCGCCGCGACGCGTTTCAACTTTTCGTCATGCATCACGATGCGTTAACTCTCGTTTATTTCCAGTGGCCCCTCTGGACACGTATTTATAACCTAATCGGGTGCGAACGCGTCGAAACGCCTCCCTAGACGGAGGTTATAATCGTCGCAGGTTAAATCCGGAACCTGATAATCATTGATAGACCGCGTCGCCGCGGTCATTCGTATCAGATTTCTCGCGGCGAGCTTACGTTTCATTGAGGTTGCGCTGGTTGGAGTTCCAAGTAGAAAAACCAGGTCTTCGACATCGTTTGCCGTATATAATTGCCGACGGAAAATGGTTAACAAATGTCCTAGCACCAATCGGCGTCGAGTCAGTTATTCCAAATAGCCTGCGTCTTCACGAGATCGTCCGTGTTTTCGGCGGGATCGAAAGCGACACGGGCAATCGGCCTAGCGGCCCATTAACCAGCTAATTATCGCGACGAAGGTGTTCCGAGGCGAGTCTAATGATGCGGCAGTCACGAAGCCGCGAGTCTTAATATCGACGATCCATCAACCCGGGAGAAATTCGGGCGTAGCGTATCCGCTCGGCGGCCCGTATCATCGTGCGAACGCGAAATCCAGACCAATAACGCTGGCCGGTCGGTGCGAGTGCGAGCGGAACGCTCGCGGGCCGAGCGGCAGAGCGAGGGAGACGGAGAGAAGGCTCAAGAGAAATGGGCGCCGGTGGCCAGTAATGAGCCAGAAAACTGGCGACAGCTCCGCTATGCCCTCTATATTCTATCCCAACGAGACGAGGCGCGATATTATGCGACCGTCTCTCGCATCTAACTCTCCGACACAAGCGGAGTCGAGCGCGGAGCTTGGTGCACGTTCACGGTCGACTGTGTGCCGTGCACGCGCGGGCCCATAACTCACGAGCCTGGCCCGCAGGCCCGTCTTGTTAGCGCCCCGCAGAAACCGA
Source organism: Augochlora pura (assembly GCF_028453695.1). NCBI lineage: Eukaryota > Metazoa > Arthropoda > Insecta > Hymenoptera > Halictidae > Augochlora > Augochlora pura. The sequence continues at coordinate 7,363,982 of NC_135775.1, read as the reverse complement.
GGACCTCTCCTAACTATGATACCGTCCGCTTTTATCGATGTACGCGGCTCTCTCTCTCTCTCTCTCTCGCTCTCTCTCTCTCTCTCTCTCTCTCTCTCTCGGAAGGACGACGATCCACGATGAGGAACAGAAACCGAACGAGCAACCACCGAAAAAAGAAACGAGCGGACTAGACACGCGGAAAGAGAGGCGAGCCACAAAGGAGACGGGGGGGTTAGATCGAAGAGGGAGAAAGGAGTCCGGTGAAAGAAGGAGTTGAAACCCTCAGCCCTTCCTTGTTTCCCGAGCCTCCGCCAACGCGCATAAATGCATAGCTATCTTCGGGCGCATCTTCCCGACGGAACGGCCCAACGAAAAGAGCGCGTTATCGGTACTTCGACCTGATAAATCCCTCTACCGGCCCCCACCCCGAGCCCTTGCCGAAAGAATAATGAGTCGACATTATTCATGCCGAACCGTCAGCGTCGCTCGGCCGGTCCACCATGCCTCTTGCCCTCGTGCTGCACGCTCCTTTTGCCGGAGCCGGAGCCGGCCCGGCGAGTAGCGGCGGCTTCGACTTTTCGTTCGACGCGTCGCCATTAGGGCTGCCAGGCCGTGAATTCGGCTGGACGATATTAGGAAGCCGTTTAGCCGGATCAACCGGAATAGGGCGCGAGGGGATGGATGCGTCGGCACCCGTTTGGTCGATAGGCCCGCCTTGCGACTTTTCGTATCACCGAGTACGAGCGATCGTAAACTATCCGGCTGCACGGAAGGGGCGTCTGTAATGTCACAAGGTCACGAGGATCTCTCGATCGCTGGAAAGGTCTCGAGGTGTTTGCCGCCCGATTTTCATCCACGTAGCCGCGACACCGAATCAACTTCCTACACGCGACTGCTGCCAAATGCTTCGCTCATTTTTCTGTACAACACAATAAGTTGCCAAAGATCGCAGGGTGAAACAGACGAACTGCTTTTAGAAGTCGTTAAACGTGTTTGCTACTTCCGGACGGAAGATTGAAATTCATGTATTCTCAACACTTAAAGAACAGATCATTCAAAATTAGTCAAAGCACGTTATTGTACGGTAAATCAAATTACATCGAGTGAAAGACGTCTATTCTTAAACCCATTTCCTCGCTGCCTTTCAAGTACCAAAATATAAGATTATATGTGTCTCTAGAGGAAGTGACCTGCACACGAGAAAATCGTGTCTAACCGACCCAAAGAACGCGAGCATTAGCTGCCATTAGGCATCTTTAAACACTTCAACGTCCCCTCCAGCTCTTAACGACGCTTGTTATTAACGTTAACGAAACCGTACGTGACGTTTCCCAAGCAGAAGGAAATCGCCCGGAGTTCTATTTATCCACGACCGTAGATAACACGTTCAACACCGGGAGGGATAAATTTCACACGCGTGACTCCGTGGTTATTTATTGCCGCCGATTGGCCGCGAACGCGTGTCTCTGGTTCGAGGCAAAGGAAAATTTCCACCGCGCGAAACCCGGCGTTGGGGCGCGACTTTTCGGGCTGCAACTGCCGCGAAAACAATTTCCCTTTTCGCCAGGAGCGAATCAAAGGACGCGTTGCGCTCGATATCGCGCTGAAGTCGGGGCGCATCCACCTCTGACGTTGAGTGACGCGTTTAGCGCGCGTCCATTTTATTACCGAGCCACCCGCGAACGGTTCGCCAATTTCATCCCACAATAAAACACGCGGCAACAAATCCGCCGCGCGGAATTCGTCAGCGGAAGTCCGAGACGACGGACAGCACCAATGACGTCGCCATGATTTCGTTACCATTTGCCTCGATAGCTTCAATTTCTCGCAAAATCGTCGATAATTACCACTGCAAATATGATTCGCGTTCGCTGTTTCCATTTTCAAGGCTTCTTTGTTCGCCGCTCGAGAATTGTCTTTCCCGATAGCACGGAAGAGACGTAAAATCGTATCGTCGAGGATTATAGCGGCGCGAAGTGCCATTTTATCGATTGCATCGTGGAATACATGGTGGCACGAGGTGGAAGCAGTCCGAGGGAAGAGTACAAAAAGCCAGTTTGTAGTCGGTCGCTCGACTTTTGGACGCGCCGCGTTATTTAGTGGCGAGTCTCGTCCCGACGCGCTTAAGTGCTCCGGTGACTTACATCCCTTTGGGGCAAGGGCGCGCTAAGGGGGCGTGACCGAGTGCCGACCCGTCAGCCATCGGACACACAATGGAAACTTCGCCGAAAACGAGAAAGGGCGCCGACGCTGGCGTCGCATAAAATAACGAATACATTTCCCTTGCTCACGGAAAAGACGCCACTGCAACGAACGGGATAAATATGCTCGAGCGGAATGGTGAATTGGATCCACTTCTCCGTCGTCGGTGATGCTTCGTAGCATTTTTAATAGTGTCGTTACTCCTGCCTTAGCCTCTTTCATTACAATTTCTTCTCTGAATGATTCTTTATCACAAAGAAATTCTTATACGATAAAAAAGATAATTTATACTTAATATAGGCCACCCTTGTTTTACATAAAATTCAGATTTAATAGACTGTGTTCGAAATTTTTATGTGACACGACATTATAGTGCGGGATATTGCAATTACTACGCTGCCAATTTTATGCATTTATGACAAAAGTCTGGCAAATACTAAACTAAAACTTTAGAAGAATTTAAGTCACAGTATTTTCAAATTGTTACATTTGTTAAAAAAAGAGAATGCATTTTCACGTAATTTAAGTTTTTTACAATCACACTAAACAATTTTGATGTTGTACAAAGTACCGAGAACTAGACATTACTTATATCTTAATTGTCTCGAAACGTCCTTTCTTCGGGTTCGAAAATTCCGAATAAATGTTCGGGTACGCCGGGTAACGACGACGTCTAGCACACGGCAAGAAGGTGGACGGGTTCCCAGGCAGGGTAGTCAGGCTCGAAAGAGGTACTTTATGGAACAGTTTGTACCGGTATCGAATGCGTCCTCGAATCTCGAGGGTCCTTCGTCGGAAAACAGTACGGTACCGACTCGGAGAGCCGGTACTTACGATCAACCGGCGCACTGGAGCATCGCCGACGATACATCATCCTGAGAGCGCTTATCACTCCCGGATCTGGTATCTCGTTGGACCCCGGCTTCCATCGAACAATGCCTCGCGCGATATAGCCTTGCTCGCAGGAGATCGCGGCCGATCGGTCGGCGAGCGCGACGCATTTTGCGCCATTAAAGTTTTTGCGGTGCACGCGATCTGCGATCACCGAGACGCTCAGGGACGAGGTAGCACGGAGCTGGTGAGGTGAATAATCTCTTCCTGAAAAATTCGAATATCCAATCCTAATCGTCTCTAAACATACTCTTGCGTCGAGTCTACTTTTCAAAAAAATTCTGATAACGACAAGCGCAATTTAATCCCGAATCTTTGAGAGCTTCTTAAAGATTCTCTAAATTCCATTTGACTATTGTGGTGAAGCAGTATTTTAACAAGTAGCATTAACGTACTAGTTTATGTAATAACAAATTCAATTAGCTGAAGTGTCTGCAGTGGAATAGACAAGCATTTTTGCTCGAGGAGAGAATTTACTCGCGTAATTTTTCATAATAATTTTGGAAGACGTCTGAGCTACAATGGAAACGTTGAAAAGAAGAATGGAGCATGGTAAATTGAGCGTCGCTTTTCTCATGTCTTATGTGTCTTTCTCATGAATTATTCTGAGAACGATTAATAAATTAAACGTACGCATTAAAACAGATGTAATAAATTGAATGAATAAAAAATAGTTTAAGTAGACCTATCACGGAGTAACCCATACGACCAGAGATGCGACTTTTGTCTATCATTTGTATGCCAACTGTGCGATTGTCTGCTGTCAACAATGCGTAAAATTATCACGATGCTGTTTAAGATTGCTTCGGTGTCGCGTCTACTAGAACGGCCTCGCGAGAAACACTCGACTTCTTCAGTCTCTTTCAAGCATTTGAATTTTACAGCACACTCGGAGTATTTTGGTAAATTATTACGGAATTTTAAGCGTGCTCGAGGCGCGGAAAGATTTCATCGGGCATCCGGCGGTCCGCGAGAACAGCCATCGCGGGGTCGAAGTGGAGTCACACTCTTGGGGCAATTTATAAAAAGTTCGAAGCTACACGGATCCGCCGGAGTAATATTTCTTCATGAATTCGCCGGATGGCTGTGCGTTTACCGTTGAAGCGTCGTGCCGGCACGGCGCGCGCGTTCGAATAAAATCCACTCCGGCGATATTGATTATCCGGCGCGGGCATTCGGACGTGTCGTAAACGATCATCTTTCCCGTGTTTCCCGCTTCGGCCCGGCGAATCTCCTCCATTTTTCCCCGACGATTTCAGCGACATCAAGCCGAGCCGGGCGCGGTAAAATAATCGTAAAGTAACGGAAGGACTCGCCCACGCGACGGGTCTCTCGAGCGACGTTACATACCCTACCACCTACTTCTTCTATCTGCATATCGGCCGGCACGAGAGTCTTCCCTCCTCCTCCTCCTCCCCGTGCTTTCGCGCGCGGCTTACTCGTTTTGGCCTCTCGTGAGATAGCGACGTGCCGTGCGAGCCCGGCCGCACCGCCATAAGGGGTTAGGTTTACGAGCCAGGCCGGGTGTCGATATCGTCGTCGTGTCGCTCCGAGAGTTCGCCTGACCTCGGGACTTCTAGATCCGCGGACGTGGTGTACTCGCTTCCCCGACGACTGTATTTACCCGACCGGACGGTCGAGCGAACTTTTACCCTCGCACCCGATATCCTCTTTTCCTCTATTTTCCTGCCCCGATACAAGAACCCTTCGACCGACGTCGCGCGTTTTTACATATAAAAGTACCGACTCGGTTTATTACCCTGCATCCAGGTGCTTTGATTCCACCGTGAATGTCGATTCCGTCTAGAAAGTAGTGCTCTTACATTAACAGTTTTGAATACTGTTAAAACCTTGTTTATTGACGTAATACATTAGCAAATAATTGCACCAAACCGCAAATTGTTCCACGAAATTCTTATCATTGCTCTATTTGTCAATGGCCTAAGTTTGGCGAGGTAGCTAATTCAGTCTTGAATTTCTAGATGTTCTTATGACGTTAATAAAATAAATATAATTAAATGTATAATTGATAAGTTGCAAATTGAACAAACATAATAAAATCTCTTGATATACTTCAATCAATTAATTTTCTGTTTAGTCGTAAAGCATGTTCGTCTGCAAAGAATTAGAATTAAAACATGGATATTGTAATCATTAGCATCACAAAAATGAATAGGTCAAATACAAAATTGTAAGAAAATTACAAAAATTTAGCAGTAGTATTGCGCTAATAAATCATCCTCAATACACATTAAAAATCGTGATGCTTTGTCTCGAATATAAATTAACTGTTCTCACTTCATTAACTTATCAGATTCGTACAAAATCAACAATTCAACAAAAGTCGAAGTCTCAGTTACGTTTCAATGATTCGACGACTGTAACAACACGAAATCCACCGTCGAAACGGAATAATGCACGCGTCTTAAGGTCAGACAGTGCCTGAGAAGCGACTACGAGGGAACAATTAGAAAAGTCGGGCGCGTCTATTTCGACGACGATAACGGCGCGAAACTTTGAAACTAGGAACAGACGAGACGGTGGTTCGTAACAAATGGCTGTTCACTTTCATCACGGACGTCCATTAGAAGACAAGAGCCGGCCATTACGACGGCCCCGGAATTGTTCGGCTGTGAATCTCGCTAGCGGGCCACTTTGAAGGGCCGCGCGGAGAGGATAGACATAACGGCGTATACATAGAGAGAGAGAGAGAGAGAGAGAGAGAGAGAGAGAGAGAGAAGAGAACGAGAGAGTGAGAGAGAGAGAGAGAGAGAGCCGGAGGATGCAAATGAAACGGCCGTGGAAAAAAAGGGAGCGAAATTTGGTACCGGTTCCTTGTCGTCGTGGCCGTTCGCATCGTCCTCGTTTTTGTCGCAGCTGTTGCTGTTTTGTCTGCGACGGGCTTCTCCCTTGGCCCGCCGCGTTTTTGTCGCTATTTTCGTGCCGTTAAAAATGCATCCATCGGGACGCGTCAACGCGCCCATTCGCCGTCGCGTCGTCGACCTTTCTCCAGAAGTGACGATCTCATTGTTAACGAGGAATTTCGTCGCGAACGTACTTAGTCGCCGCTCGCCCCCTCTTCCCTTCACTTTGACCAGTTAATCGGTGTCCTTTCTAGTCGACTGTTGTCAGCGTCTAGCGTCGCAAGAACGCTGTCTAAATTTCCTGTTCGGTTCGAGCGGAAGCTGAAGAACAAGGAGATCGTCTGAACTGCTATCTTAACCCTAAGCATGTACTTCTAGTTTCGTGCTAGCTACTTCTATAGGGTACTAGAAACGGTTACTATGAGGTAATCAATTTGCCGTGTCTTTGGTTCATGTCCGTGCACAATTAACTTCATATTTCTCCAATAAGACACATTACATGTTTCTATTCTTTCATTTTGCTTATTCTTGAAAATCGGCTGTTATTCGTAAAAGTATAAATTCAAGAAATTGTAGCTAGAGTATTAGAGATAGCAACATCGAATGAAGGAGAGCAGTAATGTAAGGAACTGCTGAGGTGTCACGCAGTCTGAGACCGTTCTACAGTTAATAACTTGTAAGTTCTCGATGATAAATATTTTCAAAATATCCTGTCTACATTATACACTCTTTATGTAAATTCGGCAACAGCTGCAGTCAGGTGAAAAGGATCCTGCATCGGTGGCGCGAGAGTTAAAAATTTGCGAAACTTCGATCATCTCTGATCGCGCACTCCCCTCGATCGGCGTCCCTTGATCTCGCGCGGGCACGGCGCGGAAAAAAAGTCGACTATTCATAAAAAACGAGCAAGACGAAGCGTTCGATCAAATTGAGACGAGCAAGAAGAGAAGGAAGAGGCGAAGCAGCGAGCGAGAGAGAGAGAGAAAAAGAGAGAAAGAGAATAAGGTGGAAAGAGAGAAAGAGAGATGGGACGAAGATACGTAGCCTGGGGGTTAGACGTACATAAGATGGAGTCTGGTTTGATGGAATGCTGCCTCCATCCCAACCGCATACAGCCCTCCCCTAACTTCTTTCCGACCCTTCCTCCTCGGATGTTCAGCACCTCTCTCCCACCTACCGATGCGAAACGTGTGTACGCGAGAGCAGCCTGTGCCAAGAGGACTCTCTCGCGCGCGCTTTCGAACCGGCGCGCCGCGCCGCACTCGAGCCGATCTGTATCCACCTAAGGCAGCCAATGAGACGGGCCGCCATATTAGGCGCTTGTATATGGCCCCTTCTACGCGGCGAGCGTTCCGCGTTCGCTTCAAATGGAGATAATAATCGCGCCGCGGCTGATTAGACGCTCGTCGCGGATTCCAGCTAGCTTTCGAATCGCGCCGTTCACCGGGGCCCCCTTATACGCTCTCCGCTCGATGTTTCCGCTTGCTCGTATTAGGGCATGACGCGGCGCGGACGGGCCCGCATCATCGCTGACTCGCCGAATGACTACCTGCTCCCTCGACCCGGTCAACTCCCGTCATTCTTCTGTTAATATTTTGCGGATCGAGCGGAATCGAACGTGGCGTCCAATTAAGAGAACCGCTTATCAACGACTACATTGTTGCTTCGTTTCAAGCTGATTGAATATGAGATTTATCATGATGGGCTGCGACAGCTCAGGCCACTCGATGATCCCAGAAACGCGTGTCACTGGACACCCACTCTTGAAGATCTCCGCAAATTAGTTAAATAATTCGGGAACCATTTTTCGAAATCCATCCCGATTCAATATGAATGAAAACGAAACTGACAATGGATGCGACGAATCGCGATCCTGAGAGTAGCAGATTACGATTTTTATGCATTGTTAGCAAAATTTGTACAATATTTGTTGTTACTTGTTTCGCTTGCTCGCGATGATTAGTTGTGGAGCTATATGAAATTATTGTGCTTTTTGTCTGGTAAGAAATTGATGTACTTGTAACACAAGAATCTAACAGTGTAAAGCATAAATCCAAGAGAACGTGTTGCAAAATGATCTTTGCCATATTGCGTTGTAATACGTTCTATTCTGTGTCATGTTGTATCGTATTCTACCGTTCTTAATGTTTTACCATTCTTAATGTTTCACATGCATTTGAACCTAAATCGTAGAAGTATTTTTGTTGTAAAATCTAAAATTGTCAGTTGCTTATGACGTGTGTATACGTCGTCCGCAGCTAAGAAATAAATAATATGTTTTTGTTCTAATTGGTTGAGGACAAATTTGCATGATGATTATCGTATGTTATAATTAGTTTTGGTCTCAAACTGCAGGAATGGCAAACTTGGAGGAAGTGTTCTTCGGTCTGTCAAGAGATCCCTGTCGATGAGTTGTGTCATGCAGATCCTGAAGAGCATTGTGATACCGCTAAATGTCCCAACCTACCCTAACCTACCATGACAAATCTGACGATCGGTCCGCCTGGGATTGGACAAATATGGAATTTGTTTCTAAAACCGAGTACATGAGTCACACAGCGACTTCGCGAATCCCCGCATCGCACTTATATTGTGTTTCACGTAACACGGGCGCGCGAAGGCGTGTCTCAGGTTGCCCGGGCTAGGACACCGAGACACGTAATACGGGTTAGAAGGACCATCGAAGAAGTAGGTTGAACAGGGAGATCACAGCGCGTGGACAGACGATCGCGCGACCTCGTAAATCAACGCGTTCTCAGATTGCGGCCGCGTTAGCGCCGGTTTTACGGCGCGCGCTTCTCGCCGCTGCAGATTAAGTAGAAGCCCGGGTGACCTTCGATTGGCCGGCCGTTGCTTGCGGTTGTTAAGAATTAATGGTCCTCGCCACGTAATCGGAGCGTCGGTCGCGGGATCTTCTGCGCTAGAGGGAGAGCCTCGGCGACGCGGACCGGACCGGACCGGGAGCGGAGCGGATTCAGGACGTTGATCCTCTCGGCGTGTCGACGCTCCGCGCGGCAAAGGTTACATAAAAGTTATTTTCGTGCCGCGACCCCTGTCTCGCCGGTTGATTAATGAGGACCACGGATTTATACGCGCTCCGATTTCGCGCGGGCGCAAGGTCATCGCTTCGCCAGGAAGATTCAATTCTAAGAACTCCGATCCCGGTGAGAGAGAGAGAGAGAGACCGACTCGATTCGCGATTGATCGAGCTGAATATTCAGGCACGGCGAAAAATTACTTCTCTCGAGCGCGCTCGGGAGAGCGCCGAGATGATCGACGCCGCGAAGCGATTAAAGGAAATTTGCATCGGGTTCGAGCGGCAATTTGCAGCGGCGCGAGGCGGCCGCGCGCGGAATGCGAAAAGAGCGACGGCTGAGCAACGAACTAACGACGACGACGAGGACGAGAACGACGGCGTTGGCTGCGTCCGTCGCGCCGTCCTCGCGTATGCAAATGCGCGGAGGCACCTGCAGTGATAAATTGATTATCTCCCCGCGCGTCGCGGCCGGCCTGGCCCCCGGATAGGCCGAGTACAACACGATCGGCCGATCGGACCCGGATCGCATTATAATAAATACATAATATCGGTGCTTTACACGTTGCGCGGATCGAGGCGGTAAGTGGTGGCCCCGAGCGAGGTCCGCGCAATTTTCAGCATTTTTTTACGCCGCCTACGTTCCCGGCAAGAAATAATACGGGGGTGGCGCAGATGGTAGCTTCCTTCCATTACCACGCCCCGTATCTTCCCAGCGTCCTTTGATGTGCACACGGAATTTCCGTGGATATTTCTACGTTGAACAAACATTGGTAATTGACGGTGGGAACGGGATACGAAAGGTCCTTAATTGCAATGCTATTCTTGTAACAAGAAACACCACACTGACTGTGGCCGATTTTATTAAGATATAGTTCTGTCTAAAGAAAATTAAAGTGCCGGACTATGGTGGTCTTCACAAAGATATAAATTAAGTAGTATAGATCTTAGGAGTATATACCTAGAAAAAGGAAAAATAGAAGACACTTTCATAGAAAATAATTGTATAAAGTTATTAACTCAAGTCTATATTATCATAAAAGTGGCGAAAAGCCTACATAAATTCAGTTTTGTTATTCCTACAAAGCGACGCACGTGCCCCCTTTTAGTTCTCAATAATATGTAATATTACTTGATAATATTTAAACGATGAATATATCTGTAGAGTATTATATCAATCGAAAGTCTATTGATAGCTTTCCCGGACATAAAGTGTTAACACCATCGTTTTCATAACTCTTATAAAACGAAGCAACGGTGTTTTCGAAGACGACGAGCATGGAGCCGTGATTTCGGGAGAAGGTCTCGATGGATCGTCGTGTCGCGGGAAGAAAGAGAGAGAAAAGAGAGAGAGAGGGAGAGAGAGAGAGAGAATCACAGGGCTACAGAGGGAAGAATCGCATTGTTTTGTTCGCCGCGGCGGCAATACGTTGTCGGGGGCCTCCGCTCCACTCGAGCGTTCTCATTCGCCCTTCTACTCCGTCTGGTCTCATCGTCCAGCTCCGCTACTCCACGTCGGCTCTCGTCGAGTGCTTGGACTTCTCAACCACCCTCGAATCGACCCTCGGAACACCGCCGGAAACCCCACGGCCCTGCACGCACCCTCGAAACGCCGACAATTAGTTTCCCATTGACCTATACCGCGGACCCCTTCACGATACCGCTCGCGAAAGAATTAAACCAAAACAACAAACAAACAGAAGACCGATTACTCGAAGGGGGACCAACCACGCAGGATTCGTGAGAGGCTGCGCGTTAGTCTAACACGCGTCGGAACAACACCGGCGGGTGCAGAAAATATGCGGGCAAGTGGTGATGTTCGGTGAAAGTGGTCCATAGTACCATTTTCTCCGGGGAGATCGTTTTGCTATCCTTTATAAAATGTTTTATTAAAATTGTATATTGATGCAAGTATTAATGTTTATAATAAAAGGACAAGATGTAACGATTTACTAGAGCTACTGAATTATATAGGAAAAATATGACGAAGACGGAAACAATTCTCTGAACGTAGTATCAAAATTCTGTACATTACTCCCACATTTACGTAAACGTTCGCAGTTTAGTTATCGAATCACGGGAACAGTTATTCAAGCTGAACAATCGTACAAAGAACATAAAGTTGGATACAATTTACGCGGGTGAAAACAGCGTATGTCGTCGTGTAAGCGATCTAAACGCGCGTCTAATGCATCGATCGATCGCATTGAAAAGTTATCCGAGACCTTATTACGTGCGGCGCGTAAAGTATAAATTCTCGGTCGATACGATCTCCGTGAGACACGCCGCGGCAATTTAGCGGATTGTTTAAATGCGAATAGTTTATCGGCGAGATTGCGGGTTAATAAAAGGATCAGGGGGGCCGTGGCGAAGGGAGACAGCAAATTGCGCCCTTAAATTCTTCAAGGCCCGACACCTTGCTCGAACAAGGCACAACCTCATTACCGAATCTCCGAGGAGATCGCGCGGGGCCGACCCGAGAGCAAGAGAACTGGTCTACCTGCGAGCGTGTATGCGCCGCTGATAGCGGCGATACCGAGCGGATACGAGGCGGATACGAGGCGGGAGCGCGTGTTAGTTCGCGAGGAGACACACTGTGTGTCACGTCCGGCAGGTAGCGGCGAGCGTGTAGCACACGCGCGTTCTGCCCTCTTCGGCCTCTCAACTCTCTCTCCCTCGCCCCTCTCCCCCCTCCCCCTCCCCCTTTTCCGCCCCTGCGGTGTTTCAGCTGCACGCCGGTTGTAATTAAACGGCGCTGATGCTGCCGGAATAAAAGTCGAGTGGCTCGGGCTAATTAACGACGCCGAGGTGTTGAAATCGAGTCGCAGTATTTCACCTGGGCCCGGTGAACCTTGGTCGCGCGACGAGCGTGTCGCTCGGACCAGCCGCGGGGACACCTCGGCTGCTAAAAAAACTGGACAAGTCCGTGTAGATTCACGGGACACGGGGAACTAATAGGGCGAGGCGAGGAACAACTCGGGGGAAGATAAGCGGCCGGACCCATCTGGCCGCCGTAATAATTTGCATGCGTCCTCTTATTTGTCCATCGACACTCGCGAGAGGTTCGCCGAGATCTGCGAGCGACCAAGTACAAATTTTCTGCGGGGCACGGATTCGAAGTAACGGGAGGATATTATTAACGCTTTCGCGACCGGCGATAACCAGACGAAACGTTTAGCCAAGTACGATATGCAATATTATGTATAATATGTATAATATTCGAAAGACTGTATTGCAACTTAAAAAAGTCATTGTTGAATATTTATACTACTATTCGATGCTTCTAAATAACGTAATGAATTTTGAAATATTTATATAACGTAAATGTTGCTTTTATTCGTCCCATTCTGTAAATTATGTAGTAATACGTAATCATATTTTCAATTTTTGCATCGTGAGCAATTTTAAATCGTGTCGGTTCGTTTATTTCCCACTCAAAAAGGAGGAGAAGCAATTAATCAGTAAAATAAGCACAAATAATTGGTAATAATTAATAATAAGGGCTAACTACTTTGAATCGCTATACAGTTTTGCATCACATATACTCAATTCTGTTAATACTAGGACTACCGAACTACTCAGACTGACTCGTTTCTGATCATTTCTTTTACAATATCCTAGGTGAAGGTTTCAAATGAACTTCTGTATTCAAGCACGTATTATCGTCGAAATCGCTCGAGGTTTAAACAAATCGAATCCAGCCTCTGTTATAAATCAATATCGTTAAGAGCACGGATACTTCTAGCGTTAAATTCGCACGAGACTGTTCGTACTAAATCTTCGCGTGAAAAATCCCAAAAATGTAAGCTCGATTCGGTACGCTCGGCTTATCAGATCACGGGGACCGATGGAATCGAGGAGTGGTGACCAGCTGCCGCAATCGGAACCAGACCGGCGGAGGCTTGAATTTTGCTTGACTCGGAAACAATGTGACTTCACAACGAGCAGCAAAGCGAAAAATCGCGGCCTTAAATCAGCCGTATCGAACCGCAAGTTACGTCCACGAGTGCCGTTTCTAATAAGAAATTCGATTTATCGATATGGGCGAGGCCCCGGGGAGAGTGCGGCAGCGCCGCGCCGCGCCGCGCGCAGTAAAATCATAATAAAACGGACGGAAAGCGGACTGACGTACGCACGGTTACACCTCGACGGGAACGACGTCGATCGTCGATTATATTCTTTTTTGCCGACTAGGGAGTGTCCAGTTCGAGGGTACACGTCGCGACGTCTGCGGGTTTCCGTGGCCGGGAAGAAAGGAAAGCACGGCCGGAGTCCTGTCCGTAACGGCCAGGCCGGCACAAAGGCGAAAAAAACAGGAGAACAACGGGGATCATTGTACCCGCGGATCGAACGCGACGGATTCCGTGTACGACGGAATGTAACGCCGTAATAACACGACGAGCGTACCCGGTAATATCGGCTCTGGTATATGCGAGGGCCTGTGTACCACGATGTAAACGCATCAAGTGCCGCGGTACGTTCTAATAGATATACCCTCTCCCCGGGACGGCGTTCACCACGGCAATGAGCATCGGGCATACTTTAGCCGAACGTCGAACAGGGACTCGAATGACTATTCGATGCGGCCCCGAGAACTCTACACAGCGTCGAAGTATCCCCGTAGGTGCTTACTTCTTGAAAACGTTGTTGCTGTCCGCAGCGAGTTTGAAGGATACGCTGGAATCCCTTTCAGTATCTCCGTGGTAGATTGTCGGGCAACGTCAGAACGGCGTTTCCACCGCGAAATTTATACCGAGAACTTTTGCCGCGATTCTGCCGACGATAAACTTGATTATTTGTCTTGGGTGTCCCTGCTCGATGATACCTTCGAGCGGCTACTTTATCAGAAAATCAACTTCCGGGGTTTGGACACCCGTCGAGGTAAATTTTCGAAATTTGACAGTATTGTGGAATGGTCGAGATTCTATGTTATTTATTTATGAGTAGAATTCCTTTAGTACATAATGCCAGTCGTATATCCTAGGTGATATATTTAGTATTAAAAAATCGATATAGTTTCAATATTTATTCCCGTTTACAAATTTCTATTCAAGCTTTGCTCATTGAATAATGAATGATGATGTTCCTCTGGTAAAAGAGGAAGTTGTTAAAGATAAATAGGGTATATTTCAATAAAACTCGAAGTTCAGGTTTCAGAAAGGACGATTTTATAGACGCACATATTGTTATGCGCGTCTGCATTGGTGCTTGCGAGAAGTTGAAACGGTAAGCGATGCCCAAACTCGTCAACCGATTCCTGGTCAATATTGATAAAGTACGGGTTTTATGTGTCGATAACAAAAATGAGTTGCTGAAGTCGAGAATGTACTAACATTACACAAGCAATAGTGTAGAAGAATGTCAATGTATTATTTTTATTAGAATTCTTAGTGTTAGAATATCGTATTAATGCGACATCTATTGTTTCGCTACTTAGATAATTGCTTTCGTTTGTCAGAGAATAGATTTTATCCTTTAGGATTTAAAATGCAAAATAAAACGAAGACCAAACTCCAGTGTTCAATAATGAAAGCGCAATATAAATTAAACATTCGAGAAAGGACGAAATTTCTGACTAGCCAGCGATGGTTACAATCGATTTTGCACGAAGATCCGACGACTATCATCGTATCCCAAAGAATGCACCTTGCCCGGTGTCCCAGCTGGCCAAACGGCAGTCCCTCTCTGTCTCCTTCGCCAGTTCGCCGGCCATTGTGGCCGGGGACGCCAGTGCGCGCATTGTGCCCGGACACAATAATAATTGCGCTAATGATCACGCTCGAAAAGCGCTTCGTAATCGCCGGTTGGAGAGCTTTCAAGCGCCACGGCGATCCTTGAAAGCGTGCCCGCGGGAACGGTAAAAGTTTCGGGGCGGCTCGGAGGATCTCTTGAAAAAGTGCAAGTTGCAATCGGTAATAAACGAGCTCCCGGGACCGGCGCGGCGCGGCGCGGCAGCGGCAGCGGCAGCGGCCGTTGTTGCACGCGCACCGGCACGCCGGCGAAGAAACGCCGCCGTTAGAGTATTCATAAACGGTCGGGCTGCATCGCAGACGAGAAAAAACGAAGAGAAAAGGACCTGGGGTGGAAAAACTCGTCGGAGGGCTCGGCGATCAATTTCGCCGACTCGAATCGACAGGGAGAACAATTAGAGACGAATTACCGAAAAAAATGAATCAATCCAGACGCGGGCGAAATTAGAGGGTGGGGGTAATGAAAGAACGACCGGGATGAAAGAGACGGCGGAACACACCGGGCGACCTCCGTTGAACCAGCGCTGCGCGATGCGGTGCGGAGCGGTGCGGAGCGGTGCGGAGCGGAATGGAGCGAAGCGGAGCGGAGCAGAGCGCCGGCTCGTAACACAGGCCGGACCACGTACACGTTAAAGGGATAACGTGGACACGCGTGTGAGAACAGAACGTACATTCCTAGGACGCACGTTAACGTACATAGGAAAGCGGGTAGGATACGCCACGCGGGGGCACTCTCTTCATTTCCAGGCTGTCACGAGCAGAAGAAGATTCGGCCTGCGTTTGACAGCCCCAGGGTCTGGGTTGGGTGGCGGTGCTGCTGCTGCTGCCGGGGTTGGCCCGTAGGTTGGGAGAACTTCGTGCAGGGGCACGTTCGAGGTGGATGTGGATGTAGAGGTGGAGAAAGAGAAAGAGGACGAAGGATGTAGAGAAGACGGGACAGGGATAGCCGCGCCGCCAGAAAGAGGGGGAGGGAGAGAGAAAGAGAGGAAGTTGGCGTGTGCCCATGTGCCGGTACCGCCGATTGTACCGTGCTGTACCGTGCTACATCGAGAAACTACCCTCTCTGCCCCTCGCCGGCCGTCCTCTATTCCATATAGCCCCCGACTCACCCTCTCCGCTAGCACACTTTCAAGCTATATTCGTCTCTTCCACAATTTTTTTTTTGTCTCCTCGCTTCTACGTGTATATTTCCCCGGCGTTTCTCCCCCGCCGCCGCCCCGCCGGCCCAGCGTCCTCTTCTTTGTCCCCCGATAACGGAGCCGGCTGCGCGTGGATCTACCCCTTCGTAAATTCTGTGTTTTAATTATTCCACCGTGTTTTCTTTGTTCTTTACGCGCCAGCGATCCAGCGGAGCCGCGCCAAAGACAGCAACCGAAAGTGGCCAGCCACCGTCGGCATAAATGCTAAACGACCTCGGGCTTCGTTGTCCAGCTCCTTAACCTCTCTTCGTACAATATTCAAGTTGAAGTCAATTTGAAAAATTACCAAATAAATACGCTGTATCGTTGGACTGTGGATCTTTGTGCAAAATAAAAAGCAGCCACCTCAATTGCTACAAACTAAAGTAAAATAATGCAGTACTTTTAATTTTAATATCTTACTTCCAAATATATTGACATAATTGTTAATTGCATTCTTCTCGTAACATCACTTTTTCAAACAGAATATGGGACATTAAAGTCTTGCAAACTTTCCAATATTTTCTACATCCACCTACCTTTCTCAGAAATGCATAAAATTCGCAGCCTACACATCATAAATTCTGATTCTAGCAAAATGGTCGAGGACGAAGACGTCGCAACTGCGAAATGACTCGTGCAGCGAGAGATAAAGATTCAAGAACGATCCGTGACCAAACGATGATTCCATCCGCAAGGAAAATCATCGCTTTCAAGAAATATGGAAGGCGGTGGGCGTGCATTCGCGCGGGAACAATGTAACCGACCGATTCCGCGCACCTGGCGCGGAACCGTGTTACAATCCCGATGACGAACTACCGTCGCCGGGATTTTCATATTTCGGAAAATATCGCCCGGCGCGGCGCGGCGCGACGCGGCGATGGCCAATAGATGTTCGCGTTGCTTGCGCGGCGCGCGGTGCCCGGCGTGCAGTGGAACGAGAGAAGACGGGACAGGAGGAGGCAGTCGATGAAGGAGGAGCTGAAATTCGGGGAGGCCGCGCGCGGGTCTCCGGTGTTGCAGGCTAGGTGGGAAATACAGGCGCGGCGGAGACGGGTAGCGCAGATGCAACGACGGCTGCTGTTTAATATCGGAGCCGCACATGGGCACGCTCCGAGACACATTTCAGTAATATTGCAGCGGGGCCAGCCGCCGCGGCAGAGCGAGAGACCGGAGTCACACACGCTTTACATATCTCTCGGCGCATTAATATATTCAACACATATGAATATTGCAGAGAGGAACGGAAGAAGCGGGGTAGATACCGAAAGGAAGGACGCAGAGTAGAACCAGAGGGCAGAGGGAAACGGAGCGAGAGGGCGCGCGCGCGCGCGGAACAGAGAGGGAAATAGACGGAGAGAGAGAGAGAGAGAGAGAAAGAGAGGAGACGAGAGAAAGTGAGATCGAGTACTCTCACGAGCTAAACCATTGTGCCTATCTTCGACTTCATGAAATCTGCAGTCTCTCTCTCCCTTTCCCTCTCTCTTCCTCCGCCGGCTATCACTGTTATGTATGACTCCACCTCTCGCTCCTCTCTCGCTCCCCCCGCTATCTCTCATTGTTCCGCGACAGAGCTTTGTGCTTTGTGCCTCCCGCAACTCCGGAACTATTTCCGTGCCTTTGAGTAAGGAACTAATGAATACGGACCGTGGATAGCGGCGGCGGTGGCGGCGGTGGCGGCGATGGCGGCACGCCTGTGTATATCCCGCGACGTGTATCACGTTTATCGGCCTGTCGCCTTCCTTCTTCGTCTCCTTGCTTCCTTTCCCGCCCCGTTCTTTTTCCCCCTTTTAACTCGCCGTATTGTCACGTGACACTTCGATTGTTCCTGGCGTCCTCCCTGTGTACCGCTACGCCATTCCGCTTCCCTATCCGATCGCCTCTCCGCGTTTAATCCCATCGGCCTCTCGCCTTCTTCCCTTCTCCCGATCTGGCCAGAAAATCTCTTGAGACCGGAAGAATCATTGCCGATCCATGTTTTATGCTCGAAGTTGTGCAATAATCCTACCGTTACCTGTCTTGTTAACTTCTATGCACCTTCCCGTTGCGCTAGGTCTAGGACTGCGCATCAAGACTAGATTGTATTCGCTATATTCGTTAACGACGATAGCAATAAGATAGACATATTTTATTAGCTACTTTACCGAGTCTTTATCATCAAATATAAAATATAGTTCTGCTTCTGTTACTGTAAAAGCGGTTTTCTACGGGCAAAGATAAATAAATTAAAATTAAATTGGAACTAAATTAAAATCCAACTCCGAGGGTGGTTGAATTTTTTTGGTTTCTTTAACAGTTTTTCGAACTCGTTCTTCCTGGTCCAGTAATTAATTGGAACAGTTCTACGCAATTCTAAACCAACAGAATAAGCAACAATGTTTTCACAAATATATTACAGGTTATTTAGACAGCTAACTGGCGAATATAATCGAAGAGCGAGCCAACGACGCGGCGGAACTCGACCAATTTTCGCCGCAACGGAAATAATTATAGAAAGCAGGAGATTATGGATTGCTAGCGATAGGCTGCACGCGTATGCTCTGCACTTTGTTGATGATCGATGCAAATTTTCTTAGTTCGTTCCTGCCGGTCTCGTTCGTGCCCCGCGTCTCCACCTCCCTTCGACACTGCATCACGGCCGAGGTCGTGCACTTTCGACGAGAAGTTTTTCGAGCGAGGCGTTTTCTGCCTCCATGGGAACCAATTACTCTCCCACCCTCTCTTGCGAGAATGGCCGCCCCTCTGGGCGATGGTCGTCGGTATGCGACTCGCCGGAGTTCCTGTTGCTGAGTGACTGCGTACACGCGTTGCCATAAGCGAGAGAAAGAGCGCCCGCGAGCTGCGTGAGTGCACGCGCCGCGAACGCGACGCTCAACTATGTGTCGAATTGCCTTTACGAGATCGCCGAGATCCTTTGAGTCCGACGATCGAAAACTTTCCAGAAAAATATGATCGTCTATTCATAAGATAAGTGAGAGACGAAGCTGATTCGAACGCTATGGCGAAGTGATCACATTGGTTTCGAGCATAAGTTTCTTACATCCCATCTTTAATTTCTTTTGTAATTCTTATAGAACATTTAAACATTCTGCCAATCGCTATTGTTTAGAACCATCTTTAAAGCCTTGATATTATTGTTATTATTGCTATTTACCCACTACTGTTACTATTATACACCAATGCTATGTTTATTATTGTCATTGTTAACGTATGATATCCCGTATCATTGTAATTATTCGGTACATTTCAACGTCTTAAAAATACGGATAAAAATGAGCTACAATTTTCCACGTTCAGATAAAAATTATGTACAAAACTAGCGATCTAATACAAATTCTCATTCAGTTGCAAAAAGATGCATCGCCAAAAATTCATGAATAATCTCCACCGACCTAATAACAGGTATCGCATTTTTCCAGCCGCAGCGCAGCAGACGACGCAAACGCGTGAATTATAATTAACGGAGTTCGCGGTCCGTGGCGCGAAAATAATATAATTCCGACTGTAATTTAGCCCATCGAAATAATCGGAAACGAGAAACGAGAAACGAGCTTATACGAGCGAACGTTCGTCCGGTTCCTCCGCGAAAGCGGTTCCAGAGGAAACGAGAGGGACGCGAGACAGAAGGAAGCGAGAAAGAAGCGCAGGGGAGAGTGGACGGTGGGACAGGAGAGAGAGAGAGAGAGAGAGAAAGGGGGAGAGAAGGAGAGAGAGACGAGCCACGGTGATGGATCGTCCAATCAGTGCCGCGAGATGGAGCACGAGAGAAACGAAAAGGGAATGAGAGGGAACGAAAGAGGGAGAGAATCTTCTCCACCTATGGCATGGTGCGCCGCGGTCGAGGAGAGGAGAGGAGAGAGGTCATGGTCGGGTCGGTCTCCTGCTAATCGAAGAACACGAGGTGGCCCTCTGCGGCCGCACCGGAGAGACTTTGCTTTCCTTCGGCTCTTCTTCTTCCCGTGGACCAGACTTTCGATTGCTCTGGACGAATGTTTAAACAATTTCCTTCCGGAAAGCCGACGGATCTTTTCGATTCGAAACTTCCTTCGTCGAAACGGTCTGCTACACCAACTTAAATTGAACTATCAACTGATTCCTTCGTTGTATAGACTTTACGATTGTGTCTAAATAATTATTAACAAGTTAATTATATTTTCTCCATGACGAATATACTCATAAGAAACAGTTAAATTTAGAAGGATATATATATATATACTATGATATTCTTCATTAAATTATATATTTTAGGGAAGTGTTATATTCAAACCGAATATCGAGAAGATCAAACAGACATACAGTAAAATTAATCTACTAGTTTCGAGAATTAATTGACAGAGATTTACTTCTTTACTTCGTATTTTTCATAAATTAAAAGTGGTGTAGCAATTTCCTTGAATACTTTGGATATATTTACTTCCTCTTATACATGCTTATTTAGTGCTTAATTAATTTCTATCACAAGATTGGGTCGTAATAAGTTCGTATTATTGCTATACATATAAACATTAATATTTACATACAATTTATGAAGTTTTAGCAAAAAATATCAAATAGCCAATGTGAAGAGTCGAGTAAAAACAATTTGACACAGAAGAAATAGGGATGCATGAAGAGCCAGTGAAACGAAGAAACGCGTTCTGGTAGAAAAGGGCAGGAACGCAGTTGTCAGACCCGGGGCCCGGGCAGAACCGAAGGAATCGTTTTTCCAAAGGGAAGAAGAATTTTCTATGTTCGGCTATGTGTTCGGGGCGCAATTAAAACGGTGGAAGCCCCCTTTTAAGGCCAGCCAATTACCAGGATCGATCGCGGAACGAGACAGGGTTTCACGGGGTTTCCTCGACGAATCGCGATGTACCGGTTAGAACGGGTGGAGAGAACTGTGGTCGGGAGGGTTGAACCGAAGGGTCGTGGCCCGTGAGCTTGAACATCGTTCAAACCACCGTGCACAATAGCGGAGGGGTTGCGGGCGAGCCTGGCTGCGAGGAGGATCTCCTGGAAACGAGACGAGAGAGAGAGAGAGAGAGAGTTTGCACGCGAAACAATGAGTCGCCGCAATAACGCGGCGTCGAAAAATCTTCGGGAGTCGCTCGGCTCGACTCGATTCGATTCGATTCCATTCGGCTAGAAAAACTTCATCCCGCCGGCGTTGTTCTGAAAGCAACCCCGAAGATCAGGCGAACAATTGCCAGAAACCCGATGATAATAAATTTCTGACGGAAGGACAGCGCGAAACAGCGGCGCGTTCTTAGCGTTATTGCTTCGTAGAATTCCTATCCCGATATCCGGGGCTGCTCGACGAAGAGGGAGAGAGGCGGGGGTGGAGAGGAAGCGAAACAGACAGAGAAAGAGAAAGAGAAAGATTGTGTTAAAAATAGAGTAAAAAGTGCTTTGCTATTGGACGGAAACGACTACGCCACTGGCCGTGGAGAACACTGAAAGAGGGAAAGAGGGTAGAGAGAGGGCGGTTAACAATGGCCGCCAACCAAAACATCCGATAAATCTAACCGGGCCTGGACCTCAAGCCCCGAGGGGTTTTAAACTCTCTCACCCCAAAACACCGCCGACGCGGGCGCAACCCTTACATTACGCTACACTCGCCGGAAAAGGGAGCCATGCCGTGTGCCATTGCAGCGTGGGGGGGGGGGGAGGCCGGCGAAGGAGGAGAGGGTTAGCCTAGAGCAGTGGTTCCAGCGCGCGGCGAGGGGATGGGGGTGATATGCGAGCCACGAAAAACCAAACCGAGAGAATTTCGCCGGCTCGCCCCCTTCTCGTGCCTCCCTCGTGTCCCTTATACCTCTCGACCGTGCCGACCCTCCGACCCTCCGAACCCCCACTCCCCCCCAAGCCTCCCTCCTCCTACCGGAACCATAACGAGATCTGCCGCGAGTGAGCGGTCAAGTAGCTTTTCGACGAAATTTCAACGAATTTGTCCCGTGACCGCGCGGTAATTTATTTTGTCGCACCCCGTTCGTTGACACTGAAATTCCACCGCGAAAGGGGCGCGAGGAGGGGCAGCGCGAGGGACGCGCGGTCGCGCGGTTCCCCGGCGGCCGACGAATTTATTTCGGACTCGAGAAAAATTTCATCGACTCGCCTAAGCCTCGCCACGGCGACGCTTGACCCAATTCGAGGAACCCGTGAGAACAACGCGCGATCGACGCCGGCGAAAAAAGGGCGGGGGAATTTTCCATTTCTCCCTCTTCCGCGGCGCGTCTATTTTCTCGCCGGAGATCGAGGCGCGTCCATCGTCGTCGGGCACGAACGGAACGATCGAGATTGACGTCAAGAATCTGATCCGGGGGAAAAATTCCCAGTCGATGGCCAGCGGGGCGGCAGAAATGGGAACGAGGTCGCAAAACAAGTGTCTGGGTTTCAACGATTTTTCAAACGGGATCCGTCTCCGGCCGAGAAGCAAGAGAAAGAGAGAGAGGGAGAGATCGGGGGATCCGGGCGATCTATCGGATCCGCTCCGGACGAGATCGGCGAAAGATTTCCTTTCAGCCTCGGGCGGCTCCGCGAAACTGAAAATAACAGGCGCGGAGGTGTGCCCGAAACGGAGTGCCCGTAATGGATGACCCAACGAGAATATATGGCCGAGGAAAATGTAGACGCGTTAATGTCGTCGTCGTCGGCTGCGCGGAAACTCGATTCTCTGCGACGCGACAGCCGACGTATCGGGAGTTGAACGTCGCTCGGAATCCCGGAGATTCCTCGGCGCTCGTACATAATCAGCCCTGCTGTTCCATCTAGGATTCGGTCTTCCCGCGTGGCCGGTTTCCGCGTCGAAGAATGTCGATAGCTTTTACGCTACGTGCTCGCTAAACGCTCCGGTCGCCGTCACGGGTTTTTCGAGGCTTCTCGGACCGTGAAAATTCAAAGCGGACCTACCGAGAACTCTTCCATTAGGCGCACGCCTGCTTCGACGAACAGAAACTTCCTTTCGGCCTCGAGATACGCGGAGAACGTACGAAAAAATTTCAACTGTGGACGGTAAAATATATGTCGTATAGCTACAGATTTGTGCAGTGGAGAAGGATAGCAGCAAGAATTCAGAGTCTCCGATGATCGATGATAATTATCATAAAACACTTTAAACTTGCAAACAGTTTGTTGTGTTAACATAAAATATACCGAGTTCTAAAGTTGTTATCATACGTTGTTTTGTAAAAATGTCAAGATTAAATTTATTTAATTGTTTCGCTACTTTCATTACAGTGTAATCTTGTACGGAGGAATTTATTAAAGTATTTTGACAGTTTGAAAATATAAAATGTAAATTCTTTTAAGTGTTAACTTTTAAAGGGTAGCAAAGTTAATATATTGAGTCATGACGGTCAGTCTTATGATCTCGACATCCATATAATAATTTTAAAAATAAAACAATTAGCTTAGCTCTACAAGTTAATGATAGAAACGGACTGCTGAAAAATCATTATGTGTGCTCTTCGAACCGGCTAAACTCGTGGCTGAACAGTAGGAATCGCGTAAATCGCGAAGCGTAATGGTGTACCATCGGGCCTATTAACGAACTGCTAGGAAATAGTGATTATTAATAACCGGCACGTCCTGCGACGAAATTTATCCCGCGCATCCGGCCGATCGTTTAATTCAGTCACCGATATCGGTCCACATTCAAAAACGTGCGCGGGTCCTGGGGTCGGGTGGCCGCGGCGAGACGCGCGACGAGGGGAAAGATTATGAACGCATAAATCAAAAATTAGCATTAACGATTCATTATTAACAGTCGGGCTGCGTGGCCGAGATAAAATTTATCCCCCGTTTCCGTATTCCCGATTAATTAATACGGCCCCGGGACCTTTTTAAAAACAACATTAACGCACCGCCGCGGAACCGGCATGACACTCTAACAAATGGAAACTGTAGGAACTGCCCCGGCAGACCGGAAACGGAAATACGCGGACCGAGATCGATCCTCAGCTGGATAAACACCGGTCCGGGGAAGTTTCGAATCGGGAACGAATACAGTGGCGATTCTTCGAAAATAATTCCGCGAAGTAGCGCCGTTACAGGAAAAAGCATTTTCCGCTTATCGTTGCAACTGTTTTCCAAGAAATTAAGAACGTAGGAAAGTGTGTTTCCACTTATGGTCCGGTTCCATTTGCAGGGATGCAATAAGCTAAACTATTATTACGCCAAGTGGTGGCGCAAAAAAGGAATCTTGCAAAAGGCAGGTACAGAAGCGGCAAGAAAATCGTCGCGCAAGGTACAGTGATCGTTATCGCGCTGTAATATATTTTTAAGCATTTATAGGAAAAACTAGTTGATCAAATACGAAATAATAAAAAGATTAGGATAAATCGAAAAATATTGTTCATCGAGTTTCAGCTTATTAAAGTGCTCAAGAAACAAAATAAATATCTGCATAGCTTCTTCGTCTTGGCAATTTTTATTTTGCGTACACAAAAATTTGTTCGTTTCTTGTGTAAATCATAATGAGTACATTATAAGTATAATCTACGTTCTCATACATAGAAGATCGCCTTGCGGCTTCTCTGCGCGAACAACTCGAGAAGTGGAAAGGGTAAATCATACACAGACAGCCTGCTCTACTGACCAGCACTCGTGTCAAATGAATCTGCAAGTTTTACCTGTCACAACTACGCCACGAATAAGAAAATTCTATTCCACGGCATCTGCTTATTCTTGCACATTTGATTCGATCAAAATTTTTCCTGTATTCGATAGAAGAAGACACGGTTTGGCAGAACGAGTGCAAGGAGACACCCTGCGCGTTTGCCCGTGTCTTAAGCAGTCCGCCAAAAACGCATTACTATTATTAAAAGTGAAGCCGCAGGGCGAAGAGAGAGAGAGAGAGAGAGGGGGGGAGAACGAGAGGGAGAAATAGAAAGAGAGAGAGAGAGACAGACGGGCGGACGGAGAGAGGGGAGGTCGGAAAGAGAGAAAAAGCGAAAAGGAAGTGGAACGTTTCTCCAGAGCGCAGCTCCGAGAGACCGCTCCACCTTCTCTTTGCGGATCCGAGCTCGTGGCTCGGTCCGTGGGCGGAAGGAAGAGGTCCAGAGGCGAGAGAGGCGAACGAAGAGGACGAGGGAGCAGAAAGAGGGACAGACGGGCAGGCAGGTCGGTCCGAGAGAGAGTAACCCGCGGCTGCCATGGTTACCGTCGCATTCCCGCCTCGCCTCGTTGCCATGGAGACGGCTCTCCTTTCTCTCTCTTCCAGCGCGATTCGCCCTCTGGTCGTCTCTCTCGTTCTCCCAGCACGCGCGTCCCTCTTCCTCCGAGCGTTCCGCCGCGATTCCCTCGCAGCGCTCCCTCTCGCTTCCTCTTCCTCCGCCTCGCGCGTCGGCTCCCGTCGCTCCCCGGCGCGACGGTCTTCTCCTCGCTCCGGCACGGCGAGGTTCTCTCTACCTCTGGCATTCGCTCATATTCCCTCCGTTCCTTCGAGCGCCGAGGAAGAGGGCACAGAGAGTGCAAGAGGAACGAAGGGTGGCAAGAGGGACGGGGAAAACAGGCGCATGCGCGGTGCTCCCCGTCTTCGAGGACGAGGAGAGGGACCCGGCAGGCAAGACGCGTCTCGGAATCGTTCGATTAGTTATCGACTGAAAGTGATTTACGTCCTCTTATCGGCGAGCTCCTTGGCGGCCGCGTAATTTAATTAAGGGAGAAATCGAGGATCGACAGGGCCCGCGGATCGTTTCCACCAGGCCTCGGACACCGAGAGAGAGAGAGAGAGAGAGAGCCCTCCCCCCGATGCTTATCGGAATGCCCGACCTTGCTGTCCGCTGACCGTCACGGACGCGCACGACCGGCAACGAAAAATGGTCGGCTCGTTTCAAGACGAGCTTCCCAGAGTTTTCCAGGTGGCGGCGGGTCTTCTTCTTTCGTCGTTCTCTATTTTCTCCTATTCCCGCCGCGACAGGCACCGGCGCGAACGGTCGCGAAATAACACGCGGCGACGGGATAGGTGGGGCACGCGTGTGTGCGCCGCGATAGACAGGCGGAGGTGTAAGCGGCTTGTTTTATAAGCCCCGATTCTGATTGGCCGTCGCGTCACCCGATATCAATATTTATTCAACGCGACGAATGCCCGAGGCACGATTAAAACTTGTTTATGCCGCGGACGATCGCGCTCCTCCCACCGCGGCGTCCGCGTACATCGCGCCTCGCGTTTACAGACACGTACGCGGGGATCCTCTTTTTCTAGTCTTCTTCCCTCTTGTCTCGATTCCAACTTTCTCGCTGTCGATCATACCGATTCCCAAATGTTGGTGAAATCATTTTTTCGGTATACACGTGGCAAAATATTCGATGGACGTAACTTATGTTTCATGAAGGGTCAGTTTTCCGGTTCTTAGATTTTATTATGATTCTCAGGATTCTGATTAATAATCTAAATAATTACTTTCTTATCGTTATTATATTTACTGGTCTTATAATGTATCTTATGGTAATCTAGTTATGTCTTTGCAGACAACTTTTGAATTTCTATCACTATTCTACCTTATAATTATTCTCTCCCACATTTAGATGTCAATGAATTGTCTAGTATTATACAAGTAAACACGATTTTTGCTAAAGAGAATATTTACACTAATTCTTATACATTTTTGCTAGCTTAATCCAAACCCGAAAGCTTGTTTTTTTTTTTAAATAATACTAGCAGATTACTTTTGATCACTCCAACGAGATGTTTCAAAAACCATATATTCTAATATCTATCTATAAAAGAAAATCAACAAGTATCACTTTTTAGGTAATGTTTCATACTTTGTAAATACATAAAATTATAATAATTATTGAATAACGATCTTCTCGTCATTCAACAATCTCATGTGATAGAAAACAGATTTCATATTTGTCATCAGCGTAAAAAAGTAAAAAAGTTATTGAAATTTAGCAGATCACTGTTATCGAACCTTATGGAATAACCATAAGAAAACGCTGCACCCTTAAAAACGCTGACCACAGACGAAAAAGGCTTATCTACAGAATGCTAGTAAACCGACTCGGGTTGCTGCGTACTTTATTGGTTAATCCAAGAGCGATCAAAGAGGCGCGAAAGACAAGCAGGGGAGAATCTCTATTCGCGATTAATGCGGGAACTGGAACCCGGGACCACGGTTAAACAGACATAGCGCTCCGTTTAATTAAGGATAACGTACGGGTGGTGAAATTTCACGGGAGTTTGAGCCCGCGAGCCGAGCACCGCGCTGCCGGAATGCGCGGCGAAAGAGCTCGCGGCCATATTTCCCGAAGATATTCAATTTGGTGGGGGCGTTGGAAGTTTCGAAGCTGAAGCGGCAAAGAGAGAACTTTCGTAAAGACTTACCGGGACTACCGAGGAAGACGGAAGAGTAAAGAACGCCACGACGCGCCTCGCTCGCCGCTCGCTGCGCGTCCGGCGGAGAACTCCATTCCCTACGCGGACACCATTTACCTGAAGCAAAAACAAACAAATTTGGTTCAACACCTGCATTCATCAAACACACAACGCGAATGTACATCGCGCGCGACACGCAGCGAGCGGTCAACGCGATCCAATTCGCATCATGAACTTACAACTAGCTCTAGATCTTATTCTACCTCGTGATCTAACTCTACCGCAATGCAAAAATAAGAACATGGGTACAGTGTTTAAATCACGTTACTTCTCTCACGATGTGTGAGCGCAGTCGTCCGTAATAATTGAAACATAATCGAAAAAATTTCGCCAAAAAACATGCAACTTCTGCGAAATTTGACAACGATGTATATTAATAATAAGAATAATATTTCATTCATAAAACAACCCTTCAAAATAATAAATCAGCAGATTACTCTCGTCTTTTAGCAAACGGCGAGAGTAATTAACAATTAAGCACCAACTTCGATCGCATACCCTGAGATGTATGTGTAGATAATTACTATTATCATTCAAGGGTGATTGATGAGAATTATATTTAAAATAAAGTATTGTTAAAAATTAAAACAACATCCTTTTTTTCCCGGGGAGTTTCTAATTTAAAGCAAACACCACACTAAACCCGCACACAGGGGTCAAACGATCGAAGCTGGCCGTTCGGCTGACTCGGAGTCTACGCCGACCAATGAGGTAACATAAATTCGCGGGGAAAGGAGAGTCCAGTCGCCGGCCAATAACCCAGCCGGGTCCACCTATGGAAAAATGAACGGTCCCGCGGAAAAATTCCGCGGCGAAGCGGCTATTACGTGAACGGCGGGCGGCGCTGAGGGGCACGTTGCACCGAAAGAATGCAGAAACGGCCGATACAAAGGGAGCAAAGAATTCGTGATCGTTTGCATCACGACTTCGACCGGGAGATCCTATCGCGTGCTGCTCCATATATATCCCGTTAGTTCTTTCGTTCTTTTTCGCCGGGGCCGGACGACGGCCAGCATGCGATCTCACCCCTGCGCGCTGCGCTGCGCCGCGCCGCGCCGTGCACTCGCCTCGTTCGACCAAGAATAATCGTGCAATTATAATAATTAGATAAACGTGCGAGGAGCTTGTTGCGTTAAGAGCCGGCACTCGCTCAAACCGCGCGCGCAACCCGCCTACCGGCGCAAAAACTTATCGGCGGATACGCGGATTTGGTGCGGGTCTGGCCGGGATTATATTTCTCAATTAAACGTGATTGATACAGGCATCGACAACGTCCCGGCTAATTCGCGGATACGCCGGCACGGCGATACGAAAACGCGTCGACGGCTGCGTGGCCGAGGCTAACCCTGGCCCACCTGGTTCTAGTTAATTCGAGGATATAATTGCGTATTAGTGCGTTAAGGCTCCGTGCGGTAACTAATTTTCGTTGGATGCGTCACTGGGGGCATCTACATATTCGTTTAACTTTACAGATATACGACATTGAACTTATCATGCGGTAAAAATAATCGTAATTACATGTTTCACTTTTAACTCTTAACTCTCGAATGTCGTCGATACGACGACACTGTATGTATATTCACGTCACATAAATTAATCACGTAAAATAGATAAATCAAAATATAAAATTTCAGAGCAGCGCATTCAATTATTTGAATTCGACTTGTAGAAAAATTTGCTTCGAATTGCTGGTAGGTAAATTAAAATAATCTGTCTAATATCAGAAAAATCTTCTGATTGGAAAGAATGAAGCTGTTGAAGTTAATAAAATTTATCCTTAAGAAATGATTGAATAAATCCCATCATTTAAGCCAGCATTGTAATAAAACTGTCAAAAAGTCCAGATACATTGACTATTGCAAATCTAATAGAGAGACACGCGTTGATCGTTTTCAGAGCACGATATGTTTACTGTTACAGCCGAGGAGAATTTAGAACGTGATAATAGTCAAAGGGACGATAAAATATCTCTTGAATAATATTCTTCGAATTTGTCCGGTCTGTCGTGCGCGAATGAAACAATTCTCGTCCACCTTTCGCAGCTAATTTTTGTCGCAATATATCCGCCGTTACGGAAAGATTGATAGCCAGCGATACATTTTATCTTCGCAGTTTAGGTCTCGCGAACCGAATTACTTTGATTTCGCGAGATTCAACGGTGTTAATAAATTCGAAGGGGAAAACGGGACGATTGATCAAAACGTAGTTGCACGTTAAATTTCCGTGCGGAAGGGTCAAAGACACCGGGGGTGAAGGGGGCGAGGGAAAAGCGAACGAGCTGCGACGCGATTAACGCTGCAGCGGCGGGACTGATTTATAAGACCGACAGGCAGTCCCGTGTAGCCGAGGTATTGCAATTTTCCGGATGCGAAAATAGGAAAGGTATCTACTTTATTTCCAGGGAGATCCCGGCTGAATGAGGATACACGGTAAGAAAGGGTGGCACCGGGGGATAAGAGTAAGCCGCGGAGCGAAGTAATTTCACACGAGAGAGTAGGGTCTCGCCGGTCTAGCGGCGGAGGATCCGCCGGAGCTCTACAGCCTTATCTTGGAAATATAGCGACCATCCTCCGAGCGAAAATTATATTCTTGAAAAGCGGGAGATTGCTTCCTCGGTTCTCGTGGCCGGCCCGGAGCACCGGCGCGGCGGCAGCGGCAGCGGCGGCGGCGTGTCGCCGTATCAGCTGTTCCCTCGTGATACACCGGAACGTTTAGCGACCGGTGGACCTTAATTAATTGGGAGCCAGGTTTTTGCGGCGCGACGCACGGTGTCGATGGAGCTGGATATTCGGCAGGAAAAAGACATTGTTGGCGCGGTGATTTAATGCCCGGCAGGGGCTAATGGATTTAAAAACGCGGTCCGCGCGCTCGAATTCCGGGGCCCGACGCGAAAGGTGCGCTCGGGATCGTCGCCACGGTTATGGTTAGCCAGGTTAATTTGTGGCCTGGCCAAATGACAGGGCCCGCCAGCTCCGAGAGGTATATAGTTGAGGCGGGATTCGAGATCGGACTGACCAATGACCCGAACGTCGAGGGACGAATCTTTAATGATACCGTAGTTGATGACAATACTTCAGCGGAGGCAGGGACCGATGGAGAAGGATCGTGACTCCGGTTACGGGCCTTCGATACACGGAGGTAAAGGGACGTTCTGCGGATGAACGATGCTTCGGGATCATTCGGTTTCGTGGTCGAGCCATTAGACGTGAGTCACAACTGTTCCACGATGAAACGGGACTCCGGATACCTGTAGGATCGCGGAGCGGAGGTGGAGCCGGCCGGCAAGAAATTTATAGCCGCTAAGAGACAGGGTGTAATCATACGCGTCACCCCGTCAACCCCATAACCGTGATTTATCGTGGGAATTCCGAAAGACGTCCTGGAATGCCTTTCATGTCCACGCTCGGATGCCGTGGATTCCGTGGGGCCCGTCCACCAGACCGCGCCGGTTTCCGCGAAGAAAGCTCGCCCGTGCTCGCTCGTTCGTGCTCTCCTCTCCTCTCTCCTCTTTTCTTTTTTTTTTTTTTCATATTCCATGATCGCGGCGGTGAGTTACGGACGCGGACGTTAATTGAACATCGCGCAGAACGCGCGCCGGCCCCCGGGAGCGCGGCGCGCGAGCCACCGCCGTGTAATTGAATTCGAGGAAACTCCGCGGAGCGGATAGGAGAGCGACGATCCGAATTCATTGAGGCGCTCAAACCGCGTCATGAATTATTCCGCCCCTGAAACTTTAATCACGGCCGATTCCGTGTTCTGAGCAGAGCAATCGTCGCATCTGGAAACGAGCGCAAGTCGGCCGTCGCCGCTCCTCCGGAGACAAAGAGAGACCGACGGAGAGAGCGCCAAAGAGACGATCACAAAGAGAGAGAGAGAGAGAGAGAGAGAGAGAAAGGGTGGCGGGGGGCGATTCGTTAAGTGGCATCAAGTGAGACGTCTCTTTTGAACGATCGCTCTCTTGGCTAAATTGCGGGTTAACTTCGGGGCTCGCGTGTTAGCGACAGTCATGCCACGCGGTCGAGTCATGTAGCAGATGAAACCAGAGAGGAGGACGAGAAGGATCGGGCCACGAATCGGCGACCGCGTCATCCGAACCCGACTCGTGGACGAACCCGAGAATCCGAGCCTGATACGCACGCGACCGCGCCGCGCCGCGCGTCGCGCCACGCCGAGCCGCGCCGGTTTATTTTTACGGATTACCATGCTCGACGATTGTAAATTGGTACGTAATTCGAGCGACGGATCGGTATCGGGTCCGCGACTGATTCACTCGCGTTAACAACCGCCCTGGTTCGTTGAACCTCTTTCGTTTGGTCCCCTGCGTATCCTCAATTGCATCTCCACGCGGTCCCATCAGCCTCTTCTGCTTCTGTCCCTTCCTTCTGCCGTCATCGGTTTCGGAATACTTCTAATTATTTTGTTTGCCACATTTTTTGCACTGCACCGTTTGACCTAGTCCCTCGGGGACCCTCGCTACCGGCTCCGAATATTCTCAATTGGGAGGCTGACATTCGTCTTACACTCGTGGTCATCCAACTCGGATTATTTCCCTCCGTGAATTGCTTCGCTCTGCATATAAGCTCAGAGTAAAATCGGTACTCAAATTTCTTCCATTATTCCTTAAATAAGACACTTCAGATATACACAAGATACACAAAAACGTGTATTCGCTGTAAGATCAGAGAAATCAGAGTGAAAAGACGGAAGCGAAATCACGTCACGTATCCACAGAACTTATAGATCTTGAGATGATAACCTGAATGTAAGCTACAGCACTGAATGCTTGGGATATAATGAGATGTTAGCAAAGAGGTAATCACACAGTTTGTATCTGCGAACTAGTAGCCTCAGGAACTTTTGAATGTATCTAATGACGTAACATTGGAAGGATGCACGATAGTTCAGATAAGGATCGAGGCGTTATCAAAGCGGACGGTCGCATCCCAGATACAGATACATTCCCAATAACCCCATCGTATTAGGGTTGCGTTCTCGGTATAAATAAATCAATATAACCTGCTTTCACCCTCAGACACCGCCCTCTTTCGCCGTAAGGAAGTGACGTATGAGACTCGTATCCTCGGGACGAGGGTTGAGGAGGCCACCGTGTTATTTCACAGTTAGGCTCGTTCCACCCCACCTCCGCGGCACCTTCAACCTCCTTCCTCGCCGGCATCTTCTCTATCCAGACCGACCTCCGTCCCTAGTCCCGCTTCCAGACGCGCACGAGTCCCTCGGGAAGCTTTTGTCCTCGAGCTGTAAGCGACTTCCTGACAGGCCAAGTTTGCACCTGCTCTCCTTCTGCCGTCGCTTGTATCTCTCTCCGTTCGTTTCTTTCCGCCCCCTCTTCCCTCCCTCCGTCGTTGCTCCTTTCTCTAGCCTCCGTCTAACCTTAACTTTTCAGCTGGTACCACCCACCGGCTCGAAATTTATTCGAGATGGGCATGCCCTATCTTTCTGCCGCCTCTTCCAAAGTAATCCCCGGGCCAACGAACGGAGCGCGAGGAGCGTGCTTACCCGGTGCTCGGAATGATTTTTATCGATGCTCCTCTACGGTGGTCTCGCCTTTCTTTCAATCGCGCAAGGAAAAACGAACGTTGCGCGATAAGATCGTTCGATGATCTTCGAAGTATGTATCCTCTATACGGTAGGTAGCCATCGCTCGACGAAGAGATAAACACGGTGCTGTCATCTCGCAAGTTTGAGACGCGAGGAGGCGAGCGGGAGCGCGCGCGGCGTTCAATTAAGCCGTGGTCTAAGAGGACGGGAGTTTTTCACGAGGATCGGTTCGATTTTCCGCTCGCGGCTGGGAGCAGTGTCTTTCTCGACAGGGGGTGGGGAGCTTGCCCCGTTCGCAGATGTTCGAGACGCCGGGTGATTAATGGCGGCCGATAAACGTAATTTGTTGCGGGCCGCGGACTCGTCGTCTCCCGGCTCGTCTTTCGCATTCAAATTGATAAACAGGACGCAGTTTGTAATGGCCGGTGGGTTGCGGTGTTACGGGACAGCCGGCTGTCGGATGAACTGGACGACTTCACTGACCGTCGGCCGGCATAGTAATTAATTTTAAGCAGCACGCCGCACGATTTTCGCTATCTCGCCGGGCACGGTCTTCATCTTCCGTTCTCCACGTGACCGGTGAGATCACGAAGACACCCTCGGCGCACGGAACGCTGCCCGGAGAGGGGGCGGATCTCCGTGTCGCCTTGGCTCTTTGATCGCGCGACTCGCAGCCCCGTGATAATTCAATTAGGAGGCGCGCGAGGGCTCTCACCATGAAACGATCGCCGGCACCGCGGGAGGAAAGCCAGGGAACCGTGTAGTCGCTTTGCCCCACGGTTCTCCTCTCCTCTCCTCCGGTCGTAAAAAGAATAATCGCGCTAGATCTGGAGCGCGAACGCAACGCGCGAGCCAACGAAACGCAAGAGCGCAGCGTCGAAAAAGACAACGACGGCGGGGCGGGCACGGCGTAAACGAGGCAGTTAACTACCGCGAAATGAAAACGCAAACGCGGCCGATAGGACGGCGATAGCGCGACACGCGCGCCGAACCAAACGAACGTTATTAAGAGGAATAAAGATAAGCCCCGGGAACCGGCCGGGTCGGGCCGGGCCGGGCCGGATCGCTTCGGTTCGGTTCGGTTCGGCTACGTAGGCGCGTAGGTACACAAGCCTCCTCCTCGCACGTAGGCGCGGCTGACAAACGCTGGAACGAGCCACGGTTCTCTCTCTCTCGGCGTGTCGCGCGAACCCGCGATTACCATTAAACGCGTAATGGAAACGGGCCCGAAGGAACCTGGTCAACCGGCGATAAGATCGAACAAAGGTGTTAACGTAACTCAACGGCGACAGGTGAGAGCACCGGGCTTCGATGTTGCCCGCACTGCTACACGTCGGCTTCCGCGACTTCCTCCATAAAACGCAAATCCACAATTAACACTCTTCCCAACGGCGACGCTCGAATTTACATTGGCACTTAGCACCGATGCTGCCCGATACATTCGGACGCGTTTTAACCGGACACCGCTCTGCACGGTGACCCGCTTCGTGAACCTTCGAGGCAGGTTCGCTACGATGAATATACATGGGAGTCGCGCGACGACGCGCTCGGAAACTGGATGCGGAAAACTGAAGGGGAAACGTCTTGTTCGATCAGGCCGCATTCACCATGTTTCTAGAGACTTCGATGCGAGTGACAAATAGGCTGTCGAACGAGCTGATTATTGGATGCTGCAATTAAGGAAACACATTCTTGTACGTGGAATGAATGATGCTCTAAGAGC
The DNA here is from genome assembly GCF_028453695.1 of Augochlora pura. Classification (NCBI taxonomy): domain Eukaryota; kingdom Metazoa; phylum Arthropoda; class Insecta; order Hymenoptera; family Halictidae; genus Augochlora; species Augochlora pura. Next base: position 7,329,440 of record NC_135775.1, on the reverse strand, counting down.
GATGATATTAATGGCCTATAGTAGATTAATGTAGAAAAAGGTAAGTGCATTGATTCTCAAACTAAATCGGCTGCTAATGTCTATAAAACATGAAAAAGCTTTACCATTAAGTTATTGAAAAAACTATGAAGCAGACGTGGATGTTAGAGGTACATCTTGACGTGCGTTTATAGAAACTCTAAACCTGGCATGGATTTTATAGACAAATTCTGCAATAATTTTGTAGGAACTATAAAACCGATTTGGATGTTGAAGAAACCCTTTGATGTACTTTTGGAGAAATTCTAATACAGACATGAATATTAAACGTACATTTCGAGACAAATTCTAAGCAGACATGGATATCGGTGATTAAGCTGTGGATCTTTATGTAAAACAAATAATTTTTGCGCCAATTGCAGGAGATAGATGCCAGATATGCATTTAACTTTTCCATTAATTGTTTTACCAAGACAGAAAATAATATATCAGTATTCTTTGATTATTTTATATTATCTAAATTATTCCAACTCGTTTTTATCATAAATGCATAAAAACTACGGTCTATTGATGATACATTCAGATATTTTTCTGAAGAAATATAAAATCTAAAACAATTTTTCTAAACCAGCTATCATTTTCGGCTAAACGAAAGAGGTTGACGAGGACCGTGCAATGCCGATGCACACAGGTGGCCTGTTTTATCCAATCCGAGCCAAATTCTTAGTTCTGTTCATAAATTTGGGTATTCTTGAACGGAGTCTATTCCAGCGTGTCGGGTCCAAGTAATAGCGCTTGGACGCGGCGGCGGCCGGGCCGATTGTAGCAACAAACGAAAAGGTGAGTTATCGTCGCGTCGACGGAAGAAAGCAGGCCGAGGGAATTTCTCGTGGAATCCGCGCCGCTTTCGTACCCTATCGTATCCGCGTCCGATTGTTCGCCGAGTTATAAACGTAGCTCGGAACGGAGGCCGTTTGATCGATGGCAGCCAAAAGCCAGTCGGCGCGACGGAGCAGGAGGAGGACGAGGAGGAGATGGAGGAGGAGAAGGAGGAGGAGGAGGAGGAGGAGGAGCGGAGTGCAAGAGGAGAATGGAGCTAGGAGGGGTCGAACGGAGCGTGGAAGGTGGACGAGGGGGCGGTCGGAGGTGGTCAGGAATCACGGGGTGACGTCAGCCCGTGACTCGTGACACGCGCTGGTTTAATTAGCGCTACAATGCCGAATTCGTGTGCATGTGCAACCAGAAGGTGGAAACGCGGAGCGGGAAAGAGGAGGAGGAGGAGGAGGAGACGGAGCACGTTGAATTTGGACGGTGGAGGACGCAAAGCTCGAGCAAACCACCACCGTGTTCCCTGTTCCCAGCCACGATTCTCTTCTCTCTTTCTGGCATTCTGCCTGGCGACCTACGACCCGCCCCGGTCCCCGGGACCACGTTCTCCGAATTACCGGTCCCGTCGCTGCAACACCGGTGCACTTAGCGTAAATTCAGGGCGAATCGACGGCGCTTGACGTCCCCTTTCCCAGACCCCTCAATTTCCTCCCCCTTTGAGCCGCCCTCCTTCCACCGATGCGAGCCGGATCGCGTCTATATCTCGTTTACGTACCGATCGTCGAGGCGTTTTCCTCTAGCCGGCCTGGAATTAATGTTACGTGGAAACGGAGCCGGAGAATTTGTGACGAACAAGTCCGCCAGAGACGATATATTTTTACTACGGTTTCACGCGATCGACCGCTTGTCCCGGGGAGCTCGAATTTTTTCGGAGTTTGATCGATCCTTCCGGTGATCCGATCGTCGACGCTTTATGGGACGGAAAATTGTTCCAGCGTATCCTTTGTTACGAGTTCGTTTCGGTCTTGCAGAACGTTGGTTGACGAGACGAAATAGGTGGAAGAGTGCTGGGAGTGATTCTCGACGTATTCAAGTAACCGTGATTTTTCGCGTAACAACCGAGAATGCGTCTACGAGCTGATGCGAGCATACGCGGCGGCTGAGGTCGGCGCGACGCACGGCCGAGATAGCAGAGTTTTTAAATGTTACGGTAGGTCGGGAGGACTAAATGATGATAAACTATCTTGGCCGTCCCTGTAGACTGACCCTGCGCGCCGGCTTGAATTACAGCCAAAAAGTAAAACGACTCGTCGCTCGGCGAACAAGCAAAACACATCAACCTGGCTAACAATAAGACGCGCGACACGACGATCCAGAGATCGCTCCCAGTTTCCGAGATTCGCGACGACCACCGGACTTGGAATTTATGTTGAACCATCGCAGACCCCCGTGCGCGATAATCAACGCCAATTAAAACGTTGTTGGTGTTTTTTGAAAATTCGAGCTGCTCCGATGAACTTCTGGTCTAATCGCGACCGTTTTCTCTGCGCTGCCCGCTCGAATTCGCAATTCGCCCACCCCGATACCCCCCTCGGCAGCCGGCCGGTCAGTGGCCCCCTTCGCTCCCTCTTCCTCCCGGATTATTAATTCCCTCGTTAAAATCCGACCCGCGGCGTCGCCACGGTTTGTTATTTACGAACGAAAATTGTAAATACGAGCGAGCCGGCGGGCGTATCGACGCGCGACCACTCCCGCGGCCACGAGCAATTAATAATCGCATCGGAGCTAATTAAATCCGGAAAACATGCAAATGCACTGTGTTTATATTTCAAAGGGACGACCGATCGGTCGTGCACAGGGATGACGGAAGGGACGGAGGCGGAAGCTGGGGGATACGGACCAGATCGTCTAGGGGATTCGGTTTGGAATTGTCCAGAAAAATACCTACAACCCGATTATGCTCTATTAAATCTTGTAACGGTATCTGCAATCTTTTGCTATGCTCAGTAACGTTCTAGTCGATGCATTTCCACGTTTTAAACAATTTTAGTAGAAATATATATATATATATATATATATATATATCAATTTTGCTATTTGTACGACAAAGCTTAAAGATTAAAATAAAATTGATAGCAAAGTATTGTTGTGAGTGGTGCTTTCTTTCTGTAAAAGATCAGGTTACATTGAATTTGTAACTTCGAAGAATGTTATCATTCGATAATCTTCTCAGTAGAAATTATTCCTACGATTTTATTGTCAGCAGAATGTTATTTTTACTGATTGTGAATATTTTACGACAATATTCTACTGCAAACGTTACTGCGACTTAGCCTAAATTGATTGTGTCCATTATTGAGGAAGTTCTTAACAATTGAAAGTCTCTTAGATATTTTTAACAATATCGTAGGAATAAAATACACTAATTCATTTCATTAAAACGACTGCAAAACCTGCAGCAATTAAATGAAACAATAATTGAAAACAGTAGATTAGTCCAAGCATAACTCAGTCGAGTTGAGCGTCTAATTAAGCAATTATCTCAAATGAAGTTACCATAATTATATCAGGATTGATATATTTTTGCAATTTCTTGTACGCAGTTTGTTATATATTAGCATTTTTCTTAATCACAGCAGATCCTGTATCATATCGCAATGAGCATAGCCCTGAGAAGAATTTCAAAGATGGATGAAAACCATTTCCCTGAAATTAAGCACCAGGACGAAAGTTTATGAAACAAATTACCTTGGATTTGATGAATCCACAGGTGAGATAGAATTAATCGAAGGATGACGGAGTCGGAGGGTCGATACATCGGCATAAAATGATAAAAAATCGTTGCATTAGGATTCTTGTTGCACCGCACGTTGCCGAGCACTTGAAACGCGCCTTCCCTGTGCTGCCAACTGATGGCGACCGCGGCAACCATAGACTGTTCCAGCCTGAGCGCCGCGTATCGGCGTTTTGTGGAACTGTCGCGATGCTCCTCGATGCTCCTCCACGAGGATCGAGCTATCGGCGATTACCGAGCATGAATTTGCAGGGCGGGATCGTTTGAACCGCGCGACCAACGACGGAGACGAGTATCGTGGGCAGCTCACGGTCGAGACAGAGAAGGGGAGTGGAGAGGCGAGGGTCGCGGACAAGAAGCCGGGCGAGCCGGTCGCTTTTTTCTCTGGTAATTGCGTCGTTAAGAGAGCGAGGCAATTAAGACGCAAGAAATCGAGCAACAATCACGTTTACGGGACTGTCGTTTTGCCACACGGTGTATTGATCCACGACGTTGCCGGAGCGGAAGGGAACGGTCGAGCGAGGGGGTAGGGTCGGCCAGAGAGGAAGCGAGGAGAGAGAGAGGAGAGAGAGGAGAAAAGAACGAGCCGGCCAGCGGGATGAAAAAGAGAGACGCGGAAACGAGGAGAGACCGGACAAAAAGCGCCGCGCGACAACGTTTCCCTCGGATTCTCGAGATCGTTGCCCGTGTTTCTCTATCAGCGAATTTCCCCGGCGATAAACGCGCGGCTTGATGAACATGTAACGTCGCCGCGGTACCGCGGAACCGGTAAACATCTCGGCAAAAAGGGCCGATCCGAAACGTTCGTCGACGAGGTCTGACAAGACGGTACTCAATTTCCGGTAGGGTGACCCGAACGGTTTTATCGGCAGACGCTCTCATTGGGCCGCTGACAGCTTATCGTTTCGAGGAGAAATCGATTACCGGGGATTGTGAATGGTATAATGTCATCGGACACTCCCGCGGACATTGTACAAGATAGACGAGAATTTTCCGAAAAACGTTCCACCACGGCCGCGCCTCTGTCTTGTTTTTTCTTTTTTCTCACAAAGTTCGACGATCCTCCTAGCATGGATGGCCGAGGCCGCAGGCCTAATGTTATAGAACGGATATTATGAAAAAACCGGTGAACCTGTTTTAAGGACGGCGGCCCCGTCGTCAAAGGGAGAGACTACCATTCAAGGTAGCACGGCGGCCATAAAAAGTGTATATCGAGGTGGGTGCATAAGGTGCATGCACGCTCCGCAAGGTATTACACACGAAGTGCAGCGTGCATTGGCAGGTAACCGGCGCAGCCGGTGGGGAGGGTAAATACTGGCCAGGGGGAGAGGAACGGAGACGGAGCGAGAGGTGGGTGCACCACGACGGACATGGCGGCGCAGCGGCGAATCAAACGATATCGGGCTTCTGGATTAATTTATGCACCGTGGCTTGTTAAAACGCGAGACACAAAGGCCTCGCCGACGCTGCATTCTTACGGCTCACCCTTAGGCCCACCCGCCAATCAATTCGCCTCGCCGCTGCTTTCGTGTATTTATTCGCGCGTAATACCGTTCAAGCCTCGCGCACCGCAGCTACATTGCACCCGACCGTTTCTTTCCATCGACATTATAAACATCGGGACTCAACGTAATCGCGTACGATCCGTCCGGAGTTATGGTCGACGCCCATCTAACAACGCCTGAATGACGTCGGACCTGCCTCGACGTATCCGCAAATGGCACCTACTGCGAAAAGGAAAATTGACCACCGTAGATGCTGTGCCGTAGCTGCTAAGTGGATACACTTGGTTGATCGCCTTTTGTCGATATGCAACGACATTTAGACGTAAAGGTTCTCTCCTAAAGTAGCATCGGGGAAAATTACATTCATGGTTCTTCAGTCCTAACAGCCGTAGACATCGGCTCTTTACACACATCATTAAACTTGTTTACTACTAAAACTGAGGCACTGTATACAGAGTGTGACTTATTTAAGGAGATGCAACAACGTTGAAATAATTTAGAAAACAACCGAAATCAATATAAATTAATTTTTATCCTATTAAAATTGAACTTTCCCCAATACGTTAACGTAAAAATGCATTTCGAGACGTGGTGAATATCAGTGACGACGACACGGCAGTCGACGCGTCACATTATGCGGAAATAATGCGAGCACGTCGACGACGTTCCACGATCTTTATGAATAAATTATTCGACGTGCAACCATAAGAATCGTATCGCCACGAGTCGAGCGTAGCCGGCGAGCGAACCGGAAGTAGGCTACTTGGAACGTCTATCAGCGTCAGCGGGACAGTAAGTCGTTTCCCAGATTATTTTGCCGGAACGGGACGATTTTTAACTAGGAGCCGCTTTTTCCAGCGACGGAAAACCTCGAACGCTATTTATTCCCGACGGGGCCGCTGGTACAAATAGTTCGGACCGCTTTATCACTGCTCCGCGCGGTATCTTTGGTCTTGATCCCGGCGCACCGGAACTCACGGGGATACTTCCACGTCCATTTCCCCGATCTAAAAACGGTCGCGAGATTTCTAACGTTTCTCGTTCCGTCCGCGCGGAAGGCGGCCGCAGAGGGAGACAGCCCTGGAGACGGAGGAACGGGAAGAGAGAAAGAGGAATCAGCTCTCCCTTCGTATCTTCCGCGGCATTAATTACTTTCGTGGCAGAAAGGATCCGGAACGATATCGCTGCGACGACGATACCGGCTGCACCACCCGGCCAGCCCACCGTTCCACCCCCACCATCTGCTTTCTTTCAGTCCGATTTCTCCGTTACTCTCTCTTCCCCGGCTGGGATGCAATTTACCAAATTGTTGTTAAATCCCTCGGGCGGCACGGCGCGGAGCGGTGCGGAAGAGGAGGGACGACGAGGAGAAAGAGAGAGAGGGAGGAGGGAAGCTCGTCGGAGGGAAAAGAAACAGTGCGGAGAAACGAAAGAAGAAAAGAGAACCGGAGGAACGTGGCTGGTGGCAGCCATGGCGTCAGCTGTTTTGTCCCGGAGGCGCGCCCCCCGCCCCAACCCCTCCGGTTTCTTTATGTTTCTTTGCCCGGAAGCCGCGTCCCGATATCGCCCCCGATACACCGCTTGCGCCCGTTTTCTACCCGAATAGCTATACACGCCGGCGCGTATATATCGTCATACACGAGGAAACGCCACGGACCGTCGAGCGTATGCTCCCGGGCTTCTCGGTTTGCTCGGGAGGAAAAACGCGGCGAACGATTTCCCCAAGAAATACCGTTAAAAATACAACCTTTCTCTCGCGGCGACCGCTTTACGATCCGCCGTTTCCCGTTAATAAATTCCTGCGGAACACAATTATCGATAGAAAGTTCTATCGCGTCGAGGTATCGCCGCCGGGAGACCCGCGGATTCAGCGGTTCCGCTCGCTGAACCCAGCGCGGCCTGTTCCGACGTTTAAATATGTGGGTCGCGAAACGGCCGTAGCCGAATTCTCTCGTCCGAGCGACGATAGAACAGACGGCCGACGGTCTCTATGGGGAGCCATGGTTCGTCACGCGAGCGACGCGGTGCAGGCGCGTTAAGTCGCGCGTCTGCTATCGGCTCGGCGACGCGACAGGTGCGCGTCGATAACGGCGCCGACAATAATTGCAAATCGTAGCCGGTGACCGTGTCCGCCGCGTCGATCAAGATCCGAATAATATGGCCGGGCGACGCGGCAACGTTTCCATTATGTAACGGCCGATAAGCGATCGCGTTAAGCACGAGGCTCGCTCTCGCCACGTAGACGCTGACCGATCCGACGCGTTCGGATCCGGAAGCCCGGTCGCGCGTCAAATCCGGAACGATTCCCGCGACAACTGAGAACTCGCCGGTTCGGCGGAGAGGAAAGAGAGAGAGAGGGAGCTCTCGAGAGCTCGGCGAGTCCTCCTTTGATCCGCATAATCTGGATCGCGATTAAAACGTGAAAATCGCCAGCATTAAGCTGGAAACGTCGGATCGTCTAGCCGGTTGGAAAGGGTGGAGACGAGTCTCGAGGTGGAAGGGGATCGAAAGGGGGACGAAAAGGGGGTCGAAAGGGAGCGAAGACGGGGAGGGGATCAGACCGGGTAACAGTAACGACGTCGACAGGGTTGCGCGGAGGGAAACTCCCGTCGGAGTCTCCTCCGGCAGCGAAGAGGGATGGAAACGGGAATACGATTGGTTTGTGAGGGTCGCCATTCACGGGGGTCGCCGCGGTGCCGTTTGGAGTCTGCGCTCTTCCTTGATCCTGCGAGAAGCATTTCGCTCGTTTCAGCCGAGAGACACGAGGAAAGAGGACGGGGGAAACGCGGAGGAGGTGGAAGATTCTCTCCGACGAAGCGCATAGAGCAAACTGAAGAGGCGAGGAGAAGTAGCGAGAGAAAGAGAGAGAGAGGGAGAGATAGACAGAGGGAGAGAGAACGAGAAGATAGACCAGACAAGGGGATGGGAGCGAGCGAGAGGAAAGGAGCAGTCGGTGGACCAACCGGTGCGGCTTGACGGACGTCGCGACGCCCTACGTCACCTTTATCGCCGACGCCCTTCTGCGTCACCTTCTTCTTTCCGCTTGTTCCCGGGAAAACAGGCAGAAGGAAACGATAGCTCGCGTTCCGATCGGTGGAATCGAAAAGAGTGCGAGGAATAGGGCTCGCGATCGGTATCGGTTGCCGGAACACGGTCGGGAATATGCAAAGGGAAGGCGAGAGAGTGAAGGAAGAGGCTTCCCGGGGCGCGTCTCGACGCTTTGTTGCACGGAATTACGATCACAATGTCGGGAACGCTATTACGAATTCTTTTTATTGCTCGTTACTCTAGGTGCAAGGACTTCCCGTAGGTCGGTCACGCTCCCGGCAGAGGGTCGACGCCGTGACGCTACACTTAAGACGTTATTTATGACGCCGTTTCGCCGCTAACGTTTCAGTTGAGGCAGGTCCGGACGATAGTCTGCGGCTTGATATGTTTATGAGGACGTCGGCCGAGGGTTCGGGTATATTACCGGGATCGGGCGTCGATCGGTGAAAGACGACGCAGGAAAGGTCCCACGAAGACCGTGGAGAGAAGTTAGACTCGGGAAGGCGACCGCGTACGAATCGGAATCGTCGACTTTCTCACAGAACGTCAAGCGGCTTCCTTCGTACTTTGCAAAAAGGCCCAGAGAATTCACGAGGAACCTGAATTACGCGCATAAATACACGCGTAGGGCCGCGTACACGCCGGATCGTTACTCCTCGTTTAATTAGCCACCGTTCAACCCCGAGGAACCGAACAAAAGAGGCATCGAATCTTGGGAGCTCCGGCCGACGGAACTCTCACGCGGAACCACGCGAGCGATTCGGCCGGCCTCGGCCCTCCGCTCGCGACGAAAACGACCACGAATTATTTCGAGCTGGTCACGTGATCGTATCGACTTCGGCATTGTTTTCGCGCGCGGCCTGCAATTAGACCGATGCAGTTACGGCCGGTGGGTGGCTACTCCAGGTAACCCCTGTGTGCTCGCTCGTTTGCCGGCGCGACTTCCAACGAGACGAGAACGCGAGGAGGAGGGCTTACCTGGCCGACAGGTGGGGAAGAGACCGTTCGGACGACCGGGCCGTGTATTTAAATTTAAATATAATGCAAATCGACCAAGATAAGATGAATAATAATTGTAACGGCAGGGGTGGGGGGCAGACACCGGGAGGAGGGAGGACGCTTAGTCGATAAAGCAACAACGTCCGAGGCTACCTCGCAATTACCCGAACGTTTTCTACCCTGTCCGACGAATCCATTTTGTCATGGAAGACGCTCGTCGGCGGAATCCGCCATTGCTCGACACGGTTAAAACGCTCGTCGATTAACCCAAGTATGCAAACAGGAATTGTTTTCAATACGATTACCGTCCTGGGCAGAACACTTAGTGTGGTTTATGTAATAACGAAGAATAGATACTATGCAAGTTTCTACTGAAATGTAAAAAAGGTTGAGCATTTAAATTTGTCTACCCTGAGCTAACAGATATATTTATTGCTTTGCTAGAAACGCGTAATGCTAATTTCGAATAGCAACTGGTGCTTATCGCTATTCATATATCTGTTTGCCGTAGCTAACAATATCAGCTGCACACGTTGCGAAAAAAAACCTTTGAAACGACCTAATGTAACCGCGAGGAGCACGTTGAGCGGGTTGCACAGGTGCAATTTAATTTCCCCTATGAGCAGTTTGCTACATAGTCGTAGAAACAAAACGATTTTATCTAAAGTGCACGGGACTCGGCGAACTCAGGCCGCGTCAGAGTTCTCATGGTCGTCGCGCGATTTGATAGTGAAATGGTCGGGAGATCGGCCGCGGATCGTTGCTGCATTTTAATGCAACCGCGCGCGTCCATTGATCGGCTCGGCTCGCATTCATCATTAATCGCGGTTCCCCTGAATTGCCTTGCCTAGCTATAGCTTCATTAGATGCCGTCGGCTTTCCTCGGGTTTGCTTCCGCGCGTCCAGGTATACAATGTGACGTCGATTGACTGGACAAAGTTTCCGAGCCGCGACACTAATGACAATCGATACGTTTCCGCGGACTAAGCTCGCAAAACCCCGCAAGAATCGGAACAGGTTAAAAGTTTAATGCCGAACGGAGCTCCGTGTCCGGATAGGTCTGACAGTTTTGACGAACTTATGCTGCACGGTGCGACCCTGTTACCCGACCTATTGCGCACAATGTGTGTTGGGTTACGCGGAAAAAGTAGCAACTATGGGACAAAGCGCGAGCCGGTTCCGGAGATGTTGCTATTACGGGACGCTGAACGAGCGAAACTTTTTTTTCTGAACGCGCGAAACTTCTTTTTTCAAACTTTCCGCGCCGGTAGCTTCCTTGCAAGAGGGAACTCGGGCAAACGAATTTCAATCGCGGGCTAGCCTGAGCCCGAAAGACGCGCTCTGAAAAGTCATGGGTCAATGGAGCGTACGCACCTCCGACGAATCAATTAATAACTGTCCGCCGGGATCAAGATTGCGGGCAGCGCGATAAATTCCGCGATAAACGCGTCGTTTCGCCGCAGCGATTACCGTGCCCCCGCCACGCCGCGGAGGAAGAACAATGGCCGGCGTAAACAAGAACGCCCTCGTTACCGGGGATAATTAAAACATTAAGGAATTTCAATGCGACCCCTGGAAAGATAGGGAGCACCCGATAATCGAATTAAAGACAGTTACGATTCCTCGAGCGCAATTCCCTACAAGGCACCAAATTAATTCTCCGATCGCGATTAAAATCTCCCCGTCTACGTTGCGTATCGGCGTGTAGAGCAGCAGAGCGAGTGCCAGGCCAAACAGAGCTTGTGCGCGAAAGCCGCGCCGAAGCCGCTCTCCGGAGTCGTTTCTTTCACGGCGGCCAGAAAAACCGAACCGAGTCGCCTCGAAAACCTCGGGACAGGTTCGTTAAGTATCCGGCCGGTGCTTGTACGTGGTCACGTGAGAATGCGAACGAGGGTGGCTCCGCTTTGGTAGCCATCGTCGATCGGCAGAACGCGCGACCGCTCGAGGCAGCCGCGGCGGCCGCAGGAGGAGGCGCGCAACGGAGCGTTGCGCCTTTCGCGTTACGCGTCTCGAAAAACGTGGCTCGATATTATTCCACCGCGGAATATCTCCATTCGACCCGGCGCGATGCGATGCGGCGCGGCGCGGCGCAGCGCAGCCGGGCAAAAAGGTGAAATACGAACAACGAGCCGGAGAGATGCAGGAGGCGGCGCGCCGCGGCGGCAAGAAAAACGAGGAGGGCACGAGAAGAAAAGAGCGGCGGCGGCGGCGGCCGCGCGCGCCGTCACGGCACCGGCGCAACAATGCGCCCCGAGTGGACGGTAGATACGTAGATATCCGATTAATTCCCATTGAATGTCTTTATTGTATTTAATACCGCGGGCACGAGGGAACGCTCGAGGTAGGGAGACAGCTCTCGGAGGTGTGGGGAGGCTCGAGGGAGGAGGCGAGATAAGACGAAGGTTGCGAGAGGCAGCGCGCCGGGTTTCGTTCGTAACCAAGGAGGCAGATATGGTGCTGGCCATATACAATACACGTGACCACGCTGCTGCACCGAGTGCACCGTTGCGCAGTTGCGTCGGCAGGTATCTTTCGCGCGGGCGCGCGCGCGCGCACACCACGAACGCCGCGCCGCACCGGTGCAAGCCCGCGCTCGTGTGCGTCCGCCCGACGAAGGGGACCGTCCCTCGTCGCTCCGAGTTACATGTATATTTATAATATAATCGCGGATACCGATCTCCGCGAAGAAACGAAAAACTCGACCCCAAGGCCGAAAGGGTTCAGAAAGAGAGACGGTGTCGGGATATGGGAACAAACGGACGCGGAACGCGCCGCTTTTCTTTCTAAGGACTCCGGGCAACCCGGTTTCTTCCCTCTTTTCCACGAGCCGCGGTCGGTGCACCGTTTTTGCCACCGCGCCGGCCGGGCTAGGTGCGAATCGGCTGCTTCCCGTCGCGAATTCCTTTCCGAAGAGCGCGCGCGCCTGCATTCGCCGCCGCGTCAGGCCTGTCCAGGACGACGCGTTAATTACTCGCGCGGCGAGAATGCACGCCGGCTGACGAGGCGTTCGCGGCTCGCGTGATCCTGCTCTATTTTTCATTCGCGCCGAAGGCTCTGACAAATTATCGAACCAAAGAATTGGATGGATGTTGCCGGCGAGCCGATGTCACTGTTCAGGTGTAAGGATCGAATGCTCCATTCATTCCATCTTTTCAATCTATATCCAGATGTTCAAATTTATTTTCGCGTAGGTACTTCTTATATAAGTTATGTATAACATAATACTGCTCAAGATGGCTTGCGAAGGCAAGTAACCCTAACCATTCTTCGCCTACGTGGGCAAAACGTATTTTCCTCGTTGTATACAATTTATTCTTACTAAAGTATAATATCTGTGCAATATTTTTGCATGTATTGGACAAACTTCTAGGAAAGCGACCTTCTAAAGTACAGTAGAAATTCGTTTATGTAAATTACATTTCTGCGAACGACATTTTCGCCAATGTCAGTCATATCATTGAATTTACCTATCTAAACTGGAACACCGTCAACTTAAACACAAAGTTGCAAGTAGTGGGAGTAGTCAAACGATTCCTATTATATGAATCATCTAATTATATAAACTACTTGTTTTCCGATAAATTCACATAAATGTAGTTTTACTGATTCGAGAACTATTCGAGGACTAATTCTGGATCTTTAAAAGTGAAACCATGAGATGGATCGTGTCAAATATTTAACGTGCCAATGAAACATGGTTCACATCGGACCGCTCTGCTGAACTAGTCCGACGTCGAAGAATATTCGAAATTCTTTTCATACGGTTCAACAGAATCCAATGACAGGGGAGCGCCAAGGATGATGATACCTGCGCGACACCGAGCTCGTGTCACGGCCCAAATGTGACAAGCGCACGTCCGAATTTCGATGCACCCGCGACGAGCCGGGTAATTTTCGGAGCATCGAGAAACTAATCTAGAGCAAAGTTCCGTTTCCACTGGGGGCGAGAGGGCTGTTTTAGGATCTATATAGATTTCAGTCGGCTCGAGAGCAGTCGGCAAAGCAACGGAAAGAGAGAGAGAGAGAGAGAGGGCGAGGGAGAGGGAGAGAGTTCAGGGTCGAGGCATACAGGTGGTCCATAACATAACAGTCACTGCGTTTTATCCGGCAGTAAACCGGCGGCAGGCGCTCCGGCTCTATGATTTAATACCCCAAACCCTTCCCTCCCCGCCTCCGCCGCCACCGCCCGCGCACCCCTTACGACCGACCCCTCCTCGGTCGACTACCGGCAGCCTCTGCTCGCCTCCTCTCCTCCTCCCCGCCCCCCTGCCCCCGTCGCCTGCTCCCTCCAGCCTCACGTTTCTCTGCTGCCAACCCCTCCTCTCTCCTCGACGTTGCACCCGCGTGCTTGCACTAACCCAGTGCCGCGGAATGGCATTATCAGCCGGATGCTTCTATGACCGTGCAAGGGTCAAACGAGGTCCGGGGCCAGAAAGGGTTTGAAGGACGCATCAATTTCGCTGCGCCGCCGGTGACGATTCATGGGCCATCGTGTTCGGAAACTGCGAAGCCCTCTATCAGTGACGAACGACGTACAGTAATTAACTACTCCGACCCCCCGGTATCGTTTAACTGTCAACCACCTTATGCGAAGAAGTTACCTAGTTTCCATAACACCTGTTAAAATGAGAAGTTGAAACGATGTCCGCCGCGATCGCTCCGAGACGTCGTTTTAAGGCGAGAGATTAACAAGTGTCTAGAATGTAAGCGCACCTTCTCCACGAACGAACCACGTCGATTTGCCGGATCGAGCGGAGATCGTTGACGAGAGATTGGTATTTCGCGCGCCTAAGTGCGCGTACACGAGGAGACGGTGTTCCGATGACGAAACAGCAGATCGTGGGCGGACAGAAACGACGGAAACGAACGTTCGACGCGGGACAGCAGAAGGATCGATTTAGATGCGATGCCCCGATGAGACAATGGAAGAAGGTAATGCGAGGTTCTGTGAATGTACACGACCGGGATTCCATCGAATACAGATCTCGTGACAGATTATGCACCGGCGACAATCAGCATTCGTGACGAGCCACCACTCCCACGCTGTCCGACTTAATTACCCCATTAGTCCCACGCGTGCCGGGCCTGCAAAAAACCTCGGCTACGCGTCACCCACCCAGCCGGGCACTTGTTCTTCCACGGCTCATAAATCCTGCGACAGACAATCAAAGTATCGACGTATCGACGAGTGTGGCATGGTAGCCGAGCCTAGCCTCGCGTCACGGGGAACGCGGATGTAAGTCGAGAGAGAGAGAGAGAGAGAGAGAGAGAGAGAGAGGGAGGCCGAAGTGGGGACCACGGGGACCCAGAAGACGTTCCTCGAGTTGGTAAGCCGCGTAACTCGAAGCTCGGCCGCCACAGAAGCTCCGTAACTCTGTTAATTCATATCTGGAAAGTTGGCCGTCGCACGGAAGAGAAACGGTGGAGGAAGGAAGGGCTGCTCGAGGGGGGTTGTAGGTGGGCAGAAGACGGAGGGGGTGGGGTGGCAGAGAAGCGAAGGAAGGTGGTGGCGGAGGTGGATGGGCGAGTGGTTGGGCCGATTGGATGGGCGGAAAGAGGGAAAGAGAGGGCTGAGTTAGCCGGCACGGCTGCCCGGGGGTGGTTGAAGGCAGTGGAAGCCGAAGGGAGGGGGTGTGGAGGTTGGTTTCCTTGCCTGGCATCGAGGAATCGATACGCTGGTGGGAGCCCAGCGCCACCAACGCCTCCGACGCCCTACGTCATTGCACCTCGACGACCCAAGCCTCTCTTCCTCCTCGAGGTACGTCCAACTTTTGCACCCCCTACTAACCTCCGTGCACCACCCCACCTTTCGCCCGGTCTCCTCGCCCCGCGACCAAGCTCTGCCATCCGCTCGCCCTTTCCCCTGAACATTCGTTCGGCTGTCTCGCGAGACGAGCTCCAAAAGTGCAGCGATTCCGTCGCGCGAATCGTCGGTTGTTCGAGCGTCTCGAGCAACAACGCGGATGCAAATCGTTGCCGAGAGGGGGTGGCTTAAAGCGAACGGATCGTTGCCCGATCCAACCACGCGGAATCGGACAGGGGATTTTTAGCTCGTCGAGGCTTCTCGACGTAAGCCGGAAACAGCGTAGCCTCTGGCTGCACCAGGTAGAAGAGGACTTGCGAGTCTTCTGCTCGACGCGATCAGGAGTTTAACCGATACGCGATTAAAAGCGGGAGGCGGCTGGTTCAGGTAACAGCCCCTTTCGCCATCGACTGCTCCTTATTAATTCATCGGGGTTTATGCATCGGCGGGGAAGGTCGCGCGCAATTCGCCAAATGCATCGGAAGGTCTGCGATCCGGATTAACGCGACCAGCCGGCGGAAGAAAAAGGAGCTGGAAGGGCGGACGCGGAGGGCGAGGAGGGCCGAGCTAAAGAGACACAGAAATGACACGGCGAGCTTAACTTCTGCCACTTCCCGATGCTAATGCACGGTAACCGCGAGCGTCGGGACGCTGGGAAAAGTTGATGTCCCTCGTGGATTCCGCAGCCGCGCTTCCGTTGGCTCTTAGTTATTCAAATTGTATTCCTCTGTTCCGTCTGGATCGCTCGTAACAGCATCCCGAACGGTTGTAGCTCGCTCGTTCGCCCGTAATCCTTTCGATGTTCACCGTGTTTTCTTTTAATCGGACATTAACGGCGGCCGGGATTAACGCGCGGACTGACCTATACAGGTAACGGTCATTTATAACGCGATCCCCGACGAATATAAACGGGCGGACGTATATCCCGATACAGCTTAATCAGCGTTGAATAAATTCGAGATTAAAATCGATGCTTGTTACTCAAAATTTGTTTTTCGTACCGCAACCGGGTACCGGGGCCCGGCCGTATAATTGCTCGAAAGTACTGATTTATCGTGTCGACCGTACTGACAGGGTATCAACGATTTATTTGCCTACTTTTATTGGATCGATCGCAATGCCTCCCGTTAATTAGAAACTACTACATATTGCGGAATCGAGCCCGGGCGCGCGTATTACCTATCGCCGCGCGCGAATCGACACGCCGGCAATGCGTATTAATTAACGCAGCCGACGCACGATTTAATTTCGTTTCGTTCTGCCGGGAGGACGGAACGCGCGCCCGGCTCCCGGGATTAACGGAAATCCGACGACGCGAATTTCATTCCGGCCGAGTTATGAACGAAATCCGCGTCGACGCGGATAATTCGAAAAAATCGCTTGCTCGCGCACCGACGGGCACCTGTATACTAATTAATCGGAGGAACTATTCACGAAATTCGATACGTAAAATCGACAGCGCGCCGCCGAAGAAGACGCGGAAAACTCTGCTAATGCTTGGCTACAACGAACGCTACATGACAGACGAAATACTGGGAAGTTGAATTGTACATGTCAAATTTTATATTCAATTACAGAAAATGAAACTTAACAGTCTCGTATATTTGTAAGGAGCATAACTACCCACATGACATGTGAGTGATATCCCTTGAATCTAGAAGAGTCGTTGATGACATTACTTTTCATTTTAAATGTTTGAGCGATTTAATAATTTGTCCCTAGTTTCTATATATAAACGTCACAATTTCTGTAATCAGATCCTATAATAAGAATTATTATCTTAGCAAATGAATACTGTACTGTAAGTGATCTTTTTGAAGTATCTATGTCGAAATCAAATAGGGAATTTATTTTAATCACGACACTAATATCTTCTATTATGTAATGTAGCAGGTTTTTTCTCGTTTATAAATAAATAAACAAATAAGTACACGAATAAATGAAAATAAATGAATAAAGACTATATTTTATCTAATAAGGTGTTCTTGAAATCTGAAAGAGTTCCAGGAAAGGCTCGCGAGCGCAAGGAAAGCGCAAAGTTGCAAACTACCCGTTGTTGCCTCGGAATAGGTTGCAGGATCTTGAGAAAAGGAGGAAAGTTGAGAACCGCGACGTCGGTGGCAAAGAGGACGAAGACTCGGTCCCCGGGCTCGCACGCTTTGGCATTGGCACAGTCGTAAAAATAATGGAAGCCGGTGCACGCCGACCGTTAGCTAAATGGCATGTAATAGCAAAAGTCGGCTAGAGCAAGAAGCTCGGGCTCACAATACCGGTGCCGTCGTCGTGACTTGGTAAACAACGTCCGATCGCTAATTAATAGTGTGTCTTCCGTCGTAATTTGCGACGTTCGACCAACCTGGCATTACCGCGGTCGCATCCACGACTCTATCCTCGGCGCGCTTCGTAATAACAACTCTTACATTAGATAATGACTGCCGGCGCGGAGGCCCGACCTGCGGAATAACTCGGATCGAAGGGAACTTTTCAGGAGCGTAAACACACGTCATTACGCTTAACAGCGTGTTACAAGCGGACACAATGCCGTGGAGCATCGAACGTCACGCTACTGTGGGAAAATGGATTTACGTTCGATTCGTACGAGGGAAACGAGGCCGCCCGTTCGCCGAGAGTCGCGTCGCGAGCTTTATCAATTCTGATTTCTTAAATGCTCCTATCGATCGGGGCTCGTCCGCTGATTACGCTCGGTTATCGGGAAGCTTCAACCTGTTGTAGCCATTAATAATTCAGCCGGGAGGGTGAAAAATATATGAAGCGAGGCGTTGATGGGATCGCGTGAACTCCGCGGTCTATTTATACCCGCATATCTGTCGGCGGCTAAAGATCGGCGTTCGGGTCTTTCGAAGCAACAGACCACTTGCGCGACCCGCAAACGGTGTGTCTTCCGTTCGGCAGGACGCTACTCGACGATATCGATTTTCATTTAGCAGCCGGCTGGAAATAGCCTTAAAAATGGGTAATGGGTTGCCTGATACCTATCGGGAAAGCTCACGCGTCAAGGGGTTAATTAGGACACCTTCATCAATGAATCATCCACCGCAGGGAATAATCACGCTATCTAATAATCTGGTCGCGTGACGATTTTATTATACATTCATCTATGTCCTCGCCAGTCGTATCTCGTAACCGAAGTCTCATATTTCTTCAGCCAGTCCGCGAACTGATTTCGAGCACACCTGGCTGCGCGTACCCGAAGATCATCGGACACCTATCCAAGGACACGATCGGGAGCCATGGAACATCAGATCGGTTGGATAATGTTTCTGTTTCCCTTCCGCCAACAGGGAGCGGAAACCGTTCGAGACCTTATAGAAAACGTTCTCACGGACTGCGGAAATTTACTTTTCCAAATCATTACCCGGAAAACCGACCAATCGGTAGGGACGACTGCTTAGTGCTAGAACTTACGCGACCGAGCATCTGTTTCGTTGAACGCGAGGCAGCAGGACTTACCTGAAACAAAGAGAAAAACGGGGTAAATTAGCAGGGGTCGGTAATTGGCTGTTTCAGCTTAGTCTATAACCCGTTACGGTTGTAATGACGGGGGCTGGCCCGCCGGAGGGTGAAAAGATCGATCGTCGAACCGGCGAATCGATATTTCGCCGATGCGACACTGGGACGCTTATTGTCCCGCGGGGTGCGCGAGAAAGAAGGAAAAAGAGAGAAAGAGTAAGAGAGAGAGAGAGAGAGAGAGAGCGAGCGCGGGGGCGGTCGGGTGATGGCGCGAGGGTGGCGCGACTCGCCCGCAGCGCGTGCGGTCGCGGCGATTTCGCGCAAATACGTTTCCATCTAGCCTGCGCGGAGTTGCACGCGTTCGCACGCGTTTGCACGCGTGTCGGCAGGTGCGCACACGCGCGCGCGCGCCCGCCGCGGCCGGCTGTGTGCGTGGACGCGGCGGTATACATCATCGTGCGACTAATTTCCGCGATAAATATTTTACGGACGGCCATTACGCGGGGGCCGCGTGTTCGTGCGATATAAACTATGGATGACTATGGCGGGTGTAACGTCGAGCCCGGCGGAAGAGACACGGGCGGGATGGTGTGGGTGGGGACCTGGGAGTCGGGCGGTAGGGGGGGGGGGGGGGCCGGCGAGGGGAGGTGGAACCGAAAGGTTTGACGCCCGTAAAATTCACGGGAACGCCATGATGCAATTCCGCCGCGCCGTTTTACTCATTAAAATCTGTTTGTCCGCGAGATAGTGGAGCGTGGTGCTTTCAGCCTCGTGCCTCCTGCCTGCCCTCCCCTCCTACCCCCTTCCCTCTCTCGGCCGCCCCTCGTGCCGCCGACGGGGGGGTGGCTGAAATACGCGGATAGTGGCGCACCCCTTCGACAAGAGCATCCCGCGGGAGCAACGTTAACGCGATAGTCGTGTATCCTCGACGAAAAATTGCCTTTCCGCGACGGGGGCGTCAATATCGAACTGCAAAAGTCCTGAGCGCATTTTGATTTGATGCATCTTCCTGGGCCGCGCGCGTCACTTTAATGCGTCCCGCGAACACGCTCCGATACGCGCATCTGCAACCGCCATCTGTTCGAACGTTCTGTCGCGTTTCATCGCCTTCGAATGATCAAGGGATCCGAGTGACAACGTTTTCTAGTACCATTTCCTAATCGATGCTGAAGTTAGAAGATCAAATAAACGTGGAACGCATTGACTCTGAAATGGAACCGAGTCTAAAAGAATCTAGAATACCAAAGGTTACAAGAAAGTAAACGCGTCCAAAGTTGGAATGTCGCTGGAGCGTCCCACGGTTTCAGGTGTGGGACACAAAGGGTGATTCGATGATAAGTGACTTGACGGGTCGCGCTTCGAGTCGGCCGAAAAAGGAAGCCTCGTTTCGTGGACACAAAGTTGTCGTTAGGTTTCTATTTAAAGGAAGCCCCTATTCGAGGGAAAGATCGCCGGATCTACTATTCAGCTGTTCGTCCTAGAGAGCAGGTGTCCGAGTTAGCTCTAAGAAGTCCAAAAATTGAAGGGCGTGGCGAGTGTAGGACACATTGTCGGCTTTCGTCGCTCGCTCGCACGCCGGGATTCACGAGGCGCATTGATTCGATCCGCGGGCCACTCGCTGCTCGCAATCGTCTCGTTGCTATTGTATCTCTCATTGTTCGCGGCCGTCGGAGCCGTAATGGCGTCGTTGCCGCTGCCACGCGGCCAGATTACGCGCCGCTAATTACGTGGCAACGCACTCGATGGCCGGGCAACATCTGCTTAGAATCGGACTAACTGTTGATGCCGAACAATGCCTCTTAGAAACGCCGACAAACGTTAGCTGGCCGATGAGATTGAATAAGATATGGTATTGTTCGGCTGCCACGGTAAATGATGCAGCCTCGGCCGCGGCCGATGGCATTGCACGAACACTGTACCCGGCGAGCCGACGACGACGACTGCGACGGCGACGAGGTGTTTATTCGTTTCGCCGGCTTGTTGCTCGTGCAACGCTTGTAAACGTTCATTATCGCGGAATATCCGGATTCAAGTAATTGGTCCTGAATTACTCGTGGCACTGGCGCATAAATTACCGGCGGCCAAATAATAAATAAGTAAACGCAATTTCCATTTCCGGGCGGCCGGTTCGAAGTTTTAATTAAATTTCCAACCGCGAGCAGGAGGAAAGCCGTTCGACATCGAGATCTCGCTTGTCGGTCGACTTTCGAATCCTCGCGAGGTCCGATCACGGTTTTCCCGACGCGTCGCGGCCCGTGACGTTGTGTGCCGTGCGCGTGTGTTTGCGCGCCGAGACATTAAATCCGCGCGAAAAAGAGGACGCTTAACAAAACGGGCGCGCCGGGAGTCTGTGCGCCGAGTCGAGAGCCGGGTGGAATGTTTTCCGTTCCCATCGCGAGCGCGGGGGAAAAAAAGGATGGCGCCAGGAAGAGGAGCGCGCAATTGGATAAAACGGTAATTGAGTTCTTATCGCGCGCGTCGCGGCCAATTGGTTGGCAAAACTTCTTCCACCGCTTCCTTCGCGCTGCCTTCCCCGCCGGAACGGTATTATTAACGAAGTCGCGCGTTTGTCTCCACCTGTGTCTCCCTCGTAATTACCACGGGAACGAGACCCAGGATTCCCTTGCGAGCGGAGCGAGCTGCGCGCGGACAGGATCTGTGCATCTCAGGAAATCGTGTCACCGTTCTTCTGCTTTAATTGCGATACATTGTACTGCGAAACAACAACGATTTACGCTCGCGACAGGAACCCGCGTGGATACTCCGCGTGACTCGAGGCGACGCGAGGACGATACGTTCCAGGGATTTATAATTTCGTTCATTTGAAAATGCGACCAACTGCTGGATTATCCCGTCTCCGTTTGTTTGAAATCGACTCGGTCTGCTCGCGCGGATAAGGCAGCGCAAACGATGCAGAATTCCAGTCCGACGCGAAGCCGGGGCGAGCTGAAAAATCACCGCGCGGCAACGCGCGATCATCAATCACCTGCCCACGGGTAAATAGTACGCAATGATAGCAATGAGTAATGAGATCGAAAAGGACACGGTTCTCGTTGCGGCAGCCCCTCGCTGCTCCGAGAGACTTCGGCTCCGCGGACGATCGCCGATCTTGGCAGGAACAAGTGAACTTGACTTGGAAACAGGAAACCGAGCGTGGATTCGTGTCACGGACGTGACTCGGCCTGTCTGGTCGCAGTCAAGTACAGACCTTGAGGCCGCGGAACGCGTGAAAGTTGACGCCGATCCTTGCCGAACGGAGCCTCGCGAAAGCACGCCGAGGAAAAGCCGGGAAGGATGCGAGCCAGTTTAACAGGGGACACCTATTATTGTACGGTCAGGCTGCGGAGCGACGGGTAACAATTAATTTTATCGATCTACCGGCGAGCTCGCCGATCGGGTACTGGCCCCGAGATTTCCCTTCTCGTCGCGCGCTAATTTATCGCGCCGCTAATTTTAATCGATACTGCTCGCTTATCGAGACACGTTAAGGCGTAATTAACGTCGATCGGTCGCGAACGATATCGAGCTGGCCCGGGCCCAGGTCCGCGACGACGCGACGCGACGCGAAGGAAACGAGTTCCACGGCAGCCCGGCCCGCCGATGCCCGAGGTCTAACAAGAACGGGCGATATTAAATATGGGCTGCGCCTCGGGGGAAGAAGCCCCGGGGTCGCACCTGCGGCGGGCTTCCCCCGGCAGGCTCGGTTGGTAAAGCAGGGATTACCCGCGCTAAGAGGCCGAGCGGGGCTTCGCGCCTCATCGTCTGGAAAATGGCTTACTGCTTACATTTACCAACCGCCCCCGTCTCGCCACCCTATGTAGAACACGTACAGGCGCACACCGGCTCCTCCGCGAGCCCCGAGAACCGCGGGCCGCTCGCCCGCTCGCTCGCTCGCGTGTGACAAGACGGACACTTTAAACAGCACCTTTCTTCTTTCTCATTGACTCCGCCGGCCGGACGACAGGGGTGGCGACAAACAGAATTTCAAACGAATTTATCAATTATTACCGGTCGTTCTCGACGCGTTGCGTGCTAGACCGTCGCACGAGCTCATTTCCAATACCTACGTATAATGACACGAGCGCGGCCGAGGCGAGGACGTGAACAGGGATTACCGAGATCACGAGGAATCCCGAGTGCATGGTCGTACGGTGTTGTTGCCTGGATTGTCTTTGTTAAGTAGACAAGCGGGCGAATGTCATCAGACTATACAGCACGAAGTGTAGGAGAGAAGAGTGAAAAAAGAATGAAATGAGAAATATTTAAGATTTCATCGAGCACAAAGTGTAACGATGAATATAAGCAAACTGAAGAATGTAACAACGGTGTGGTACCGTGACGTTGCACATCAAGAATGACAGAGACACGTGGTACGTTTTGGATTCAGTAAGATACGTAGGGAATTGTGCTCGACGATTGCGAGGTGCAAGAAGGATCCCCGTCACTCGTCGCGTAGCCACATCACTCAGAAAATGTCTTGCTGAACGCGACAAGGATAGCGACGTGACTAACGCCATTCAGATCCGCGTGACCAATTCCAAACAGAAGCAAATTCGAAAGATTGAATTCGGAAGGTTGACCAAGAGTGAACGAAATAGCACCGCGTCGGTGAAGCAAACATTCCCGAGGTTTCGCGGCAGAGAGAACGAGTGATTTATGCGCCCTCGGGTATAAGGAAAAGGGGGACGGAAGCGCTGGGTGGATTGGACTTCCTATTCCCGCAGGAAGAGCCATCCAAGCCCCTCCTTAACTTCACTCGAGTTGGCTTCACCGTCGCGTTACGAGAAGGGCGTCCACTTACAGCCGTTCACGAATCCATGGATCCGCAAATGCGCGCGGAACTGCACACGCCGAGCGTTTCGGATCGGCCCCCCGTCGGCCACCCCTCGCCGAAGGTAACCATTACCGTGTGTGCTTCATAAAGCTCCGGCCACTTCGTCGCTCGAGCGGAGCGCCGATCGTCGCCCCCTTAAACTTCCCGAGCAGCTACTCTCTCTCTCTCTCTCTCTCTCTCTCTCTTTCCCGCGGAAACCGAGCAGTCAGCGAGAAGATTCGATCGCGAGGGAAATTAATCTGCTCGCCGAGAGGTGTTTTTATTCCGAACCGAACGGTTCCCTCGAACGCGACCGGCATCATCCGGCCTCCATTGTGCGGCGAAAGACGACCAGGAAGCCGAAGAAGAGGAAGTCGAGAGAAGATGCCCCCCGGCAGGAAGGGACCCATTAATATTTCGGCAATTAGCGTGCGCGTCACGCGAGCGAGGCTGAGAGCGCGAGAACTGTACGCAGATTCGAGCTCCGGGGGGGACTAATTAGACCGTTCACTTCCGAGACGACTCGGTCGCACCGCGCCGGCTCGCATACGCACAGGCGGGAAGCTGGCGGCGCACTTTTCGGCCGTCGAGTCCTCTTCGGTGATGATTGACTGGTATCACGCGACGCCAGCCGCTCCGTCGCGTTTCAAAAAGGAGGAAGAACAAGTCCGCGTGTACAGGACACACCGCTCTCGTAATCTGTCTTCACGACCGATGCAGGAACACGAAGGGGGCGCGAGGAGGACGCACTCCGGGGGCTGGCAGACCTTGACCCTGGTTCCCAGCGAGCGCCAGACTCGACCGATCCTAGGCGACGATCGCGGCCCGGGCGAAAAAATCGGGAACGTTCGTGCGCTTCGTTCACACTGCGAAATGTCAACACGTGTTTCTCGCGATCATCGGGCCAGTGACTCCGGGAGTTCAGATGTCGGGGGCGATACGACTCCACCCCCCGGTCGATTCGGAGGTATCAGGTGTCCTGAAATCTATATGACCTTCACCGACCCACCCCCGCGCTCCTTCCATTCGCGTATCGCGTTTCCTCGTCGACTTACAGCCAGCTCGCACGACAGGACACCGTTTTTTCTCCCGGACCCCGGCCACGGAATCGAACGCAAAAATCTACGACTTTACACGATTCGAGGTTGTCGGGTGTCCTACGAGCCCCGGGGTCCCTTCGGCTGGCCCCTGCTCCCCACCACGGCGGTGCTCAAGCAACGAAAACAGAAACGTTGGAACTGTCACAGGAAACGGGACGATCACGGAACCCGGGGCCTAACGAACGACACGACTGTCGACGGGCTTTTAATCAGCGAAAGGGATCTTCGTGTTTTACGACTCGCAACGAACCGCCTCGCCATTAAGCAGGGACCGCGAGAGAGGGGAGCGTAAAGAAGCGGGAAAGGAAATCCCCCGGAGAACCCGGACACCTAGCATGATCGGCTACGTGTTCCTAGGGGATGCAATTAACCGTTAGAACGCTACGACTATTCGCAAAATTCTCGGCGAGCCACCGCCGAGCGGCGCCACCGCGATTTTTACACTTCTTGTCGTTCGAAGGTGAACTTCGCGATAGCATTTGTTCGTCATCTTCGTGAAGGAAGTTCGGTTAATAAATCATCGGCAGATAATATATCCTTTGGAATGTCCGTCAGTAATTAACGGTAATAAAATGCATGGATTCGTGTTCACGCGTACTTCGAAGCGAATGATTTACGGTAAATCAACTCCATTCGCTTTGATAATAAAACATTCAGTAAACGGGTGCTTTATCTATCTCCAGAGAATAAATAATGTCGGCAATATCGAATAAATGTATGTATTCGCGTGCGTACTGGCGGATTTCAACCCTCTATGGGCCGCGTGCTAATATATTGACTTTTTATGAAATAATTTTAGTTTTTTCACAAGATGAGGTATACGTCTTAATTATATAAATATCAAAGCGAACGTCTTGTAAATTGTCTGCAGACAAAAATCAGCAGAAAACTTTCGGCCCATTAAGAGTCAACACTTTCACTGTCACATTGAAATTTAACAGATTTTTTAAAAATATTTTATTTTGTCGAATTATAATTGAACGATAATCTTATTGGAATTAAGAAGATGCAATACATTGAAAATCAATTTTGTAACCTGAGGAAATACTTCCGCCGCGCACGTGTGGGTAACGTGGCAGTCGGAGTGTTAAGCAGCAGAATTATCAGAATAATCGATAAAGTGACTCACTCAGCCGGACAGACTGTGCTCCCTCTTACTATTTCGTTTCCCGAACGAGACACTTCAGATTATCGATGCAATCTAATGCAAAGAACAATTCGAAACAGAATACCCTCTACCGACAGCTCGACATGCGTGACTGTAGTGGAATATATTTGCACAAAATCAAGTATTCCCACCAATTTCTCTTAATAAATGAAACGAACGAATAACGCGCCGTTGCTCCTTTATACATTACTTCTCTCTATAATATAATATGTGAATAATTCATTTGGATTTTATGCATCGAATTATTAGACAAGCACATAATGAGATTATGTTTAAAATGTACAAATAAAATAGAAAAATCAGCGAAAGTTTTAAAATTTTTAACATCGAAGAAGATATGATTTAAAAAGTTAGATTGGACAAGTGCTATATAAAATTCTTCTAATATAGTTGGGCTAACTATTAAGAGATAATGATCGCTGCTCGCGAGTGTAGAAAATTGATACCAAAATATTATAAACGAAATTCTATGTAGCATTGACAAAAAAGAAAGCTGTTACGAAAATTGAGATACCCTTCCTTAAATTTTACACATTAATAGGTAAAAAAAAAATAGATCATTAATTTATATACAACATTTTTCTTTTTCTATACGTTTTTATGCCGGGATCGTGAAAATTGGGACATCTTCCCTATATAAAGTTTGATTCGCAATACTTTGGTGAGAATTTTGTACGCTCGCCGAGCAGCGCGCTGGCGTCGATAGTCGAAGAAGGGTCTATCGTTCGAACATCGTGCTCCCTTCCATGGAATCGTATTTTCCGGCGGATCCAACGGATTCGGAGCCATCAATTTCTTCGGATCTCGGCCCCGCGGCGGATTTCGAATCCGCGACACGATACCTATACCCGGGGGCCCTTCCCCTGGCCCGGCGGGAGGCTGACGGGTTCATCGCGCGCGCGGGGTAACCGTAGGTGGATCGTGCGGGCTCCGCGATAATATGTAAATATTCCGTTATCTCCGGCGGCGCGGCCCTACGAAGTTTCCCGGCCGGGAACGGCGATTATTCGAAGCGCGTAGTAACTCGTGCAATTACGCGGTTTACGACAAATCGATAGCTTTTAATTACGTTCCCGGATATTTACGAGCGACCCGACTATCGCGCTCGCCCCCAACGGATCTTCTTGCCCACCCCCGCAGGCGCCCGGCACCGGCCGGATAATCGAAGGCGGTTCCGCCGAATCGGCGATTTTTTTCGGCGTTTAACGTGATCGATGCGCCCTCCAAGAAATATTGGGGGAGCCCGGGAAAATGACGGGGAAAATGGAAGGTTCTTATTCGGGGAACGACGCGCCCTTTTAATTAACGCGCCGCGAGCGTTTAAGCCTGCTGTACACAAGCATTGTTGCTCGTTCGTCAATGGTTTATTCTTATTCCTTATTTAATTCCCGTGTACAATTTCACTAGAGTTTCGTTCGCTATCATTCTAAACGTCCTTCCGAAATTAGATGATGTAAGAATGTTAAAATTCGTTTTGACATAACCACCATCTCGTAGCGTTAAAATTGGACTAGTACACCGGACAATTTCTAACAACAGAATTTTGACGTGAAATGGTTGGTTCAAATATAGACGTGTTGGACACAGATTTCTTTACTGGAGGTATTAAAAGATTTCCAGAAATACCGAATGTGACAGCCGACGAGTTTCTCGATAGGACGAAAAGAGAAATGCGGAAGAGGAAGACGAAAAAAGTTGAGAGAAATAGAAGTAAAATACGTAAATATCTTCGTTATTTTACTATGTATTGGATCACCGAGAAACAGTTACGAAAAACATGTACGCGCTTTGCATTTCGACCGGAATTGCAGCAACGCGTCGCCGCAGCATGAAAAATCGCATGTATTCAACGAGCATAATGCTATTTATACGTGTCGGAACAAAAGTTCTGTGTAGTTCACTTGCTCTTTATCTATGCAATTTCAGCAAAGTTGCGCGCAATGATGCAGCCGAGCCTTATCGTTTTGCACTATCGCATCGCCTACTTACAATTTTAAACCGCGTTAACGCGCGATTTTGGGCCGCGGTTCAATTAGCGCGGCGAACGCAAACGTTAATGAGCGGACGCCATTCAGCGATATTTGTATCGATAACAATTGCCGGTTCGAAAGTTTACAGGTACTTTATGGCAGCGGGCGGCGGCAATTAATGCGCGACGCGTTGAGTACGACGTAACAGTTTCGATCGGAGGCTGCCCGAACG
Source organism: Augochlora pura (assembly GCF_028453695.1). Lineage (NCBI taxonomy): Eukaryota > Metazoa > Arthropoda > Insecta > Hymenoptera > Halictidae > Augochlora > Augochlora pura. Next base: position 7,301,730 of record NC_135775.1, on the reverse strand, counting down.
GATCTACTTTCTCGCCGGAGGAGTGCCGATTCATCATCGAGGATCATGATACGCGTTTACAGAACCAGTTAATCTGCATAACGCCGTAAAACAGAAGCACGGAGTTAGAATGATAAAACGGTTGTGCAACTTCATTCGTTGAAGATTGATGCACGTTTAAACGTTGTTTTTGCGAATTACCGTCCGAGCCCGTGAATTTACACGAGCACGCCGCGATCTAATTGGTAGTAAACTACCGAAAACGCGGCAGAACGAAATTACAGGTTGCGACGGGAACCGTGGTTGCGAACGGGGGAAACCGATTGGCCGCTTGGCGACAACTCGAACGCGTTTCTATGGAAATAGTTAAAAGTCGCGGGCGCCATTTTACCGAAGTCAGTTCGAGAGTACCGCGAGCTGTTTGCCCGCCGTCGTATCTCATTTTATTCGAAGCAACAAAGACGTATCCCTGTTATTACTATGCATACGCCGGCGAAGGAGGAGCGAGCAGAGCCGGAGATACGGTAGCGGAGTTCGTCGTCGTCGGAAGCTGCTCCTTTCTCCTCGGAATTGCGGAGGAAGGAAGAAGGAGCCAGGGAAAATGATTAGTTATTAAAATGCCGATAATTATATATAATCAAGCGGCTGGGAGTGTCCTACGCATACGTTTACCGCGGTTGCACGGGTAAACGTTGCAGGACCCCTCTCCCTCTTGCTCTCTCTCTCTCTCTCCCTCTCTCATTCTTGCTCGCCTCTTCAGCGCGCAGCGAAGGTGCCCTGTCTCGGTCTCGCGCGTCAGGCTTCGCCGATGGTTAGCCGGGGTCTTCTGGTAGGTGGTTGCCGCGAACGAAGCAGCAAGCAGAGCGACGAAGAGCAAGACCTCCTCGCCGGAGAAACAGAGAGGGCCGCGCGCATTATAAAAAGCCCCTAATAACTGTTATCCAGGATCTCGGGGCCCGGCCGCAGGAGTACCGAGCCCTCAGCGTCCAGAGTAGAAGTCGCTACTCTAGTAGGCGGACCACGGTAGGTAATGGTTCCGACGAGACAAAAAGAAGAGCCGAGCGCGATTCAGCAGCTCGTTGCCGTTCGCAGGATTCGAGCAAGAATGCCGACGGAAACTCCCGGCGTGGCCGATACGAATAGCTCTTATCGTCGGCTGAAAAGATCGGATCACACACCCGTCGACGGAATCCGATCTTCGATGTTGCCCCTGCAGCATGCGAGAACGCACTCCGATGCGGCTGCACGCTTCGCGCTCAATATGTTAATCATTTCTTTTTTATGGACGCCGCCGAGCCGAGATTTACACGATCTGTTAATGGCTCTCGCTTCGGCAATAAAATTAAAGAAACGACTCCTGGATTTACGCGAGCGAGCGCCAACGAAGTTTACTGCGCGATGATCCGACGCGAGCGGGCTTTCGTGCCGACGCTGGTTTCTGGCTCTTTGCTCGAACGATCCGTCGCAGCCACGGCAGAATTAACGATGTCTCAGATTAAAGCATATCATTATGTTTAGCGCTCGCGACGTTTCCGAGCCATTACAAGGCGAGGGGTCGCGAAACCTCGTGGAGACGCGTGAAGTTACGAGTCTCGCTCCGTCGAGGCCGAGCGCGTAAAATCCGCAGCGTGAACAAGGGCGGCAGCCAGCCTACTGTCGTTCATAAAGTATGATCGGATTAAGATACCGGCATACCGACTGACTGATCCAAATGCGCTCCACCTTCTTCCAGTCGAGGCACGGGCGGATAACAAGGAATTGATTTTCATTCATTAAACGAACCCCGTGTAATACAGAAATGACGGAGTAAAAACGTTCGCGACACGCCCATGACACCCATAAAACCGCGGATCTGGGCCCGCCATCGTCCCAGACCGCCGTACAGCCGGATGCCATAACTCGTGTTTATCGAAACGAAGAAAAGTTCGGCGACCTTCGAGCGAAGTTTAATCGGCGTGGCAGCGCCGAAGACGGTGGCATCGACGTGGCGCGGCGCGGCGCGGCGGATAAACGATTCCCAGCGAGCTCGTAAGGTTAATGCACACCGTGGAACGAATTACCGGTGCAAATCGGTGCCGTCTAAATCAGTAGCCGAGATCGGAATTAACGCCATATTTCACGGCCGGCCGGGATTATTCGCGGCACCGTGCGGCCGCGGCGGCGCGCGCGAGCTAGTTCCTCGATAAGTTCATTCGGTCGAACGGTTGATAAGCCACGCGGTTGGAATACATTATAGGCACCGCTTACCTATTCTGCCGCGAAATTATTTAAAGCGGACCGGCTCGGGTGACGCGGCGCCCTATCGTTGCGAAGTCTCCATGCTAATCTTTCGACAACCGGCGCAATGGCCGCCGTCCTCACGAGTTATGGAATATTTAAAAGGCAGTCGGTTCGAGTAGAATTTTTTAAAACATTGTCGTCCATATTTTAACAGAAATTATTACTAATATTAATAACCCCATGTGAGGAATAATGTAATATATGTATGCAATAAATTGCAATAGTATAGTTCGTAGTTGAAATATCATATACTGCGCGCACGGTGTGTACGAAAATCCTTCATAGCCAAAGGGTTAAATGTTGCAACACCTCTACAGAAAGATAATTTAAAGGATCGACTTTAAGCAGGAATTTTCGTGCCGAGTTGGTTCGGGTTGACGAGAGTATCGAATGGAAAAAGTTCGATCGAAAGGAGAAATATTTATTTGGATAGGGTTCTGGCTCGCAACGGCAGAAGTCGAGGCAGCCAAAACCGCCAGATGCACCGGAATCTGCAACGCTGCCGCGGATCCTGTGAATGGAGGGGCGACGAGGAACCGCGTCAATGAGCCGCGGCCATCAAACTGGTCAGGCACGTATCGCTACTACGGTGGGCCCCGGTGATTTACAACGTGTCACGCGACGAGAGTTCAACCGAGCAGGGTCAAACGAGGCTGCGTCTGTACATAGGCTGACATTTACGTTCGCCATTCGGCTGATCAGCCAGTGACAACGACATCATCCGCAGGAAGTGTTCTTCGCGAAAATGCTCGTCTATCCTTGAACCTTGGAAGACGTATGTTTGAGAAGGTTCATGGTATAGACCCGTTTCAGACTTCGGCAGAAGCAACGTTAGACTTTGGAATCGCTGTGTTCAAGGAACATGGTCGAAACGCATTCATTACATTATACCGGCGACGTCTCCCGCGCCTTCGTTTTAATTTACACGCCAGCTAATTGCTTCCGGTATATAAAAAACTTTGCAGAAATTGGGAGTACGATCAATTACTATGCAATTAATACAATTAATACCAAGAAGCTTTTAATTTACGCGAGTGACGCATTTGCGCGACACCGGAGCTGCGAGCGCTCGGGATTCCGTCGGTAAGTAGATAACGATAGTTACAGGATTACGGGAAGCCAAGCAGAGAAATCGAACTCTACCATGGAAATCGTTGAGACGTAACGAAAAGCCGCGACAAAAAGCGTCGCACAATTAAAATCCGCCGAGGCTTCGCGTTTCTCTTCACGGGCCGCGGCGCGTGACGCGTTTAATCCGATTCCGCGAACAACGTCGAACGGGCCCGATAACTCATCAGCGTCCAGGTGAGACGCGATTATACAATTTCTTTTTTTTTTTTTGCTTCCTCCAAACGCCGACCTTCTTTTCTATACGCGTACCCAGTGCACGCCGTTCACGAATTTCACTGTATCCCCATAATTCAAACGCAATCAGTCTAATTGTATTGATTACTCAGAAAATTTCTTCTTGGTCCTAAACGTTAAAAAATCTGAACAAGCATACTGCGAGTTTTGCGGTTTTATGGCAAACTGGTAGCCTGAGGTATAAACCTACATAAACATTTGTAATGGAAATGATATTGTGCACGAGCTATTCAAATTATTACCGGAGGTGATCATTTTCTATTTAACACCTGTTTCGTGCAATCGACGCGGGCAATTCTTGTGTTGCACAAAGATCAGGACTCGTTACAAGTATAAGATCATCTGCTTGTTACAAGTATAAGTCAATGTCCATTAGATTTCTATTTCATGTCGTCCATCGGGTGAACATTATCGAAGGCCTGCAAAAACAGCAACTGCGGTCGAGTCGTGACCAGACTCGGTGCTAGGGTAGAAACGACAATGTTGAGATTCGAAAGATCGAGGTCGTCGATTTCAGCAATTAAAACGCGTCGACACGTGCGAGAAAGTAAACGAGGATTAAGTGAACGCCGCGAGATTTGCGGCGCGCCGGTGCCGTAATTCCAGCGGAAGATAAAGTAGAAGATAAAAGGGAGCGAGCCGGCAGAAATCTGCGAACGTTAGACGCCTGGTTCCCTTTATATGTCTCCCTGGCGGATGAGTCTTCGATCGGTAGCCGCCCGGGGCGGCAATCTCCCACGAGCGCACGAGTTCCTTCTTTGATCTCCTCGAACTCGTTACCTAACCTTCGATCCCGATCCAGGGAGTGCCAACCGGCAGGCGAGACATGAAAACATTACGACCCGGCGAGCGTCGCGCCGCGAACAACCCCGGTGCTCGGATTTCACGTGGCACACACGGGCCACCGTGAACGATCATCTCTGCTCCACATTCGAGCAACTCGAGCTAATCGATAATTAACTCCGTCCGCGCGCGTTCTAATAGATCGGATGGTCTACGAAGCGATGCCGAGGCGCAATCCCGGCGGTTCCTGGAAATGTCAGCGATCAGGATCGATAGCAACCGGCTAATAGGAAGGTCCGAGGAGAGCTGGTTCTAATCGAGCCGCGGCGACCGCGAGCGAAACCGCGAGCCTCTTAATTTCTGGAACGATTTAATTACCGCCGCGTGGGTCTCGCGCGACTCCGTCGTTTGCCTCGCCGCGACGCGTCGGGACGAAGACGGAACGCGGACGAGACGAGGACGCGACGAGGACGCGACAAGACGAGACGTGAAGCGGCTACATTCCGCGCCGCCGCGTTTTATCGCGACAACGCGGCGATAACGCGAACACCGCGCGCTAACGATCCGCTTTCACCGGGCCCAGCTCATATCCGCGTGCATGTATTCCGGACCCTGCATTCTTCGGGGCCTCTCCTTCCTTCTCTTCTCCGAAGATCCCGGGACCAGAGAGAGCCTACATCGCTCGCCTCGCGAGAGCCTTGCCGACGTACTGGCTGAGAGAGCCGGCGAAAAAAAGGGACGAGAGAGAAAAGATGGAAAGACGGGGGCCAGAACGAACAAGTCGACGCGGCTCGGCAGAAGAGAAAGAGAGAGAGAGAGAGAGTGAGAGAGAGAGGGAGAGAGAAAGCTGGGACGAGGGACGCGGAGAGAAAGAGATTGTGCCAAGATAGGCCGCCTGCCGCCGTCAAAACTGGTAGGCCTTGAAGAATTATGCGAACTATTCTTGCCAGTTTATCCACCGAGAATTTACGAACGGCTCGTTGACGCGCTACGCGTAGACACTGCAGCCTATCCTCTGGGCGTGACCGCTGCCGGATCTGGATAGATCCTTAGGGATCAACTTCATTCAGAAGTTCCTTAAAATCCTGCGCTTGCTTTATTTCAGCTGGATTTACAACTGATGTTGCATCTTTGAATGTATTGCACTTTCGACTGTATGGGGATCATTTGAAGAGCTAGGCTACTAATAGATATATGAATCATTAAGGATTGATCTAAGACTTCGATGCAAATATCGATAAACTATGGACAGTATATGAAAATTCCCACGCAAGAACAATTTTATTATGGCGATTTAGTATGACCAATTGCTATGTCTTGCCGTGTCTTTAGTATGACCAAGCACTGTTTGCTTTTGCATATAATTAAATTTATACGTTTATCGAATTTGATATATGAAATGTCTTAGAATATAAGCAAAACGAAAAGGAAAAAATATGTAATATGTCTTATTCGGTAAATATAATATTAATTATACTAAAAAATACGTCAAAAGCAGAGCAGTTGGTCATACAGTCAGTAACCAACTCCATCAGTCTAACAAAAGGATTTGAATTGCTTAACTTTTGTACACATTATGGGGACGTGTAAAATTTCTAGTAACCTCGAAAGCAGTGAACCGAGATACGAAGTAAACGCCGTGCAAGTTGTCTATATATAAATAATGGACCCATGGAGGATTGAACAGAAACGTGCATCTACAAACGAGTTATTTTATAGGATACCGATACGAGAGTCGCTTCAATTATTCAGGCAGGTAATCATCGCCAATGTCACGGCGAGTCTAGAAACATCGAACTTGCGGCACATGAAATCCAGTCGACGACAGAAATTCTCGGTTGCATTTCTGCATCTGCATCTGCAGCCAGGTCGGCAGCGGCGCATCTCGGAGGGACCAGTTAAGAACGGTCGTTCGGCCGTGCTTGTCGCGATTTAATTTTCACGTGGGACCCGTGTGGACCAGCCGTTTATCGCGGAGACATGCGACGGATCGTTAAAACGCGATCGGCCGGCCATGGTGTGGTGTGCCTACAATGTGGCAGGATCGTTCGGCGGCCGGCTGGTTTTCGTCGGACGTTGGAGAACGTTTCTCCCGAAGTCGGGGCGCGGCGATACGATTATCGGGGATTAATTAATTCCGAGGGAATTACCGCGGTTAATGCTTGCCGTTATTGAAACGGAATATAATAACACGCCGTGTCATCGTTAACTTTTAATACAGCAATAACGGCCGAGCGGATGCAAATCGGTTCGCTGAAGGTATCGAGCCGCGATAATTCGTCCGCCGTAAAAGCGAGTCCGGATAACCGAGGAGGAATCGATTGGCGCGAGAAAGAGCAAGCCGCAGAAGGAGCGAACAACGTACAGGAGAATAACGGAATTATAATAAATCCCCATTACTCGTATCTGCTGCGCGCATACGTAACGATAAGAATCGATTACGGCCCCCCCTCTCTCCCCCTATCTCTCTCTCTCTCTCTCTCTCTTTCTCTCTCCGTCTTTCTTTCTGCGTGTCCTCTCCGTCTCTCCCGCTACTTAAGATCGCCAGCACTTCCTGTTCGCAATAAGCGCACGGATCCCCGACGCACACTCGGTGCACGCCGTAAGTGATTTATCTCCGATAACTGCCGCGATCCAATGCATCGACTCCGTGATGCACTCTCCGCGAGTGCGTCACTGCACTCCCTTTTACCTCGTCGTGTACATCGAATTGCGCAACGTGCTCCTGCAGAAATAAACGAGTGACGCGTCTCTCGGTCTTCTGTCTCTAACCCTCTGCCCTCCTCCCTCCCTCTTGTCCTCCGGGCGTTCCTCGTCTCACCCGTCCCTCTTCCTCCACATCCCCCTCCCCCTCCTCCTCCTCCTTCTCCTCCACCGCCGCCGCCTCTTCGCCTCGTGCTTCGTCCTCCTCGAGGTTCCCGTGCATCATCCTCGGTCGGCCCCTTCGCGGACGATCCGGTAACGAAGAGATCGGAGCTCGAACCGCTCGCGTCACGCTGCGCTCCCGTGCAATCGAATCCACCTCGCGGTGCACGTTCACCTGTCACTCGGTGATTTGCATCGAGCGTTACGTGAACCGATCCGACGACGATGCCGCGTCGCGAGGTAAAAATCCGACGAGCGAACCTTGACGATCGCCGGTGACGTGCCGGCCGTGTTCGCCGAGGTTCCGGTGCTCGATCCGGGCTCGTCCCGCGGATGGCTCATCGACCGCGGTCGATGATTTCCAGTGATGGATCCCGGACGGCCATCGCTTATGTTCCCCGGTGCTTCTTTCGAATCGACCGAGCAGAATCGATCTGCAAGGAATTGACTACTAATAGTCGTTCAGCAACCGACTTTGCAGGTTTCCGACGAGCTTTTTATTTTCGCCGCGAAAAGATGTGTACGTTTCACTCAAATACCGTTTATATGTTAAAGAACGGTATGCAATTTATTTATTTATTTATTTATTCGCGGGAAGAAGAATTCGTTCAGGAGACGAACGAGAAAATTAGAAGTTAACTGTACGAGTATAGAAGACAATGCACCCAACGCGGAAGAAATGAATCCAAATGTTTTTACTAAATTCTACACCTATGAAAACTCAAACTGCTAATGTTCATTGCGTTGTTATTTACAAAAAAATGCTAAATACAAAATGAAAATTAATTGTCCTTATTTTGCACACTAATAATGATGGGGTTCTAGTTGGATTGAGTAGAAGCAAGTCTGTTAAAAACGTTCTTGCTTTTTACAATTTCTCCTAGGGTTGTGTTATTGCCACAGACGAGTATTTAATTATTGAAATTTTAAGGTGTTATTATCACCGCATAATGTGACATTATTCTCTTGTTTCAAAAAAACCACAAGATTTTGTGAGACTCTTTAAAAGCCTGAAGAAATCAGGAATGGAAGATCCCATGCAAATGACTTTGTTTGAAAATCATAGCGCTGAGACGGATACTCAGAAGAAACTAGTCGCGTCGTAAATACTTGGAGATTAGAATTTTAGCGAGATTGAATGGGAAGCGTTCGAAAAGCGCATCGGCGCAAGAAAGTGGAATAGGAATTCGCATTTCCATTCGAACCGAAATGTAAATCGAAGTTCTCATGCTCGGGGTACTTATGTCGCACGCGAACTACAAGCGCTCGAAATTCTTCGCTTCCTTATCGACGTGGCGGAACAGTTGTGACGACAAAGCGTCCGCGGCGGACATCCACCAAACACGGAAACAGAACCTGAATCCATCTCCATCCACGGAGAGCAGATTTATCGCTCGGAGAGGGTCGAGAATCCGGGCAACCGGCAGATTTAGAGCAAAGAAGCGAAATGTTCGCGGATGCGACGCACGGGAGCCTCTATGGGGCCCGAGAGCACGGTGCCACGTGAATCCTAAAAACGTCCGGTTCTTCTCGCTTTTTATCGAGTCTCCGTTCGACCTATCTCGCGACTCTCTTTCTCCCTCCCTCTCTCTCTTTCTCCCTTTCTTTCTCTCTCGAAATGCATCGACTTCCAGCTGCACGATCGGCCAGATGTTCGGAGGCCGTCACTGCTGAGAATTTGAATGAAATTCCGGCAGCGAGGCAGAATTCAAATTGAGGAAATCGACGACCTTGCGCGGACAATTATAAAACTAACGACCCCCAAAACTGCTATCCATCTTAAAAACCTTCCTTGAATGGAAACTTTTTAAATACGATTTCTTGCGATGACGCTCAAAGATACTTCATTACGATAATGATAATAATAACAGTAATAATAAATTTATTCATAGGATTAACTCATTGTTAGAAAAGAAATAGAAGTGAAAGTTCACGACAATAATAATTTGTAATGGATTGTCGATTATCTGAGCGAAGTCCGCAACTGTTGCTTCAAGCACGCCACTGATTGACCAGAAATGTTAATATTCGTGTACAAAAGGTTGACACTGATCATACGATTGATACAATTTAAATACCCATAATTTATCCGGTGCGATGCAGCGCGTTGCGGAGAGAAATTACACAGTCGGTTGGCAATCATATTTAATGAGAACAATTCAATGATTGAGAAACAGGGAATTAGACCCTTCGAGATGATATTCACTAAAACTATATCGAACACAGTTTTCTCCTATCATCTAATGTTCGAAGACATTAATTCTCGAAGAGTGGATTTATAATTGTGGTCAAAATGATTTACAGTTATAGAAAGTAATAATTCTTTCCCAATAATTCCACTACTTGTTTCTGTAATAAAATATATGTATTATTTACTTTAAAACCTAGGACGTTAAAAGAAGGATCATTTCTATTCTGCCTCATTAAATATTACAATTTACAATACTGGAACGTCGATAGAAATTATTTATTTTGTCGGAAAAATAAGCGAAGCTACTCCAAATCGTAGTCGAAAGAAGAGTCGGAAATCTTCCACCGGCATAAAAAAATGTTCATTGTACGAGAGGACTTCAGACTCAGAAAGGGTCAAGGAAACGGCCGATACCGGCTCGACCGTTAATCGCGACGGATTAAAAATTGCCGTGGAGAATCGGGCCTCGGCAGTTCCACGGCGACTAGAGCGAGGAATCCGAGCGGTAAAAGAAAGGTCGGTCAGAGGCAAGAATAACGCAGTGTTCCGGCGCTTAATGATCTCGTCGAACGGTGCGCTCCTTTTGTCGAAGATCGGCTCGGTTCGTTAGGGCATCGCCGTTGGAGGTTAGACGGGCGGCGCTCATTATCCGCGAGCGTCTCTAAAGCTCGGCACGATTATCTCGCGCGCTGCTTGTCCGCCGACGCCGTGTCACCTGGCGACGTGCGTTGCACGCGGATGAATCGCGGCATTATGCCGATGAATGACGAGGACCCGGCGCGCTTACCACGCGCGTAGCCCCGACCGCGCGAGACCGGTTATTATATTATTTACGGTTTATTGCTGCGCCTAATATATACCTCGTCGAGGCGACAACGCCATTGTGATGCGCGGTGTGTTCGCGCGTCGGGAGCCAACGCGATTGAAATCCCCGTTTAACTTGGCAGCCGCGGAGGACTTCTCGCGATCCGTCTGCCAAGATAGCGTTGGTAATTTGAACCCATTAACCGTGCGGTTTTTCTCCGGGGGCAAATGCTCGCGATCGTGCAATTAGAGGAGCGTAAAAACCGCGCGATTTGTATTGATACCGATACGGGTAAACGCAGGAATCCCAGGCTGAATTAATGCGGACAGGGAACGAGTATAATCGGCTCTCGGTCCGTAGGTATTAATTAATTGAACCTGCCGGTCTCGGAAGAGATCTCGCACGCAACGTCAAGACATCCTGCTGGCCTCTTCAAAAGAATTTAATCTTTCTGTCGGGAGTGTTCAGAATTTACCCGACGATTTAAGACTCCGACCGAACTCAAATTCACCGGTATCAATTTTTTGTCGAACGCATTCGAATCGACTTCCGTGAAAACCGTGGTAATCGGTGTACGCAGGAGATTGAACCAGATTTAAAAGCGACGGAATGTGCGTAGGTTACGTGACGGTTACATTACAGAGGAGGAGCACAATGGTGGTTCCTATGCAATTGTAGTTTATTAATTTATTTTATTTATTTACGGGTGCATTCGCATTACAAAATCAAACGAAACGAATCGAAACAAAATAGATGCAATAGTGGCGAGTATACGTCAAAGAAAATATAGTAAACGTGTAAAAAAACAATTTTAATAAATATAAAATAGAAACTCGGAACGGTTAAAGAAATAAGCATTCCAATCTCCCTTGTGATATTGATTACATCAATATTAAAATCGAAAAAGTCAATCGAAGTGCCACAATGATTGGCAAATATACAGGTGCGACAGCTGAAAGGACCATTGAGCATAAGTTATAATTATAGTTACAATGAACTCTCATAACGCTCCCCACTCCTCTGTATCGGAGTCGAACGCGTAACTTAACCCCACTCCTTCGATTTGTAATCCGGTTGAATCTGCTACGACTAACGATGGTAATCCTCTCGTCACGAAATTAAAACCGAAAGTCGTTCCGGCGAATGATAAAAATGGCGAGCAAGTGGAGGAGATAAGAGTCGCGTACGAAGCGGCGACTAATCGGGGCCCGGTTCGATCGTGGGCCCCGCGCGAGCCGAGTAGGACGATCCCGCGACAGGCGTTCGCGAATGGCCGACGTTCCTGTTTTTTCCATCCTTCGTCTCCTCCTTCGCCTTCCTGTCTCGCGTGAGAGACCTCGAGACAGTGGATCGTGTCCGGTGCAATTATCCCCCCGCGCCCCACCGGGGGCCCCGTTCCCCTCTGCGGCTTGCAGCGTTCCCTCTTGGTTCGCCTGGTTTTCAAGAGAGGTTTCGCCGGGCGGAGGAGTGCCTATCGGGAGACTCGGTGGCGAACGGTGCGCGCCGCGCTCGGAGCAGCATTCTCTATTCCTCGCGCGGACGGCCATCGACAAAGCGAAACGGCTCATGAAATATTACACGGTGAGAATTTACGCGTGCACGCGGCCTTCCCTTTGATCAGAGCCCGAGGAAATCGTCCGTTCCGGTCCCGAGGGGAACGTGGACCCCGGCCACGATGCAACGCTGTATCGATTCCGCCTCTCCTCCGCCTTTTTTATTCCTCGATCGTCGCGTGCTCCCTTTCCTATCCCTTCCCTCTCTCTCTCTCTTTATTCCTTTATCTCCCTTTCTTTTCCTCTCCCCCCCTCTCTCTCTCTCTTTCTCTTTCTCTTTCTCTCTCCATTGGATGCACATGCGAAAAACGCGCTCCGTCCTCGTCCGACCGACTCGTCGTCGCGCGGTTTCTTCGTGTCGACGGACGATCATACCTTATGTACGGCACGCCACCGTCATCCGCAGGGCGGACAGTCGTTCGTTTCGTATTCGACGCTGACCACTCGCCACTTTCGTGCGGATCTGACCCCCCATCCCCAGACTCGCCGGGTACATACGTGCTCCTCGTACGTGGTCCACGCTCAGAGAACCCGCTTCGACCCGGCTCGACCCGCTCCGCGGTCTACGCCCGACCGACGGAATTATTGTTGCGCCGCTCTCGGATCCGTGTTTCCATCGGGTCCACTACCAGCAAACACAATTATCGCGGATTTTGTCGACGACATTTTTAGAAACCGCTCGGTCGTCTTATACAAACTCGACGGCTGTTCATAGTTCCGCATGCATCTTTATTTAACATCAACCTTTTGCACTGGAATAGAGTATTATAAACGCCATTATTACCCGAGAACGCGAAGATATACCTCTGTACATAAATACCTGGCGGTCATGGGATAGTTAAATGCCCAAATTGAAAAAGTGGAAAGCCTTTCTATCGAATATTATATAAGCTAGCTATGGCGGTATTTATGTGTAACGCATTGCTTTGATTATCAGAGGCGAGTAGCTTAAGAGGTAGATTTAATGTGGCCGTATTATTAAAATATCAACTGTGTCATTTACAAGCGTTAACGAGGAAAAAGATTATTGCGACTAAGGACTTTATATTCCCGATAAGTTTATTGCCATCTATATTTCTTTGACCGTACATTTATCGATACAGCGATAAAATGATCGTGTTTATAGTTGTTCTCCTTTTTTAGAAAAGCGGCCGAAAGCGTCATCTTCCGATATCTCGGGTTCCATTTTTGTCTACCGTCGCGACCGTGCCGCTTTCATCTTCCGTCGCGGGAGAAAAAAAAATTGCGTTTAACGCGTAAGTAACATTATGGGGAATTACACTTATCGTGTCAGGATTAAATCTGCCCAGGGCCTATAAATATAATTTATAGGAATTTGAACGGGTCGGCCGAATCGATCGTAACTCAAACGTTTACGACCGTCCCGTCCCGATTCCTAGTCACTTCGTGTAGCTATAAATTTTTCCTGCCACCTGATCGCTTGTTTATTTAAGAATTCGGCATGACTCGGAATTACTACACTCATTACGGGTGCCTTGCGCGAAACAACCGGAAGTAATCACGTAGTCCTCCGTTAATTGGGGACATCGCGGCGATAGTCGATTGACTCTAATAACAATCTGTTAGTATGAATGCTATTCTATTTATTTAAGTCGAAATAAAATTCTGTTTCTTTATCACTAATATTTAAGCTCTGAAATATATCAATTATTTTATTTATTATAATTCTTTATTTAATCATCGTTACTGTGAGGATTAAGATACTGCAAAGGGTTAACATACACTGATGCGTTCTTCAGAAATAATCTAACAATTCAAATTTAACCATTACATTGGCAATAAAAGCTTTTACGGACAAACAGTGTTCCCAATCTATTTTGTTTTCACAGCTTAAGACTACGACAATTTTTTCAATTTTATAATTATTTCAAGGATCATAATTTTGGTTTATGATAGCATAAAAATAGTCGGTTAGTCCAAGTTGTAAAAAATACTGCGCTTCAAAGAGTGTATGAATAAATTTGTCCGATACTAAACATGTACATATTGCAATACTATCTGCTTTATACCGACACTCGGTTGCACAACGAGCGGAGAAACAGGTTTGAAACTTAGTTGCTGAAAATGTTTCGCGGAAATTTATTTCTCGAAGTCGATATGGTCAACGACGATCTCTAAGAGTCATAAATAAACATGGAAATGGTTGTTCGATCGTCCGTGCAAGGGTTGAACCATTCAGCGAGTAGAAAAATCGCTCGTCATGGCGGAGTATCCGCGGTGCGTCGTTAAAACGTCGAACTGAAAGCTCGCGAGGAGTGGGAATGCGATACCCTCGCAATTAAGACATCGCAAGGATACGGTGCACCGATTAAGTCGTCTAGGTATCGACGGGGTTGTGAACGAAAAAGAGAACGGAGGTATAAGAGAGACGGACGCGGAGAGGGCGGATCGGTGGAGAGAGAATAAAGCGTATTCAGCGGGAACAGCGGTCCGGAGAGGTGGGAGAAAGAGTCTTATCCGGCACTGGATAGAACGTGTGCAGCAAGGCGGTACAGTTTATTAATATGATTTATGGGGAGGCGAATGCCCTCGCTGTTCTGGCCGTGGTTGCTCGAGGTCCTTCTCTCGCTCTCCGGCTCCGACGTCGCGCCGCAACGGCTCGCGTCGTGTCGAATCGATCGATCCTTGTTTTGCCTAACCGCGAGAGCATTTGTTTTAAGGGATCTGTGTGGGTTGGAACAACAGGCCCGTGAAACCGATCGGTCGTTGATTCGGCGCCCTTTGTAACGGGACCGGCGCAGCCCTTTCCTCGACACCGTGACGAACCGTGTCGCGAAATTTTACGGCTTGCACCGAAATCAAATTGATCGTAATCGATCCGCGAACTTTCAGTTCTTTAACCCTCGCACGTTCCACAAATTCTTCGCTAATATTCGAACTGCTCTATTATACGCCCTCTACCTCCAACGATCTTTCTCTTTCGCAATTTGATTCCAGAGTCCTAATTCCAGCGAAGTCGAAAAGTCTTCTTGGACAAGAAAACTACCGTTCGCTACGATGTTATGGCGAACAGAATCGTCGGTTTTACTATCTGTTGCGAAACATTCGATATTATCTCCGCGGTTAATCATCATAAGCAACAATTTCTTCGTGCTTTATGTATCTGTGAACGCTTCTGTAACGCCTATTCCTAAAGGTTCTCTCGTTTATTGAATACAGCGGAGTTTATATGAACCGGAGAAGGGAAAGGTAAGTTCACATAACCAGGTTGCTCCTCCGACTATATGAACTGCCGCTGGTTGGTCATTTATTAGAAGTTAACCAGGCACTGCAAAAGATCATATTCATATAAACGCGGCGCATATAAATAGAGTTCCGCCGTAAACAAGTAGGCAAAAGGCTTCGCGGGTACGGCCGACGCGAGAGACTTTTGTTTGCATCGAGAGTTGTACAACTCGGAGAGATTTGTACAACACGGCGTTCTTCTATCGCAGCACAAGACGCCTGACAAAATTGCTCGGGACGAAGACGGTTCTCTAGAGTCTGCTAGCGTCCCGTCATCGGATGGATTTTACAAGCGCGTTCCACGTACGTACGTTCGAGCCTTCCCTTTTATTTCACCGGACTTCGATGACTGCCGCGCACAGCCTTGAGATTTAACAACTCTGTGCTCCGTGAAATGCATCGCAAGCCGCGTAACCCCGCTCATTCAGATATCAGGCCCTTCCCTCGGGCCGCGAAGCCGGGCCTCGTAAAAATTTCGTAAAATCCTCACGAACCGTTGCTCTTATAAAACCAGACGGATTTTTACGAGTCCCTCGCGTGGACGGTCCGCCGGGCCACGAGAGACGGAGGAGCTGGTTCTGCAGCTAACTACCGCGGGCGCAACGGTGCATTCGCCCAATCTCGGGCATCCCTGGGAAATGGTCCACGCGATGGTACGGAGCGCGCGACGCGTTATCGGCCCCCATTATCCGCGGGCGAATTAACGACTTTCTTATCGCGAGTGCTCGGGGCCCGGTCTGCCCGCGTGGCTCGTCGATCCTCTCGTGATCGAGAGCAAGCAAACTGTTACTTCGCGGACAATTTATCGTACAATTAGCACCGTTTATCCGGCCACGCGGCAGAGCATAAACTCCGAAAAGGTAGCACATAACCGATGGACCGGTTTGGTACCGTCCGCCACCATGGTGTATCCGCGTCGATCTTCGACGTCGCGACTTCGTGCTCGCGAACCGTCTCGGCGACTCAATCAACGCCGTGCAACAGCCGTTTTATGCCCGAAGAGAGAGAGAGAGAGAGGGAGAGAGAGAGCGGGTCGGAGGTCTCGCGCGGACGTTCCACGACGCTACGCGCCGCGACGCCGCGATGCGGACCGAGATTCGGCGCGTTTATTGCCCGGCGTCACGCGATTTATCGTGTTCGCGCCGGGCTTATTGTAAATTGCTCGATGAAAGAACGAACGGGACGGTTAATATAGTACCCGGCGACTCGGCTATCGTGCTCCTCTGACGTTCCGTCTGTAACCGCCTACGGATAAACCAGTGTTTTTTACGCGGCGGCTTTCTTTTGTCCGTAGAAACCACCAGGTTTCGGTAAGTGAATGCTATCGGACCCGGCGCTGCTTACCGAAACGGAGAATTCGAGGTCGCTTGTACACGACTGTGTAATCTGATTACGGCACAACTTCGATAGTTTTTGTTTCTGCGATTAGGTCGGAACCTGGTAGACACGAACGGCGGCGGAGGTATCCGCTATAGCGAATGCTCGTGGAATTACATAGACCACGATTTATACAGACAATGCAATATTTTTCTGATTCTTGCGACAGTGACATTGTTCAGTTGTAGTAGACCAGGAATATGTGTGTTTGAATAGTGAAAACTTTTTCTGTGTTGGAAAGAAGACTACATTTACTGTAATTGGGTAGCTGCAATTGTTTCAGACACACGGAATACACATTATTACTGCTATCAGAGTAATTATCAATTTCTTCAAAACCTCAATTATCTTCAAAACATTTTCTTTTGTTTGTTAATACGAAAGCTAGTTTTGACCATATCGACTATCGTTTATTGTTCACTAGACTACCGATTTTATACCTCCATGGTACGTTTGATAGTTTACACCTGACACGATGATTTCTTAACGAAATAAATATTCTGAAAACATTGAAGAAGCTTCTGCGAGTTCGAACCAAGGGCCGCAGAATAAAGGACCACGCAGTGTGAGGAATGTTCGGGATCACACTTTGGTCGCCATAAGAGATCGGTGCGTTGTCGAACGAGTCGGTTGGCGGACGGTATCGAAGTAGCAGGAACCGCTTATGAGTCAGAAGTCGGCCGGTACGGATCGAGGAATCGTCTCACGGCTCTCGTGTTGCCTGCGCCCGAAAAACGGAATCGTTCGAAAGACCGTGGCCGCGCGTGAACGGCTGGCAGGAATGCCACGGAACAGGCGGGAACGGTATCAGAGCCGGCCGATTCCAGGATCACCGGCGATCTCGGGCAAGAGTGCACCCTTCAAGATCGATCACCGATAAAGCTAGCCGCAGCGCCGGGACATTCCGTTCGTTCTGGCCTCGGTAGCGGCGAATCTGCGTCCGGTGGCGCGGAATGAAGCGATGCATCTTTCGGCGAGGCTGATGCCGGGCCGAAACCGAAACGGAGGGAAGACGCAGAAAAAGGCGGAGAGAGCGCGCACCGGTACAGGCCGGAAAAAGAACGGGGTACGAGCGGCGGTAGGCGGAGGGAATGAAACAAAGACGAGAGAGAGAGAGAGAGGTAGAGATAGGGAGCAGATGAGAAGGAGGAGGGCCGGGATGCTTGATGGCGCGATAGTTCCCTAAAGACGGATGGCGGCCGAGTCATGATCGCCGAAAGTTATGCGACCGTTCTTGCCGCGGCCCCGGACGAAGAGGAGCCCGGGGACTCTTGGTTTCGCGGGCAGATATTATCCTGTTGTAATCGTGGCCCCCGCGAAATGCCACGAACGGGGAGCAACCGTGTGTCGGACACGTCGGCGCGGCGGAAGGCCAGCTCGAGGAGACCCGACCTCTTTTATACGGGATACGTGCGAGCATCCGCTCCGGGACCGATCCTCAAATATGCCCAATTAGCCCGGGCTGACATAATAAGTAGATAAACAACTCTAAATCCTCTCGCGCGGTGAGATCACAGGCGCGAACTTTTTCTGACGGGGAGCCGGGGGCCGCGACAAGAACGGCCCAAGGAGATCCTATCCCCCATTCTCCGTCTCACCACCACCCCCCCCCCCCCCCCCTCTCCTCAGCGCCGATCCGCCAGCTCGTGGTTCTGCTTCTTTCCTCGTTCGGTTCACCCGGCCGATACCGGTCGCCTCGTGTCTCTTTGTGCCGGGCGACGGTACTACTTTAGGGTCGATTTAGTCACCCGTCCGTCAAGAACGTTCCGGTTTTTCGCGTCGGTTCCACTCGTTTTGCCGGTAAATCGTGCCGCTCGAGCTGTTCTTCTCCGGGGCCGGGCATGCCGATCGGCCCGCCGACACGACGGCCAGCGAGGGACAGGGGTGTGGAGGGCCGCGGAGATTTATCGGGGATAACCGTGGCCGCCACCGGGTGCCCTGTCAAATTTGAGCTCCGATCGGAACGGTGATTGTCCCATAGGGGGACCAAGCTCCGCGTTTTTTTCCAGCCCGCTCTCGCGGCGATTTTGCTTATCCCGCTCGCCGACAGGTGGAATGCGCTTGATTGCGATTTTCGGGGACTCGGGGGTAGCTCGCGTTCATTATAGTCCGGCCCCGAGCTGCTTCAGGAATTCGTAGGCTGGAAAGCAAAAGCTTCCCGCGGCGGATGGGAAAACAGAATCGTTTCGGGGACCACAGAAAACCCTAACAGAGTTCTCGATCATTTGAAAGTGAAATCCGATGGAGAAGTCAGTGACGTGTCCGTGAGGGGCGCGGCGATTACTGCTTGCGCTCTACCTTGCAATTAACTGCTTTAATTAGCCTCGCGCGACGTCGAGCTTTCATAACGTGGCGGAAGAAATTGTGCCGCGACATTGAAACCTCTTTCGTAAGAACAATAATTGTAGTCTTCTATTTTGTGTTGAATAACAGATTATCACATGTCTTGCTAAACATAAAGTTAATTCTTTTATTCTTTATCGACATAATCATCGAAATTAGTACATGCTCGAAAATAAATCAAAAGTACAGAAAAATCGGTGATCCCGCAGTAACCGGCTTAGTTACCTTACCGTATTTGGAAAGTCGAAGAAGAAATTGCAGATATTTATCGACTGTTCAAACTGCTCGTCGCACGATGCTTCAAATTTCCCGGAAAATTCTGTCGGCCGTGTCCCGCGATTAAACCAGATGCCGCGGCGCGATTGCGCCGCGCCGCCGGAAAAATGAACAAGGTAAACGGTATACCAATTAAGATGCGTTATCGCCGCGCGATTAAACGCGGCCGCGCGATACACACAATGCGAGCCGAGTTATTACGGCTAATCTATTCCGTCCTCTTCCCCGACGCGACGAGTCCGTGTTGTTCGCCGTCTCCGCCGTTTCGATGGCTGCGACGCGCGTTGAATCTCAATGCCGGGTGTGCTTCTCGTGGGAGCCCCCCTCTGCGCGCCCACCTCTCGAACCCACCCTTTTTCGCGCGGCATACGGTAATACGGGCGTAGATTTAATAATGGAATGGTTAGCGGATCTCGAGCTAACGCGCTGCAATTTTTGGAGAGGAGAACGCCGGCAAGGAGAACGGAAGGGCCGACGGTGGATGAGTACGTGAGTGGCATGTGCGAGCTACCCCCGCGGAAGACCCTCGCCGGGCACGTAATCTATTTGTTGAGCGACCGCAACTTCATCTGCGGGGGATGATGCGTGCACCGCTTCGAACATGCAAGGGAACCTCGGCCAAGAACCGAACGTGCTGCCATTTTCTTCTTCGGGAGATCCGAGCGGAGACGTTCCTCTGATAAACGATTTTATACTAATTTACATCTTTCTATACGCTATTTCGAGGAAATCTGAATAGCATAGGGGTTAGCGAATCTTGATAGAAATTTTCACAAGCGTATTGTATGAGACAAGAATATTTGCTATTAAATTTATCTTTCGCATCGAAATGGAGGGAATTTAATTGTAGTAAATTTCACTTCATTTCTATTACAAATGCAGGAAACAGTCTGCTAGTGTCATAATTTACAAGTTACCAAAGTACCAAAGGATTGTTGCAATAAAGAGGCGATGTTTTATTTTTTCAACTAACTCTTTGTCATACTTTCACGAGTCTGATGAAATAAAATTCCGGAATAAAATCCTGTCTACTGTCGTCAATATAGTTAAGCCTGTTTTATTTAAAAAATACGATCTTACAATCCAAAGAGGCGTCGAATCCAACTAACGAGCTTATTATGAAAAATCCACTTTAAGTCGAAGGAATTCCGACGGTGCTGGATGTTGTTTTTGGTTTCGACGGAATACGTTGGTGTCTTTATCACGTAATAAATATTATGAGCGGAATAAAGGCAACTTGGTGGCCGGTCCGTGTGTAAACCGGCCAAACAGTCGTTTAAGGGACCGTTCCCGGATCGGAAAACTCCGCGGTGTCTCGGAACTCGTAAGAATCGCTATTAGGGGTAGATCCAAGGGGGTCGAGTGATACCCGCGCGTAGAAAATCCCCGGTACGATCGACGTTAACCGGCTCGTATCCATTCCTGGTCGATGTAAAACCGACTTTAATACTGTCGTATTTCCGCTCGTAAAAATCTCTGTATCTTCGGGCTGTTTCTCCCGGGGCATTGCGGCCTCGTACTGGATACCGGGGCCTCGCGGGCACACGCGATTCTTTATGATTATCCCCCGGGTGGAACCCTTTCAGCGGAATACGGTCACCGGGGCCGAACTTAAAATCACTTTCACAGATAACCGTTGCCACAAATTTCTCCGTTCCCAGTTTTATCACTCCTCAATTTAATCCTCATCGGCCGCGATATACCTCGCGCGCCGCCGCAATCGACACTTAACAACCGTAAAACTCCGATCACCTTTCCGGACCGCGCCGGCCAAGATTGCCCGAAGAATCCCTGATCCGCAAACAGCCCAATAACAGTATTCATAACGACGCCCGGCCATTACCGTCGCCGTCTCGAACTTCAAATCTCCGCCCGTAATTACCCGCGATCTACAATCGGCCTTATAAACACCGGGTCGCATAATCGCGCTCGAATTCATTAAATCCGGACCAATTTTCATCCCCGCAGATTTATGCGGACTCCCGAATTTTACGGAGCGTGCTGGCCGCGACGGAGAACGACCGACATCGACGGAGAGTAAAAGTTTACAGGCGTCCGAGAGCTAATAGATTTGCATTCTAATTGTTTCGCGATCCGACAGACACACGCGCGGCCATTGCCGGAGCCGCGCGGAGCCGCAAGAGTGGAACGGGTTGCCGGAGATGGGTGTCGAGGTGTCGAAGAACGTCGACGGGTTTGCGGCCGGGTCGTAAAAGTGGCAACGGCATCGACGACGCCGGATGCTTATCTTATCTGGCCGATGATCCTTCCCAAAAATTGTTCTGATTACGTCAGCCGCGGTCCCGGGCCGGTAGCCAATAAATACGCACGCGCACCGCGGGATTAACCGCTGCGCCCCCGGCATAAAATTTAATTTTCCTCATTTACCCCCGGCTACTGAATTTTTTTTAATTAACCCGTCCTCCGCGCGCCGCCACGCCGTCGGCCGGCCTTCCGCTATGCAGATTTTATGGCGCGTTAAGGTAATACCGTGTATCGAGTTTGTTTCTGCCGGAAGGTAACGCGGCGTCCATGGAATTAGCCCCGACGGATCCGCAGGTGTCTTGGACCCATTCGCCGGGCTAAAAAGTACACGGTGATCGCGAATAGATTTCGATGCAGATTCCGGCGTAATTGAGGGTTGCTGTGGGAGGGGCCACGCGCAGCTCCCGATGAAGTTATTTTTAATTAACATTACGATCTCGTTGAACGGTTCCAACCGAGACAAAAGTCTTGTTAAACTCTTCTATATACTACCACATACGCATCCAAATAAACAAAACTTGTAGATTGGTTGACAAAGGCAAACTTCATCGATGAAAATTTCCTACGTTCTTTCTGTAATTTATCTATTTAATTACTGATAAAATTCTTCGCGTACAAATGTTGATTTGAATCACAGGTTTCGTCCAAAAGTAGTCGGCGAACAGAATAAGTCGACCGATTTAGAATATTTGTGGACATTGTGATACAGCGCAATTCATGCAGCAGTTTTCAGAGGAAAAAACGCGGCGAGTCTCGCAAACAGGAAATGTATACATCAAACAGGTGACATCGGCGTATTTAATCTGAAGCGAGCTCAAATGTCACGACAGATAATATCATCATTTTAGTATCTTAATCGAATGCTTTTATTGGCTAAACAGGTCAAAGTCGGATAAGACGGTAAATTAAACACGAAATGAATCTGCGAGATTAGATTAAGACACACCCCGAACAGAGTCAAAATCACGGATTCCAACGTGATTAGTAGAGAAGTATCGCGCCACGATAAAATCGTTTCAAAAATGGCAAAGTAGAGAATTATTTGCCATCGATGAGTCAGCGCGGCGACATTAAACGTATGCCGCTAAAGCGCCGCACCGATTCCGGATTGCCGCAAAGAAGTGCGCGGACTCCGGAGTCGACTTTATTTTCCCCAAGAATCAGCCGGTTAAAACGGTCTTCGAATTATCCTCGAGGCGAGAATTATGATCGAGCCGGTGATCCGGCACAATGCAGAAGAGTCGCCTGCATCGATCTAACCTGTCGGCCCCACGGGGGACAACGGCGTTAATGAATACTTAGAGGCACGACCGGCAATTACGTTTAAACGGGCGACGCCACATGGCGAGCGTATTTCGCGCTGATTGCCGCATATGTCTGTCGAAGGAGCGCGCGCCGCGCGGTGCGGAACAGCGTGGAGCGGCGCCGCGAGTGAAAAGCCCGGGAACGCACAATGCCGAACATTATACGCGTCCCAGTTCAAAAATTAACTCGCAGCTACCAACCCCGCGATTCTCCTCCTCCTCCTCCTCCTCCTCTCCTTCCTCCATTACCTTCACGTCCTCTCTCGGCCGTATCTCGTTCCTCCGGTGGAGCTGTTACGCGCTGCACGTGTGTGAGGGATCGTAAAAAAATGCAACTAATTAACGACCAAAAAGTCAGCACGAACGGGGAAGGTTTTTGCACTGGTCCAGAAGAAAGAGCGAGAGAGCGAGAGAGGGGGAGAGAGTCGGGGCGATGGAGGAACGGAGAAGCCGAAAGAGATCGTGTTCAGTCTCGACCGGAGTGCACCGAGCGAAGCTTTCGGAGCAGGTCGCGTCTCCGGTCGGCCACGTCGCGCGAGATTTTTCAGCGTACAAGCGTCTTTTATCTGCTCTCCTCACCGGCCGTCTTAATCGTGTACCGTTCGTCGAGATCCTGATTGAAACGAACGGTTTCTGGCCGAACGGGCTCAGATAAGATTAGAAAATCCGTGGATCGGCGCGCGCGCTCGATGGACATCGGCCGCCGAAATAACTTCATTGAGGCTTTACGAGAGTCGATGGTTCGCGAGGACCGAGCTCCGAATAATTGCCCGCCAGGAATTTGCATATCGAGACTCACGGCTCGCTGCCGCTATATATCGTACCTCATCGAGGCACCAGTTTTATTTCGCGCGCGACGCCTCGCAACGCGCCGCGAACACGATTTCACCGCAATCAAAATAATTCAGCCCGCGGCCGATATTTATCGCGACGGCCGGTTACTTGCTCGCGCGGATTCACGCGTCCCCGCGACACTGATAACGGGCACGAGGAAACGCGCGCGAGAAGGGTCAAGGGATCGATAACTCGCGGTCGTGCGCGACCGCTCCTTTTTCCACGCCGCAAATTATTATCCGGCTTCTCTGTTCGCCGAGATCGGCGCGGCGCCGCGTCGTTACCCGGCTCGTTTCACCGACTGAATAATACAATGCATTAATATTTATAGGCGGTCGCGGCCCGGACACCGGCTTTCGCTCGTTTATATATTAATTACTTCGCGCGGCCCTGGAACGAGCCCGACGCGCCGCGGGATCCGAATTAAGCATGTATCGGACGCGCAATCGAAGACAAAGGCGAACGAACACTCGAAATCCTCGAACACCGCGCTGTAGCACGGTGGTCTGGTCACTCGTGTATCGTGGCCGATATTACGTTTTCGAGATGTTACATGTCGAAACATTTTTTCATCGATGTTCGTCGACGACCCTTCAAAGATCCAAAATATTGTTCCTCCCATAATTTCATGTTATTAAAATGAAATCTCGAACGACATTCTATCATACTTTGCATGCATCAGAAATTCAGAAAGAATCGCGATAAACTCGTGGAATCTCTGCACGATTTTCGTCGCAATAATTTTCACATTTACAAATTTCTTGGACCCTCGACAGTTCTATATTTTTCCATAGCTCTATCTGTGCTTTGAAACCGAATTGAGATAATGGTAATAAATGTACAACATGGAAAAACAAATAATTAATTGCGAAAGATCCTTCCTCAGTAAGTTGATTATTCACATTGTTCAGAAATGGTAAAACGATTTATTGACTATTAATTATTTCTTCAGTATCTGTAAAAGCAGTGTCCAAATAACACAAGGGACAGACGAGTGTTAATTCTTAGATTACGAAAGAATTATTAGCATAAGAGAAAGACGTACACAGGTAGGCGTTTGCAGCTTAAAATCTTCATCACGCCCATATTATGCAGCAAAGACTCAACAAATCAGAGAAGCCTGAGAAAAATGAGCCATTATCCGTGATCCAGATCAGGGGGGCGTGTCTCAGCGATTCCGAAAAAAGTCGAAACTGCTGTGGAATCGGGCGCGCGCGCGCGCGCGAGCGGCAACTACGGCAAATTGATGTCGCGAAATTGCTACAATGTGCGCTCGCTCGCGCGCGCGACGCTGCATTAATATTCATGCTCGTCGAGGATTTAAGTTATCGGCGTTAATTTCGGAGAGAAAGAAGCTGCCCCGACAAGCTTGGGAAATCGGTGGAGAGGGAGGGGTTTGTCGATCGCGACTAGCGGCGGATCGAGCCGAAAAAAAAGTGGCTCCGCGAGGGGGATCGACGCCGCGCAGCGCCGTACCGGGCGCGATCTATAATGAAGAATGCGCCCCGACCGATCTGTCGCATACATATTTATAGGAGCTGACTCTCCCGGACAGATTTTACAGTTTACATATTAATTACATCGTTAAGGATTCCACGGCGCCCCGTGTACGGTAGATTACGGTTTTGATATACGATTTCGGGAAATTAGCATGCGACCGACGAGCCGCGATACGACGGATCGAAAAACCTATTTGCGACCGAACGGATGAGAAGTGGCGCGTTTTAGCGAAATTGGGATGATTAAAATGATCTCAGCTATCGAGGAACTTTTATATAATTTTTACATGATTCTGTTTATTCCTGATGACGAGGGAAAACTGTTGGAAAATCTAATAGCATTTTATAAACTTGAGCGTGGCTATTGACGAGAAACTAATACCCCATTACCGGATTACGGATATCTAAGTTTTCGGTTCCCGACTTTTCAATGAATTCCTGTCCATGAATTAATCTAAGGTTAACTAAATGCTCTAGAAATAATTCTCTTTCATTGAAGCATCGTCGCGCTATCTCTCACTGACTATTTGCGTATCAAGTTTTCAATGGAATTTCATTATCAATTTTATTTTATTTGCATGCTTTAGGCAGGACATTATCATATATTTTTCTTGCTATTCTTGTAGCAAAGACTCACATCACTTAAATAAAATAGAATAAATAAATCTTGCTTATCTTTCACTGATTTTTTTATTCAGATGAATTCGTGCTGCCTAAATTCACGAATGTTGAGAGCACTTGCAATCAATCGATGCAATCGGGAAAATATTTTCTCATCGTAATTTTACACGGATTACCGTTGTATGCGGTCGGTGGACTCGTCTGATCCTCAATTTGTACGATCCGCGCAGAAATGAAAACGTAACGTCAGAGCAGTCGATCCCGCATCAGGTCGGATCTCGGAAAGCGTGATCCGCCTCTGCTGCAATCTAATTAATCTAATTAAGCCGGCGTAGCGGCTCGTTACTGCGGCGCGCGCGAGCCGTACGCGCTCGAAAGAGAGAGAAAGAGAGAGAGAGAGAGAGAGAGAGAGAGAGAATGAAAGAAATGTCCGCAAACGGCCATTGGGAAGAGAAGCGGATCGGTAGCAAGATCGTTCGGCGATCGCTGGAGAGTACAGTCCCTGACAGGCTCCGCGAGGACGATCTAGATCGACGACCGTGTCTCTGACATTTATACTCGAATCAATTTTTCATATCGAGAGTTCACTTCAGTTGACTTCACGAGCGACCGCGTCTCAATGGAAGGCCTCACTCTTTCTCTCCTATCATTCACTTCGGTGGACAGCGCGCAATTTCCTCCCCCGAAGACAAATTAACGTCACCGACCGAACGCTATGCTAAAATATTCGACGCGGGTATCGAACTGGAGAGAGCGAGCGAAAGAGAGGGATAGAGAGATAAAGAGAACGGGAGAGAGAAAGGGAGATAAAGAGAAAGGGAGAGAGAGAGAGAGAGAGAGAAGAGTCACGAGCCGCAGCTCCGAGCAAACTATCGGACGCTGGGCCTTTGCATCGCGGTGTAACGCACGGTGGTAAATAAATAATGGATCCTCTCCGATGTGGAAAATCATTCTCATGAATTCTGTCCGGCCAGTCGCATCGATACGCCCCGAATCTACAATGAATAATTGATCTCGCCGCGTGGACATCGGCCGAAAACCGGACAGATAACGTCGCCGCGACGCGACGACCCTCCACAGCAGGGATGTTCAACTCGTGGCTCTCGGAGTCACCGATGACTCCAAGTTGACGCGCACCAAAAACTGCATTTCTGCAGAAGCGGTTGCAGGCACAGCTGTCACTTCGACGCGTCCTGCGCACTCCACTTACGCGAGCAAGTTGCGAATAAAACTACCGAGCAGCATTACAAGCTACTGATAACGAGACTGAAAGCAGACACTGTTTCTTTCTTCCTATCAAAAACTGAACGACAATTTTACTGTAATTTAATGCACCGAATATATCACTGCTACAATTTATTTCTCCATATTAAAAAACAACTCTCCTTAAAGTGTTAGAAAGCCTTTTCTACTGATTATTGAACTGCGGATCGTTATGAAAAATAAAAATTTCACTCGACGATTGCGTAAAACAGAAGTTAGATAAAAACGTGTCTTTTTCTTTCAATGATGTTAATACAGCAACGGTAATGCAACAGCATCAGTAGATTCTATTACTGTCTTTGCTAATCTGTGTATCATTTATCCACACAGATTATGGAAGGAATCATTGAATGGCGTTGCACAAGACAACCTATTGGTTCACGAATAAATCGGCTGTTGCTATTGAGAAATTTATTAAGAAATCATCGATTTATGTTTGCTTCTCGAGAGACTGTCAAGCGATTGTCGATAGGTAAAACGTTGTGGCAGTTCTTGGCTGCAACTTCGCGCTTTCCCAACGTTTCTACCGAGTCCGGGCACAATGGAACCGATCGCGGTGCAGTGGAACGTCCCCGTTCTACGGTCAGGAGGTAAAGAAGAATATTGAGGC
Organism: Augochlora pura; assembly: GCF_028453695.1. Classification (NCBI taxonomy): domain Eukaryota; kingdom Metazoa; phylum Arthropoda; class Insecta; order Hymenoptera; family Halictidae; genus Augochlora; species Augochlora pura. The sequence continues at coordinate 7,274,271 of NC_135775.1, read as the reverse complement.
GAACTGTACAGAACGAGTGTCTCCGGTATCGGCGATTAAATCGTTGTCCGGTCGAGTTTTCTCGAACGGGGCCGAGCACACGGCATGAAAACCGAGCGGTCGACGCGGGAGTTACAAGTGTAACGAACCACCGCTCCGTTAATTACGATCATTAAAGTGCGCGCGCGCGGCAATTGCGACGAGGGATTTCCGTGCGCCGAAAGGATCGGTTTGATCGTGTCGAGCTTACCGACGACGTCAGTTACCCTGCACGGGGCAGAGAGGACGATAAGAGGAAGAAGAAGGAAAAGAGAAAAGACTAAGAAGAAGAAGCAGAAGAAGAAGAAGAGGAGGAAGAAGAAGAGAACTCTTGTCCACTTACCCATGGCGTCTGAAACAAAAAGAAAGGGAGAAGCTTTAGTCGAATTTGTGCCAGGCAACTTTCCATCGATATTTTCTACCAACTAATTTCAATCGGGGCCCGAGGACGGCTCGCGAGGATCGCTTCCGGTCTCTCTCTCTCTCTTTCGCCTCGGCCGCGGAACAAGTGCTCGCCGTACGACTTCGCGGGCACAAAAGAAGAGGAGGAGCGAAGGCAGCCGGCAGAATGCACGGATAATTCTGAGCTAATTGCCCGGTCGGCGCTAAAGAGCGTTTCACGACGAAAAACTCACTTTCCGTTGGCCGGCGCAAAACGGAATTAAAAGCACGAATGGCATTCTTCTCGGACGGTGCGCCATACGGCCGGATGGAGGCGACAATTACTTGGTTACGACGTCGCCGATCGCAAAAATTCGAAAATCCGGTCCGGCCGCGCGGGATACCTTTTGTTGCCTCTAATTGAAACGTACGAGACGCCGCTCAATAGACTGGATCCCATTTCTTTCAGGAAGTCGGGCATTTCCCGTTCGCATCAACTACCTAATCTCGGGCCGGTATTTGCAAAACTGTAAGAAAACTGCTGGGAACGGTATTTTGCAGCGAAAACACGAACACAAACTGTTAATGTTGATTTATACAGAAAGAGAAATTAGAACAAGAATTAATGACCCGTTTTTTAATGAAATTGATGCTACCAGTCAACAAGGTTACCATTGCATATTACGAAATTAATGAGCGCAAGTAGATTTACGTTGAAACATTGGAAACTTGATGAGTTCAGAGAGGATTGCATGAATTTTTAAATAATTGCCTTAACCTATATTAACGATGTCTTGTTTAAAGTTGCACGCTGCCGGAGCGTTCACTTCAAGACACATTCTAATCGCGTCGTAATAATATTAGAATAAAATACGTATTTAAAAGAACGGCGAATGAGCGAGAAACTAAATAGTAACTGCAAATAGCTCTAACAATTAATTGCAAATGCAGTTCCAAGCGTAACGATTTCAAAGATCTCGGAACATTTTTATGACTCCGACTCATCGGTTCCAACATTTTTCAAGACATTTCATGGCGCGTTTTTCATGCCGTGGAATCTAGTCGATAACGCGGCGACTCGTCGTCCTTTGATCCGCGCGGGAGGGAGGAGATCGGAGAAGCGATCCATGGAAACTGGAAGCTGCTTCGCGAGAGGCCGGCCGCGGAAATAATCGCGTTCCCGGCGATTAGCCAACGCTCCGCTCGCCGGCTGAGCGGCGATCGTTACCGTGCGATTACCGGCGCGAGACACCAGCAATTACAAAATAAGCGCGAGCCAGCCCCGATCGCGGGAACAGGACGGAATAATAAAGGCGGCGCAACACGAGCGTGCCGCGCGTCGCGTTAAACACGCCGCTCCGCGCCGCGCGCCGTCCCCGTGAAATCCGCGGGCATTTCACGGACGACTGTGCACGGCTTCTTGCCATTGTTGCGATCGCGCTCGGCAACGCGCGAGATCGACGCGATCCATAAATTACGGTAATTAAAAAAACCACGCGGAGACAAGCGGTCGGAGCGATCAACGCCGGGGCACGCTGCAACGCTCGAGCGACCCGCGCGACGGATTAGCGTTTAACGTGTCGTGATTCGGAACAATGCTGCATTTGTTCGTATTAACCAGCGAAGATCGCTTTTCGGAAGGTCCTGAGAACGTTTTGCTAACTTTATATGATCCATTTTAATCGATGTAAATCGACGAAGTTGGAGCCGATCTGTGGACATTTGATATAATCTTCGCAACTATTTTTTTGCTGATTGAGTGATTGTTTTGTATATTTGTGTTACGTATAGACAGCGTCCCGGGAAGTACGAAACTATTGCACCCTTAAGACAGAGTAAAGAGTTCTTGAATTATAATTAATATAAGACTAAACGTCAGTGGTAAATAATTAAAAACCAATACTAATTAACAGGTACCTTACGCGAAATTATGTATTTGCTGGGGACCTCAGTAGATCGAGAATTAAATAGTCTTTATTCTGTCTCTGACTTTGCTACAGTTCAAGCGCGCTCTAAAAAATGTCCGCTACGAATCCAATCTAGCAGTTATCGCTTAAAAGTCTTCGCCCATTCGGTTCACGAAAATCAAAGATCGTCAGAAAGCGATCAACACCAAGTTCCAAGTAATTCGCATCTTTCGACGCTACGAGCAGCGCAAAGGAATCTCCCTCTCCAGACACACTTTCCCAGAGTTCATACGTTCCAGATACGCGCCATTCCCAGCGGCTGTTAATCCAGCCACGGCGACCCGAGTGACCAGAAGCTGGACCGTTCGAAGTCGTCCATTTCACGGACGAGCGGCGTCGATAGCCGCGGCTTTGCATAACCTAGAAGCCGGAGCGGTCACTCATAATTCCTCGAGATAATCTTTGCGTGGGCAGGACACGCGGTCGCCCCGTCCCCTTCGTCGCTATCTACGTTCGTCTATCTCTATTTATTATTCCTAGGCGCGACTCGGTGTCTCCGCGAGCGAGATAGCTCTCCGGGGCTGTACAAGCAACGTGCCCGGTCTCGAGGAACGGGCCCAGGAACGGGTCCGGGAACACGCGAGCCGGGGCCCGTGTGCGTTCTCCGGGCCGCGTGCACCGGCATTTACATATGTTGCAGCCACGGCTAAGTCCCGGCCGAGGGAGAAGGAGCACCGATTTTTCGCACGCTCGCCGCACGGAGCCGTGCCTCGGAGTCGTGTTCAAGCTGACTAACCCATTAGCGCCTCGGCTGCCGATCGACACGGCAAATCGATCGATAAAAGCGCCACGCGGTACGCTTCCTGACGGCGCTGCGCAACCGATCCTCCTTGGCCGAGAGAAGCGACTCTACGCAGCTTCTACCCGTGTCCATTCAGAACGACCAAACATCGTCTACTGGAAACTTCCCGATTTAAAAGCAGCTTCGAAGTTATTCGAACGATCGGTTTGTCAGTCGTTTGAATTCTATTAAGGGCAACTTTTGAGGTCCAGCAAGGCGGGAAGTCGTGTGTGGAGGCTCGCCATTTCACACTGCTCCAAATAATTGTAAAATCATGTCAAACACGCCTATAAACTAAATAGAACATTTCCCGTCTACCATTAAGCTTTGTACATACCAGCTAGGACAGAACAGATCTAATAATGTAACGTAACCAAAATCGACAGAACACGAGAAAGTTTGAAATCGAAAAGAATTATTAACTTTCGAATCAATTACCAATTTAAAATCTATCAATCATTACATTAAACGCTCTAATTTAATCTCACCAAACCGATATAAATCACCAACTAGGCCAAATCGCAATATTCGAGAAAGCATCGGCCTCGGAAAAGGGTTAAACTCGCTCGGTCGTTTCCTCAAAATATTCCAATAAGATTGAATCAGCTGTTCGTACCGTAGCAGTTCGATTTTCACGAGGAACAAATTGGCTCGTCCAAGGCCAGCTGAACGGATCGTATTTCGGCACCCACAAAGGAAAGGTATCCGAGAGATTGTTCGGAGGATAAACGAAGACCGGGTGCCGAGTATGCGTAAATTATAATACCGGGGGACAGTGTCTCAAATATAGGCGCAAATTATGGAGACAGGTCGGGGGTGAAAATTGACGGCCGGTCTATAAAACGGCGCCCGGAACGAATAGACCGCGCGATGAATGACACGATGACACGGAACGAGCGCGATAAATCCGACGGTAATCGTTCTGGCGTTGCCAAAAGAGAAGCCCCCCGTCGAAGCGGCGTACCGCGACGGACGTATTCATGGATCGTCTCTGACCGACTGTTTCGAAATCACCGTCGAAATCGCCCGGCGAGGTCGATACACGGTGTGTCCGGCGTCGCCTCGTGCCACTCCTCGAAGACCTAAGCCTTGGCGAGTACCGGGCCGCTGTATTTTTGGATGACCAACGAAGGCTACCGAGCTTCTGGACAATACCAGGTGTTCTTACTCGGTCCTGGCGATCTCACGTCCTTGATCGTATATAGTATTAACCGGATTACGCGTCTCTGATCTAATTCTTTGATGATCGTAGTATAAATGTAGTGTTGCTATCATTATTTGCTTTGATTTTCTATTCCTTGAAACGCTCAAAAATAAAATGATCTATAGAGTGACCACTGAAATCTTTTCCAATATTTTTTCTTTCCTTTCTTATAAATTATAGAATATTGTATAGTGGTTCAAACATTATTAAACCACGCGCCGAATTTCTTTATTCCAGTGAAAAATCAATGATTAAAGAATGGAGAAAATACCGATAGCATTTGAATATCAGAGAATGTTATAACGATAACATGATTCAGAACCTAATGGACCGGTTTGAAAGAACTGGATCAGTCGGCGATCTTCCAGGGGATGTTGTTTCCCCACATGATACTGAAAAATATGCATTAATAATATTTCCAAGTAAAATAAGAAGAAATCAAAGTGACACGCCGTCGCGAAATTTTGTTACTCTCTATCGCTCGGTCATTCAGCGTGTGTGGCTCCAATTAACTTTCCCCGTACGAACGCTAGTTGGTCTTTGGGGAGGCAAGGAGTAATTTTCAGAAAGTCCCGTGGCCGTTTCGTAAACAGGAGTTTTGAGGGCCGCAGATTGGACGATAGTTCCGGCGATCGCATTCTACATTCCGAAAACAATTCCGGGGCATTCCAACGGTGGCAAGTATGGCGGATACGCGGCCGATAAGGGCCAATTAAACGTTCGAATCGTACGTTTCGATCTGACCGGCGGAATTCCAGGGCCGCGCGCAAAGTGACTCGGTACAGAACGATCGTTCGTGGGGACGCGGCCCGAATTTTCGAGATGGTTCCTGCCTATCCGGGCTTAATTTGTAGCACGTTCTTGCGTTCTGGCGGCTGGTGACGAGTCCCGGGGCCCCCGCTCGATCGTTCGCTGGCGTCGACCGGTTAGTTAGCGCGAGCCCAGGCGGCTGCTGATGGTGCCCGGTTCTTGCCCCGGCTCATTTTTGCCGCTAAAACATCGTCCCTAATTAATCTCCACGGCCCCTCCCGGGCCGTGAAGCCGCCGCTAATACGAGGCGAACGGTGACAATGGCCAGGCCAAGGCAGCCGCTCGCTCGCTCGCTCCGGACGCCTGGAATCCGCCGAATTCAACACGGCGTGGCGGCGGGATACCAAGAAAAACTCGGGCACCGTTTAACACCGTCCCGAACTCCCGAAGAATCGGCGGCTGCCGCGGTCGTGGCGCTCGCCTAATGGGAATTTGTGTGACCGGCGAAACGTACGAGGCGCACTTAACGTCTCACTTCGATCTACTGTACGATCTGCGCGCGATCGGCCTGGCCCGGTGCGCCGCGACACTTCGCCGCTACGGCGCAAACAGAACCGGTCAATTAATCGGGTTAATTAATGCGCGTCGATTCCTCGGAAGAGTCCGGGGATCTTCGAGTCCGCCAAAGTGACTCCGAGCGAGCCGATCCGGCCGGATAACCGTGGAAATGGTGAACGGCCGGTTATTAGGGTCGGTTCCCATGGATCCGGCATGGATCCGATCGGCCACGCGGCTCTAGATATCCGCGGGACGCCTCGCCGGTCCGCGCCGGTCCACGCTGTCGGCGAAGGAAAGGTACCGAGAGATAGAGAGAGAGAGAGAGAGAGAGAGAGAGAGAGAGAGAGAGAGAGAGAGAGAAAGAGAGCCGGTCCCCGATCGGATCGTTTCCGAGGGCCGAAAGACACCGTGAAACGCTCATGATCGAGCGAGCCGACGAGGGAACGGAGCACGTCGATCCGCGCGCGCTTAAAGGGGGTCGCCGCGATCGCAAAAAGACCAAGACGAACCTCGGGCTCCAGTTCCTTTTTAAGTCTCGCTAAGCTAGCGCCGCTCGTTTCTGGTATCCCGTGCCTCCAATTCCCGGGAGTCAATCAACCGAGTCACAAGCGACCGGCTGCGACTCCTATATACGCCACGGGAACCCAGCCGGTCAGACACGAAGGGACGGGAGAAAGGGAATCGCCACTTATTCTCTTTACATTCCCCTTAACAAATTTCCAACGGCAAAAACTCGTTATGCCCGTTCGGGGCCCGACGCCTCCCCGGCCAGCCGGACCCCGACCCGCCGGACCCGACTCCTCGGGGGAACGGTCGCGCTGGAACATCGCCCCCTTTCCGCTCCGAAATTTCGCCGGTGCTTTTCCACCTGGCTGCTGCTTTTTCGCGAATATTTCGCGTTCGATACGATCGGAAACCGAGCGGAAACTTTCACACGCCTGCTGTCACGCCCGATTCACGTTTCCGAGACTAATGTATCCCGAACGTGTAAGAAGTCGAACCGGTAAGGGGGCGCAACCAATTTTCGAACTAACGTATAACTCATTATCGATTAATACCGACAATAGCCCTGCAAATATTTTTCGATTCGAGGATTCATTGCTCAATGCAGTTTGCGATCAATTAAAACTATTGACATTAGACCTACCGACAGATTAACATTAGACCTAGCAACTGATGCTTCATAGAAATAAATAGTTTGAATTCATTTAGAATTTGTAAAGTTTTTGTCATAAAACTTGATCCAATTTATTCGTAAAATTCACTTAAAAAAGTCTGCAATGTTAACGGTCTGTCAGCTGTGTCGAGTCATTTCTGACAACAAAACCTGCTTTTTCATAATGCCTGATATTACAAGTCTTCTGCTCTTGTTTTTATTGAAATCCAAACAACTTATAACAATAGATAATGCAACGAAGATACGATTTAAAGAATGTCGCATACGACTTGTCATTCAAATGGATCACGCCAGTAAAACAACAGTTCAATAATAAACAGTTGGCTCGCAGTTCCTTGCTACAGCCCTGCGAATAGAGTGGCCAGTCGAAACAACTGGAGGGAAATAAAAGTTATCAAATGGACGCCTCGGGAGCGTTGACGCATCGACGGTTTCCCTGAAACGAAGCCTGTACTCGAAATGCATGTTCCGATGTTGGCTCTTTGAGCGTAACGACGCGGAAGTTTGAACGCGAACGTGTGACGAGCGAAAAGGGAATTCCGATTCTTTTTTGTTTTCAACATTGAAAGGGAACTCGCGGACGAGGGGATGTTTATTTTCTATCGATGAAATCCGTCGTTAGGTTAAGGACCTTGACAACCCGGCCGAGGAATAAAAATCTGTTCCGGCAATGTGGGTGGCGTGACACCAGCACGAAGAAAACGGGAGGCTCTAATACGCGTAATTAATGCGATCTAGCGAGCGTGGCCGACGGAGCATGACAAGTGACAAGGACTCTATGAGCGGCGTCCCTCGTATTGCTGCTTCATTACCTTCTCTCGGACACTCTAACAGCTTCGCGGATTTTTCAAATCGACCGGTCTTACAAACTCCGTCCTGTTGGATTAAAATGAGCTACAGAGACGGGGGCCCGCGCGGTACCCACCGCGACCATATCGAGCGATCGACGCAGTCGCTTTTACAATTATAATCGGAGAGCCGACGACGCCGCTAATCCTCCGTGAACATTTCAAATGCACGATGCCGCGAAAGAAAGCGTGAACGGTCGCGATCGATGGGCCGCTCGGACGGCAAAATGCGAACATGATAACCGGAGCCTTTGGAATCCAAAGGAAACAAGCACTGCATGTGGCAGATACGATTTCTAGCGTGGTGCTAATTTTTCAGAAATTCGTTTCTAGTGGATATTAATAATTGTGTTCAGAAAAAGTGTCTGACTTACGACAGAAAATAATTGTAATTTAGTATCTCGAAGACAGTTGATTAAAACAATTATACATCACCGTTGATGTATCTTTTTTCAGATTAATGCAGATTCTTCAGATTGATGAAAGTATTTTGCCGATGAAAAAATTGTTAACGATTAATTATTACAACCCCCTTGAGGTTGATGATGCTTCTTACCACGAACGATAGGATATTTCAGAAGACAATCATTGCAAGACCATTAATATTGAGAAAAATAAGAATTTTACAAATTAGCTATAAAAAAAATGATAATTCCACTAATAATGCAAAGCTCAATTTTTATTATAATTTAACATTGAAATGAACTGAACCAAAAAACAAACAGAAGCAAAATGACAACGTTCTTTTATAAAAGATAATTCTCATTCAGCAATTTTGTTTAGTCATTCCGTGGACAATATAAGTGCTGCGATCTGTTATTTATTCATGAAGAAATCGGCTATATTGATTTATCAACAGGAAGATTCTATGATAAAGACGTGTTTACACTGCGTCACTCATTATCAAAGAGAAGTGTTTTTACTCTGATTGACTTCTAAACCGTCCATACATATATTATTTTATAATGTTCTGATGTTTTTCCATTCTTCATAATAACTTCATCCTTGTACTATTTATAGTAAATATTATCACAAGCACAAAAAAAAATACATCCTCCGTTGAATAAGAGTGAAGCGAGAATTCATGTCTGAACATTAAATCGCAGCGTCTCATCTTGATAAGAGGATGTTGATCATGCAAGTAATTTCATAGTCTGCCGTATCGATGATATTTTAGTCTTCGTGACTCGAATGTTCGGATTACGATGCATCGACGAGAGAGAGAGAGAGAGAGAGAGAGAGAGAGAGAGAGAGAATCGTTGCCCCCGGAATGCGACGAAAAGGAAGGAACCGGACGGACCGCTAGCCGGAACGAGTCTAAACTCGAGCGTAAAACTAGGTCGACTTTTTCGACGGTCGGCCACGACGGCCGAGGGAATGGCAGTCAGCGGATGGTAGGGCGTCGATCACCGGTTAATTGGTGTTCTATGAATCTGAAGGCGATTACGGCGAAACGACGGGGACCAGACAGTGGATGCGCTCGCTTCTTGCGAGTCGCGGCGAGCCGAGCCGTGCCGCGAGACAGAAGGGGCTCCGAGACTCCCGACGGCTCCCACCGTGGAATTTTAATTATAAATTAGTTGATTAACTCAATAGTGTTTTTGCCTGTGGCGACAGTGTCCTCGGAGATACGCAACGCGTATACCTTTTGCACCGGTGTGCGACTCTCGCGAAGAAACGTCAACCGGTCAGTGGTTCTCCGGCGGGGACTTCGTTTGTCGTACAAAATTGCGTGCAGAGAAATATTTCTTAACAACATATGTACATTCAAAATGACTTCTATTTTAGTTTCGTTTCTTTAACAATTGGAGATATTATATTTAAATTGAAACTATTTTGCAAGATTTGAAAATCAATTTTTATTCCAGTCTATCGTATTTTCTTAACTTTATTAGATTTTCCAAAACGGGAGGACATGGAAAAAGCAATTGCTGCCATACAACACAGCTTTTCAATTTCAATTTGATTAAATCAAATACTAAAATCCGCAACACCAAAATTTTGATTTGAAATATGTATTAATGCTTTGTATTTTACACAGAGTATTTTTGGAAAATTGAAAGTACTTTGAGATATCGTGGTGTTAATTTCAAGTGAATCCGGCAAAGAATTCTCAACGCTTCCGAACGGTGCTCACGGCGATAAAAAGATAAGCGCAAAGTAAACCGGAAGTAACAAATCAGCGGATCCTCAGCGACCGTTCACCGGGCGTGACTTTCCCGCCATGAGCGGCGCCGCTCGTTCCGGCGACGTCACCTTTGTTTTCCACCGCGGACGATTCCGCGCCGTCGAATGTTCCATTATCGAAATAACGGTCCGTGTGTTCCGGCGATCGAGGAACGCGAGAGAGGCTCGAGGCATCAAAAGCCTGGTTCACGGAAACTTTCGGCGCGGCACGTCACGGCAGGTGCAGGGGGCTCGCTCGCGTGCACATAATTCCGGCCGCGGTGGAACCGAAATGGTCGGTTCCCCGTGGCTTCTCTCGCGCGCCCCTTTCGCCGGCGATCGCGCGGAACCGCTGGAAAATTGTTCGGCGAAAAACGAGACCGATCTCGTCGGCCGGCGGATCGGCGCGGCCGTGGCCGGGTTGCCTGAGAAGTTGAGAACCCGCGCGACGATCCGTGGATACCTACGGCCGGGAGCCGGCGAACAGGAGAAACACAATGGCCGCGAGAGGATGCGGCCGCGTCGATGCCCTCTCCTCCGCCGTTGGCACGCACAGCACGCGGGAATGCGTTTTATTTCATATTAAATAAAATTTTTGACGACGAACGGGGCCGGGGAGGGCCCCCCCTCGGCCACCGACATTTGCCGAATGCTTACCGCGGACTCGATCCTCGAAGATCGACGCGATCGAGGGACGTGACTACCCGGACGGATATGTCTTGATACGCCGTGCATCCAACGGATAAATGACTTTCCGGCTGCGCCGCGTGCTCTCTTTTATGGCGGCGTGATTCTTCTTTATGTGGTGGAAAAGGACGCCGAGCGGAGCTGCCTTCGCTCGCGTTTCTTTGGCCGGGATTGTTTTCTGCCTCGATATCGATCGCGAAATTGATCATTAACCGCGATCATTTGTAGTTTACGTTGCCCGCTGATCGGTATACTATTCACGGTTTTTCTGGCAATCAGCTTGTAATTGTTACCTGAGAGGCAAGAGCCTCGGGACGGCCGGTTTTATTTATAGACTGGCTCGCGGATGTCCGAGTGATTCTGAAATATGTATGCTAAGTTTAGCGAGGCGTTCTTGCCGTCTTTGACCATAAATCGGCAGGACTTCTCGGTACGGTCTATTTTTAATATCGCGGGAACAGAATTTTTCGACGAGCCGTTCCCGATGAACTATTAATGAAAGCATTCGAATCGACGGCCACCGTCGAACAGACGCGAGCCTCGTTTTCGCTTTCGAACACGGAATGAAATATTCATCGGCCGGGGACGAACGCGTTGAACTGTATGTACAAGCAGGGCGAACCGCGAACCTTCGCTCTGTTCAGCCATATCTGATTACGATCGACGGGTTCTTTCGCTGCGAGGGAAAGATTCCAATCTAAATTATGAGTAATGGTATTGTTTCGATTGTAATTCCTTCGTGGTTACGCGCGCGTGGGAAATATTAATGAGGAGAAAGGACGTCGATCACCGAGGAACATTGTCTACTCGAACCCGCCCGTCGCGGTGGTATGCGGACCTTAACTTTGAACTTACGGCGCGCAATCATCTACACACCTTGAAACATCAATCATTGTTCCGCGATACGTTCGCGGAAAAACTTTGAAATACTTTCTTGGGATTTTTATTTTCTTGAACCGCGCCTCGTTATTTTCGCGAGGTTTAGAAGCGGTACCGTCGAATTTCTTTTAGTGCTCGATGCTTTCGGTGCAGTTGGCAAACATTTTATTCGGATGATGTATCAGAAGTAAAGATAAAGAATATTTCATCTAGATATAAATTTATTCGAATAAATCTACTTTAATTGTTCGACTAAGGTTTCACTCGAATAAGAATTCACGTAGCAATTCATACGAAAAATAATCCAGATTAGTAAAGATTGTAGAGTGCAAAAATGTCTGTGGACATAATTTATCGATTTATTTATTTCGTATTAGTTTGTTACTTCTGATAAAATTGATAAATAATCTTTCTACAAGCGCACAGGAAGGCATCGACAATTTTCTAATTCTATAACTGATTGAAATTCAATTGATCCTGAATCTATATGTACAATTATATTTTTATAAAATAACAAACTCGAACAAAGAATTATTCAAATAATTGACTAAAATAAATACAATAATATATAAGAAGTAATGAGTTATTCGAATAAAATATTGAACGAAATCGAATTAATTCGAATAATTGTTTCAGACCAATTCTTCATTCCAAACAATTCGAATAGCGGCTTTAGCTCTGTTCCGAAGTTGGCAAATTTTGGCAAACATCGAAATCGGGGTTTCGTGAGCCTACGAATAGAATATTCGCAGAGTCAGGGGGGGGAGGAGGGTCCTAATGTCGGCCGCGTTTCGCAATTCCGTGGCTCCTGCGCGAACTGTCGGCGAACAGGAGCGAGGCAGCGCCGGCGTGTTGCATATTTTACATTCTGCTGACGTTCGCGCCGGACACAGTTCGTTCTCGTACGCGGAGTGTCGGCAAAAAGTATGGTGGTTCCGAGGCGAACGGCAGGAGGACCGGGGGCCCCGCAGCCGGGTCACCAGTTTTGTACTTTTTGCTCGGCGGCGGTGGCTGCGGCTGCGGCTCGGTATGCGAGCCAGGCCCCGGAGAGCAGGACATCTTTTGACCCGCGAGGACCCCGTGCCTAATTTGTGATTCCGTTCGCCTCTGGACGCACTCGACCGTTCTTTGTCTTCCACTAGCTCGCTTCTATTCCGCTCGACGTTTCCGCGAGTCCGCCACGGAAATTCTGCCGGGTCTCTAAGCTCGCATCGAATCGGCGAGCTTTCGCGTTCTGTACGATTGGAACATTTAGTTCACTGAAAGTCGCGAGAGAATTATGCAAATTTCGCCTCTGCGGCTCTTTTAAACGTTCATACTTAGTCGATTTCTGCTTCACCAAGATCTAGATTCAAGATCTGATGTCTTATCTCTGCTTTCAACCCTTAGCCTACTGTTGGCGGTCGGTAGAAAGCAAACTTTTAGCGTATAAATAGACCGTAGATTTTTGTGTTTATTTTAAAAATGACTGGGTGAAATGTAAAATAATAAGATATTGTATTGTATTAATGTTAACTCATTGAAATGAATGAAGAAACGACATAAATATGACGTGCAATGAAGACAGATAATTTGTTTGGATAAAAATCCGCAGTCTATCTATTAACACTATTATCATTTTTATTAACTAACCTATGCAGTACTGTTCCATGTTCCAGCCTTCTCAACTATCTTGCGCTGCAATCACGGTCTCTATCAAAATCTGTCGCAGCCAAAGGGCTATTATTTAGTCGGTTTTCTTGCAGCCATTCTCTTGATCAAGATCTAGATTCAAAGTTCCTGGTCTACCCGCGCAAGCACCGTCTGCGACGAACGGTTCCGTCGAAATCCAGAGCACCTAGACCAATCCAACGTTTTGCCTCCGTTTTTAAGATCGCAGCACTCGCAGGCAAGAGCGTAGACAGAGCAAAGAGCGATCGTTCCTGCCGGCTGGATGTTCCGCAACACTCATTCGATTCTTTCGAGCCGTGTACTATGGATTCCACCCGAAGCCCGGCATCGACGAAGAAGCGGAATACTGGGAATTCCGCGGCACTTCGGATCGCTCGCGGAACGATGCTCGATCTCGCCGACTGGTTCGCCGGAAAGAGGTCTTTGCCACGGCGGGAGCCCGCCGCTTCCGGGAACGGTCGCCGCGGTAAATAAGAAATCAATTATAGCAGCGTTAGTGCGAAAATACCAAGGTGATCGCTAGTATTCGCGCATACTCCGAATTTCCGCGGCGGATTCGCCGCGATCCGTGTGCTCCGCGGCGGAATACCGCGGGGCCGAGGACGCAGCAAAATGGTCACCTAGAGCGCACGATTCCATCGCGCGCGACGGTTTTGCTAGCATTCCGGACGCGTCTGCGTGCGCTAACCGCTTCTCAGCGCGAGGAATCCGCGCGGCGCGGCGCGGCTTACGAGAGCGTGTACCCGGGGAGAGAGAGAGCCGGTAACCAGGGTCGCCGAGAGGACTCGGAGGGAGGGCAGCTAGTTTCTTCTTCGCGTTATTATCTGCCATGTGTCCGGTAAGTGGCGCGTAGACTGTCAGCCACGCCGGAGACGCGTCCGCATAGTTATGCCGGGATACTTGCACCTCGTATACTAATGATTTCGGGGGACGATTCCGCCAGGCCAATCGGTCCACGCCCTCGAATGCTCGATTGGCAATTAGCCGCGGTCGCAGAACGAACTTAACGAGTCTGACGAAACTATCAATATAGGCTGCTAGTCCTTGTGTATTCATAGCACTTCTATTAGGTACAACAGATTACAGCGTGTCCAACAATTTTAAAAGCTTCACAGGATAGTGATTGATAATGTTGTGATAGTAGTAATTAGATCAATTATAACGTTCGTCTGCGCAACCAAAATCTCCACAATATTTGAAGATTAATTATTTAGAATATTTTATATTCATTTCATTCTTAACGGAACATTTATCGAAACGTGTACGAAAAACAAGAAAGGTTTTATGATACTTTGCCAAGTATTACTAAAAATTGCTGATGAAAATATAGAATTTTATTGTTATACAATTGAGGAATTATATAAGATTGTACTTATTATGGAAATGTAGATCCAATGTCAGTGGCTGATTATTTAAACTGGATAAATTTTAACCATCCTTTTCGAGATTCCTAAACTATTTCTGGTCCATGGGATTATCCTTAACCCTTCGAAATCAAGAATCGTTGAAAAAGAAAGCTAGCCATATGTTATCGAGCAATAACTCGTCGAAACGCATAAAAATCATCGTGCTCGCAAGACTTCCCCGGCAAGCATCGGCGCATAGCGAACGCTTCGGGTCGCAGTTTCGTTAGCAAGATTTGTAATAGCAATCCTGTAGGTATATTCTTTTCGAAACGGAGATCGAGCGGCGTTGACGCATCCGTGAAACGATCCCGAGGCGAAAGAACGTGTTCGAGGTACCCAGGCTGCGGCGTTCTCGTTCCGTCCACGGCTATCTCCGTCTTATCTTCGCGAACGTTCCGCTACACCCACGCCACGGCCATTCGCCTTGATGGTGGCCATACCATTACATGACTTTTGATCGCCGGCCGTTACCCCGGGTATTTGCAGTAGGTATTTGCATACCTAGTTTGTCAATGTTGCATCGGCGATCCGTAAGGGCCCGGCCATACACGCGGCGTCGCCGTGGCGTGGCGTAGCGTGGCAAAGCGTGGCAAACCGTGGCAAAGGATGGCAAAGCGTGGCAAACCGTGGCAAAGGATGGCAAAGCGTGGCAAAGGACGGCTAAGCGTGGCAAAGCGTGGCAAAACGTGGCGTCGGTGTCGCGCCGGTCAGCGAGAAGGTACCACGACGATGACGACGCCGATGACGCCCGGCTTGTAACGAGACACCGAGGCGATTTCGCACGCGCATGCAAATCCCCTTCCAGCATCGAGTTATGTCGACTCCTCTCGCCAGGACGAAAGAATCCTTTCGGGGAAGGAGGAGAGCGAGAAACGAGAACCGAGTTGTCTACACGCCTCGCTTTATGCTCGGATAGATATTATCCGGTCGGAGCGTGGGAAACGTCGTTTTTCAACGCGAAACCGGTATCCCGATGACAATCCACGGCATTTCATCCAACCGGAGCCGCGGAGTATTACATGCCTCGCTGTTAGTCCGCTGGTTAGATTAGCAAAAGAGGCTCTCTGACCGAAGAGAATCTCGTCGCGGGATCTGGAACATTGTTTTCACAGACGTGTCTCCCCTTTTGGTAGCAGCTAGACTTCAAGCAGACTTTTCTGAATAGGATTCTGGACCACCCCAGAACCCGAACAGCGCCGAGTCGTGATCCTCTCGCTGCGAACAAGAACTCGAGGAACTTGGAAACCGAGGGATCCCGGGGACACGAACCACGGTCTCCGGAGAGAGTCTCGTTGAACGAAAGGATCCCCGGTGCACACGCGAGAGACCGAGTGGGTTCGAGCACGTTATAAAGAATTTTCGTGGCGACTGTCGTTCCTCGATACCGGTGCCGTCGCTCAGATCGGCCCGACGATAGAAGGCAAGGACAAGCGGAACGCGAGGGAGTCAGAGAAGAGGACGCGCGGAGAAGAGTCCGGTCTTCCTCCTTTGCGATCCTCTCGATCCTTTTCACCGTCGAGGACAGGAGAGAGGAGAGGAGAGGCGAGCGGCGGCGGCCAAGGAGGGGTCCGAGGGGCGGGCGAAAGGAGACGACGGGTTATCATTAAGTGAAATGCCGTGTCCACTATCTCTCGCCTCTCACGCGGTCCCCGCAGCGTCCAGGACTCGTTTCCTTCGTTCCTGGATATCTTCCTGCCAGGATAATCCCTCCGTCGCGGGGGTTATTAATAAGGCCGGCGCTATCTAACGCAATTAGACGCAGAGTCCCGAGTCTTGTTACGTGGCACCGAGTCGCGAGAAGAGAGAAGATACCCACAAAGCAAACTCTCTCGCCGCTCTCCGTTCTCGGTGCCTTCTCTCTCTCTCTCTCTCTCTCTCTCTCTCTCTTCCTCTCCTCTCGCATCCCGTTTCTCTTCGCTTTCGCGTCTCCGCCGGTTTTCTGCCATTCTCGGGGTCCGACGCGGCGACACTGTTCACGCACAATGCGGCTTTATTTATGGTCCTGCTCGCCGCGCGACCCGCAATAAAGGTTTCCATTCTCCCGTTTATCTGAAAATTCGTGTTTTATTGCCTGCTTCTCCGGGCTTTCTACGCGGACACGTTACTGCCGGGTTAATTCACTTTGATTTGTTTAGGCGGCTGCCGCGGCCGCGCTGATTAAGCCCGCTTTCTTCGGCGGCTGCGCCCTTCCTTTGTCTCCGCGGAACAGCGGCTCTTTGTCCCCTCGGCGCTGGGAAATCCGCGCGACCTGCGATCGAGCGAGCTGATCTCGTTTCGCAGCACAGATCTTCCTACGTTCTCCTATCCCGGTCAGCATCTTCTTGCTCGAACCAAGGTGTTATATAAAAGTACCCTCTGCGTTTACAGATGCGCCTTCATTCAATTACTATAATCTAGTTTAGATTAAGGGGTCGCACCAAATTCGAAATCGAGTGTAAAATCCAGTAAAACCTCGATCATCCAAGCGGAGTGTCAGGAATGTTCCAATAACAGAACACTCGCGTGGTTGCAGTGTCAGATTCCATCTTGTTGGATGCAAGGACCAGGAGGATGGCTAGGAGTATTTGTATTTACATCTGTTTCACAGTGTAATTTATTTCCGTGCATACGTGACTTGTGCGAAGCTTGCTAACAACTTACTCAATATTACAGTAAGTCATGCACATCAAAGAATGCTTCGCGTGCTGCGTGTCTGTCTCACCGTGTAGGTTTGTTGTGTTTGGTAAGAGCGTCCTATATTAATCAATGGCGTTTCTGTCCGCTTTCTACGCATTTTTACTAATCTGTATAGTATTTCACATGTGTCACGTAAGTATTACATACAGGTTCGCTTGGATTGTTAACTGATATATAGAGAATTTTCATTTTCCAGGACCGGAGGATCCAGCTGTACAACTTTACTTAAAGGAATTGGATCTGTCAATTCCACGCAAAAACCTACAATTACTTCACCGTTCGAAAATGACGGTACAATAAATTGAACGCGTTCAAGTTGAAAAAAAACAGTTTGGAGAGAAATGTCGATTATCGAGCGCGTCTTCGCGTCACGTCGGGCGCGACGCGTTCGGTGATTTCCGAAAATCCTTGGACATAAATTAAGCGCGTTTAATTGCGCGTGTTCCGGGACTTTCTTGTAATCGTGTATACTTAAGTCGGCAATTAAAACGCTTAACATGGAAGATTAATCGATCGTAGTCGATAAGATTGATCAGGCTCCGCGTAAAATCGTCGTTCCCCGGGCCGGTCCCTCGGGTACCGAAATTTTTTGCGGCCACTGTGGCCGGCGTTGTTCCGTCCGCCTCGCGGCCGGACAGGCGGCGAGGCGAGGCGAAAAACTTTCAAATAACCGGAGCCTTGTCTCGCGGAGATCAAGATACAGCGCGTACGCGGAGCGATGATCGTTGCCCGCGTCATCGGCCAGATACGATCTCGCGACAGCGAGGAGCCGTACACGCGCGACCTTGCCACTGCCGGAGTCGAAGATGCGAAGCGAACTCGACGCGATTCGCCACAACTCGGGGTAATTAACGTGGGATCTACCGATGCGTCTCTATAAGCCGGTCGGATTGGCAGAACGAACACTCCGGAACAGCCGACCAATTACGAATCCGCCGTTGAAACATCCAGCAACAATGGACGTATTCATTGTCGCGGAAAATGCTCGACTCGGTAGACGTTTTAACCCGTTCACTGAAATTTTTTCTTTATTATTACTATTCGTAAATAGTAATATTAAGTAGTCTAAAGAATAGTTAGCATTCATTAGGTTCCTACAAAATAAAGAATCTGTGTGACACGAATTGCCCTTCTGATGACCAGAAGAGAATGCTAGACACGCGTTCGATGCTAGGATCGGAAGAATTAACGTTCGAGTTATTTTCTAATTTTTACTTCATCCAGTAAATTGCTTCGATTCTATGAGAAATTGCCAATTAGCGAATCGATTGAAATAAGAGGAAAGCAGATCGCTAGCAAGCATGCTTAAATCGTATAAACCGCATCGTCACCTGGCCATCAGATCGATGAATGAGGTGCTGCGAAGATCTTGCTCGACTTCTTGTCGGCAGTTTCTTTCGCGGCACTTTTTACGCTTTCGCGGATATCGAGAAACATATTAACCGCGCTGGAAAAAGGATCAGCAGAAACGGAAGTACGCTTGTAAATGTTGATCGAACGATGTTTATACTCGAGCTGCTCGAGTTGCCCGATGTTCGCCGGCGTAGAATCGATCTCGATCTCGAGCGATTCCGAGAAGCAACGTCGTGGGGATCCACGACGGTGAATAATAAAATGGTCGGACGTTAAATTCGCGCGGGAAGACGGGCCGCGCGGTTGCTCCGGCGTCGTTGCTCCAGGTTTTCGCGGTTGGAAAATAGAACGATCCGATGCGAAACTGGAAACTGACATTGAATCGCTTCTCTTCGGTAACGATTACGCAGTCGCGTCGAGAGTTGTAAACACCGCGGACGCGGGAACTAAATGAATCTTCCGCCGGGCTTCGCTGTCAAGTGGACAGACGATTATTTTGCTCGCGAGGAGCCAGAGCAAAAGCGACCAGCCAGACCCATTCGCCAAAGAATATTGACGAACGAGTCAACGAACACATGGCGGGGGGAGTACCAGAAGACAAGTAAGAAGAGGAACAAGAAGAAGGAGAAGAAGAAGCAGAGGAGGCAATACGAGGAACAGGAGGGCGGACAAAAAGACGAAAAGACATTTCTAGCGCATCATTACGACGAAGCAGCGAGTGGAGCAGCTAGTTACCGAAGGTGTCCCCTCGTAAACACTCGGCCATTTACATAACGAGTGACATCTGCTGGTCCAATCATACACACTACCGAGAGGTTAATATCGTGGGCATACTGCTCTCTGCGTGTCGCACTGTCCGCCGGATGGTTCTCCACCTGCTTTCTTTCTGCGATTCTATGAAAATTTTACCTAACCCGAGCGATCACCGTGTCCTTACGAGAGGACCTAAGCTACCGTACAAAATCGTTCGAATCCCCCTCGATCTCGTTGCGTATGGCACTTTCACATCCGTGATTTAATTTAATTTCATTTATGTATATATACGTGGAAGCCCACATTACTTACGATAATGAAAGCGTAACTTAAATGGTGAAGAAGAGTACTGCGAGGTTCAAAAGGGCAAAGCTCAGTCAGTAAAACGAGGCGCAGCATAAAATTTAAAAGCGGTGAAACATTAGGATTGTTTGTCATAACATGTTACGTCTTTATACATAAAACATCTGCTATAATTCTTCTGAACTCAGGAGAGCGTACATAAATTGTGGTCATCGATGGACCATGGTCAAGATCAAATCGTGAAAACGGTTGACTCTCCGCAGGTTTAAGACCGTGCGGAACTTCCTTTCAGTACTCGACTGTCCTAACTAAATCGGTCTGAAGAAAACTTGAAGAACAAGACTGAATCCCACAGCTTCTGCGAAGATTGGCAGCCGAGAACTGGTGTCGATGCGGGAGATCCTCTCGAAGGACTCGCTCCCCCCCGACGTCCTCTTATCGGCGTTCGCCAAGGATGGTCCGGCAGAGGCCGATCCCGCGACGAAACCGACGTACACCGGATCGTTATACCCACGTAGCAGACGCGACCTAATTTGTCCGCGGAGGTCGGTTAATTGGAGACAAAGGCCGAGCATGGACAACTCTTTTCTTTCTTCCGTTCGCTCTCGCCGGCCGTCTCACGTTTTCTCCGGCGCTCGTCTTCTTGTTTTCACGTAAGAGCCGCGTCGAACCCGATCCTCCGGTGCGGACGCCGCGGCCTCTACCATGATCGGACGGTCTCTCATCAGGCCAAGTATGAAACGCACCGCCTCTTTCGTAATCCTGGAGACGGCGGCTTTTTGCCGGTGTCACCTGTCGCTCGGCCAACCGCCCTCGATCCTTTATTCCGATCATCGGCCCCGGTCCGCTGTCATATTTCTTGCCGTGCGCGGTGCACGACGGGCCAATTTAGCGGACCCCGCCGCATCGAAACCCCCCAAAAATTCTTCGTGTTCCCGCACCCACGGACCCCGGGCACCGCGCGCTTCCACCGCGTTCCCGAGGGCACCAAAGAAAATCACGGAATTATTATGGATGGATTCGAGGACCACGGGATCGTCAGAACGCTTTGGCAGCTAGTTGCGCTGCCGGTAGAACGGAGGGATGATACTTCTTTCTGATAGAGGTGTCCCTCTGGGACGTCTTTCGATGTGACCGCTTCATTGTGACAAGATGCATCCGAGTGGCAACGTTATCGTGTCTAGAGAAATTGTATACGTCAATCTTGAAATCTGCTTTTCGTTTAGAGATCATTTTAGTTATCATACATGGTATATTATTCGATGAGAATTTGATGATCGTCCTTTTGTAAAATAGCCGGGCGGAATTTCGAAAATGTCACGAGAGTATGAACGCAAACTTGCGACACCAGTTCCAGCTCCATTCTCAAAGTGCACGAAACGACAAAAGAACCTAAACGATGAACAGCGGAGCAACTATCGAATAAACCAGAACGAATGAATTCAAAGTGCAAGTACGAATCGGGTTTTTTGTTTCTGAAGACACCGCGATTCCAGGGCGAACGAAAGACGGTTTTCACTGCGAGACAACGATCACCGGCAGCCAGGTGTCATTACGCCGGTATCTAGCGTGCCTTGGCGTGATATAGCTCCGGGGGAAACGTTGAAACGGCGCGGGCGCGCGCGCGCGCGCGCGAAGACACGCGAGAGAAATTACGAGCAGATTTGCCGCGAGTGGCAGGCTGAAAATAAACATCGCGCCGCTACGAATCCTTCCCCTCAGCGGGCTGGTCAACGATCGGCGGAGGAGAGGCGGGGGACGCGGCGGGGTAGGAGAAGGGGCGCGAGGGGGCAAGGGGGGGAGGTAGAGAGGGCTCGAGGATACGAACGGGCCCGAGCGGGTGTGGCAACATATAATTACAGTAATTAGTGGACAAGTAATTAATTAGGATCGCACGTCGTTTGTTATTTCTGGTGGCAGCGGCGCTTACGTAGCGGCTACGCGCGCGGCCTACGATCGATGTGTGCGCGCGCGCGCGCTCGCGCGGCCTGTGATCCACAGAAGGCACCCGCGGTACCTGTGGGATACGTGTAACTACCGCGGCATGTCCCTATACGTCCGCGTGCTCGTGGGGTTACGTCTTGATCCCAATTAACGACCGATTTTTTGCGCGCCCCTCGCTGGTCCGCCGCGCCGCTCCGCTCGACTCCGCTCGGCTCCGCTCCGCGGGCCGGATACCGAGCGGTGGTGGGGCATGCACGAGCATCGATCCTGCAAATTGCGCGACCGGCCGGCCGCTCCGACGATCGATCGATCCGATCCGATCGATCGCGGTCCGCGGATCTCGGCCGCGCCGCACCATGCCGCGTTCACCGCATTGGGTGGTATTGATGGATCGATATTCCTCGGTGCCGCTCCTCCGAACAGTCCTCCGCTCCCATAGCGGGACGCCCGAGACCAGATTTCTCTCGCGCAACCTGCACGCGTTGCTTCTTCACCTTTGCCGGCCGTTGCGACTCTATTCCACGCTACCCCATGCCTTCCGACGATTTTTAGCCGATGATCATCTTTCACCGTCTCGTATTTCGCGATCTTGGATGAGTTTCGTGGATCTTAGGCATATCCCTGACAGTCGCCATCTTTCAAAAGTATAGCTAAAATAATTTTCTACTCTGTCGAGTTTAATCCCGTATGGGGCGAAGGACGAGTCTTTCTAATTGAAGATCAAGAAACTGGATTAAAAATTTCTTATTGTTGCCCGCGACAACGCGTTAATAAATATTAAAACATTGAGGTATGTAAAGAAAAATGTACAATAGCGCCGTCAAATAGAAAGTGATCGTCCTAGGGTTAACTGGTTTGCCAAGTCGTCCCATAATTGCAAAAATATAAATGGCACAGTTTCCTTTATTTAATGAAAGAAGAATTAGCTATTTAATTCGTTCGCAATTAATGTCACTTGAGTGTTTAATCAACGCGAACAAAGACCTAAGAGATACAGAAAGGGTACTTCCAATATTTTAGGATGAAAACGAACACCCAGTTTTGCGTACGAGAGAAAGAGAAAGGGAGGAAGAAACCAGCTGGAAGCGTGGATCAAGAATTAATACGAAATCAAATTAGGAGGCTCCATTCGCGCAGATTGTTAGGCAAATGAGCGGCGGTCTACGAGAAAACAACGGGCGGCGGTGGAGCAGCCGATCGTCCCCGAAATAACGAGTTTATCTCGGTCCTCGTCAAACGACGAGTCGGTCGCTCGTAAATATCGTTCCAAGGAAACGCGGGATCGGGAGAGGACCGGATGACGCGCTTGGATCGAAGATTGGCCGTGTTACGCATTTGCCAAACATTTCGCCGGTTCCCCTCGGCCTGGCAAACGCAGCACGGGGGCGTCCGCAAGCGAGAGAGCGCGCGGCCAGTTTCGCCGGCGATAAACATAATGGCTCGCGTCGTTAATTAAGTGGATTTTCAATCAAGATTCAATCAGTCTCGTTGTAAATGTAAATGCACCGGCCCGGCCCACTCGGCCTGTTACATCCCCCGGTCTCTCCCCCATTCGGCCCTCGGATCGCGAGTTTATTTGCTCCAAGGCGCGAGGAAAGAACCGCCTCACACCCTCGGTACCGTTACGTCGTTAACCCTTTATTCTTCGACACTCGTTTACCGTCGACTCGCAGCGCGTTTAGCAACGTCGACGAAAGTCTTCGCACTGACCCGTTCGATCCTCTCCTCGCAAGTTATTTGCTTACATGGAAAAAGTTATTCGATAAGAATAGCAAAGAATTCAAGCAGTGGATGAATTTGTGCGATCGGTATGTTTTCGACTAATTGGTTACTTTACTATGTAACGGTATAAATGAAACTTTATGATCTAATACTTTCAGTAACACAGTTTTGTTTTTCTTTGTTCTCAGATCGAAATTTATATTTTTCTCATCCGAGGGCCGAGATTGATTTCAAGAAGAAACCATGGAATTTTATATAGTGTTATTTGTAACTGAGATTATATTTATGAATTTATATTATCTATAAAATGATATAATTATTTGTTACAAGATTGTATTGATACAGATTTCGTGCAATATAAATTTCAAAGGTATCACGTTTATGGTAACGAATATCCAATTAAACTCGCCCCAGTTTCACGCGCAGCATTCAAAAATCAAAGCCCAATTAACCGTGCATCCACGCAAGATCGATATCGCTTAAATCAAAATGGCAAACCGACCGTTGTCTATTTCGCTGGCGATCCTCCGAGGAAAAGAGGGCGTCCAGGCGAAGCGGAACTTACGAGCGCAATTACGCCCGGTTAAGGTGAGTTACCACCGAGCGCGTGTGTCGGCCCGAAACGAAACACTGTGTACAAATAGACTGTGCACGCACCACTGGCAGCCGGCCACACCTTTACGTCTCATTGCTCCGACGTGTAACGACGGCATCAAACGGCACGCGGCTCGAATAATGACGAAACGGTCCTCGATCGGCTCGGCTCGGCTCGGGTCGCGACGTAACGCGGACGCGTCTGGAATTACCAGTTCCAGAGGATTTTTGCAGACGCGGGCCATGTCGGGCCGGTGTCACGCCCTCGCGACCGAGATTTTCGCCAGATCGCGGAGATAACGGTGCCGCAACAGAACGCAGGCTCGATTTTGAAGCGTTCCGCGCTCCCGCAGCCGCTCGTGAAAGAGAAACGGTGGCACAACACTCCCCGCCTCTGGCCGCGCGATTGTGCACGCTCGTGAAATATCTCTCGACGAGATACGCGGGTTTTAACAATGTAAATGACCTCCTCCGTCGAAGTTCTATCGGGTCGCGGCGTACGTACTGTATTTTTTTTCAATCGGCCATAAAGATACACGGGGCTTTTCGCAAGGTTGCCGGCCGCGCGATGTCGGCAACCCGTCTCCTTGGCAAAGTTCGCACGAGTGGAACACGTTATGCATCGAGGTTGTATTCGCAATCTGCTGATTTGACGCAGAGAGAATTTCGAGATCGGGCAGGCCTCTCACTATCGCTGCAACAATTTCTTCTTCGAAAACGATTTCGCAACTCTTGATAAGACCCAAGGCTTTTACAAAGCGACATAAACGGTGAAAATGGAAACAGTATTTTACGATTATAATTTTACGCTCCTTTCAATTATTTAAATCGCTTAATTTTTAACTGTAATCTTTTCACCTCCTTTAGAACCATATTTAAACGATTTAACAGACTTATCTTAACATTTTAACGGATATAGTTATAATTTTTTAGTCTACGTCTATCAATTCCATTAATAACGCCCACTCCTTTATTTTATGTAATAGACGGTTTCCCTGCCATAATCGCCAAATAAATAAATAAAAAGCTTTCGTACAAGTATTGCTTGCGGCTGGAATATTTCTTATTCGACTCGTCTGTTTTGCTAGCACACGGAAGATGAAAGTAACGATCATCGATTATCATTAGAGATACCAATTTCGCATCTATTAAAACACACTCGTCCACGTGTAATTAATAGACCCGCGTGTGCGTGTAATTTATATATCCGCGTTATAATTCGCGAACTTCCTTGCGCGTCGACGTGTGAGTGCGCATGTACAGAGATACACCGGTAACACAGATCCAAAACCGCGATCTCTAATTATGATGTAGAGACAGGTTCCAAGCACCTTAATCGATAACTGTGCGGATCGACTGCAACGAGAGTAACGAGGTCGCAAAAAGCACCTCTGGGAGTAAGTCACCGGCATTGAAAGCGAGCGTGTTGTTCGCGCGACGCGTCGCGGTGTGTCGTGATTTCAGGACGGGCGCGATCGTCGGATCGTTAACGATCGCGAAAACGGCGCGGGAAGCGGAACGCGGGCGGAAGATATCGTAAGGCGAAGCGCGCGCGCGTCGCGATATCCATTTATCAGGGGCATGTACGCGCGCACGGTATCGTAACGCCATAATTCGCGGCGCCGTAAAAAGATTCGAGGTTGGCGCAGCGGCGTCGCGATTGCATTCGCGAACGGCGCGGCGAGCGGTGGATATGCAAATGCCTCGGGGAACGCGGCTGGGGGTCCCGCAACGCCGAGACAAAGTCACAGCGGGATCCACTCTGTTTCGATCCTCGTCTCTTCCTCTCGACGGTGCCGGGAGGCCTCCTCCTCCTCCTCCTCCGCCGCCGCCGCCGCCGCCGCCGCTCCAATGAAATTTTCCACGACATTGCGTCCGAATGCGATTAAAGCGCGTACACCGAGCTGATACTCCGTAGAAGCGGATGGAAAACGACGCTCGACGCCGACACCGACGTCCCTCCTGGCGAAATCGAATTGCAACTTGTAGCGGAACCCCGCGCGGACGCCGACACGCGTGATTCATCGCGCGAGTCGCGCGGAACGCCGTGTCGATTGCTTGGCTGTCCCAAGGGGACTACCGTTCCGAGCTGCTTGAAAATTCTCTCGTTGACCCACGCGCGTCGTACTTTTCGCCCGACCTAATCGCCTATCAGCCTCTAACAGCCCGAATGCTGGCCCAATCAAGCTAGGAAATGTTTCCCAAGTGTTTCTCTTACTAGTTTTATTATCTACAATGTTTAAAATCTGTTACTTGATCAATTAAGGATTCTATCTACATGGATGTATGTGTAGTTGCTGGTTATTCAAGGATAAAGTGTGGATACGAGCGACGCAAACGAGGGACAGTTGTTATCGAATAATTGCATTACACGATGAGTCGCGAGGCGTGAAGAATAAGAATATTGTAACTGCTTTCCTAAATTGGTCTACAATTACATTCAATTCAGGAAAAACTGCTGTTTCTAATAAAAGGTTGACGTTAACACGTGGAGTGTCACATCGATCGCATATAGTTGACACAAACTTTATATTAAGAATATATTCAAGCAAATTAAATTTCGCTAGGATTTTATGTATTTAGGAAATTATCTTTACTTTATCTTTTATTTTGAGTGAATCGAGTGACGTTGAAAAATACAATGAGATAGTGTAGATATTGTTTGCGAACGCAAGACGCGGGCAAGAATTTGTCAAAAGCTGAAACGGATATCGCTGGCGACGCTAAGCTCAGAGATCGAAAAGATTCGACGAGAGACAAACTCGCGGGAGAAGTATTTGTTTCTTCCGGCGGTAGCGACTTGATTTCGTTTCCCTAATAGATTGGGGGGTGTTCCCGCCCTGACAGTGACAGACAGCCCGGCGTGACGTCATCGCCGGGAAATTCCATCTCGAAAGCGAAAGCACTTTGCAGCCCTCCCGCGATTCCGGGGCCTCCTAAATAGCTGTTTGTCGCAAAGAAGTAAAGACCAGCGATAAGTTCTGTCCGGGGGCTGACGAGACGGAAGGGTCGTCCGGGAGACAGCGCAGCAACAAGAGCACTTAATCTCGAAGGTGAAATCTCGAAAATAGGGGTGGCTGTGCTAAGGAAATTTCGTTAAATCCTGGACCCGGCCATCCGTCTCCCCGCGCGTTTCCTTTCTTTCGATTCCTCGCGGCGACGGAACGCGAGGCGGGCGGGCAACGCGGTGGAACTTTTTCCAAGATGGCTACGGTAGAAATAAGCGGCTCGCGGCGTCGTGGATACGGGATCGTACGGGGGATAGAGCGGCTCGCGGCGGTTCACCGTTCACCAAGAGCAATATACGCGTCATATATCACCTGGCCGTAGCTAATGCCCGGAGAAAGAAGGTGTGCGTGAGGCTATCTGCGCGCCATAAAACACTCGCGCTCTGCTCCAGGAGGGGTTGCTGGCTGCTCGGTGGCGAGTGTCACCACAGGTGCGGACATTCTCATCATAAATACCGGCCCCGCTACGCCCGTGAACCGTCTGGTGAACCTAATTGGGGCGTGGCTGCGGTTACACCTTCGGTGGATCGCGCTCGCCGCTCCGTCTCGCCTAAGAACTTCATTCGCGTGTCGATTACGGGTCCGAGTCGCTTTCATCTTCTTCGGGTGATCGTGCTTACCGGAGGATAAGATACGTCTCGCCGATGTCCGACCGGGACTTAACCCGGTCCGCGTGGGTGGATGAGACCGGAGATCGGGAGAGATTGAAACGTCGATGAGACACCGGCGGAGGAGCCGGACGTGGGAACAGGCTGTTCCCTGGTGGAACACGTTTTCCATGTCCGAAACTCCGAAAGCGATTGCGAGAGGACTTTGGGGGATGAAGCGGCCGAGTGTTCCAGATTAAAGTTCCTCGGGAGATATCGGGAGTACCGTGCCACGAATATCGCCGACAGGAAGTGGCCCAGCGATCCGAGGTGTTCGCAGTAATGGGCCTCGTGCGTGTTCCATTCGCAGGGGTGGATGCGAGAGAGCGTTAAAAGGTAGGCCGGTTCTGGCACACCTCTCCGTTTAACAGTCTCGAATCATTTCACGCCGCGCTCTCTGCCTCTCTGCCTCTCGGCCGGCTGATCCCTGTCTCTCTTTATATCAGCCGAATTTATAGCGCCGAGCATCCAGCGGAGCAGGGACCTTAACTGTCCGCTGGCATGAACCTGCGAACGATAACGAGCGCCAGGAGCACCGGTGCGATCTCTTCCCCGTCATCCTTCTCTCTCTCTCTCTCTCTCCCTGTCTCCCTCTCTCTCTCTCTCTCTCTCTCTCTCCCTGGATGGCCAGGTGAACGTAACGGTACGGGGACGATACGCGCACCACTGGCGTAACTGAAGACACGATTTGATTTGTTTGAAGGCTCGCCGGTGTCTTCGCGGACGCAGGAATGCGCGTTTCCTCGCGGTGCCGCGTCCGCGCGTATCTAGCACGTTCGCGGATATAAAACTGATCTATGGACATCGCGGATCTACGAACTCCCATCGCAAAACGAGTATTGAATCCTCGCCGAAGTTCCCCTGACTGATTACTCGCACGACCAGTCCGCGGTTGAAATTACCGTCCATCTTGCATTCAACTTCCAAGACGCCGGGACAACTTCGGCTTCAATTGCATAATTTGATTCCAACGCGCAGGAGATTACTTCTATTAAGAGAATCTCATAATGGCGATTAGCGTTTAATAACCGTTTTGCGGGCTCTTCCAGCAGGATGCAATTATACCGAAGTAAGAATCAATTAGCTGTCCGCGCAGCTGCTAAACCCGAGGTTTCATCTGAATCATGCGGGTTGCGTCTCCGCCGTGTCGTTCGCGAGTAAATTATTAAACCTGTTCGGTCTGCGCGCCGGGCATCTTTCTCAATCTACCGTATAAACCGCGATGTTTACATTAATTTCGGGCAAAACGCCGGCAAAGGGAACACGGTACATGCGCGAGGAATCCTCGAGCCCGTTCGCGGAGCTTCGAAAGTAAACGGCGCGCGTCACGTGTTTGTTTCTTCTTGGAACGGGTATGATCTAACTTGCTAAACCACTTCTCTTGCAGCGATTTGCAATTTCATATACACGATCGTCTTGCTCGAATGAAAATTAAAAATTACATATTAGATACATCGTTGATAAGACGTCTGTCTAGTTAGCGCGTTGATCGTCGGTGCGCGAATTTTTCTATTCTGACGCGAAGTCTGCCCGTTTTAAGCTGATGACTTCTCGACTCGATGCATACGCTGCAAGTGTATTGCATATTAAACAAATTTCATGAAGAACTGATCAGTTTCTTCGCAGACTTGAAATATACCAAGCTCTTATTAACCTGTAACCTTCAGACCAAATTCATAAATATTTTAACAACTATGCCATGTGCAGTTTCCTTCAGCAAGTACTTTGAAAATTATTTTAAAATGCCTCGTACAAGTACGTTTCACAAATATGTTTAATACCGATGGTAAGACGAATATATATCCGGTAAGAGAAACATTGTTTTTTACTGCCAAGGGAAATTTTTGATTCGAATTGCAATCAGTGTGAACATTTAAAGAATTTAAAAACACTCTTGTGTAATGTTCATCCCATTACAATCAATAAGGAAATAGATAAATATCTTTGCGGTCCCTACATCCTTCAATTCTAATTTTACACAAAGATCTACAGTCTG
This sequence comes from Augochlora pura, assembly GCF_028453695.1. Classification (NCBI taxonomy): domain Eukaryota; kingdom Metazoa; phylum Arthropoda; class Insecta; order Hymenoptera; family Halictidae; genus Augochlora; species Augochlora pura. The sequence continues at coordinate 7,244,782 of NC_135775.1, read as the reverse complement.
TTAATAAAGAATGCCATATCTAAGAATCGTCTCATTGTAATTATTTCTTAGAAGAAGAAGATAATTTATATTAATCCTGTTCGCACATTTACTTGGAAGATTAAGTGCTGATAACGAGAATTTTAATTCGACTTCAATCTAGAAACATCTTCACCCCTGACTCGCGATGAAGATTTCTAAGGGGTTAATTCAAGGGGTTAATTGTTGGTTTAGATCGAAATCCGTGTACGTACTCGGATGTGCTGAAAGACTTTCCTGTCGCGAATGGAGGAGGATCAACAGCGTAGCCAATCGAGATCCGTGGTTGTCGGTTAGCCCGGTTGCTACGCTGCTGGCGAAGCGGGTCCACGTCGGTCCGACGAAAATTATTCTCGCCTCGGCGCGGTCCGCGCGTATGCACGTCCCGATTCGCCGGGAATCCTTAATTATTATCGTCGTTCCGCGACGAGGAGCGGCGAGAATGTAGCGCGCGCGATAACCAGAGACGGCCGGGGGACCCGGCGCGAGACTCTTTATGAGACTTCCTCGTCGGGAGAGCAGCTCGAAGACAGGTACGGTCGAGGTGAGGCATGCGGCCTCTCGAGCGGCGTACGAGCCGGGGACCAAGCGGCATTTGCGTTTTGATTAAATCTGGCCTGCGCCTGTGAGAGTACGTTTCCATGTTAAGACGCGCATGGAACACGGCCGGGGCGAAGTTCCGGACTTTTTCTCACCGTTTGGGAACAAGTTTCGCGCGAAAGGCGCCGCTTCCGTGAGATCAGTACCTCTCTCTCTCTTTCTCTCTCTCTCTCTCTCTTGCTCGCCGTCTTCGCAAGAGTTTCGCGTGCGCGGAGACCTGAGAGCTTAATAACGCCGAGCCGGCTCCGCACGGTGGGAAACAAGCGGAAGAATATCGGCGGAATATTAATAGCGATGGCTTCACGCTCCGGGAACGGATGGAAGCATCCGAACGATTTCTATTAGCCGGGGACTCCGATGAGAGATCGACCGCAGCCGCGGCTACGGATTTAGGAAACCCGCGAAACTCCGGCAACCTGATCCGATCTTCGGTATCCGAAACACTCCGGTGTAGATGAAACAATGTGAAAATTCTGCAGACGTCTGTTACGATTACCCGTTTCCCGATTTCTCACATGTAATCGTTTGAAATTCATCTTCAGCATAGTAGCATATAGTTGCAAAAAAGCAGGTTATTATGACTAGCATCTGTCATGTGCTTTTTAACATTATTTCTTAGACTAATTATATCTACAAGCAATACCAAGCCTCTTTTATTATCTATATGATTATTCATAACGTGATATTGTAGAAACAATTGTAAAGCCAGCATGAATAATTAAATATAATAAAACTGTGGTAACTATTGTAAAATAATATGTTACTGTATTTAAATCATTTTATATAAATTAGATTTTTTGACACAAAACAACAGAATTCAATTAATTGGCAATTGCGAATTTCGGGAGGAAGCATGGAAATTACGGAAAGCGGGATGAAAACAGCCACGACAGAACAGCATTATAGAAAGAACTATTCGAAAGTTTTCACCCTGTTGAACACATTAACGCGGCAATCTCCGGGACCGCACGTCTGGGATTAGAGGTTGAGCCCGAGTGTCTTCAGAAGCGAGCGTGTCCCGCGACAAGTGTGTTTGCCCCATACAACCAATCAAAAAATTAGTTAAAACCTGAACTGGCCTTGGTCCGAGCTGTATATCTCGAGGAGCGCGCACGGTTCCACACGTCCGGCGGCTGACAAACAAGGCGAGAGAAGCCAGCAGCCGAAGAAGAAGAGGGTTGGTTCGCCGAGCGTGTCACGAAGACCGCTCGCGCGCGGCCGGATCGAAAGAAGTCACGTTTCTGTTTCGTTACGGGACCGAGGCACGAGACCGTGTATGAAGAGCACTTTGCATGTCTCTGTTGGGTTAGGATAACGCGGGAGAAGGTTCGTCGCACGGTCGAGTGTCGCTCGAGCGTGTTTGAACATATTTGCTCGGTGCTCGAGGGAACGGGATGATCCACGGGTCGGCCGTGGCCGGGCTCCGGATATAAACACCTCGACGCCGCCGCCGTCGATTTTTACGAATTTTTGTCCGCGCCGTGTTCTGTCTTTCCCTTTTGTTCGGTCGGTGTCCTCCTTTTTCGCCGAATCTCGCGGCCGAGGATCGTCAAGGACGTCCCCGACAGCGTTTTAATTCGGGCTCCGTCCCACGAGTACCGAAACACGAAAAACGGGATTCGAGCGCGGGAACAAGCGGCGCCGGTCAATCCAGACTATCCGCTCGCAACAAAAAAGCATTACAGAGGCGCGATCGATAAACAAGTCCCTCGGGGGGTTTGCTTTTTAACTTGGTCCGTCCGCGTTTATCCGTCCGGTGCACACGCGCGTCCCACGCGATTCCGTTCGGCGCGGCGCGGCGCGACGCGTCGCGCGGACCGCTACCGACGAGTCTGGATCTGGAAGAGAGGAAGTCGCCGTCGAGCAACGTCGACGAGGAGCGCCGGCGAACAGGGCAAACACCGAGCCAGTTAACCGGTCAAATATTTGTACCTGTGGCCGGGTCCTCGAGCAGCGTTATCATCTAACAGCCAGCTTCTAGCCGCGGAGGACCCGGGGAACGAGAGCTCGATTCGCTCTCTCTCTCTCTCTCTCTCCCCGAGTGCTCCATTAATGAAAGACCTCCTTTCACGAAAACAGAGACGATAAAAAAATGAACACGGTTTTTCTACGTCCCCGGGAAGCGACGATTTCCTGCGCGCCCCGACGCGCCACGGACGCGCGATTATCTAATCTACGTTTACGGGGCCCCGCGCGTAGCCTGCCGGCACACAAACGGGGAGAAAGGTGTCGTTGTTTCGCTACGGGATCCCCGCGAACGGACGTAATCTCGCGCCCTGTTTCCGTGAGAATGGTCCCGGTCTTGTGAATGGGTCGGAGGCCACGTTGGATCTCGGGCGGAAGGCGTCTCGGAGGGATGAGCTTCCGCTGGGATCGAGGGGAAGGGAGGGGGGTAGCCGGCGCTGCGTCTCCATGAAATTTCCTCCTGTCTGAATGCACGCGGCCCCGTCGCGCCGCGCCGCTTCCATCGCTTTAGAAACCTCGGGGTTTTTGGTTTAGTTTTCGCACCGGACCCGTTGTCTTTGCTATTTATCGTTGACAACGCCTCGCGCGCAGCAATTCGGACGAATGGAGCACGGAGTCTGCCGAAAAAATACATTCGGATGAGGATAGTGGTACGCGGGTACCTCTCCGACTCATTTCTTCCAAATCCCGTTTCGGTTACGCGATTTTTAATTGTTCGGTTTGAATAAAAAGTAATTGTTCCATATGAGTCGTCAGTTTTCAAAGTGACTCAAGTCCACTCTTGTTAAAATAATAACGACTATTAAGCTGATAATATACGCATTACATTATTTATATCCGCTGATTATCTCCACTACTTGTGCGTTGATGTTTTTAAAAATAAAGGATTCCATAATAATTATTCCTCTCGTATATCTTGTAACAAAATATTACGATTTCAAAAACCGCTGAATTTAATTCCGTCTTACATTTTTTATAGTACCTAAAATATTAGCAAAACGTGTATTAAAGTTTTAGCTTTAGCTGTAAATTGTCAATGCCAGTATATCGACATTCGTTCTTATAACATTAACGATGCAAATAACGCACAGAGAAATCAATGAGCACAGGGTCATCAACTACGAGGCTTGCAAAAATCTACTTCCGACAGCACCCTATTACATTCCCATATTTCTCCTGCAATCTCTGCCGTCCGCAGCAGTTCCCGTCGAACCACGTGCACCGCGTCTCCGACAAAGAAGTAGAAGAGGAGAGTGAAACAATTCCGTGCCCAGACTTTTCCATCATCCGGCATTCGTCGGACCCCAACGAACGGTCGGAGGCCGGTCTAATCGACGCCCCGATCAACGAAGATAGCCTCGAACCGGGGAGGGAAGTATAAATCGCGGTTATTAGCACGAGATTACGCGGGTTTGCGCTCAGATTGGCACCGGGGTCCTGGCAGGGGCCAAATCCAAAATCTATACATCCCGGGCATGGTCGAGGCATCGACTCATCGGTCCACGGTCTCCACCCTCTTCGCTCCAGGAAGAGAAATAAGGAAGCCGCCGGGGTGTGTTGGGGAGCGAGACGCCGAAGAAACGAGAAAGAAAGAGAGAGAGAGAGAGAGAGAGAGAGAGAGAAGGGGAGCGATGGGGGCGATGTAAGAAGATTCCGACGCGTGCACATTGTTAGGGGAATCAGATTAGCCCCGAGGAGCCTGATGTATGTGCTTCTCGCTGGTAACGCAACGCGTGGTGGTGGCGCGGACTCTCGCTCGCGCCGCCTCGCCTCTTCATTTTTTCGCCCGTCCGATCCGACGAATGATGGAAGCTAATACCCTGATACGGCGGAGTGGCACCTCTGTTCCTGGATTAAGATCGATCTCGCTCTAAGTAACTCCTAAGCATCGTCCATCGTCCTAATGCTTCTTTTCACGGCGCTCGGCACGCAGCCGCGACTCAATGGAATCCCGGTCGTAATTACCAGCCGGCTAATCCTGCGAACACGGGCCGGGCAGGTGACGTCGCCGCAGTCCTCTCGCCCAGGGCAACCGGGCCGTTTACGTGCCGGCCAAGCCTTTCTTCGTAACGCGGTCCCCACGAGACAGAAACGAAGAAAGCTGGTCTCGATAAGATCTGGAGTCGATCGTTCGCCCGTGAAATCTTTACAACAGTTCGACCGACGGTCTACAAAATTATCATAATCAACGATTGTAGCGCAAGTTAAAGAATAACTAAAAAATTCGTATAGATCCTTGTTGTTTGAAAGAAAAGCGCTGTCGTCAACTTTTTACTGATTTGATGCAATACGCAGGGTAAGAAAATTAAAACCTGGTGTGTCGCGGAGTTAAACATTCAAGAACATTCACGGATGAGATTTCTACGTATAATAAACTGGTGTTGGAAACTTGAAAAATTCAGAAAATTAATATTATCATATTAAAAAATATTACCGCCAAATATAGAAATTTCAAAAAGATTTGGAAACGTGTCAAAGAAAAATCCTAAATTACGAACTTTTAACGCTGGAAGGTGAAGGATGAGTGTCGGCCGATGAAACTTACATGAAAGACTATGTTTACATGGGCAAAGTCATGTTTTTTTATTTAAAAAGAAGGATGCAGTTAAAAATGACTGATGTCAAAAAGGACCGAAGAGAAACGAGCGAGTCCAGCTTTCCCAGACCAGGTTCGGTATCTCTGGGGTATAATCGGCGAACAGGCGGTGAACAGTCGGTGGCAGGCAACTAGATACGCACTCGAAAGCGCAATATCTGAGATCGACGTCCTCGGAGGCACGAATAAGAAGTAATATGCGAGCGACTAGTTTTCCCATCGATCCATTCAGCCGAGCGGAGCGCAGTTTATCAGCGCGGGTAATTGCCCCGATAAACAACTCGTCCGATCGACTAATTCGTGACAGAAGCGTATCAGAAGCGGCGCGGATCTTAATCGATAATAAATCATTATCGCCGCGGAGCGGCCCCGCGTCGGCGATAGCGAATCCGGGAAGCAAGGGGGAATCGGTCGGACAGGTAGACTAGCCGGCGCGTAAATACCGCGGCTATGTTGCCTACGACGAAAGCTGTAAATCGATGACTGTTTACGCGAGCCGGCCGTCCAATTAAATTAACATCGGGCTCCGTTACATCGCGATCGGCGGCAGTCACGTTTCAAGGAGAAGCTCGGAGGCAGACGCGCCTCTCTGGTCCGATTTCTCCGCCCATCTATGCGAGCGTAGGATAATTTATTAGCCGGCTTTCTGGCTCTGCCTCCGCGCGCATGGCGCAGCTACCGCGGGACTACCAGAGACGGACGCGATTTTCCTCGAACAATAGAAACGGTATATCACGATTTTATTCGATTAAATTGAACCGCTATTCCGTTGGAAAACTTGTCGATTTATCGTGGTAGATAATGGCTGAAGTTCAAATCATCGCCGATAAGTGCCGAACCCAAAAGGTTTCATTTTACAGGTTAATCAATAATCTACGTCCATTAGATGATTACAAAAACAATCACGTACGCGAATTTCACGTAACGCGTGAAAAAATCTGCGCACTTGTTTCTCGAGTCACGAATCATGTGAAAACGTAGTCTACGTAAAATCTGAGAATCTTGTTCGTTCGAACAATTTAAATCAGCCTGTACAGTCTATACAATCAGCATGTACAATGT